>NC_090928.1:400910418-401535418 GCF_040938575.1 Ambystoma mexicanum | reverse complement strand
TTCTCTGATCAAGGCAAGGGGCCCCCTCATGAGATATCCAAAGAGTAACTCAAAGGGGCTGAAACCAACACCCTCTTGAGGTACCTCTCTGTAAGCGAACAGCAGGCATGACAGGAGGAGATCCCATTTCCTCCTTAGGGGCTCTTCCAAAGTGCCTAGCATGCCCTTGAGAGTTTTATTAAATCTCTCAACCAGACCATTGGTCTGGGGATGGTAAGAGGTGGAGAACTTGTAAGTTACCCTACACTCTTTCCACATGGTTTTCATGTAACTAGACATGATGTTGGATCCTCTCACAGAGACAACCTCCTTAGGGAATCCAACACAGGTGAAAATGCCCAGGAGAGCCCTGGCAACCACCTTGGCAGTAATAGTCCAAAGCCGTATAGCCTCAGGGTACCTGGTGACATGATCAACCAAGACCAGGATGAACCGATGTCCACTTGAAGTGGGAGGGTCAAGGGGACCGACAATGTCGATGCCCACCCTCTCAAACGGTGTGTCAACCACTGGCAGTGGCTGCAGTGGGGCAATGACATTGCCTCCAGTCTTGCCAGACAACTGACAAGTTGGGCAGGCCCTGTAGTGGGACTCCACTTCCACTCCCATCCGGGGCCAGAAGAAATTGTCAGAGAGTCTCTGCTTAGTCTTCTTGGTACCAAGATGACCAGCTAAGGGCACCTCATGCGCCAACTGCAGCAGGAAGCGCCTGTAAACCGGGGGTACCACCAACCTCTTGAGGGCACCAGGTTCAGACTTAATGGGCTCACTAACAAGGATCTCACCCTCCCAATAGATCCAGAATCTCCTAGGCACTTCTCCTTGTGCCTGGACAGGGCCTGTTTCCTCAGACCCTCGAGAGAGTGGCACTCTCTCTGTCCCTTATAGAAGTCCACCTAAGGCACTAAAGATCAGGGTGATCCTCTGGGTTGAGAACCTCTCCCACAGGAGAGTCTTCTGTCTCTTCTCCCTCAGGAGTTGAGTTTGGGTTTTCCACTGGACCCAGCCCGTCCGGAGCATGGACCCCAATGGGTGCTGTAGGAACAGCAGGAAGAGCAGGAGCCCCCTTCACAGAGGTGTCCTTCTTGGTCTTCCGTCTTCTTGCCTTAGGCCTCTCCTTTGGCTTGGGTACCTGACTCACAGCCAGACCCTGTGTCACCTGTGACCTAGTGACTGCAGCAACAGTCAGGGGGAGACCATCCGAGATCAACCCAACTCCACTAGATCATTACCTAACAGAATGTTAGAAGGGACATTTTCCTGAACCAGGACAGGAAGTTTTGCTCCAATCATGAGTGTGACTAAGGCTCCAGGTGATAATTTGGGAGGCCCACCAGCTAACCTGGTGGTTCTCAGAGGAGCAGTATATATGGGAGGGAGAGCCCAAACCAGACTCAGGACTGAGGGCTAGTAACACATTTGTACAAGAAGGGGGGGTTTGTCCTGACTGGAGAAGTCTAAGCTAGCTGCAGTTTATTTATTTCAGTGTAAGTTTAGAGACATTATACTATCTCTGGGTGTCACAATTTATATAATTGCCAAAGATAGCAGTACATGAAAAACAACAGTAATCATCCACATGTGCTAGATCATTAGTTTATAAAAGACCAGCTTTTATTAAGTGGCTGTCCTTATTTCTTTAAACATTTTATGAAGGAATTGTAAGTATCATACAAAAGGGAGCACATATTTCACCCAAATCAAACAACAAAATACAAAATAGTATAGGTGCAAAACATGAAACAGAAAATAAAGTCAGTTCATACCAGCATGTGCTGTGTGTTAACATTGATCCAAAACAAGACAGTAGTATACAGGCATCATTTTGCCACTAATACACTCTGTTTTTATGTTTTTCTAATTGTAAAACGGTTTTACCCAATGGGTTAATACCAGGTTTACCCAATGCAACAGTTGATCAACTATCTTTTTGGTCACCCTTTAGCCTGGCTATGATAGACCCTTAAAGGTCTTTATACCTTTTTGAGGATTATTAAGGTTACACCAGTTACATGTTGCATTGGGTAAACCTGATATTAACCCAACCGTAAATTGCACAAGCCATTTCAAATGTTTCAATCCACTGGAGGATATAAGAACCCTCCACAAACACACCAACCAAATCTTTCATAAACTTGGTGGCTGGGGATCTGCCACTCTCAACTGGTTTAGCTGAAGTCTCCACTCTAGCTTTCTCTAGCTGGATTATTTTGTGCCCAGTGTCCCTATATTTGAGTATCACTTGCACTTGCCAACTCCTCTTTCTTCAACTCAGCTTCTGTTGCCAACTTCTTGTATTGAAAGGCTAACTGTTCCCATTGTAGCTCCAATTTTAAACGTTCAACCATCAGGGCTTACCCCAAAAGAGCAGTGCTGGGGTTTGGAACAGATGCAGTAGGAATGGTAACATTCCCAGAATCAGATTCAGCAAAAACCTCAGGGGCAGAATCCTCATTGGTTGCATCCTCCCCTTCAAGAGTTTCACCATCAGTCTGGTAGTCCACCAGGGCAGCTATCAGCTCAGCCCTAGACTTATCCACAAAGTGTAACTCCCTGGCTTCACAATCTCTCTGGAGACCCTCTAAGCTCATCCTAGTCAATTTACCATTTGCAATAGACTCCATTGCTTGTAATGCAGTTATCTTGTACACAACTAAACCTCAATTTAATAAAGTGCAGATATTTTGTAAGCGGCACAGTTATACACTGATTCTTAAAACCATAAGCATCCCACCGCTGCCACCAGTGTAAAGACCGGAGGGGGGTGTCTGTACTTCTGCTCTGTATATGGTAGAGCGAGGCACATAGGACCCCAGCCAAGATTCTCTATTGTGGTAGCAATGGAGGAGCAATCTAGGCCAGGCTTCTCAGGAGGTGATGCAGGCTGGTTCTTAAGTACAGTGTAGTTGTCAAGCACCCACAAAGGAATGTCCGCACACTGTATTAGTTAAAACACAGTCTTTATATAATTAATATTCAAGATTATGTACAATATCACGATAACTCACTTTGTACTTGGTTATCTATAATGGCAAATATACAGTTCTACGTGGTACCACAATTACTATTAGATCTCTTCAAAGTGCATCTGTCACAAGTCTCCCCCCTTCTCACCTGTCTGTATTGTTTGCTCGTGATCTTCGGAGATGTCTTCTTTCGCACTGTTCGGGATTTATATAACCCCGTGCATGGGTCCTCGGATTCCAGCGTGTGGTTCGTGACCCAGCACCAGGATACGCTCAGATGTCTGGGACGAAGACCAGGAAATAATGAGGTTCGCACTCGGAGACATGAATGCGATGGAAATCCAGGATATGCAAAGGTAAGGATAAGGGTAAGGAAGAAAGAAGAGGAATTCAGGGGACCGGGAACCAGGAATCAAAAGTAAGCGCTGAACGAGCTCTGGCAACACACGTCCGACTACTGCAAGCGTTAGCGTTGAGACGCGCAGAGCCGTGGGGCGTGTCTGCTTTGTAGAACGTAGAGCGTACAACGCAGAGACTGGCAAGCAGCGTTCCGCGTTCAGCGGCCATGTTGGGAGTACTACTGAGTTCAGTCCCCCATGGGTCAGGGACCACGAAGTCCAGAAGGGACGCGAATGGCGGTTCATTACAGCATCAACTGTACAGTTAAATGGCACACAAATCAATAAGAGGAAAGCAGTTGGTTAGAACAAGTGACAGAATACTGGCCCTGACACCTAGATACAGTTCTGTGTGGAGATCCCCCCACCTGGGCAACCTATAGAATAAAGATATATCACAAGCCCAGTCCATATATTGTTCACAAGAGACTTTCCAATAGTTCTACAAACCCAAAGTACCTGGCGTTGTAGCGTTCCTCGTTGGGGAATCAACGGCCCTTCTTGAGTGCCCTCCCTTTAAGGCAGGAGTCACGGGTCGTCGAACGTCTTAAGGAGAACAGGGTGAACTACGATGGTAAAGTGTCAGCTTCTTTCCTAGCGGTGCTCATCGACAGGGAAGCGTAAATATCCTGCAAGGGAGAGGCATGTCGGGCACCTCAGTGTCAATAGTTCAGGACCGCAAAGAGTTTGAACAACTGTGGCCCAGCAAGTGCGTCGAGTCGTTGGTGTCTCTGTGGTCTTTGGTTGGCGGGAAACCCACTGGCGAATGCTCCTCAGTGCTTGAATGGCCTGGCCTTCTCCGGCTATGGGATAAGGCGGGCGGGGGTGCGGATGAGCGCGTCCGTGAATCGAAAGCTTCTTAGGCAACGGGAGCACGACGGCTCCGGTCCCCGTCTCCGGTCGGCAGCCTGTCTTAGGTCTATCTACCAGAGAGCTTTGGCAAAGATCAGCTGGTGCACGATGTTCCCTCATAGCTCGGGAAGAGGGCGCCTTACCAGGTCCTCTCTGAGTCAGTCCTTGGAGACACAGAAGCTTTTAGATTGATGAAGAAAGGCAACCGCAATTCTTCTCTTCCAGCAGGGCTTCAAGGTCAAGCTTCAGTTTCACTCCAGTTACTCTTCGCAGTTTGGACTTCAGCTACTGAACACAAATTCTAGCAGTGTTAGGCCCCAGATATACTAGTTGATCTCCCATTCATTCTGCTAGGTCACATTCAGGCAACCAATTGATCAAAAGGGCATTCATGCAGGCAGGCAGCCAATCAGGTGCATAGTGCATTCAGGCCATTCACTGCTCTCCAGACACTCACAACAAGTTATGTGTATTGGGACAAGTACCCAGCCATTCAACACTCCACACTGCATTAATACCAGTTTTGGGCAGGGCTGTCTCAGTCATTGTGTCAAACACCAGATACTAGACATCCACAACACATAATGCATATTCGTCAGACACTCCATTCACCCAGGTCCCACCCACAGGGTGTACCCACAACATACAGTCACTGGGAAAGCTCCAGCAAGTCTGGCCTGGAGTTCACAACAACACCATATATGTAACTTCCACCCAACAGCCGGTCAGGGGGAAGGGACAAAGTGATGGCTTTCCAGGACTTTGGGAAAACACAGTAACAGGCAATAGAAAGCAAGAGGCCACAGGGGCCATCTTGTTTCCTTTCAGGAATCAACTGATTCCAATGGCAGGGCCTGGGCATCCCAATCTTGTTTCCTATCAGGAATCAACTGATTCCAATGGCAGGGCCTGGGCATCCCAAAATGGAGGATACTCAGAGCACCTGTCAAATTCAGCATGCAGCTGCCACCAGCCCATACCCTGCTCTGTGGGCCACACACAGGTGCCCAAAAACATACACTACGGGCACAGGGTTGTACACCCCACCCATGGGTGCCATAAGGGTATCCCATGGGTCTGCACACCAAACCAAAAGAAAGAGCTGCACCGCCATGGGTCCCACATGAACTCCTGTGCGGAATACATGACAGAATACACGATAAAAAGCAGTAAAGGTCAAGGATACAGAGGCGGTGTCCCTCTGCTGCATTGCCAGCATCACACTCTGCACCATCTTGGCCTCCCATTTAACCTCTAAAACTCAGGACATCCTGTCGCCACTCTCCCCCACCCCCACCGCCACTCCTGCAGTCCTGCCTCTCTTGGCTCCACCGCACCTCCTGTACTCTCCTACTCATAAACCCTGATGAGGTCACTAAAGTTGTCCGGTCTATGAAGGTCTCATCCAAACAGGTGCTCCCCTGTTCTTCTAGAGCCATTAAGGACAACATCTCCTCTCTCATCCTGGCCCTTGCCAATATTTTTAACCACTCTTTCATCACTGGCTCCTTCCCTCTTTCCCTTAAGCACTCCCTTGTGCACCCTGTCCTAAAAAAGCTGTCTGCTGATCCTTGCTGCCTGGCTAACTATCGCCCTATATCCACCCCTTCCTTCCTGGGTAAACTCCTGGAGAAGCTGGCCCTCCTCCAAATGACCATTCATACCAAACTCGTTGGTTGCCTCCATGGCCATCAATCTTAATTCCGGGCATCCAGAGGCACGGAAACTGCTCTCCTGATCACCCGTGAAGACATGCACACAAATCTTTACTCTAATTCTCCTGCTGTTTCTATTCTCCTCGATCTATCCTCTGCCTATGACATGGTCAACCACTCCATCCTCATAAAAAGGCTTTGAGATACCCTAGGCATCACGGACGAGGCACCGGATTGGCTGACTTCTTTTATCACCAACCACCCCTCCCAGTTGCAGCTGGGCCCTTTCTCCTCCACCACTTCACTCTCTACCTGTGGCGTCCCCAGGGCTCTATCCTATCGCCTTGGCTCTTCAATATCTATCGCACCACCCTTGCTCACCTGATCTCCTCCTTTTCTCTGCATTTCCAGTGTTATGCCGATGACACACAGCTTTCCTTCAAACTTCCCTCTACCACTTCCTCCTCCTCCTCTCTCATTCCCGATTGTCTGTCCGCTATCCAGGCATAGTTTGCATCTAATGACCTCTGCCTTAATGCAAGTAAGACGGAGATCCTTCATATCGGAATTCCTGATCCCCGTTTTCCTCCTACTCTCTGCCCCCCTCCTTGGGCTCTCTACCTTCATCATTCTTGAGGCCAAAAACCTCTGGGGCATCTTCGACCCCTCTCTCTCCTTCACCCCTCACATCTTGGACCTTGCCATAAAGGCCCACTTCCAGCTCACCGCCTTAGAGGCATTCTCCCGTTTCTCACGTTTGACTCAGAAGCTCAATGTCTCCAGAGCTCTAGTCCTCTCCAGGCTGGACTACCTCAACAGCCTCCTCCTCACTCTCCCCCTTTACTCCCTATGCTCCGTTCGATAATCCAGAACAGGGCTGCAAAACTCATCCTTGTCCTCAAGCCCAGGGGCCACATCTCTCCATTTCTAAGATTTCTCCAATGGCTCCCGGTGGCCACATGGATCACATTTAAGAACCTCTGCATCATCCACAACGCTTTCTGAGGTCTAGGACCACACTATCTCCAACTCCCTCTCACTAAATACTTTCCTTCTAGAGCCCTTCACTGCTCTAACTCCAACTCTCTGATTGTCAAACATTTCCCTGAACAGAGAGTGGGTGACAGGTCTCTCTCTTCAGCTGGTCTCTCTTTCTGGAACTGCCTCCCTGCCATTTTCAGACTTGAGCAGGACCTCCTTAAGTTCCAGAAACTTCTCAAATCTCTGCTTTTATATACCTCTTTCTCTCCTTTCCCTGCTAACCACCCCACTGCTACTGAGAATGGTGGCTTGGTACCTTAGGAATCTCACAGGTTACCGGGCCGTCTGCCCAGTCGACACCAGTACCCACTCAGCACTCCCTTGCTGGCCCTCCTGTCCAGCGGCTGTGCATCCCACCCCTTGGATCCCTCCACCCAGCACTTAGCTAGTGGTATCCTTCCTTGGTACCCCTTTGCACTTCCCTCCCTGGCTCACCAGCACTTGTCTATGCCTATTCCCTCCTCCCCCTTCATCCTGTCATTCATTACCTCCTGCAACTTTCCTCACAGCACTTGCACAGGTCACAAGGCCTAGTAGGAGCATGTTTGTATACTTTTGGTTCTTCTGCATTGCATGTACTCCCCTTGTTCCCTCCCCATTTGCCTTGTGGCGCTTGGAAACAAGATTTTTTTTGTATACGCCATAGCACATGCTCAATTAATAAAATAAATAAACAGTGCATCCAGTCACCAGCCTCTTCACCATTGAACCTGGTGGCCCTCACTAACTGCCCTTCTTCAAGCATTGCTTTGAACAGCAACAGGTTTCAGCTTGACCCCTGCTCGACACCTGGAACACTGTGATGGCTGCATTCAATCCACTTCAATCTGCTCGAACTGCTCTTAGAAGCCTGTTTCACCTTTATAGAACCTCTAAGATCAGCTAAATGTACTATTGACTTATAACTGCCCCTTGGTCCATCCTTAGGTCTTTTTTCACACCAGAAAAAAACAATGTTTCATATCACTGCTGCCTTTCTCGCCCCATTTAATTACCCAGAGTGCTGCATCTATCTATCTTTGCATAATCTCTGTTCTTTCAACAGGGGTGAGATTTGTGTAGTGCCTTTCTACTTAGCTAATACTGCATTTGGCATTTTCTAATTAAAACATATATATTTTTAGATTACTTTCATTGGTCATTCCCTTTATTTTGGATGGTTATACTATTTGGGTTGCTACTGGACCACATTTACACCCCTCTTGAGAGTGTAGCATTCCCTCGGTCCACGTTACCACAAAAGGCAAAGGAAGCATAACTCTTAACTGTGTCTGTTTTACCTTTATGATTGGGATCACTCTTGGTTTGTTGAATTGTGAAGGCTGGTTAGGCAGTTTAGCCACAACTCATCCCTCTACTCCTACAGGGCAGAAGTTATTTCACCACAACACTGAACCGGCAAAGGCAGTGAGTGAGTGGTAGAATCACCTCAATACTTAACAGACAACCTACCTCAACAGGCCTACACAACCAAGTGCCCCCTCACCGAACAACCTGCCCTGAACAAGTCTATGCAGCCACTGAGTTCCACCTCACCAAACAACCTGCCATCAACAGGCAACACTGCGACTGAGTGCCCACATCACCAATCAACCTGTCCACAACAGGCATATGAAGCCCTGAGTGCCCCCTTACCAAACAATCTGTTGCCTGCTCAACCCAAGTGGACCTACACATCCATTGAGTCCCCCTCACCAAACAACCTGCCTGAACAGGCCTAGACTGCCACTGAGAACCCCCGCTCACCAAACAACTAACCCCAATAGGCCTACAGCCACTGAGTGGCTCTATAACAGGCAATGGCTCTCAATACAAAAAGAATGCCAAGAGTGAGATACCTCAGCATACCCAAACATACTTTGTATGTAACAGAAAGCCATTAACAATATAAATTGCACTAACAACATCAATACACCCAACCCCAGCCTTTCCACTTATTGAGGCATACACACCAGGAATAGACACACCATTAATGTGCCTGCTGCCATATCCACTTCCCACCATCCCATTTAGGTGTTCATGGAGAAGCAAACCCACCACAACCACAAACCACCAACAGCTACTATTAAGCAAGATCTCCATTGCCTCCTACACACACTGAGGTTCACAACACACATGCAAGACAAAATGTATCAGAGAAATCATGTTTATGTGATCATCACAGGCATACACACCCTCTGTCATACCTTTTCAATTTTGCTGTAGTTTTAGGAACCATTGCCAATCTCCTTTGACATCACCCAAACTGCCTGAGTCAAAACACACATTGCAAAGTACAATGACGTAGCTCCTGAAGCCAATGTTATAATAACATCTTATATTCAGGATAAATAGAATACAGCTGCAGCACATCCATCTTAACGAGCTCCCAGTCTCCAACTGATCGACATACTCTCCTTATTCCATTCTAGACAGTATTGTGCTTAAATACTACAAATTCCAAAGGGATACCAAATACTGGATTCTAAATGGAGGACTACATACAGAGAACGTTTTAAGATATTGAACAATTTAACACAACCCTGCAAACACTCGTTCAGTCACAAAGTCACAGAAGTGAGTTCTCATCGCAGACCTCATCAAAATCAACTTCTCATGCACCAATATACCTCAGATGAATCAGGAATGTCACTCACTGCTCCAAAAACTCTACATCACTGTTGCAAACAACATCAGCTGTAAAAGCCCCATGAAACAATGTACAGAGCAGCTGAAATATTTCATAACCATCATCTTAAGGTTAGAAAACAGCAGGGATTACCTTCAGAAGCAAGGGAGGGTGAATAGGTGATACTGGAAAGTACACATTGAGGGAGGAAGAAGGCAAAGGATCCATACAAGTGAGTAGAACCACATCCACCAAAGCCCCCACTACCCCGTTCAAATTCAGGGAAGTCACAGAACACGAAGTTATTGAGATAATGAAAAAGATCAAACCATCCAATTGTAAAGGAGATCCCTGCCCCGCCAGCCTGATCAAAGACTGCACTGAAACACTCGCCCCTTTCCTTAAATCATTCATTAATGCCTCTTTCAAAGCCAATACTGTCCCTGACAGTCTAAAAGAAGCTTGGGTGCGCCCGCTTCTAAAAAAAACCACCCTCGACCCTGAAGTAGCTACCAACTACAGGCCCATCACCACTGTGCCTTTCCTGCTCAAGATTCTGGATAAAATGGCCTACACACAAATCCAGGATTATCTCGAAACCAACCATATCCTAGGAAAAAGACAGTCAGGCTTCCGACCAGGTCACGGAACAGAGTCAGCCCTACTTGATCTGAAAATACAGCTTGCAGACACTATGGACAAAGGCAAACCGGCACTCCTTCTCCTACTGGATCTATCTGCCGCCTTTGACCTTGTCAACCACGATATCCTAGGCATGCACCTAAAAAATGAAGCACACTTCTCCCCGGAAGCCATTGCATGGGTGGCCTCTTTCCTAAATGGCAGACGCATGAAAGTCTTCTCAGACACTGCCTCGGCAACCCCTACCATCATCCACTGCGGCGTCCCACAAGGCTCCTGCACCGCCCCCACTCTCTACAATATATTCACCCTTCCTCTCTTCAATGACCTCGACTGTCGTAACATAGCGTACACCAACTACGCAGACGATACGCAGGTACTACTCCCTCTAACTGGGACCTACGAAGAAGATGCGACAGCATTAACCAAAATCTACACAGCCATCCAAACCTGGATGGCGGCCAACGGCCTCTGCCTAAACGGGGACAAAACCGAAATCCTCATAGTAGGGACCAATGAAATTCTCAACAAACTCCCCCCCCAATACAAATCCTTCAACATCGACAACTCCACCATCACAGTCTCCAAGACTGTTAAAACCTTAGGCGTTCACCTAGATGCCTCACTATCTATGTCTCGCCAGGTCAACGCCATAGCCTCTTCCTCGGCACTTACCACCAAGATGATAAATGCTGTCAAGCCTTTTCTCTCCGCTAAAAACTGCCTGTCCATCGCCAGAGCCACTATAGGTACAAAACTAGACTACTGTAATGCCCTGTTCCTAGGCACCTCCGCCCACAACCTAAAAAAACTCCAAATCACGCAAAACAATGCGCTCCGGGCAGCACTGTCCATTCCAAAAAGAGAACACATCTCGCAAGCAAGGAAAGATGCTCACTGGCTACCCGTGAAGGAACGCATACTTTTCAAAGCCATGACCATCACACATAGATGCCTATCCCTGGATGCCCCACCCTATCTCGCAGAAAGAATCACACCGAAAGCCTCCATCAGACCCACCAGAGCTCACCGCACCAACATGATTGATGTCCCCACGTTTCAAAGATCCAGGGCGGGAGGAACCAGCTTCCAACACCTCGCACCTAAAAACTGGAACTCCTTACCTACCTCACTAAGGAACGAAAAATCATACCATACCTTCCGTAAAAACCTCAAAACCCTCCTATTCCGCTAAAGTCTACCACATGCACTCTCATGCTTGCATTGTAACCACAGCATAGCATAACCTTTAAGCTCAATGTTTATTACCAATGTGAAATGTACTCTGTAACTCGGTTTACATCTGTAAACACATTCCTATGCTTGTGTTCATGACTAAGTCTGCTGTAACAGCGCCACGATGCCCCAGGGCAGTTCTGTGCGCTTTATAAATGCAAATAAATAAAATAGGATCAAACAACGGTGGACGGACAGGGTGGGCAATTAAGCAGCGAGGCAGGAGCAAGAAATGAGGGGAGAGAACACAGGGGAACAGATTCTCAAATCAATCTCATGTTAGGCATGGAGGTGGTGGAAACCAGGGAGTCAGCGAGGAGGCATTACTTCAAGCACATGATCTGTAGCAAATGCCTCAACTATAGAAACAAGGGGGTTGGTCTCATATTGGTGGGGATGATATACCAGAGTCTGTGATGTATTCAGAGAAGACCTGACATTGGGTCCTGCCTTTCCTGCACCAGTGTCGTCCAACTCTATACATGGTCTTATGTATGGTTGATCATAGGCCTCGAGAGATGCAGAGCGTATCAGATATGTACCTTGAAGACTTCGGTGAGATGGACATCTAGAGGATGCAGCTGGATTTGAAGGTGAGAGGTGCTACCAGATGGAGCCAAAGCAAATCCATGAGGGATGGACAGATGAGGCACATTTGAATAGTAATGCTGCAGAATATAGCGCATTTCTCAGGGGTGTGAGGGTGGTTGCATTAGTGTCTTTCTGGAGGCCATTGCCACCATTTGGGTGATAAAGGATCGAGGCTTGGACATCTGATCTGAAGCACATTGGTGGGATAAAGTGCATGAATTGCTGCAGTAGTCACAAATTCTACCAATACGTTTGTGTCTTCCTTGCTATGTACTCCTTGAAGGACAAGTGTCGGTCAAACTACAACACAAGGCTGGTGCAATAGTGCTCAGCAGGTGTGTGAAACTATGCAGTGTCATAGTGGAAAGGCTGGTCTGGCTGTAAGGGTGTACTGTTATGTTGTTCAGCCGTATGTATTTGCTCTTGGAGGGTTGGAGCTCTGGGCAAGTGCAGGACATCATGGACAGGATAAGTTGTACGCACACCCCGTTCAATCCTGAAATGGAAGGAATTTTGAGGAAGCGCTGCATGTCATCTGGGTAACGGTGGATGTGTGCAGTTTGGAGAGTCCTAGTGGAAGCACGTAAAGGAGGGAAGGATACTTCTGGAACTCAACAGTTGATGGGTATGTTTGATGATCATGATGGACACATAATGAGAAATGATGGAGTTTATCAAGGTTATACTTCTACCAGCTGTGAACGTTGTCAGTGATAGTCACATGGCAGTATACATTGTTAGTGAGTGTGAGGTGGTCTAGAGTGCTCAACATGTATGACAAATTGCCTTCAAGCAGGAATCAAGAATGCTGCATCTTGGTCTGATGTAAGATTCTTAGGACTGAAGTATGTTACTCTGCTCAGTGTGTTGGGGTAATGTGTGGCTACTGCTCTCTCATGGACCCTTCTATGAAGCGTAAATGTTTGATGATATGTTACTTTCTGAAGAATATGGCACCCACTTTTGGTTACATGAGAAGCTCTACCCATCGCAAACACCTATGTCAGTGCAACATCCAGACAGGTCATCACTGATATTCCCTGCTCTGTCCCCTCCCCAGAACTATGGACTCCTCATCTCATCTCTATACTCTCGCCTTACACAGCCTCTCCCATTAATGGGGGCACCAACTGGGAAGTCCTCTTTGCGGGCTTTGCATCATCCAGTTGTGTCATTAATGTCTATCACACTGGCACTGTCTTGGTTCAGGATCCTCAACCCAATCTCCTTCTCTTTTTGACGGCACTGGCCATCCCATAACAACATCCTTCCCGCACCTGCTACTTCTTCCTGTCTGTCCCCCTCCTCCGACTGGTGTACCGTGCCCTTGTACCCCTCCACTGAAAAACATTAAAGGTGGAGATCTCTTGCATTTTGCCACACTTGAAGACATTGGCATTGATGTCCTTGCACTTACTGCGACATGGTTCAATGCCAGCTCAGTCACTGCTTTTGACTCCCTTCTCCCCGATCGCTATACGATCCTCTCCAAGGCTTGCCCTAACCGTGCTGGTGGTGGAGTTGCTCTGATCTTCTCTGAGTGTGTCCCTTCTTCTCTCATACCCACCCAGCGCTACTCTGCCTTTGAGATCCTGGTCTGCAAGCTGGTCATCCCTCCTTCCTCTTCTCTGACCATTGCCACTATCTGCAGGAATCCTGGCTCTATCATGCTGTTCCCCTTTGAATGAGCAGATTTTTCCTCCTCTCTCTCCTTGTAACCACTTCTAAACTCCTACTTGTGGGTGATTTCAACATCCGCCTTGACTCCTCAATCACAGCATCCACTCTCTTCTGTGACCTCTGCACCTCGCTTTCCCTCTCCATCCTCCCCTTTCAACATACACACTCACACACTCTTGGTTCCTATATCCACACTAATCTCTCACTCTCCTCTTAACTGATCACCCCACTCTCCTGGTCAGACCACTCTCTCTTGTCCTCTCACCTCGATTCTCTCAGCCCTCTGACTGCACCTCCCCCAGCCCTGCCAACCTTCTTCACGAACATCCATCCGATGGAACGAGTGTCAGCC
This sequence comes from Ambystoma mexicanum, assembly GCF_040938575.1. Classification (NCBI taxonomy): domain Eukaryota; kingdom Metazoa; phylum Chordata; class Amphibia; order Caudata; family Ambystomatidae; genus Ambystoma; species Ambystoma mexicanum. The sequence continues at coordinate 401,521,397 of NC_090928.1, read as the reverse complement.
GCTGCCTTCGCATCTTCCTTCATCCCCTCTACTCTCCCCACTACAGACGCTTCTTCTGACTCTGCTCTCAGCAACCTCCATCTTGACATTACTAATACCCTTGACATTCTTGCCCCAGTGATGAGGATCCGTGTGATACATGCCTCCAGGCATAACACCTGGTACGACTCCAAACTTGACTCCCTGAAACTCAAGTGCAGCCCCTGACAAACAGCCTGTCGCCTGCTCCAAAGGCAATACAGACTCTCCATCCGTGCCAAGAAAAGGGCCCACATCCATGCTCCTGTCTCTGGTGCATCTAACAAATGGCTGGACTCTTTAAAATCTGCAGGGAACTAGTCAACCCTTCCACAGTCTCCTCCTCCCCTATTCCCTCCCAGGCCCTCCGCAAAGCACTGGTCTCACACTTCACTGCAAAATCTCAGGACATCCTGAGCACCCTTTAGTCTGTCTCCCCCTCCAACACCCCCTGCTTCCTTTGACCCCCCATCCTCCCTCTGCCTTGCTCTCCTCTTTTTCTCCTCTCACACCTGATGAGGTCACCAGAGTTGTCCGCTCCATGAAGGTCTCCTCCAAACTGATCTCTCGCTGCTCCTCCATAACCATTACGAACAATATTGTCTCTCTTGCCGATTTCTGCAACCACTCTTTTGCTAATGGATATCTCCCCACCTCCCTCAAGCACTTCCTTGTGCGTCCCCTCCTGAAAAAAAAACATTCTTCAGACAGTACCATATCTATCACTCCCTTCCTTCAGAAACTCTTGGAGTAGCAGGTCTTCCCCCAACTGACACAGCACACTGAACTCATTCGTTGCCTCCATGAGCATCAATCTGGATTCCGTACATCTAGAGGGACAGAAACTGCTGTTCTGAACACCCGTGAGGAACTGCTCATTTCTCTTGATTCCAACTCTCCAGCTGTTCTCATTCTACTTGAACTATCCTCTCCATTTGATATGGTCAACCACTCCATCCTCATAAAATGACTCCACGATAATTTAGGTATCTCGGAGCGGGCACTTCATGACTGACCTCCTTCCTCAGTGACCATCCGTCCCAGGTCATTGTGGGTTCTTTGGTCTCCAATCTTTCTCTGTGAGTTTTTAACAACTAACTTGCCCCACTTGCGCACATCATTTCCACTGTCTCCCCAAACTTCCAGTGTTATGCAGATGACACACAACTCTTAAAACTTCTCTATGATCCACTTCTCACTTCATCTTTTATTCCTGACTGTCTATCTGCCATCCAGTCCTCATATACTTCCAACAATCTTTGCCTCAATACCAGTAAGACTGAGAGACTTCCTATCGGGACTCCCGCTCCCGATTTCTCTCCATCACTCTGTCTATCTTCTATGTGCTCTCCCCCTTCTCCTTCACCTGGAGCCAGAAACCTTGGAGTCATCATTGACTCCTCTCTCTCCTTCACCCCTCACATTCAGGTCCTAGACAAGAAGTCCCACTTTCAACTCCACCTCCTCAAAGGAATTCTTCCTTTTCTCACTTTCCCCCAGAAGCACATTGTCTCTAGAGCTATGGTTCTCTCAAGGCTAGACTACTGCAATAGCCTTTTTCTTAATCTACCCTTTTCCTCTCTACAATCCCTCCAGCTAATCCAGAATAAGGCTGTGAGGCGTATTCTTGACCTAAAGCCCAGGGACCGCATCTCTCCAGCGCAAAAAACTCTCCACTGGCTAATGTTTGCTGCAAGGATAACATTTAAATCCCTCTGCATCATCCACAAGGCTGTCTGGGCCAGGGACCACGTTATTTGCAACATGCTCTCACTAAATACTCTATGTCCAGATCTTTACGCTCCTCCGGCACCAACTCTCTGTGTATAAATGCTTCATTAAACAGCGGGCTGGTGGCCAATCTCTTTCCTCAGAAGGCTCCCTCCTATGGAACAGGCCTCCCCCTTCCTCTTCATCTTGAGCTGGATCCCCTCAAATTCCAAAAGCTCCTCAAGACTTTCCTTTTCACCATCTCCTTCCCTCCCCCCTTTTATTCTCAACCTCACAGCTGCTGAGATTGGTGACCAGGGCCCTTATGTGTCCTCCTGGGTCTTGGCCTCCCACACCCAATCTCCTACAGCCTCTTGCCCTCCCAGCAGTTTGTCTTTGCGCCCACTGGCCTGTGCTACCACAGGCTTGCACTTACCTATTTATTGATGGTATACCACTCCACCTAGGCACTTACAGCTGCTCACTCCCTAGCACTTCCCACCTGATACACCTAGCACTTACCCTCTACTGCCCCACCCCTTCTCTCTCTTTGCACTTGCACGTTCTGAATGCTTACAAGGCCTAGTAGGTCTGCCTCTATCTTACAGTGTTATAGCTAATTTTAGTCCCATGTGCCCTCCCTGTTGCCCTGTGGGCACTTTGGAACACAATTTACTTGTTGTATAAGCACCTTACAAATGCACAATAAAATGAATACAAAATATTAATTTGCCCTGCCTTGAGTTTTCAAGTAAGTGAGTACCTCGTGAAAGGGTCTTGACTATGCAGACAGAAAGTATGTCCACCATGTACCGTGTGGTATTTAGTGAATATTGGCTTGCTACTATGTCTTCCATGCTAACTGGCATAAACATTGCCCAGTCAGTAGTTGTTGTACAGTTATGGATGTGTGCAGTGCTGTCAGTTGTGGTGTTTGTGACCATTTGTTGACAGATCCAGAGCATCTACTACAAGATGAAAGATCCATGATATAAGATTTGTAGTGGAGGCGCGGGATGCAAGGTTTGGAGATTGCCACAATGAAATGTTGGATAGCTTTAAAGAGGTCTGTGATTTACTCATTTGCTTTGGCAATGTTGATCAGACAGTATTTGGCCTTGGCAGATCAGGTACCTCTGTGTAGCACAAACGTCCGTGAGCTGTGTGAGCCTGGATGCGGGGCAGGACAGTTCACAAGTTATTCTTCATGTTCTGCTGCTTACTTTTTAGAGGGTGACTTCTTTAGTGAATCATGGTGTGGAAGGTTAGTGCATGAGGGCGTGTTGATTCATAGGGGAATGTTGGTTTATGTTTGTTGCAAGAGTGTAGTAGACTTTTTGAAGAAGCCAGCCGCAGTCCTGTTGTGTTTCACTCACATAGGGCCATGTGAGAGGGATGTTGTAGTGCAGATGGTGTTAATGGTGACGTGTCGCAGGTAGCAGCATTGCAATATCCATGGTAATTACAGTGAGTGTCTTCATTGCAAATCAGTGGAGATGTTGTGCTTAGCCTGGAAACATTGAAAACAATTGAAGGTAGCTCACCTGCTGTTTCAGAAACATGGGAACTGAGTTTTGGTCCTGCTGGTTCAAACCAGTACACATAGGAATTGTCCTTCACTACATTTGTGTTTCCCTTCGGGTGGCCCGCCAAGAAACGCCCAATGATTTAACATTTAAGAAAGGAAAACAAATGGCTGGGCTAAGCATGTGGGTGTGCTTGAGGTCTCATGACTGACAGTCACTTAAACCAGCTAACCACTCTTTCAAAGCCCCTGAAGCTCCCAAGGACAGACACATCTTATTTTGGAGCAAATTGCAAGGATGTTGAAAAAAACAGTCTAACAACTTTCACTCCTTATGACAATCAAGTCCCTCAACCCAGCCATATATTCCTGGCATGCAGCCCAAGCCTTCATTCTCTCCCTTCTGGATGGTGGCAATGGCCACATGGTTGGTGTTCTGCCAACTAGCCAATGTCTACTACATGCTCCAGCATTTATCTTCTGTAGAGAAGCAGCTGGATGCCTCTGCAGGAAACCCTGCCCCCCCTTCCTCCCATATGTTGGAGACCGGAGACCGTGCTGTGTTTGACACCAGCAGTTGTGCCAATACAGCAGCGTATGTTCAAAAGAATATACCTTTTGAGACAACCCTACTGAATGTATAGCCGAAGTAATGACAACTTAAGGTTGGAACTCCCTGAAGGAATATGAAAGAGATCAAAGAAAAAGGAGCTAGTGGCATCAGAACGAGTATGCGCGGCGTCCCGAGGTACTGACTGAAGAAGATGTATAGTTCCTAGAGAAACTAATGACGAATTAAAGAATCAAGTGAACTTTTAAATATGGAGAAGAAGAGAGAATGTGCACAAGGTGCTGCAGAAAATGAACCGTTCAATAAATGTACAGATGCTGAAACGCAAGGTAGACTAAGACATCACAGAATCTGGCTATACATAGTGAATAGAATGCAGCCGAAGCCGCCATTGCATAGAAGCTGGACCTCCGTATCATGAATTTAGTGAGCCAGGACCCATGAAGCAGGAAGGGAAAGCTGTGTGCAGAAAGAATAAGCAGAATCGTGGAGCTGGAAGACGAAGCTGTATGGCCTGGAGTCAAGACTGAAGAAGCCATGGTCAGCTACCTATTCTGGAAATTAGCACACATGTGGAGGATGAATCATCCCTTCTTAAGGTGCAAAGAAAGAACACCAAGAGTGCCAAGTTTAATTAATTTAAAGCATTTAAAACTTGCAAAATGGACCAAATCGTGGTCTCCTGTCACGTGAACCATGGGTGAAAATAGAGTTCGAACTTGGAGTCCCAGAACACGATAGTGAGTGCTTTCATTCCTGTGTATTCTGAAAGACAAGGATACTTTGCAAGGCCAAGTTCAAAGACAATCTTCATGCCAGAAGGCATGGGCGATGAGAAATGCTAGGCTAATTGGGAGGAGAGGTAGTGTTATGCCCCATCTCCTTGCAACTGGGTCTGCTCTTACGTGCTGCTAAGTGAACCAAAAGTTCCAGACTTGGCACAAGTGTGCCAACCAATTGTAGTAGTCCATATATCAAAAAACCTTATTGTTTGAGGACCAATGAGAAACAGTGTATCTAATGTTTCTGAAGATGACATGTTTTAGAGGTAGGCATATGTTGTCCACCTGATAGTGGGCATCCAATCATAATCCTAGTTCCTATAGAAAGTATATTTAGATGTTGCCCTTAAACCATTCCCCACCCTTGATAAGTGTTTCATTAGTGCCACGTAGTATGACATTGCCTCTGACATATTTTTGATATAAAAGCAATGATTTATGTGAAGATCGCTGAGAGAACCTGAGTATACCTCCGTTGATGTTCGTTTTAAACTCTCTGTTTTAGATAATTGTTAATAAAACAGTACTTTACCATCTTCCTGAGCAGGTTCGGTTATTTGGGCTCGGAATTATTCTGTGTGATCCCATCCATTACACATGCCCATTCCTAAAGTGCCCTAAGCTCATTTCCAAGTAATATGCAAATCAAACCTCATCGACACTCTCTTATTGTAAAACTTCTGCGCCACCTACAATATATGTCACTTTAATATCCATCACCTGCATCCACAAGGCTATCTCCTTCAAGCCCAAAAACAACGTCACATATGACGTCTACATCTCTTGAGTCATATAATGAGCCAGAAGCAAGGACATTTGCTTTAACATCTCTGCTTCGTCAGGAAGATATTCATAAGAATAATGCCCTTCTCTGTCAATATCCCTAGACTATGGAACCAACTCTTCCTCACCATCTGACTCGCCACCTCACTCACACCTCTCAGGAATAACCTGAAGAAACTCATCTTCAAGGAATAGCTCATGAACAACACCCTTCTAAACACACTTCTAAACACCCTGCATTCCCCTGAGTTTTGGCCATCTCATAGCCCCAGTCGAATTCATTGGTTGCTTGTATATCAATGTCTGCCTAATTGCCTGCAGTCCCACATTTCAATGTACCTGCTCCTTTTTATTCATCCCTTGCTATATCCCTCCATGTACGTGAACCATCTCCTACAACTTAAAAAGTGTTCCCTTGCTTCCTCAAACAAGGTCTGCCATCAATAAATACACAAATCAATATATTTCCAATCAAAATGCTAATATGGTCACAGTCCACATTACCTTCTAGACAACCAAGTAAACAACACCTTTGCAATATTAAACTGCGTCCTGTGAGGAACCTGAAGGCGTCCTCACTACTTCATCCCCGTTATGCTTTGCACAGATGGCCAGGGAAAGGCCATTGCTTATCGATCCCGACCCTGGGGTGGATATGCGAGGGAGGATAACCTGGGTGGAGGAGACTTGGGGAATGGGGAGAGGGCATCCTCAGGTGAGACACGTTATCTCCCATTTCCTTTTCACCACAAACCCTCCATCCCCCAAGCCTTCATAGATTGTTGTCATCCATCTTATTATGACTCACCTATAATATGCACAAATGGTATCAATCTGCTACTAGGACAAAGATGCAGTAGGAATGGTGACATTCCCAGAATCAGATTCAGCAAAAACCTCAGTGGCGGAATCCTCATTGGTTGCATCCTCCCCTTCAAGAGTTTCACCATCAGTCTGGTAGTCCACCAGGGCAGCTATCAGCTCAGCCCTAGACTTATCCACAAAGTCTAACTGCCTGGCTTCACAATCACTCTGGAGACCCTCTAAGCCCATCCTAGTCAATTTACCATTTGCAATAGACTCCATTGCTTGTAATGCAGTTATCTTGTACACAACTAAACCTCAATTTAACAAAGTGCAGATATTTTGTAAGCAGCACGGTTATACACTGATTCTTAAAACCATAAGCATCCCACCGCTGCCACCAGTGTAAAGACCGGAGGGGGGTGTCTGTACTTCTGCTCTGTATATGGTAGAGGAGAGGCACATAGGACCCCAGCCAAGATTCTCTATTGTGGTAGCAATGGAGGAGCAGTCTAGGCCAGGCTTCTCAGGAGGTGATGCAGGCTGGTTCTTAAGTACAGTGTAGTTGTCAAGCACCCACAAAGGAATGTCCGCACACTGTATTAGTTAAAACACAGTCTTTATATAATTAATATTCAAGATTATGTACAATATCACAATAACTCACTTTGTACTTGATTATCTATAATGCAAATATACAGTTCTACGTGGTACCACAATTACTATTAGATCTCTTTAAGGTGCATCTGTCACAAGTCTCCCCCCTCCTCACCTGTCTGTATTGTTTGCTCGTGATTTCGGAGATGTCTTCTTTCGCACTGTTCGGGATTTATATAACCCCTCCGTGGGTCCTCGGATTCCAGCGTGTGAATCGTGACCCAGCTACAGGATACGCTCAGATGTCCGGGACGAAGACCAGGAAATAATGAGGTTCACACTCAGAGACCCGAATGCGATGGAAATCCAGGATATACAAAGGTAAGGATAAGGTAAGGAAGAAAGAAGTGGAATTCAGGGGACCGGGAACCAGGAATTAAAAGTAAGCGCTGAACGAGCTCTGGCAACACACGTCCGACTACTGCAAGCGGTAGCGTTGAGACTGGCAGAGCCGCGGGAGCGTGTCTGCTTTGTAGAACGTAGAGCATACAACGCAGAGACTGGAAAGCAGCGTTCCGCGTTCAGCGGCCATGTTGGGAGTACTACTGAGTTCAGTCCCCTATGGGTCAGGGACCACGAAGTCCAGAAGGGACGCAAATGGCGGTTCATGACAGCATCAACTGTACAGTTAAATGGCACACAAATCAATAAGAGGAAAGCAGTTGGTTAGAACAAGTGACAGAATACTGGCCCTGATACCTAGACACAGTTCTGTGTGGAGATCCCCCAACCTGGGCAACCTATAGAATAAAGATATATCACAAGCCCAGTCCATATATTGTTCACAAGAGACTTTCCAATAGTTCTACAAACCCAAAGTACCTGGCGTTGTAGCGTTCCTCGTCGGGGAATCAACGGCCCTTCTTGAGTGCCCTCCCTTTAAGGCAGGAGTCACGGGTCGTCGAACGTCTTAAGGAGAACAGGGTGAACTACGATGGTGAAGTGTCAGCTTCTTTCCTAGCGGTGCTCATCGACAGGGAAGCGTAAACATCCTGCAAGGGAGAGGCATGTCGGGCACCTCAGTGTCAATAGTTCAGGACCGCAAAGAGTTTGAACAACTGTGGCCCAGCAAGTGCGTCGAGTCGTTGGTGTCTCTGTGGTCTTTGGTTGGCGGGAAACCCACTGGCGGATGCTCCTCAGTGCTTGAACGGCCTGGCCTTCTCCGGCTATGGGATAAGGCGGGCGGGGGTGCGGATGAGCACGTCCGTGAATCGAAAGCTTCTTAGGCAACGGAAGCACGACGGCTCCGGTCCCCGTCTCCGGTCGGCAGCCTGTCTTAGGTCTATCTACCAGAGAGCTTTGGCAAAGATCAGCTGGTGCACGATGGTCCCTCATAGCTCGGGAAGAGGGCGCCTTACCAGGTCCTCTCTGGGTCAGTCCTTGGAGACACAGAAGCTTTCAGATTGATGAAGAAAGGCAACCGCAATTCTTCTCTTCCAGCAGGGCTTCAAGGTCAAGCTTCAGTTTCACTCCAGTTACTCTTCGCAGTTTGGACTTCAGCTACTGAACACGAATTCTAGCAGTGTGAGGCCTCCATTCATTCTGCTGGGTCACATTCAGGCAACCATTTGATCAAAAGGGCATTCATGCAGGCAGACAGCCAATCAGGTGCATAGTGCATTCAGGCCATTCACTTCTCTCCAGACACTCAGAACAAGTTATGTGTATTGGGACAAGTACCCAGCCATTCAACACTCCACACTGCATTAATACAAGTTTTGGGCAGGGCTGTCTCAGTCATTGTGTCAAACACCAGATACTAGACATCCACAACACATAATGCATATTCGTCACACACTCCATTCACGCAGGTCCCACCCACAGGGTGTACCCACAACATACAGTCACTGGGAAAGCTCCAGCAAGTCTGGCCTGGAGTTCACAACAACACCATATATGGAACTTCCACCCAACAGCCGGTCAGGGGGAAGGGACAGAGTCAGGGCTTCCCAGGACTTTGGGAAAACACAGTAACAGGCAATAGAAAGCAAGAGGCCACAGGGGCCATCTTGTTTCCTATCAGGAATCAACTGATTCCAATGCCAGGGCCTGGGCATCCCAATCTTGTTTCCTATCAGGAATCACTGATTCCAATGGCAGGGTCTGGCATCCCAAAATGGAGGATACTCAGAGCACCTGTCAAATTGAGCATGCAGCTGCCACCAGCCCATACCCTGCTCTGTGGGCCACACACAGGTGCCCAAAAACATACACTACGGGCACAGGGTTGTACCCCCCACCCATGGGTGCCATAAGGGTATCCCATGGGTCTGCACACCAAACCAAAAGAAAGAGCTGCACCGCCATGGGTCCCACATGAACTCCTGTGCGGAATACATGACAGAACACTCGATAAAAAGCAGTAAAGGTCAAGGATACGGAGGCTGTGTCCCTCTGCTGCATTGCCAGCATCACACTCTGCACCATTTTGGCCTCCCATTTAACCTCTAAAACTCAGGACATCCTGTCGCCACTCTCCACCACCCCCACCGCCACTCCTGCAGTCCTGCCTCTCTTGGCTCCACCGCATCTCCTGTACTCTCCTACTCATAACCCCTGATGAGGTCACTAAAGTTGTCCGCTCCATGAAGGTCTCATCCAAACAGGTGCTCCCCTGTTCTTCTAGAGCCATTAAGGACAACATCTCCTCTCTCATCCTGGCCCTTGCCAATATTTTTAACCACTCTTTCATCACTGGCTCCTTCCCTCTTTCCCTTAAGCACTCCCTTGTGCACCCTGTCCTAAAAAAGCTGTCTGCTGATCCTTGCTGCCTGGCTAACTATCGCCCTATATCCACCCCTTCCTTCCTGGGTAAACTCCTGGAGAAGCTGGCCCTCTTCCAAATGACCATTAATACCAAACTCGTTGGTTGCCTCCATGGCCATCAATCTAAATTCCGGGTATCCAGAGGCACGGAAACTGCTCTCCTGATCACCCGTGAAGACATGCACACAAATCTTTACTCTAATTCTCCTGCTGTTTCTATTCTCCTCGATCTATCCTCTGCCTATGACATGGTCAAGCACTCCATGCTCATAAAAAGGCTTTGAGATACCCTAGGCATCACGGACAGGCACCGGATTGGCTGACTTCTTTTATCACCAACCACCCCTCCCAGTTGCAGCTGGGCCCTTTCTCCTCCACCACTTCACTCTCTACCTGTGGCGTCCCCAGGGCTCTATCCTATCGCCTTGGCTCTTCAATATCTATCGCACCACCCTTGCTCACCTGATCTCCTCTTTTTCTCTGCATTTCCAGTGTTATGCCAATGACACACAGCTTTCCTTCAAACTTCCCTCTACCACTTCCTCCTCCTCCTCTCTCATTCCTGATTGTCTGTCCGCTATCCAAGGCATAGTTTGCATCTAATGACCTCTGCCTTAATGCAAGTAAGACGGAGATCCTTCATATCGGAACTCCTGATCCCCATTTTCCTCCTACTCTCTGCCCCCCTCCTTGGGCTCTCTACCTTCATCATCCCTTGAGGCCAAAAACCTCTGGGGCATCTTCGACCCCTCTCTCTCCTTCACCCCTCACATCTTGGACCTTGCCATGAAGGCCCACTTCCAGCTTCACCGCCTTAGAGGCATTCTCCCTTTTCTCACGTTTGACTCAGAAGCTCAATGTCTCCAGACCTCTAGTCCTCTCCAGGCTGGACTACCTCAACAGCCTCCTCCTCACTCTCCCCCTTTCCTCCCTATGCTCCCTTCAGATAATCCAGAAAGGGCTGCAAAAGTCATCCTTGTCCTCAAGCCCAGGGGCCACATCTCTCCATTCCTAAGATTTCTCCACTGGCTCCCGGTGGCCACATGGATCACATTTAAGAACCTCTGCATCATCCACAACGCTTTCTGAGGTCTAGGACCACACTATCTCCAACTCCCTCTCACTAAATACTTTCCTTCTAGAGCCCTTCACTGCTCTAACTCCAACTCTCTGATTGTCAAACATTTCCCTGAACAGAGAGTGGGTGACAGGTCTCTCTCTTCAGCTGGTCTCTCTTTCTGGAACTGCCTCCCTGCCATTTTCAGACTTGAGCAGGACCTCCTTAAGTTCCGGAAACTTCTCAAATCTCTGCTTTTCTATACCTCTTTCTCTCCTTTCCCTGCTAACCACCCCACTGCTACTGAGAATGGTGGCTTGGTACCTTAGGAATCTCACAGGTTACCAGGCCGTCTGCCTAGTCGACACCAGTACCCACTCAGCACTGCCCTTGCTGGCCCTCCTGTCCAGCGGCTGTGCATCCCACCCCTTGGAATCCCTCCACCCAGCACTTAGCTAGTGGTATCCTTCCTTGGTACCCCTTTGCACTTCCCTCCCTGGCTCACCAGCACTTGTCTATGCCTATTCCCTCCTCCCCCTTCATCCTGTCATTCATTACCTCCTGCAACTTTCCTCACAGCACTTGCACAGGTCACAAGGCCTAGTAGGAGCATGTTTGTATACTTTTGGTTCTTCTGCATTGCATGTACTCCCCTTGTTCCCTCCCCATTTGCCTTGTGGCGCTTGGAAACAAGATTTTTGTTGTATACGCCACAGCACATGCTCAATTAATAAAATAAATAAACAGTGCATCCAGTCACCAGCCTCTTCACCATTGAACCTGGTGGCCCTCACTAACTGCCCTTCTTCAAGCATTGCTTTGAACAGCAGCAAGTTTCAGCTTGACCCCTGCTCGACACCTGGAACACTGTGATGGCTGCATTCAATCCACTTCAATCTGCTCGAACTGCTCTTAGAAGCCTGGTTCACCTTTATAGAACCTCTAAGATCAGCTAAATGTACTATTGACTTATAACTGCCCCTTGGTCCATCCTTGGGTCTTTTTTCACACCAGAAAAAAACAATGTTTCATATCACTGCTACCTTTCTCGCCCCATTTAATTACCCAGAGTGCTGCATCTATCTATCTTTGCATAATCTCTGTTCTTTCAACAGGGGTGAGATTTGTGTAGTGCCTTTCTACTTAGCTAATACTGCATTTGGCATTTTTAATTAAAACATATATATTTTTAGATTACTTTCATTGGTCATTCCCTTTATTTTGGATGGTTATACTATTTGGGTTGCTACTGGATCACATTTACACCCCTCTTGAGAGTGTAGCCTTCCCTCGGTCCACGTTACCACAAAAGGCAAAGGAAGCATAACTCTTAACTGTGTCTGTTTTACCTTTATGATTGGGATCACTCTTGGTTTGTTGAATTGTGAAGGCTGGTTAGGCAGTTTAGCCACAACTCATCCCTCTACTCCTACAGGGCAGAAGTTATTTTACCACAACACTGAACCGGCAAAGGCAGTGAGTGAGTGGTAGAATCACATCAATACTTAACAGACAACCTACCTCAACAGGCCTACACAACCAAGTGCCCCCTCACTGAACAACCTGCCCTGAACAAGTCTATGCAGCCACTGAGTTCCACCTCACCAAACAACCTGCCATCAACAGGCAACACTGCGACTGAGTGCCCACATCACCAATCAACCTGTCCACAACAGGCATATGTAGCCCTGAGTGCCCCCTCACCAAACAATCTGTTGCCTGCTCAACCCAAGTGGACCTACACAGCCATTGAGTCCCCCTCACCAAACAACCTGCCTGAACAGGCCTAGACTGCCACTGAGAACCCCCGCTCACCAAACAACTAACCCCAATAGGCCTACAGCCACTGAGTGGCTCTATAACAGGCAATGGCTCTCAATACAAAAAGAATGCCAAGAGTGAGATACCCCAGCATACCCAAACATACTTTGGATGTAACAGAAAGCCATTAACAATATAAATTGCACTAACAACATCAATACACCCAACCCCAGCCTTTCCACTTCTTGAGGCATACACACCAGGAATAGACACAACATTAATGTGCCTGCTGCCATATCCACTTCCCACCATCCCATTTAGGTTGTCATGGAGAAACAAACCCACCACAACCACAAACCACCAATAGCTACTATTAAGCAAGATCTCCATTGCCTCCTACACACACTGAAGTTCACAACACACATGCAAGACAAAATGTATCAGAGAAATCATGTTTATGTGATCATCACAGGCATACACACCCTCTGTCATACCTTTTCAATTTTGCTGCAGTTTTAGGAACCATTGCCAATCCCCTTTGACATCACCCAAACTGCCTGAGTCAAAACACACATTGCAAAGTACAATGACGTAGCTCCTGAAGCCAATGTTATAATAACATCTTATATTCAGGATAAATAGAATACAGCTGCAGCACATCCATCTTAACGAGCTCCCAGTCTCCAACTGATCGACATACTCTCCTTATTCCATTCTAGACAGTATTGTGCTTAAATACTACAAATTCCAAAGGGATACCAAATACTGGATTCTAAATGGAGGACGACATACAGAGAACTTTTTAAGAGATTGAACAATTTAACACAACCCTGCAAATACTCGTTCAGTCACAAAGTCACAGAAGTGAGTTCTCATCGAAAACCTCATCAAAATCAACTTCTCATGCACCAATATACCTCAGATGAATCAGGAATGTCACTCACTGCTCCAAAAACTCTACATCACTGTTGCAAACAACATCAGCTGTAAAAGCCCCATGAAACAATGTACAGAGCAGCTGAAATATTTCATAACCATCATCTTAAGGTTAGAAAACAGCAGGGATTACCTTCAGAAGCAAGGGAGGGTGAATAGGTCATACTGGAAAGTACACATTGAGGGAGGAAGAAGGCAAAGGATCCATACAAGTGAGTAGGATCAAACAACGGTGGACGGACAGGGTGGGCAATTAAGCAGCGAGGCAGGAGCATGAAATGAGGGGAGGGAACACAGGGGAACAGATTCTCAAATCAATCTCATGTTAGGCATGGAGTGGAGGTGGTGGAGACCAGGGAGTCAGCGAGGAGGCATTACTTCAAGCACATGATCTGTAGCAAATGCCTCAACTATAGAAACAAGGGGGTTGGTCTCATATTGGTGGGGATGATATACCAGAGTCTGTGATGTATTCAGAGAAGACCTGACATTGGGTCCTGCCTTTCCTGCACCAGTGTCGTCCAACTCTATACATGGTCTTATGTATGGTTGATCATAGGCCTCGAGAGATGCAGAGCGTATCAGATATGTACCTTGAAGACTTCGGTGAGATGGACTTCTAGAGGATGCAGCTGGATTTGAAGGTGAGAGGTGCTACCAGATGGAGCCAAAGCAATTCCATGAGGGATGGACAGATGAGGCACATTTGAATAGTAATGCTGCAGAATATAGCGCATTTCTCAGGGGTGTGAGGGTGGTTGCATTAGTGTCTTTCTGGAGGCCATTGCCAGCATTTGGGTGATAAAGGATCTAGGCTTGGAAATCTGATCTGAAGCACATTGGTGGGATAAAGTGCATGAATTGCTGCAGTAGTCACAAATTCTACCAATACGTTTGTGTCTTCCTTGCTATGTACTCCTTGAAGGACAAGTGTCGGTCAAACTACAACACAAGGCTGGTGCAATAGTGCTCAGCAGGTGTGTGAAACTATGCAGTGTCATAGTGGAAAGGCTGGTCTGGCTGTCAGGGTGTACTGTTATGTTGTTCAGCCATATGAATTTGCTCTTGGAGGGTTTGAGCTCTGGGCAAGTGCAGGACATCATGGACAGGATAAGTTGTACGCACACGCACACCCCGTTCAATCCTGAAATGGAAGGAATTTTGAGGAAGCTCTGCATGTCATCCGGGTAACGGTGGATGTGTGCAGTTTGGAGAGTCCTAGTGGAAGCACGTAAAGGAGGGAAGGATACTTCTGGAACTCAACAGTTGATGGGTATGTTTGATGATCATGATGGACACATAATGAGAAATGATGGAGTTTATCAAGGTTATACTTCTACCAGCTGTGAACGTTGTCAGTGATAGTCACATGGCAGTATACATTGTTAGTGAGTGTGAAGTGGTCTAGAGTGCTCAACATGTATGACAAGTTGCCTTCAAGCAGGAATCAAGAATGCTGCATCTTGGTCTAATGTAAGATACTTAGGACTGAAGTATGTTACTCTGCTCAGTGTGTTGGGGTAATGTGTGGCTACTGCTCTCACATATACCCTTTCTATGAAGCGTAAATGTTTGATGATATGTTACTTTCTGAAGAATGTGGGACCCACTTTTGGTTACATGAGAAGCTCTACCCATCGCAAACACCTATGTCAGTGCAACATCCAGACAGGTCATCACTGATATTCTCTGCTCTGTCTCCTCCCCAGAACTATGGACTCCTCATCTCATCTCTATACTCTCGCCTTACACAGCCTCTCCCATTAATGGGGGCACCAACTGGGAAGTCCTCTTTGCGGGCTTTGCATCATCCAGTTGTGTCATTAATGTCTATCACACTGGCACTGTCTTGGTTCAGGATCCTCAACCCAATCTCCTTCTCTTTTTGACCGGCACTGGCCACCCCATAACAACTTCCTTCCCACACCTGCTACTTCTTCCTCTCTGTCCCCCTCCTCCGACTGGAGTACCGTGCCCTTGTACCCCTCCACTGAAAAACATTAAAGGTGGAGATCTCTTGCATTTTGCCACACTTGAAGACATTGGCATTGATGACCTTGCACTTACTGCGACGTGGTTCAATGCCAGCTCAGTCACTGCTTTTGACTCCCTTAACCCCGATCGCTATACGATCCTCTCCAAGGCTTGCCCTTACCGTGCTGGTGGTGGAGTTGCTCTGATCTTCTCTGATTGTGTCCCTTCTTCTCTCATACCCACCCAGCCCTACTCTGCCTTTGAGATCCTGGTCTGCAAGCTGGTCATCCCTCCTTCCTCTTCTCTGACCATTGCCACTATCTGCAGGAATCCTGGCTCTATCATGCTGTTCCCCTTTGAATGAGCAGATTTTTCCTCCTCTCTCTCCTTGTAACCACTTCTAAACTCCTACTTGTGGGTGATTTCAACATCCGCCTTGACTCCTCAATCACAGCATCCACTCTCTTCTGTGACCTCTGCACCTCGCTTTCCCTCTCCATCCTCCCCTTTCAACATACACACTCACACACTCTTGGTTCCTTTATCCACACTAATCTCTCACTCTCCTCTTAACTGATCACCCCACTCTCCTGGTCAGACCACTCTCTCCTGTCCTCTCACCTCGATTCTCTCAGCCCTCTGACTGCACCTCCCCCAGCCCAGCCAACCTTGTTCACGAACATCCATCCGATGGAACGAGTGTCAGCCGCTGCCTTCGCATCTACCTTCATCCCCTCTACTCTCCCCACTACAGACGCTTCTTCTGACTCTGCTCTCAGCAACCTCCATCTTGACATTACTAATACCCTTGACATTCTTGCCCCAGTGATGAGGATCCGTGTGATACATGCCTCCAGGCATAACACCTGGTATGACTCCAAACTTGACTCCCTGAAACTTAAGTGCAGCCCCTGACAAACAGCCTGTCGCCTACTCCAAAGGCAATACAGACTCTCCATCCGTGCCAAGAAAAGGGCCCACATCCATGCTCCTGTCTCTGGTGCATCTAACAAATGGCTGGACTCTTTAAAATCTGCAGGGAACTAGTCAACCCTTCCACAGTCTCCTCCTCCCCTCTTCCCTCCCAGGCCCTCCGCAACACACTGGTCTCACACTTCACTGCAAAATCTCAGGACATCCTGAGCACCCTTTAGTCTGTCTCCCCCTCCAACACCCCCTGCTTCCTTTGACCTCCCATCCTCCCTCTGCCTTGCTCTCCTCTTTTTCTCCTGTCACACCTGATGAGGTCACCAGAGTTGTCCACTCCATGAAGGTCTCCTCCAAACTGATCTCTCTCTGCTCCTCCATAACCATTACGAACAATATTGTCTCTCTTGCCGATTTCTGCAACCACTCTTTTGCTACTGGATATCTCCCCTCGTCCCTCAAGCACTTCCTTGTGCGCCTCCTCCTGAAAAAAAACATTCTTCAGACAGTCCCATATCTATCACTCCCTTCCTTCAGAAACTCTTGGAGTAGCAGGTCTTCCACCAACTGACACAGCACACTGAACTCATTGGTTGCCTCCATGAGCATCAATCTGGATTCCGTACATCTAGAGGGACAGAAACTGCTCTTCTGAACACCCGTGAGGAACTGCTCATTTCTCTAGATTCCAACTCTCCAGCTTTTCTCATTCTACTTGAACTATCCTCTCCATTTGATATGGTCAACCACTCCATCCTCACAAAATGACTCCACGATAATTTAGGTATCTCGGAGCGGGCACTTCATGACTGAGGGTCTCCAATCTTTCTCTGTGAGTTTTTAACAACTAACTTGCCCCACTTGCACACATCATTTCCACTGTCTCCCCAAACTTCCAGTGTTATGCAGATGACACACAACTCTTAAAACTTCTCTATGATCCTCTTCTCACTTCATCTTTTATTCCTGACTGTCTATCTGCCATCCAGTCCTCATATACTTCCAACAATCTTTGCCTCAATACCAGAAAGACTGAGAGACTTCCTATCGGGACTCCCGCTCCCGATTTCTCTCCATCACTCTGCCCATCTTCTATGTGCTCTCCCCCTTCTCCTTCACCTGGAGCCAGAAACCTTGGAGTCATCATTGACTCCTCTCTCTCCTTCACCCCTCACATTCAGGACCTAGACAAGAAGTCCCACTTTCAACTCCACCTCCTCAAAGGAATTCTTCCTTTTCTCACTTTCCCCCAGAAGCTCATTGTCTTTAGAGCTATGGTTCTCTCAAGGTTAGACTACTGCAATAGCCTTTTTCTTAATCTACCCTTTTCCTCTCTACAATCCCTCCAGCTAATCCAGAATAAGACTGTGAGGCGTATTCTTGACCTAAAGCCCAGGGACTGCAGCTCTCCAGCGCAAAAAACTCTCCACTGGCTAATGTTTGCTGCAAGGATAACATTTAAATCCCTCTGCATCATCCACAAGGCTGTCTGGGCAAGGGACCACGTTATCTGCAACATGCTCTCACTAAATACTCTACGTCCAGATCTTTACGCTCCTCCGGCACCAACTCTCTGTGTATAAATGCTTCATTAAACAACGGGTTGGTGGCCAATCTCTTTCCTCAGAAGGCTCCCTCCTATGGAACAGGCCTCCCCCTTCTTCTTCATCTTGAGCTGGATCCCCTCAAATTCCAAAAGCTCCTCAAGACTTTCCTTTTCACCATCTCCTTCCTCCCCCCCTTTTATTCTCAACCTCACAGCTGCTGAGATTGGTGACCAGGGCCCTTATGTGTCCTCCTGGGTCTTGGCCTCCCACACCCAATCTCCTACAGCCTCTTGCCCTCCCAGCAGTTTGTCTTTGCGCCCACTGGCCTGTGCTACCACAGGCTTGCACTTACCTATTTATTGATGGTATACCACTCCACCTAGGCACTTACAGCTGCTCACTCCCTAGCACATCCCACCTGATACACCTAGCACTTACCCTCTACTGCCCCACCCCTTCTCTCTCTTTGCACTTGCACGTTCTGAATGCTTACAAGGCCTAGTAGGTCTGCCTCTATCTTACAGTGTTATAGCTAATTTCAGTCCCATGTTCCCTCCCTGTTGCCCTGTGGGCACTTTGGAACACAATTTACTTGTTGTATAAGCACCTTACTTACAAATGCACAATAAAATGAATACAAAATATTAATTTGCCCTGCCTTGAGTTTTCAAGTAAGTGAGTACCTCGTGAAAGGGTCTTGACTATGCAGACAGAAAGTATGTCCACCATGTACCGTGTGGTATTTAGTGAATATTGGCTTGCTACTATGTCTTCAATGTTAACTGGCATAAACATTGCCCAGTCAGTAGTTGTTGTACAGTTATGGATGTCTGCAGTGCTGTCAGTTGTGGTGTTTGTGACCATTTGTTGACACATCCAGAGCATCTACTTCAAGATGAAAGATCCATGATATAAGATTTGTAGTGGAGGCGCGGGATGCAAGGTTTGGAGATTGCCACGATGAAATGTTGGATAGCTTTAAAGAGGTCTGTGACTTACTCATTTGCTTTGGCAATGTTGATCAGACAGTATTTGGCCTTGGCAGATCAGGTACCTCTGTGTAGCACAAACGTCCGTGAGCTGTGTGAGCCTGGATGCGGGGCAGGACAGTTCACAAGTTATTCTTCATGTTCTGCTGCTTACTTTTTAGAGGGTGACTTCTTTAGTGAATCATGGTGCGGAAGGTTAGTGCATGAGGGCGTGTTGATTCATAGGGGAATGTTGGTTTATGTTTGTTGCAAGAGTGTAGTAGACTTTTTGAAGAAGCCAGCCGCAGTCCTGTTGTGTTTCACTCACATAGGGCCATGTGAGAGGGATGTTGCAGTGTAAATGGTGTTAATGGTGACGTGTCGCAGGTAGCAGCATTGCAATATCCATGGTAATTACAGTGAGTGTCTTCATTGCAAATCAGTGGAGATGTTGTGCTTAGCCTGGAAACATTGAAAACAATTGAAGGTAGCTCACCTGCTGTTTCAGAAACATGGGAACTGAGTTTTGGTCCTGCTGGTTCAAACCAGTACACATAGGAATTGTCCTTCACTACATTTGTGTTTCCCTTCGGGTGGCCCGCCAAGAAACGCCCAATGATTTAACATTTAAGAAAGGAAAACAAATGGCTGGGCTACGCATGTGGGTGTGCTTGAGGTCTCATGAATGACAGTCACTTAAACCAGCTAACCACTCTTTCAAAGCCCCTGAAGCTCCCAAGGACAGACACATCTTATTTTGGAGCAAATTGCAAGGATGTTGAAAAAAACAGTCTAACAACTTTCACTCCTTATGACAATCAAGTCCCTCAACCCAGCCATATATTCCTGGCATGCAGCCCAAGCCTTCATTCTCTCCCTTCTGGATGGTGGCAATGGCCACATGGTTGGTGTTCTGCCAACTAGCCAATGTCTACTACATGCTCCAGCATTTATCTTCTGTAGAGAAGCAGCTGGATGCCTCTGCAGGAAACCCTGCCCCCCCCTTCCTCCCATATGTTGGAGACCTGAGACCGTGCTGTGTTTGACACCAGCAGTTGTGTCAATACAGCAGCGTATGTTCAAAAGAATATACCTTTTGAGACAACCCTACTGAATGTATACCCGAAGTAATGACAACTTAAGGTTGGAACTCCCTGAAGGAATATGAAAGAGATCAAAGAAAAGGAGCTAGTGGCATCAGAACGAGTATGCGAGGCGTCCCGAGGTACTGACTGAAGAAGATGTATAGTTCCTAGAGAAACTAATGACGAATTAAAGAATCAAGTGAACTTTTAAATATGGAGAAGAAGAGAGAATGTGCACAAGGTGCTGCAGAAAATGAACCGTTCAATAAATGTACAGATGCTGAAACGCAAGGTAGACTAAGACATCACAGAATCTGGCTATACATAGTGAATAGAATGCAGCCGAAGCCGCCATTACATAGAAGCTGGACCTCCGTATCATGAATTTAGTGAGCCAGGACCCATGAAGCAGGAAGGGAAAGCTGTGTGCAGAAAGAATAAGCAGAATCGTGGAGCTGGAAGACGAGGCTGTATGGCCTGGAGTCAAGACTGAAGAAGCCATGGTCAGCTACCTATTCTGGAAATTAGCACACATGTGGAGGATGAATCATCCCTTCTTAAGGTGCAAAGAAAGAACACCAAGAGTGCCAAGTTTAATTATTTTAAAGCATTTAAAACTTGCAAAATGGACCAAATCGTGGTCTCCTGTCACGTGAACCATGGGTGAAAATAGAGTTCGAACTTGGAGTCCCAGAACACGATAGTGAGTGCTTTCATTCCTGTGTATTCTGAAAGACAAGGATACTTTGCAAGGCCAAGTTCAAAGACAATCTTCATGCCAGAAGGCATGGGCGATGAGAAATGCTAGGCTAATTGGGAGGGGAGGTAGTGTTATGCCCCATCTCCTTGCAACTGGGTCTGCTCTTACGTGCTGCTAAGTGAACCGAAAGTTCCAGACTTGGCACAAGTGTGCCAACCAATTGTAGTAGTCCATATATCAAAAAACCTTATTGTTTGAGGACCAATGAGAAACTGGGTATCTAATGTTTCTAAAGATGACATGTTTTAGAGGTAGGTATATGTTGTCCACCTGATAGTGGGCATCCAATCATAATCCTAGTTCCTATAGAAAGTATATTTAGATGTTGCCCTTAAACCAATCCCCACCCTTGATAAGTGTTTCATTATTGCCACGTAGTATGACATTGCCTCTGACATATTTTTGATATAAAAGCAATGATTTATGTGAAGATCGCTGAGAGAACCTGAGTGTACTTCCGTTGATGTTCGTTGTAAACTCTCTGTTTTAGATAATTGTTAATAAAACAGTACTTTACCATCTTCCTGAGTAGGTTCGGTTATTTGGGCTCGGAATTATTCTGTGTGATCCCATCCATTACACATGCACATTCCTAAAGTGCCCTAAGCTCATTTCCAAGGAATATGCAAATCAAACCTCATCGACACTCGCTTATTGAAAAACTTCTGCGCCACCTACAATATATGCCACTTTAATATCCATCACCTGCATCCACAAGGCTATCTCCTTCAAGCCCAAAAACAACGTCACATATGACGTCTACAACTCTTGAGTCATATAATGAGCCAGAAGCAAGGACATTTGCTTTAACATCTCTGCTTGGTCAGGAAGATATTCATAAGAATAATGCCCTTCTCTGCCAATATCCCTAGACTATGGAACCAACTCTTCCTCACCATCTGACTCGCCACCTCACTCACACCTCTCAGGAATAACCTGAAGAAACTCATCTTCAAGGAATAGCTCATGAACAACACCCTTCTAAACACACTTCTAAACACCCTGCATTCCCCTGAGTTTTGGCCATCTCAAAACCCCAGTTGAATTCATTGGTTGCTTGTATAGCAATGTCTGCCTAATTGCCTGCACTCCCACATTTCAATGTACCTGCTCCTTTTTATTCATCCCTTGCTATATCCCTCCATGTACGTGAACCATCTCCTACAACTTAGAAAGTATTCCCTTGCTTCCTCAAACAAGGTCCACCATCAATAAATACACAAATCAATATATTTCCAATCAAAATGCTAACATGGTCACAGTCCACATTGCCTTCTAGACAACCAAGTAAACAACACCTTTGCAATATTAAACTGCGTCCTGTGAGGAACCTGAAGGCGTCCTCACTACTTCATCCCCGTTATGCTTTGCACTGATGGCCGGGGAAAGGCCATTGCTTATCGATCCCGACCCTGGGGTGGATATGCGAGGGAGGATAACCTGGGTGGAGGAGACTTGGGGAATGGGGAGAGGGCATCCTCAGGTGAGACACGTTATCTCCCATTTCTTTTTCACCACAAACCCTGCATCCCCCAAGCCTTCATAGATTGTTGTCATCCATCTTATTATGACTCACCTATAATATGCACAAATGGTATCAATCTGCTACTAGGACAAAGATGCAGTAGGAATGGTGACATCCCCAGAATCAGATTCAGCAAAAACCTCAGGGGCAGAATCCTCATTGGTTGCATCCTCCCCTTCAAGAGTTTCACCATCAGTCTGGTAGTCCACCAGGGCAGCTATCAGCTCAGCCCTAGACTTATTCACAAAGTCTAACTCCCTGGCTTCACAATCACTCTGGAGACCCTCTAAGCTCATTCTAGTCAATTTACCATTTGCAATAGACTCCATTGCTTGTAATGCAGTTATCTTGTACACAACTAAACCTCAATTTAACAAAGTGCAGATATTTTGTAAGCGGCACGGTTATACACTGATTCTTAAAACCATAAGCATCCCACCGCTGCCACCAGTGTAAAGACCGGAGGGGGGTGTCTGTACTTCTGCTCTGTATATGGTAGAGGAGAGGCACATAGGACCCCAGCCAAGATTCTCTATTGTGGTAGCAATGGAGGAGCAATCTACGCCAGGCTTCTCAGGAGGTGATGCAGGCTGGTTCTTAAGTACAGTGTAGTTGTCAAGCACCCACAAAGGAATGTCCGCACACTGTATTAGTTAAAACACAGTCTTTATATAATTAATATTCAAGATTATGTACAATATCACGATAACTCACTTTGTACTTCGTTATCTATAATGGCAAATATACAGTTCTACGTGGTACCACAATTACTATTAGATCTCTTTAAGGTGCATCTGTCACAAGTCTCCCCCCTTCTCACCTGTCTGTATTGTTTGCTCGTTATCTTCGGAGATGTCTTCTTTCGCACTGTTCAGGATCTATTTAACCCGTCCGTGGGTTCTCGGATTCCAGCGTGTGAATCGTGACCCAGCTCCAGGATACGCCCAGATGTCCGGGACGAAGACCAGGAAATAATGAGGTTCGCACTCAGAGACCCGAATGCGATGGAAATCCAGGATATACAAAGGTAAGGATAAGGGTAAGGAAGAAAGAAGAGGAATTCAGGGGACCGGGAACCAGGAATCAAAAGTAAGCACTGAATGAGCTCTGGCAACACACGTCCGACTACTGCAAGCGGTAGCGTTGAGACTCGCAGGGCCGCGGGAGCGTGTCTGCTTTGTAGAACGTAGAGCATACAACGCAGAGACTGGAAAGCAGCGTTCCGCGTTCAGCGGCCATGTTGGAAGTACTACTGCTTTCAGTCCCCTATGGGTCAGGAACCATGAAGTCCAGAAGGGACGCAAATGGCAGTTCATGACATCATCAACTGTACAGTTAAATGGCACACAAATCAATAAGAGGAAAGCAGTTTGTTAGAACAAGTGACAGAATACTGGCCCTGATACCTAGACACAGTTCTGTGTGGAGTTCCCCCCACCTGGGCAACCTATAGAAAAAAGATATATCACAAGCCCAGTCCATATATTGTTCACAAGAGACTTTCCAATAGTTCTACAAACCCAAAGTACCTGGCGTTGTAGCGTTCCTCGTCGGGGAATCAACGGCCCTTCTTGAGTGCCCTCCCTTTAAGGCAGGAGTCACGGGTCGTCGAACGTCTTAAGGAGAACAGGGTGAACTACGATGGTGAAGTGTCAGCTTCTTTCCTAGCGGTGCTCATCGACAGGGAAGCGTAAACATCCTGCAAGGGAGAGGCATGTCGGGCACCTCAGTGTCAATAGTTCAGGACCGCAAAGAGTTTGAACAACTGTGGCCCAGCAAGTGCGTCGAGTCGTTGGTGTCTCTGTGGTCTTTGGTTGGCGGGAAACCCACCGGCGGATGCTCCTCAGTGCTTGAACGGCCTGGCCTTCTCCGGCTATGGGATAAGGCGGGCGGGGGTGCGGATGAGCGCGTCCGTGAATCGAAAGCTTCTTAGGCAACGGGAGCACGACGGCTCCGGTCCCCGTCTCCGGTCGGCAGCCTGTTTTAGGTCTATCTACCAGAGAACTTTGGCAAAGATCAGCTGGTGCACGATGGTCCCTTATAGCTCGGGAAGAGGGCGCCTTACCAGGTCCTCTCTGGGTCAGTCCTTGGAGACACAGAAGCTTTCAGATTGATGAAGAAAGGCAACCGCAATTCTTCTCTTCCAGCAGGGCTTCAAGGTCAAGCTTCAGTTTCACTCCAGTTACTCTTCGCAGTTTGGACTTCAGCTACTGAACACGAATTCTAGCAGTGTGAGGCCCCAGATATACTAGT
The DNA here is from genome assembly GCF_040938575.1 of Ambystoma mexicanum. Taxonomy (NCBI): domain Eukaryota; kingdom Metazoa; phylum Chordata; class Amphibia; order Caudata; family Ambystomatidae; genus Ambystoma; species Ambystoma mexicanum. Next base: position 401,496,988 of record NC_090928.1, on the reverse strand, counting down.
TGATCTCCCATTCATTCTGCTGGGTCACATTCAGGCAACCAATTGATCAAAAGGGCATTCATGCAGGCAGGCAGCCAATCAGGTGCATAGTGCATTCAGGCCATTCACTTCTCTCCAGACACTCACAACAAGTTATGTGTATTGGGACAAGTACCCAGCCATTCAACACTCCACACTGCATTAATACCAGTTTTGGGCAGGGCTGTTTCAGTCATTGTGTCAAACACCAGATACTAGACATCCACAACACATAATGCATATTCGTCACACACTCCATTCACCCAGGTCCCACCCACAGGGTGTACCCACAACATACAGTCACTGGGAAAGCTCCAGCAAGTCTGGCCTGGAGTTCACAACAACACCATATATTGAACTTCCACCCAACAGCCGGTCAGGGGCAAGGGACAGAGTCAGAGCTTCCCAGGACTTTGGGAAAACACAGTAACAGGCAATAGAAAGCAAGAGGCCACAGGGGCCATCTTGTTTCCTATCAGGAATCAACTGATTCCAATGGCAGGGCCTGGGCATCCCAATCTTGTTTCCTATCAGGAATCAACTGATTCCAATAGCAGGGCCTGGGCATCCCAAAATGGAGGATACTCAGAGCACCTGTCAAATTCAGCATGCAGCTGCCACCAGCCCATACCCTGCTCTGTGGGCCACACACAGGTGCCCAAAAACATACACTACGGGCACAGGGTTGTACCCCCCACCCATGGGTGCCATAAGGGTATCCCATGGGTCTGCATACCAAACCAAAAGAAAGAGCTGCACCGCCATGGGTCCCACATGAACTCCTGTGCGGAATACATGACAGAACACACGATAAAAAGCAGTAAAGGTCAAGGATACGGAGGCCGTGTCCCTCTGCTGCATTGCCAGGATCACACTCTGCACCATCTTGGCCTCCCATTTAACCTCTAAAACTCAGGACATCCTGTCGCCACTCTCCACCACCCTCACCACCACTCCTGCAGTCCTGCCTCTCTTGGCTCCACCGCACCTCCTGTACTCTCCTACTCATAACCCCTGATGAGGTCACTAAAGTTGTCCGCTCTATGAAGGTCTCATCCAAACAGGTGCTCCCCTGTTCTTCTAAAGCCATTAAGGACAACATCTCCTCTCTCATCCTGGCCCTTGCCAATATATTTTTAACCACTCTTTCATCACTGGCTCCTTCCCTCTTTCCCTTAAGCACTCCCTTGTGCACCCTGTCCTAAAAATGCTGTCTGCTGATCCTTGCTGCCTGGCTAAGTACCGCCCTATATCCACCCCTTCCTTCCTGGGTAAACTCCTGGAGAAGCTGGCCCTCCTCCAAATGACCATTCATACCAAACTCGTTGGTTGCCTCCATGGCCATCAATCTAAATTCCGGGCATCCAGAGGCACGGAAACTGCTCTCCTGATCACCCGTGAAGACATGCACACAAATCTTTACTCTAATTCTCCTGCTGTTTCTATTCTCCTCGATCTATCCTCTGCCTATGACATGGTCAACCAGTCCATCATCATAAAAAGGCTTTGAGATACCCTACGCATCACGGACGAGGCACAACTTCTTTTATCACCAACCACCCCTCCCAGTTGCAGCTGGGCCCTTTCTCCTCCACCACTTCACTCTCTACCTGCGGCGTCCCCAGGGCTCTATCCTATCGCCTTGGCTCTTCAATATCTATCGCACCACCCTTGCTCACCTGATCTCCTCCTTTTCTCTGCATTTCCAGTGATATGCCGATGACACACAGCTTTCCTTCAAACTTCTCTCTACCACTTCCTCCTCCTCCTCTCTCATTCCCGATTGTCTGTCCGCTATCCAGGCATAGTTTGCATCTACTGACCTCTGCCTTAATGCAAGTAAGACGGAGATCCTTCATATCGGAACTCCTGATCCCTGTTTTCCTCCTACTCTCTCTGCCCCCCTCCTTGGGCTCTCTACCTTCATCATCCCTTGAGGCCAAAAACCTCTGGGGCATCTTCGACCCCTCTCTCTCCTTCACCCCTCACATCTTGGACCTTGCCATGAAGGCCCACTTCCAGCTTCACCGCCTTAGAGGCATTCTCCCTTTTCTCAAGTTTGACTCAGAAGCTCAATGTCTCCAGAGCTCTAGTCCTCTCCAGGCTGGACTACCTCAACAGCCTCCTCCTCACTCTCCCCCTTTCCTCCCTATCCTCCCTTCAGATAATCCAGAACAGGGCTGCAAAACTCATCCTTGTCCTCAAGCCCAGGGGCCACATCTCTCCATTCCTAAGATTTCTCCACTGGCTCCCGGTGGCCACATGGATCACATTTAAGAACCTCTGCATCATCCACATCGCTTTCTGAGGTTTAGGACCACACTATCTGCAACTCCCTCTCACTAAATACTTTCCTTCTATAGCCCTTCACTGCTCTAACTCCAACTCTCTGATTGTCAAACATTTCCCTGAACAGAGAGTGGGTGATAGGTCTCTCTCTTCAGTGGTCTCTCTTTCTGGAACTGCCTCCCTGCCATTTTCAGACTTGAGCAGGACCTCCTTAAGTTCCGGAAACTTCTCAAATCTCTGCTTTTCTATACCTCTTTCTCTCCTTTGAGGCTTCACCTCACTGATGATGCCCAACAAGGCTGAAACACGTGTATGGGGTTGCTGATGGTACTCTTGTTCAGAGAGGAATTGCCATAGCATTTCGGTGCTGGACTGCCCTTGTGGGCGGGACAAAGACTGATATGCAAATGGATATTTCCCATCTGTGAAGGTACAGTGAGCAAAAAGCAATGGCTGCGAACTCTCAATGTGGTTAATAACCACTGAACAGGTTATCATGCCTTGTTCTTTCGAGAGAGGGGCGCCTGCTACCTTTTTTTCTCTTTCTCTCCTTTCCCTGCTAACCACCCCACTGCTACTGAGAATGGTGGCTTGGTACCTTAGGAATCTCACAGGTTACCAGGCCGTCTGCCTAGTCGACACCAGTACCCACTCAGCACTGCCCTTGCTGGCGGCCCTCCTGTCCAGCGGCTGTGCATCCCACCCCTTGGAATCCCTCCACCCAGCACTTAGCTAGTGGTATCCTTCCTTGGTACCCCTTTGCACTTCCCTCCCTGGCTCACCAGCACTTGTCTATGCCTATTCCCTCCTCCCCCTTCATCCTGTCATTCATTACCTCCTGCAACTTTCCTCACAGCACTTGCACAGGTCACAAGGCCTAGTAGGAGCATGTTTGTATACTTTTGGTTCTTCTGCATTGCATGTACTCCCCTTGTTCCCTCCCCATTTGCCTTGTGGCGCTTGGAAACAAGATTTTTGTTGTATACGCCACAGCACATGCTCAATTAATAAAATAAATAAACAGTGCATCCAGTCACCAGCCTCTTCACCATTGAACCTGGTGGCCCTCACTAACTGCCCTTCTTCAAGCATTGCTTTGAAGAGCAACAAGTTTCAGCTTGACCCCTGCTCGACACCTGGAACACTGTGATGGCTGCATTCAATCCACTTCAATATGCTCGAACTGCTCTTAGAAGCCTGTTTCACCTTTATAGAACCTCTAAGATCAGCTAAATGTACTATTGACTTATAACTGCCCCTTGGTCCATCCTTGGGTCTTTTTTCACACCAGAAAAAAACAATGTTTCATATCACTGCTGCCTTTCTCGCCCCATTTAATTACCCAGAGTTCTGCATCTATCTATCTTTGCATAATCTCTGTTCTTTCAACAGGGGTGAGATTTGTGTAGTGCCTTTCTACTTAGCTAATACTGCATTTGGCATTTTCTAATTAAAACATATATATTTTTAGATTACTTTCATTGGTCATTCCCTTTATTTTGGATGGTTATACTATTTGGGTTGCTACTGGACCACATTTACACCCCTCTTGAGAGTGTAGCGTTCCCTCGGTCCACGTTACCACAAAAGGCAAAGGAAGCATAACTCTTAACTGTGTCTGTTTTACCTTTATGATTGGGATCACTCTTGGTTTGTTGAATTGTGAAGGCTGGTTAGGCAGTTTAGCTACAACTCATCCCTCTACTCCTACAGGGCAGAAGTTATTTCACCACAACACTGAACCGGCAAAGGAAGTGAGTGAGTGGTAGAATCACATCAATACTTAACAGACAACCTACCTCAACAGGCCTACACAACCAAGTGCCCCCTCACCGAACAACCTGCCCTGAACAAGTCTATGCAGCCACTGAGTTCCACCTCACCAAACAACCTGCCATCAACAGGCAACACTGCGACTGAGTGCCCACATCACCAATCAACCTGTCCACAACAGGCATATGTAGCCCTGAGTGCCCTCTCACCACACAATCTGTTGCCTGCTCAACCCAAGTGGACCTACACAGCCATTGAGTCCCCCTCACCAAACAACCTGCCTGAACAGGCCTAGACTGCCAATGAGAACCCCCACTCACCAAACAACTAACCCCAATAGGCCTACAGCCACTGAGTGGCTCTATAACAGGCAATGGCTCTCAATACAAAAAGAATGCCAAGAGTGAGATACCTCAGCATACCCAAACATACTTTGCATGTAACAGAAAGCCATTAACAATATAAATTGCACTAACAACATCAATACACCCAACCCCAGCCTTTCCACTTCTTGAGGCATACACACCAGGAATAGACACAACATTAATGTGACTGCTGCCATATCCACTTCCCACCATCCCATTTAGGTGGTCATGGAGAAACAAAGCCACCACAACCACAAACCACCAATAGCTACTATTAAGCAAGATCTCCATTGCCTCCTACACACACTGAAGTTCACAACACACATGCAAGACAAAATGTATCAGAGAAATCATGTTTATGTGATCATCACAGGCATACACACCCTCTGTCATACCTTTTCAATTTTGCTGCAGTTTTAGGAACCATTGCCAATCCCCTTTGACATCACCCAAACTGCCTGAGTCAAAACACACATTGCAAAGTACAATGACGTAGCTCCTGAAGCCAATGTTATAATAACATCTTATATTCAGGATAAATAGAATACAGCTGCAGCACATCCATCTTAACGAGCTCCCAGTCTCCAACTGATCGACATACTCTCCTTATTCCATTCTAGACAGTATTGTGCTTAAATACTACAAATTCCAAAGGGATACCAAATACTGGATTCTAAATGGAGGACTACATACAGAGAACGTTTTAAGATATTGAACAATTTAACACAACCCTGCAAATACTCGTTCATTCACAAAGTCACAGAAGTGAGTTCTCATCGAAGACCTCATCAAAATCAACTTCTCATGCACCAATATACCTCAGATGAATCAGGAATGTCACTCACTGCTCCAAAAACTCTACATCACTGTTGCAAACAACATCAGCTTAAAAGCCCCATGAAACAATGTACAGCGCAGCTGAAATATTTCATAACCATCATCTTAAGGTTAGAAAACAGCAGGGATTACCTTCAGAAGCAAGGGAGGGTGAATAGGTCATACTGGAAAGTACACATTGAGGGAGGAAGAAGGCAAAGGATCCATACAAGTGAGTACGATCAAACAACGGTGGACGGACAGGGTGGGCAATTAAGCAGCGAGGCAGGAGCAAGAAATGAGGGGAGAGAACACAGGGGAACAGATTCTCAAATCAATGTCATGTTAGGCATGGAGTGGAGGTGGTGGAGACCAGGGAGTCAGCAAGGAGGCATTACTTCAAGCACATGATCTGTAGTAAATGCCTCAACTATAGAAACAAGGGGTTTGGTCTCATATTGGTGGGGATGATATACCAGAGTCTGTGATGTATTCAGAGAAGACCTGACATTGGGTCCTGCCTTTCCTGCACCAGTGTCGTCCAACTCTATACATGGTCTTATGTATGGTTGATCATAGGCCTCGAGAGATGCAGAGCGTATCAGATATGTACCTTGAAGACTTCGGTGAGATGGACATCTAGAGGATGCAGCTGGATTTGAAGGTGAGAGGTGCTACCAGCTGGAGCCAAAGCAAATCCATGAGGGATGGACAGATGAGGCACATTTGAATAGTAATGCTGCAGAATATAGCGCATTTCTCAGGGGTGTGAGGGTGGTTGCATTAGTGTCTTTCTGGAGGCCATTGCCACCATTTGGGTGATAAAGGATCTAGGCTTGGACATCTGATCTGAAGCACATTGGTGGGATAAAGTGCATGAATTGCTGCAGTAGTCACAAATTCTACCAATACGTTTGTGTCTTCCTTGCTATGTACTCCTTGAAGGACAAGTGTCGGTCAAACTACAACACAAGGCTGGTGCAATAGTGCTCAGCAGGTGTGTGAAACTATGCAGTGTCATAGTGGAAAGGCTGGTCTGGCTGTCAGGGTGTACTGTTATGTTGTTCAGCCGTATGAATTTGCTCTTGGAGGGTTTGAGCTCTGGGCAAGTGCAGGACATCATGGACAGGATAAGTTGTACGCACACACACACCCCGTTCAATCCTGAAATGGAAGGAATTTTGAGGAAGCTCTGCATGTCATCTGGGTAACGGTGGATGTGTGCAGTTTGGAGAGTCCTAGTAGAAGCACGTAAAGGAGGGAAGGATACTTCTGGAACTCAACAGTTGATGGGTATGTTTGATGATCACGATGGACACATAATGAGAAATGATGGAGTTTATCAAGGTTATACTTCTACCAGCTGTGAACGTTGTCAGTGATAGTCACATGGCAGTATACATTGTTAGTGAGTGTGAGGTGGTCTAGAGTGCTCAACATGTATGACAAGTTGCCTTCAAGCAGGAATCAAGAATGCTGCATCTTGGTCTGATGTAAGATTCTTAGGACTGAAGTATGTTACTCTGCTCAGTGTGTTGGGGTAATGTGTGGCTACTGCTCTCTCATGGACCCTTTCTATGAAGCGTAAATGTTTGATGATATGTTACTTTCTGAAGAATATGGCACCCACTTTTGGTTACATGAGAAGCTCTACCCATCGCAAACACCTATGTCAGTGCAACATCCAGACAGGTCATCACTGATATTCTCCGCTCTGTCCCCTCCCCAGAACTATGGACTCCTCATCTCATCTCTATACTCTCGCCTTACACAGCCTCTCCCATTAATGGGGGCACCAACTGGGAAGTCCTCTTTGCGGGCTTTGCATCATCCAGTTGTGTCATTAATGTCTATCACACTGGCACTGTCTTGGTTCAGGATCCTCAACCCAATCTCCTTCTCTTTTTGAACGGCACTGGCCATCCCATAACAACTTCCTTCCCACACTTGCTACTTCTTCCTCTCTGTCCCCCTCCTCCGACTGGTGTACCGTGCCCTTGTACGCCTCCACTGAAAAACATTAAAGGTGGAGATCTCTTGCATTTTGCCACACTTGAAGACATTGGCATTGATGTCCTTGCACTTACTGCGACGTGGTTCAATGCCAGCTCAGTCACTGCTTTTGACTCCCTTCTCCCCGATCGCTATACGATCCTCTCCAAGGCTTGCCCTAACCGTGCTGGTGGTGGAGTTGCTCTGATCTTCTCTGAGTGTGTCCCTTCTTCTCTCATACCCACCCAGCCCTACTCTGCCTTTGAGATCCTGGTCTGCAAGCTGGTCATCCCTCCTTCCTCTTCTCTGACCATTGCCACTATCTGCAGGAATCCTGGCTCTATCATGCTGTTCCTTTGAATGAGCAGATTTTTCCTCCTCTCTCTCCTTGTAACCACTTCTAAACTCCTACTTGTGGGTGATTTCAACATCCGCCTTGACTCCTCAATCACAGCATCCACTCTCTTCTGTGACCTCTGCACCTCGCTTTCCCTCTCCATCCTCCCCTTTCAACATACACACTCACACACTCTTGGTTCCTTTATCCACACTAATCTCTCACTCTCCTCTTAACTGATCACCCCACTCTCCTGGTCAGACCACTCTCTCCTGTCCTCTCACCTCGATTCTCTCAGCCCTCTGACTGCACCTCCCTCAGCCCTGCCAACCTTGTTCACGAACATCCATCCGATGGAACGAGTGTCAGCCACTGCCTTCGCATCTACCTTCATCCCCTCTACTCTCCCCACTTCTTCTGACTCTGCTCTCAGCAACCTCCATCTTGACATTACTAATACCCTTGACATTCTTGCCCCAGTGATGAGGATCCGTGTGATACATGCCTCCAGGCATAACACCTGGTACAACTCCAAACTTGACTCCCTGAAACTCAAGTGCAGCCCCCGACAAACAGCCTGTCGCCTGCTCCAAAGGCAATACAGACTCTCCATCCGTGCCAAGAAAAGGGCCCACATCCATGCTCCTGTCTCTGGTGCATCTAACAAATGGCTGGACTCTTTAAAATCTGCAGGGAACTAGTCAACCCTTCCACAGTCTCCTCCTCCCCTCTTCCCTCCCAGGCCCTCCGCAACGCACTGGTCTCACACTTCACTGCAAAATCTCAGGACATCCTGAGCACCCTTTAGTCTGTCTCCCCCTCCAACACGCCCTGCTTCCTTTGACCTCCCATCCTCCCTCTGCCTTGCTCTCCTCTTTTTCTCCTGTCACACCTGATGAGGTCACCAGAGTTGTCCACTCCATGAAGGTCTCCTCCAAACAGATCTCTCTCTGCTCCTCCATAACCATTACGAACAATATTGTCTCTCTTGCCGATTTCTGCAACCACTCTTTTGCTACTGGATATCTCCCCTCCTCCCTCAATCACTTCCTTGTGCGCCCCCTCCTGAAAAAAAACATTCTTTAGACAGTCCCATATCTATCACTCCCTTCCTTCAGAAACACTTGGAGTAGCAGGTCTTCCCCCAACTGACACAGCACACTGAACTCATTGGTTGCCTCCATGAGCATCAATCTGGATTCCGTACATCTAGAGGGACAGAAACTGCTCTTCTGAACACCCGTAATGAACTGCTCATTTCTCTTGATTCCAACTCTCCAGCTGTTCTCATTCTACTTGAACTATCCTCTCCATTTGATATGGTCAACCACTCCATCCTCATAAAATGACTGCACGATAATTTAGGTATCTCGGAGCGGGCACTTCATGACCGACCTCCTTCCTCAGTGACCATCCATCCCAGGTCATTATGGGTTCTTTGGTCTCCAATCTTTCTCTGTGAGTTTTTAACAACTAACTTGCCCCACTTGCACACATCATTTCCACTGTCTCCCCAAACTTCCAGTGTTATGAAGATGACACACAACTCTTAAAACCTCTCTATGATCCTCTTCTCACTTCATCTTTAATTCCTGACTGTCTATCTGCCATCCAGTCCTCATATACTTCCAACAATCTTTGCCTCAATACCAGCAAGACTGAGAGACTTCCTATCGGGACTCCCGCTCCCGATTTCTCTCCATCACTCTGTCCATCTTCTATGTGCTCTCCCCCTTCTCCTTCACCTGGAGCCAGAAATCTTGGAGTCGTCATTGACTCCTCTCTCTCCTTCACCCCTCACATTCAGGACCTAGACAAGAAGTCCCACTTTCAACTCCACCTCCTCAAAGGAATTCTTCCTTTTCTTACTTTCCCCCAGAAGCTCATTGTCTCTAGAGCTATGGTTCTCTCAAGGCTAGACTACTGCAATAGCCTTTTTCTTAATCTACCCTTTTCCTCTCTCCAATCCCTCCAGCTAATCCAGAATAAGGCTGTGAGGCGTATTCTTGACCTAAAGCCCAGGGACTGCATCTCTCCAGCGCAAAAAACTCTCCACTGGCTAATGTTTGCTGCAAGGATAACATTTAAATCCCTCTGCATCATCCACAAGGCTGTCTGGGCCAGGGACCACGTTATCTGCAACATGCTCTCACTAAATACTCTACGTCCAGATCTTTACGCTCCTCCGGCACCAACTCTCTGTGTATAAATGCTTCATTAAACAGCGGGCTGGTGGCCAATCTGTTTCCTCAGAAGGCTCCCTCCTATGGAACAGGCCTCCCCCTTCCTCTTCATCTTGAGCTGGATCCCCTCAAATTCCAAAAGCTCCTCAAGACTTTCCTTTTCACCATCTCCTTCCCTCCCCCCTTTTTTTCTCAACCTCACAGCTGCTGAGATTGGTGACCAGGGCCCTTATGTGTCCTCCTGGGTCTTGGCCTCCCACACCCAATCTCCTACAGCCTCTTGCCCTCCCAGCAGTTTGTCTTTGCGCCCACTGGCCTCTGCTACCACAGGCTTGCACTTACCTATTTATTGATGGTATACCACTCCTCCTAGGCACTTACAGCTGCTCACTCCCTAGCACTTCCCACCTGATACACCTAGCACTTACCCTCTACTGCCCCACCCCTTCTCTCTCTTTGCACTTGCACATTCTGAATGCTTACAAGGCCTAGTAGGTCTGCCTCTATCTTATAGTGTTATAGCTAATTTTAGCCCCATGTTCCCTCCCTGTTGCCCTGTGGGCACTTTGGAACACAATTTACTTGTTGTATAAGCACCTTACAAATGCACAATAAAATGAATACAAAATATAAATTTGCCCTGCCTTGAGTTTTCAAGTAAGTGAGTACCTCGTGAAAGGGTCTTGACTATGCAGACAGAAAGTATGTCCACCATGTACCGTGTGGTATTTAGTGAATATTGTCTTGCTATTATGTCTTCAATGCTAACTGGCATAAACATTGCCCAGTCAGTAGTTGTTGTACAGTTATGGATGTGTGCAGTGCTGTCAGTTGTGGTTTTTGTGACCATTTGTTGACACATCCAGAGCATCTACTACAAGATGAAAGATCCATGATATAAGATTTGTAGTGGAAGCGCGGGATGCAAGGTTTGGAGATTGTCACGATGAAATGTTGGATAGCTTTAAAGAGGTCTGTGACTTACTCATTTGCTTTGGCAATGTTGATCAGACAGTATTTGGCCTTGGCAGATCAGGTACCTCTGTGTAGCACGAACGTCCGTGAGCTGTGTGAGCCTGGATGCGGGGCAGGACAGTTCACAAGTTATTCTTCATGTTCTGCTGCTTACTTTTTAGAGGGTGACTTCTTTAGTGAATCATGGTGCGGAAGGTTAGTGCATGAGGGCGTGTTGATTCATAGGGGAATGTTGGTTTATGTTTGTTGCAAGAGTGTAGTAGACTTTTTGAAGAAGCCAGCCGCAGTCCTGTTGTGTTTCACTCACATAGGGCCATGTGAGAGGGATGTTGCAGTGTAGATGGTGTTAATGGTGATGTGTGGCAGGTAGCAGCATTGCAATATCCATGGCAATTACAGTGAGTGTCTTCATTGCAAATCAGTGGAGATGTTGTGCTTAGCCTGGAAACATTGAAAACAATTGAAGGTAGCTCACCTGCTGTTTCAGAAACATGGGAACTGAGTTTTGGTGCTGCTGGTTCAAACCAGTACACATAGGAATTGTCCTTCACTACATTTGTGTTTCCCTTCGGGTGGCCCGCCAAGAAACGCCCAATGATTTAACATTTAAGAAAGGAAAACAAATGGCTGGGCTAAGCATGTGGGTGTGCTTGAGGTCTCATGACTGACAGTCACTTAAACCAGCTAACCACTCTTTCAAAGCCCCTGAAGCTCCCAAGGACAGACACATCTTATTTTGGAGCAAATTGCAAGGATGTTGAAAAAAACAGTCTAAGAACTTTCACTCCTTATGACAATCAAGTCCCTCAACCCAGCCATATATTCCTGGCATGCAGCCCAAGCCTTCATTCTCTCCCTTCTGGATGGTGGCAATGGCCACATGGTTGGTGTTCTGCCAACTAGCCAATGTCTACTACATGCTCCAGCATTTATCTTCTGTAGAGAAGCAGCTGGATGCCTCTGCAGGAAACCCTGCCCCCCCTTCCTCCCATATGTTGGAGACCTGAGACCGTGCCGTGTTTGACACCAGCAGTTGTGCCAATACAGCAGCGTATGTTCAAAAGAATATACCTTTTGAGACAACCCTACTGAATGTATACCCGAAGTAATGACAACTTAAGGTTGGAACTCCCTGAAGGAATATGAAAGAGATCAAAGAAAAGGAGCTAGTGGCATCAGAACGAGTATGCGCGGCGTCCCGAGGTACTGACTGAAGAAGATGTATAGTTCCTAGAGAAACTAATGATGAATTAAAGAATCAAGTGAACTTTTAAATATGGAGAAGAAGAGAGTATGTGCACAAGGTGCTGCAGAAAATGAACCGTTCAATAAATGTACAGATGCTGAAACGCAAGGTAGACTAAGACATCACAGAATCTGGCTATACATAGTGAATAGAATGCAGCCGAAGCCGCCATTACATAGAAGCTGGACCTCCCTATCATGAATTTAGTGAGCCAGGACCCATGAAGCAGGAAGGGAAAGCTGTGTTGCAGAAAGAATAAGCAGAATCGTGGAGCTGGAAGACGAGGCTGTATGGCCTGGAGTCAAGACTGAAGAAGCCATGGTCAGCTACCTATTCTGGAAATTAGCACACATGTGGAGGATGAATCATCCCTTCTTAAGGTGCAAAGAAAGAACACCAAGAGTGCCAAGTTTAATTAATTTAAAGCATTTAAAACTTGCAAAATGGACCAAATCGTGGTCTCCTGTCACATGAACCACGGGTGAAAATAGAGTTCGAACTTGGAGTCCCAGAACACGATAGTGAGTGCTTTCATTCCTGTGTATTCTGAAAGACAAGGATACTTTGCAAGGCCAAGTTCAAAGACAATCTTCATGCCAGAAGGCATGGGCGATGAGAAATGCTAGGCTAATTGGGAGGGGAGGTAGTGTTATGCCCCATCTCCTTGCAACTGGGTCTGCTCTTACGTGCTGCTAAGTGAACCGAAAGTTCCAGACTTGGCACAAGTGTGCCAACCAATTGTAGTAGTCCATATATCAAAAAACCTTATTGTTTGAGGACCAATGAGAAACTGGGTATCTAATGTTTCTGAAGATGACATGTTTTAGAGGTAGGCATATGTTGTCCACCTGATAGTGGGCATCCAATCATAATCCTAGTTCCTATAGAAAGTATATTTAGATGTTGCCCTTAAACCAATCCCCACCCTTGATAAGTGTTTCATTATTGCCACGTAGTATGCCATTGCCTCTGACATATTTTTGATATAAAAGCAATGATTTATGTGAAGATCGCTGAGAGAACCTGAGTGTACTTCCGTTGATGTTCGTTGTAAACTCTCTGTTTTAGATAATTGTTAATAAAACAGTACTTTACCATCTTCCTGAGTAGGTTCGGTTATTTGGGCTCGGAATTATTCTGTGTGATCCCATCCATTACACATGCACATTCCTAAAGTGCCCTAAACTCATTTCCAAGGAATATGCAAATCAAACCTCATCGACACTCTCTTATTGTAAAACTTCTGCGCCACCTACAATATATGTCACTTTAATATCCATCACCTGCATCCACAAGGCTATCTCCTTCAAGCCCAAAAACAACGTCACATATGACGTCTACATCTCTTGAGTCATATAATGAGCCAGAAGCAAGGACATTTGCTTTAACATCTCTGCTTCGTCAGGAAGATATTCATAAGAATAATGCCCTTCTCTGTCAATATCCCTAGACTATGGAACCAACTCTTCCTCACCATCTGACTCGCCACCTCACTCACACCTCTCAGGAATAACCTGAAGAAACTCATCTTCATGGAATAGCGCATGAACAACACCCTTCTAAGCACACTTCTAAACACCCTGCATTCCCCTGAGTTTTGGCCATCTCATAGCCCCAGTTGAATTCATTGGTTGCTTGTATATCAATGTCTGCCTAATTGCCTGCACTCCCACATTTCAATGTACCTGCTCCTTTTTATTCATCCCTTGCTATATCCCTCCATGTACGTGAACCATCTCCTACAACTTAGAAAGTATTCCCTTGCTTCCTCAAACAAGGTCCGCCATCAATAAATACACAAATCAATATATTTCCAATCAAAATGCTAACATGGTCACAGTCCACATTACCTTCTAGACAACCAAGTAAACAACACCTTTGCAATATTAAACTGCGTCCTGTGAGGAACCTGAAGGCGTCCTCACTACTTCATCCCCGTTATGCTTTGCACAGATGGCCGGGGAAAGGCCATTGCTTATCTATCCCGACCCTGGGGGTGGATATGCGAGGGAGGATAACCTGGGTGGAGGAGACTTGGGGAATGGGGAGAGGGCATCCTCAGGTGAGACACGTTATCTCCCATTTCCTTTTCACCACAAACCCTCCATCCCCCAAGCCTTCATAGATTGTTGTCATCCATCTTATTATGACTCACCTATAATATGCACCAAATGGTATCAATCTGCTACTAGGACAAAGATGAGGACCACTAGACCAACACATTCGCATTTTCAGAAATTGACTGAACGTCAGCTCCAACAAAGTACTGGGATGAGGAGGAGGACAACAAGAGCAACAAGGGACTGCCGCTTTGCTGGTGAGTGGTCTAGTCTCTTGTGTAATAGCAATGGAGGCGAGAACGTTAGAAAAGGGAAGCCCAGCAGAAATTGAGTCATTGGCTGTAGCACAACCAGCTGTTTAAGCGCAGAAAGCTTTGTGCAGGGAGACCTCTCCAGTGAGGTGGTGGGGCAGGACGAGAGCTGGAGGCCCAGGAAGCAGCGCAGAATTTATGCAGCAGGAAGCAGCAGAAGAAGAAGCTGGAGGCCGGCGGCAAGCCGTGAGCTGGAGGCTGGCCAGACTGAAGGAAGTATCCTGCTTTGCCGTGGAAGCATTACTAGCTGTGCGCAAGCCACAGAGAAGCGGCCGGGAGAAGATGCGAGTGACCGCACGCAGAACCAGATACCAGTGGTGGCGGAAGGACTCACAAGCGGCCATAAAACCAACCGGTGAGTGGAATCAGAGAGAGGGAGAACACTGGGTTGGCCGGCTGTCATGCTGAATGAAATTAAAGCTAATTTTGAATCCCAAACAATTTGAGAGCAAGTTACAATACCTTTTGAATACTGAACAAATTGAAAGCAAGATAACGTGTGAATATCGAACAAATTGAAAGCAAGTAAATGCACATTTTGAATGCCACCCAAATTGAAAACAAGTTAGAAACCCTTGGCATATTGAAAGGGATGAAAGATGGAATTGTAAAGTTTACTGAAAGTGACGTTTTAAATCATGTGAATATAAGGAACTGCATTAACTGAAAACATATGTTTGCAAAGCCAAGAAAGCACAAGGAGTTGAATGCAGGATAGAGGAAATCAAACACTGGTGCAAAGAATTGTGTAAACATGCATTGGCAAGAGCCAAGAAATCATAAGGAGGTGCTACCCATGAAATGTGGCTAACCGAGCAACAACATTGTGTCAGGAGAGTGTGACACATGTTCTTGAGGCAAACTTTGCTGCTGAGGAGAAGCAGTGAACTGATGCTAAAGGAAAAACAGTCAAGAAAGGGTACTGGTTGCATGACCTGTGGATGGCCTTGAATGGAAAAGTCTTTGAAAGCACCCATAAAGAAGATTGTGATGTGCATAAACTGTGTTGTAGCCTTGAATGGAAAAGTTTTTGACAGCACCCATAACGAAGATTATGATGTGCAAATGCTTTGTTGTAGCCTTGAATGGAAAAGTCTTTGACGGCACCCATAAAGAAGATTGTGATGTGCAAATACTGTGTTGTAGCCTTGAATGGAAACGTTTTTGAAAGCACCCATAACGGAGCTTGTGATGGGCAAAGACTGTGCTGTGAACTTGAATCAAAAAGTAATTGAAAGCATCAATAAAGAAGCTTGTGATGTGCAAAGATTGTGTTGTGGTCTTGAATGGAAACGTCATTGAAAATACCCATAACGAAACTTGTGTTGTGCAAAGACTGTTGGGATTCTGGAAGCAAGCGATATGTTGAAAGCTGGAAGAATTTAACTCTTTTTGTTTGCGAACCAAACGATTTGAACTCTTAGGAAGGCAAACCTGGAATTTAATTAACTTTCTTGAACCTGGGAAGGAAACCCCTGCATTTGATGAATTACCTCGAATCTGGCGAAGAGGAGCTGATTACAGGCCGAGAAGCTACAAGAAGCTCTGAACTTTACTTTGAACACTATTCCTTTTCTTGGATGCTGGCGTCCCAACAAATTGGATGCAGTTTGTTGTGAGGGCAAGTATATGTTATGTACACTGACAGATGTTTTACTTTAGACCTCCTGATGTTGACTATCCTTAGTTTCCTTTAGGTAGGGAAATCCTACCTTAGTATAGGGCAAGTTAGGCATTCATCCATCCTGCCTTTTCAGTTGAATAAAGATTTTGTTAAGAAAACTTGAACCTGTTGTCTGTGTCTGACTCATGAGACCTTCACAATCGATGTATGTTAAACAGTGCACTACAAGGTGTGCATGTGCCTGAACAACAGATACCAGGATACCCAGACAATCAAATAGGATGCATGCACATACACTGCTGCCAAATGGGCATACTGACCATATACCAAAAGAGCACACAGCATCCCACTGGTCCCCAAAGTATTGCAATGGAGACCAATATGTAATAGACAATATTGGGGGTCATTACGAGTTTGGTTGTATCCTGCTGTTAACTCTGGCAGGATACCACAGAACAGTAATACTGTTACTATCACTTGGTCTACCGGAATTACCGGCAGATTACAGGTGGTGGCAAGGGTGGTTGATCTCCATTTCATGGAGTCCTTTTGGACTCTATGGTGTGATTGCCGGTATTACTGGTGCCGTTAATACAGCCTGTTTTTTGCCGGTGGGGTGCCCGACTCCTTCCTGCTCTGAGCTGGAGGTAAATCAGGTGTCTCACTGACAAACGTGCAGTTTGCTGGTCCAGAAACGTATCAGTAAACGTTATTACTGGCCCGTCAATTTGTAATGATCCCCGAATGTAGTGTCCCCTTCATGAAAATGTGCAAGATGAATGAGAAGGTCATGCCATCATGACCAATATGAGTCATGTGTACTGTGAACCCTGCAGCCTTCGATACCTTGAATATGCATTCACGTGTACACCAAGCGTTAAAACATAGATGATGGAAGACATTATGCTACAAGTGTTTTGGCCACACAGTTTTCTGTATAGCTGCGAACAGTGCCTTGGGATCATCGTGTCAAATGTGGATCACGGACAGTGAACCACATATCACAGGGTCCAATAACAATGCAACAGCATGCCTTGTCAAGGGAATTATTACCATATAGTCAAAATAAACACAATATCTGAGAAGCATAATATACATCTGTCTGTAAACACAAATACAACATGCACAAAGAAACATGAACCAACCCTTACAAACAATAAATCACTGCAACACAAATAAAAGAACATAAGCATTGTCCTCTCCTCAACATAGGCTATTGTCTGTGTTACTGGTAACTTTGCCTCCCCATTGGCCTCCTTGGGTTGGGCTTCATTTTTTCATGTGGAGGTTCTGCAGAACCTGCCTCCTTTTTGCCTCAATGGGCCTCATTACGAGGAAGGCGGTAGGGGGTTAACAGGGCCGGTAGAGCTGCCGGCCCCATTAACCCCCTACCGCCTCATTACGAGGTCTGCTCACGGGACACGCTAAGGACGCCTGGTTTTACCAGATGTCCTTAGCTGGTCCTGTGAGCAGTCCAGCATACTAACAACGGGCCAGTCAATAACGGGCCCGTTGTTAGCATGCTCCCCATTCCCATTGAGCCCTATGGGGGCTTAAATGGGAATGGGGATGGACCGGGTCTGGGTTCCCTGAATGGGGAAATACCGGGCCCTCCAAGGTCGGAATGGGCCGGTATTTCCCCATTCAGGGAACCCGGAACCGGTACCCGGAATGGGGGTAGCCATGCCGCAAAATGCAGCATGGCTACCACCTTCCTCGTAATGAGGCCCAATGTCTTGAGCAGTCATGATGGAGTCCTCCACAGTCTCTGCCTTCCTTGGTGTGTGCCCTGGCACAGACAATGGCTACAGCACATGCGGTGTCCAGTCAAACGATCGAAAAAAAAGGATCGAATGACCTTTTGCTCGAATGCAAAAGGATCGGAAAAAAGGGTTGATTTTTTATTTATTTATTTATATATAAAAAATGTATTTAATATAGAAAACGGGGGACTGGGGGGCACCCCCCCCATAAAATAAAATCGACCCTTTTTTTCGATCCTTTGACTGTCGATCAAAAGGCATCCAATCCTTTTGTTTTCGACCCTATCACTGGCAACCAGCACATGCTACATACCTCCCCTCTTCCGACTGCCTTGTCTGTACACACACAGCTAGCACTCAGCTAGCACCTTTGTGTGTGTCCTTCTCCCTGACCACCTGCCTTTCCCTGCTGATGATGCTAAGAGGTTTTGCCCTCCTACCAGCTTTTAGTTGAATTTTACACCTTCTCGGACGGGACAATTCCTATCACTTGGCAATTCGTTGTATGCTCTGGGTTTCCCTCTGCAAAGATGAGCGGCTGCAGACAGAGAAATTCATCACATAACTGGTCTGGTTGATCTGACAGTCCACCACAGCCTCTCCTCCAGTGGACACCATGGTAGGGCCAGAGCACTCCACCCCCGCTCATTTGATCCTTGGAAATCACCTAGTCTGTAAAACAGTACTCCAGGCTATGTTCCTGACAGAATTATGGCTAGGCATGAAAGTGACATTTGAGGGTGAGGAGAAGGACATACCAAAATCAAAAGACTGTCCATTTGAGGGGGGTGGTGCTTTTCGTTGATGGGTCTGTGACCATTGGCCAGTGGAGAGGCTTGAGACATACTGGTGCACCAGTTGTCCACCCAGTGGATGGTGAGTATGAGGTGGTAGTGCAGAAAAGGCTGTCCATGCATTATTCAGCATAAGCAGCGGAACTCATAGCACTTATTGAGGCACTTCTAGCAAAGCAGGGGTGTCATGTGACTATTTATCCTAAATCAGCCTACGTCACCACAACGGTGCACTCAGTGTTTGTGAGGTGGAAAAAGAGAGGGTTTAGAAGGGCTGATGGGTCCCCAGTTCAACATGCAGCATTATAGGCTAAATTGATCAAGCCCTTTCCGAGCCCTTTGTGATGGCGGTGGTTAAATGCATGCCCATACTAATGACACAGACGTTTCACTCGGCAAAGCCGGCACCTAAGTGGCGGCCAAACGAGCTGCGTATCTTCCAGTGCCTATTATTTCTGAGTATCCCATAGCGTGGAACTAGGAGCAGGTGCCGGCCCATATACTTCAATTCCAATAGCGCAAATAATCGAATTACAAGGTTGAGCTCCCAAGAAGGAGAAGGGGGTATAGTAGAAACAAGGGTGCACACAATCCCCCTACTGATTTATTATGGCAGTGGGAGAGCACAGGTAAAGTTGTCAGGCAACACAAGCTGTTGATGGTAGCGTTCGACCAGTTGTATCATCCATCTCATTTGGCAAAGCAGCATATTGTTGCGGATATACAGGAGGCCCGGTTTCTTCCCAATCCCCAGGAAGTTCTCACTAAATTGGTGATAACTTAGAGTACTGGTCACACCCTGCAAACAATACGAGGTGCAGTACCCCGCCCTACGGGGCCATTTAGGGAGCTCCATATTGATTGCGCTGACATGGTAGAGCGGTGCAATGTGTGAAGATATTCAATAGTTGTGGTATGTCCCTTTTCCAGGTGGGTTGAGGCAGATCCTTGTGCACATCCAAAGCCTGAATGTGCTGCCAAATGTTTAGTGACAGAGGTGTTTCCTCATTGGGGCGTGTGCGATGTGCTGTGGTCAGACAATGGAACCCATTCATTTAATTAGCTTTTCATTAGCTTTTCAAAGAAGTGACTGCATTGCTAGGCATCAAGCATTGAATGTGCATAATTTACCATCACAAGCCAATGGAATTGTAGAGAGGATCAATGGATGGATTACTAAAGGGAAAACCTTCAAGGTTCTATGTGAAACTGGGTGCACTGGCTCCCACTTGCTTTATTCAGTTTGTGCACGCACCCCTGTAAGGATCATCACTTATCACCACATGATGTGGTAACAGGCAGGTGGATGCCCATGCCTCTATCTCCTGTCAGGAAGGCTTCTGATGCTCACAGGGAAGCATCCATCTGGGAGAAGAATTTAAAGACTACCTAACTGTGTTGACTAGATCAATTAAATGTATCTCTCAACAGATAGCACCATGGTGGTCTGAAGGACCAACCAGTGCTGCATCTACTTCAACGCCTCCGCAGCCTCTTCAATTGTCACCATGTGATCTGGTGTTTGTAAGGAACTTTGTGCGTAGGTAGAGTGAAAAAAGATACAACAGGCCTTTTACTGTTGTTTATGCCACTCTGTTTGCGGTGAAGGTCCCTGAGCTACAATATACGGTACACCTTCCTGATGTCTGAAGGACCCCAATGCTGAATCCTCCCACTAGCAGGCCTGATAATGGTTCATGAGTAATGTTTACTAAAAAAAGAGCATACAGTTGAATGTATAGATGTCTATGAATTTTTTATAGGTTTTTGCAATTCGTCTATTTCCATTGAATGACGTTTTGTTTTATATTTTTATTTTTATACGCTGATATATTTTTATTGTTTTGAGTGCAGTATTGTCCTTTTTGTCTTTTTTGTCTTTTTTTTTATAATGCAGATGCATTTATTTCTCAATGTGCCTGTCGCTAATGTGCAATATAAACACAAGAAGAGAGTTGATAGTACTGTGTCTCCTCCATGTAAATGTATGTCTTCCATATTCCATTGAAAATATTTTGTATCTTTATGATTGGTTTAGAAGTAAATTTAGTGTGTCATTTCATATGGTTAGATCATAAAAAAAAGTGGAGCTACACAAGGGAGGTGTACCAGGGGTGGGTGCACATATCAGGATGGGGACAATAACACTATACTGGATACTGACACTAATTGACTGGCAAATAAGGATGTGATAACATAAAAACGAATACAAGTATAGTATCTGTTGCAAAGGTATATGTGCTATATGCCAGCATATTAAAACGTTTTAGAAGGCAAACCGGAACAAAGAAGTACAATGAGTATAGAGGATTAGGTTTTTACATAATAGAGGATGTGCACCATCCAGAAATGAGTACTAGTCGGCACGCAGACATTAGCTCAGTGGGGAAACAGCGGGTAAATGGGAGTTGTGATATTTGTTCCTTAATACCACACATGTCTGGAGCCCCCAAAGTTTTAATACCACAAGAAGTACCACTCTTGGATGCTCAATGGCTTGTCCATCTAGCACCATGTAGGTTGCGAATCACGTTCTAGGCGCACAGCATATGTCTTGTGATGATGGATCCAGATGAATAGCAATGTGCCTGTAATGCCAGAAGCCTGCAGTGCTTGCAAATACTGTACATGCATCTAGAAGGAGTGAGGTTTGTGGCCAATCGGTGGGAAAAGACTGGGATAAGCTGCACGGCAGGATGACTTAAAGGCAAAAGAAAAGAAGTAATCCAGAGGGTAAACGAAGCATGCCAAGAATACTGGGGGACGCAATTGGCTAAGCTAACATGGATTGAAGCAAATGCAGTAGATGTCTTTTTGAGTACTAATGACATGTTCAATGTGACAATAAATATTCCAGAACTCAAGAAAAGAACAGCAGCAGGGATGGATATGCACTGGGTCTGTGGCCAGCAGGCATTCCTGCACCTCCCACCATCATGTAGGGGTGTATCGTCGCTTACCACAATGCACTCGTAATTCCTGAAGCACATCTAACCATGAGAGCAGGGAGTTTGGTTACCCCTACACCACCGCCAGGGCCTACTGCCTCAGCATCGCCACTACAGCCCACAGTTTTCTGGATCTTGCCAGAGAAAAAGGAGAACATACTTTTAAATAGATAAAAGAGGTCCGACTAACTGTCAAAATTATAGCCTGGCACACCCACTGTAAAAAATAATCAGGATGTGACCGCTCTCCCCCGCTAAACAAACACATGCAAGCATCACATTCACGCACACATAAACAGCCAGATGGCCACACACCCAGTCAGTCCCACTCACACAATAAAATTAACAGATATATATGCACAAACACAGACTCACTTATTCACACGTCTGCATGTGCACAGACACACACAGACTGCATTCATTACGTTCAAATGCGAACCCATAAAATCACTTTTTGAACACTTTTTTTTAAAACATTGCGTGTAGGTCTTCTGCTGTGGAGTCTTCTCTCTGACTGAGGCAGCAAGAAGGGACTCGCTAGCAGGCAGCACCATGAAAGAACAGGAACACACTGGGTGTTCACCACAAGGAACACACATTGGTTGGTTACCTACCTGGAGGTCAGCTCGTGGTGCCATCAGGCCTCTTGCACACCCTCCTGTGTGTATTTCCATTTATTTAAAAATGGAAGTAAGTGAAGTAAGTATGCACAGCCCTGCATGGGGAGAGTGCTGAGTAATACAAAGCGACTTAAGGAAGATGGCTGCCACCCGTGCTCTCCCCTGGTGCTGCCACTGACCAGCAAAGGGCACGACAGCTCACAAAGAAAGACATCAGACACAAACAGTAATTGTAAGCATTTTCTCAAGTGAACCTAGCCTGTACAAGAAACCAAAAGCTACATCAGTGTCAATGTGTGCTGAAGATAAATGAGACAACTATTGAGAACGGTTTCCTACTATATACCTTAAGCCAGGACAGTCAGAAACGTTCTAGGATGCAGCCAGTAAAGGGCAAAAAGAGCAAGTGCCATTGGAAAACCTCAATTGCTCTGGAAATACGGAAAGTCACGCAATGGAAAATGGTGGCTCGTAATCAAAGAGGGTTTGAAGGAGAAAACTGGGAAAGCATAGCTAGAGACCACACAACTGTCTTAAATACAATAACCTAATCGAGTGCTCAGTAGGCTTTAGTGGTCTCAGCTTCAGAAAACTAATTTGAATCTCTTAGAAACGTGGAAACGTAGTGGAAAATGCCATTCATGGTTAACAGGGAGTATTTACAGAAATTGTATGTTTGACCAGCATGCATACACCAAGTGCACCTCCGTTTCTGTAGGATGCAACTGAACATTTGGGGAAAGACAGGCCTTTCCTTGTGGTCATTGGGAAAGTAACTCTCACATGGTGCTCTGCTCAGCTGTGACCAACTAATCATAACCGCCCATGACGCGCTAAAGCGAATGCCTGAAATTGTGCGCAAAGTTGTGGCAGCAGGCAGGAGCCACTACCTCCGCAATCCTGGTGATAGGGTTGACTCATATGATGCTCTGCTCAGCTGTGAAAACTGAAGCATAACTGGCCATGCTGTGCGAAGCTCGTGTGTGAAGTTTTGCGGCAAGTTGCGGAAGTCGCCAGGAAATGCCGCCTCAACGCTGCCTCTATTCCCCTGGTGATTGGCTTGACGTACATGGTGCTCTGCTCAGCTGTGACCAACTAATCATAACCGCCCACGCTGCACAAAGCTGTGTGCCAAGTTGTGGCAGTCCTCAGTCAGTCGGCGGATTGGTGCACACTGTCTAACCAAAACAATATTTGGTTGAGCCTACACGGGGGGGGGGCAATAAGAACCGACACCTTGAGTGCCAACATAATTTCTTACAGTTAACATGCATTGCTACATCTTGGATATTGTTCAGCAGTGACACTTTGAGCACACTAGTGTAAGGAAAAAGCATCATGGAGACACCCTCATTGGTCAGCAGATCCAACATCAACTCTATGTATATGCAATATAACGTAGGCGACACAACTGACCCGTAGGGAACAGAGCATGACACAGCCAATCAGAAGACCTGCCAGTAAGATACCAGTAAGAAATGAGAGAAACAAATGCAGAATCCTACACCAATATACATATGTCTGTATATTGCAAAACACACCAACAAATCAAGAATAATGTACTGCTGGACCTCATCTCCATCCAGAACTGTGATGGCTTAGAAAGCAAGAAGGTTTTCTCAGTACTGTATGGAGGATGAATACCAGACTGATCGAGTCTGATGTGGCTGTGTGCTTTAATGTGTTGCTGGAGCTACATTTTTACAGTTTGAGATCATGCCCAGAAAGGGAGAATGTGCCTTCAGTTTCTTACTATCAAGTTAAGACTTCTTAAAAAAAAGAGAAACACCTGTCTAGACGTAATTGAAAAAAGCAATATTGCACTAATAGGGAGATATATGCAAACAAAGTAGCACAGTGGATGGACGGGGTGCTGATAGCAAGCTGATAGGAAAGTTCCCCTTTTAACCGAATGACACCAATATCTTATCCAAATGTACAAGGATGTTTGGGCAGGGCTATCAAAACGGTATCGTTTTCATACCAAATCCTGGATGCAAACATGATGCTCTGCTAAAATCAATGTAAGGCACACCTTTCTCTCCCTGATTTGGAGCACACGGCCTGCTTCTGTTCCCTGTTGCCCTGTGTAGACTCGTCGCATCAAACCATCCATCGTCTGCTGCAAGTACTGCTTAACAGCAATCTGTCCACAGAGTCAGTGCTGAAGCTTAAACTGTACATGCTCTCTTTTATAAATTGTATTTATGACAATTTTTTTTTAATTTGTTTTTAATCTGTACAGATTTTTTTACAAAGAAAAGTAGTAGTTGTAGCAAGTAGATAGAAAAACTGAAGAACTGTAGAACGAACTGAAAAGAAGAAAAAAAAGAAAAACAGTTTGCTAACACTGAAGAAAGAACAGACCGTGGTCAAAAAGAAGAAAGAGGAGGAAAATTAGTTTGTTGGTGTAATTGAAGCGGTGTTTTAGATCAATCTAATATCCTTTGACAAAATACTAAAATTCAGAACAAGATATGTGGTATTTTGCTATAATAATTTTCAAGGACTCTCAATATTGATGGACCCATAGAACCTCTATTCATTATGGTAAGCAGCCTCGAGACACAACACTCCATCCTCCATTCTCGGGCACTAACTCTGCTGTTACTGCTGTTTACTCCTTACCCTCTGTCCTGCGATAGTTACCTGTCCAACAACATCACCACCACGTTATGCATGCCCTAAATGCCTTGGTTAGGAATTCGAATCTAGGTGCTTTCACACCTGTGCAACCATCTTCGAATTTCTGATTTAGAGTGCCTTGCTTAGAAAATCAAATGTAGGTGCTTTCACAGCTGTGCAGCCATTTTCATTTTACGTTTCTGTGCCTTAAAGTACTTTTCAGTTCCCCGGTGTGGTGAGATCGTCATCTCCATGCTTACTGCTTTTCTCTCACTTACATGCAGAGCCCTTACTGAGTGGCATCCTGTCTGATGCTGCCCTTCACTCCTTGAGGTCTGGGTTTGCCATGCTGTGTAATCGCACCTATCTGACTCATATGCTGCCTGATGTAGCCCCCTGTGACATGTGATGTGGCTTTGCCAGTCTGTGTAATCGTACCTAATTGACTCATATGCTGCCTGATGTAGCCCTTTGTAACATGTGGTGTGGATCTGCCAGTGTGTGTAATTGTACCTATCTGACCCATTTGCTGCCTGAAGTAGTCCCCCATGACATGAGGTGTGGCTTTGACACTATATGTAATCGTACCTACTTGACTCATATGCTGCCTGATGTAGCCCCCTGTAACATGTGGTGTGGCTCTGCCAGTCTGTGTAATCGTACCTATCTGACTCATATGCTGCCTGATGTAGCCCCCTGTAACATGTGGTGTGGCTCTGCCAGTCTGTGTAATCGTACCTATCTGACTCATATGCTGCCTGATGTAGCCCCCTGTAACATGAGGTATGGCTTTGACACTATATGTAATCGTACCTACTTGACTCATATGCTGCCTGATGTAGCCCCCTGTAACATGTGGTGTGGCTCTGCCAGTCTGTGTAATCGTACCTATCTGACTCATATGCTGCCTGATGTAGCCCCCTGTAACATGAGGTATGGCTTTGACAGTCTGTGTAATCGTACCTACTTGACTCATATGCTACCTTGCCCCTGTAGCATGAGGTGAGGTTTCACCAGTCTGTGTGTTCACACCATCTTACGTCTGTAACCATATGCATATTCTTGCACTTTCTGTAACAAGCACCTACATGCCTCGGGGCTTTGTGCGCTGAAATAAATAAATACATAAATAAATAAAGGCCATGCACTCTGTTATCTTTGCTTTCTGAGTAAGTGCTCCACAGAGTACAGTAGAAATAACATGTTGATATTGCCACAATTTGCAACAGCATCAATTAACCGGAATCCACCTGCTTCACCTTCAAATCTGCCCATTGCTCTGCACTCAAAGCCTTTCCTTTAAAAGCAACCTGTTTTCTGCCACAAAAAAATACTGCCTTCCCGTTAATGTTTACCAACTTCTTTCAATCCGTTTAACGTTGCGCTATTTACAAAACTGCCCATGCGCAGTAATTGGAGGTCTCAAATAAAAGTCACTAATTTCTATGTAACAAATAATTGTTTTCATCCAAGTAAATAGAGCAAAAGACTTATTTTTTTATTTTTGGAAGACTACTTGTATCATGTCCACTCATTAAAAAATAAATCCAGGAACCGGGGTCATCGACATAAAGCTTCAATGCATATGGGGAACTGGCTACCAATAATAGGATTAGCCAGCACGATTCCAATAAATGTTGGCTTCTCTATAATAAAGTCATAGCTAAACAAAACTTCAATGATATTAATCCCATAGCTGAGGCTGCCAGGCATCAACATATTACTAAGTCTTTCTATGAAATGGCTGATGATTTAAAACATTTGGGGGAATTATCTGGGCTCCATGTCGAGTACAAATTCACTGTAGAAGGTATTGTGCATATTATTAAAGCCTTAAATCCATCACTTGCTCTAGGCCATGATGCCCTTGCAAATAATATTCAAAAAAATTCCACCGGAATTCTGGATTTATGTTGTACATGAAATGTTTAAAATAATGGCATGACATATGATAATCCCTAATTCTTGGAAAAAGGCAGCAATTGTCCTGTACAAAGGAAAGACCCACGTGAGGATCCTACCAATCACCACCTTGTTGCTATATCCGATGTCCATAGCACACTTTTGGAAAATTTGTTACTAATGGAACATAGATCTCATAATACAACAACTCATGGAAGTTGTGGAACATAGCCCGGATCAATCCTTATACATGATATTGGTAAATTACACCGCTGCATTTGACTCTGTAAATTGTGTCTTCCTGTGGTCCTGTACCATAAACTGCGCATTGGGGTACCCTGAAAGCCTGCTTGCTTTTATTCCACAACTTTATACCAGGACTACAGTCAAGTTAAACTGGATAACAATTTCAAACTCTCTACCCTGTTATTTATGAACAAGGGCCTAATAAAAGGCTGTGTTTTGGCACCTTTTCTTTTCAATGGGCCTCATTACAAGTTTGGCGGTAACTGTGCCCGTAAAACCGGCAGGTTGTCGCTGGACTTGTACATTTTACCGGCACCTGACTTGCCGGAAACACCGTGGCATTACAACCCTGGCAGTCCGGGAAGTCAGGTGCCGGTAAAATGTTGTTCCCCAGTCCCATTGAGTCCCATACAACTCTATGTGAGTGGGGAACACAAAAGCAACAGCACTGTTAGTAACGGTGCCGGTGCTTC
Source organism: Ambystoma mexicanum (assembly GCF_040938575.1). NCBI lineage: Eukaryota > Metazoa > Chordata > Amphibia > Caudata > Ambystomatidae > Ambystoma > Ambystoma mexicanum. Next base: position 401,469,628 of record NC_090928.1, on the reverse strand, counting down.
CATGAAAGTCTGCCTACCATGGCCGTTGTGCCCGGCAGGGTCAGACTTGCCGGGCACAGCAACTCCAGCAGGCAGACCCGTAGTGTACCGGTCCGGTAACAACAGTGCCAATAGGCTTACCATCACCGATGTTACCGGACTGGCACACTTATAATGAGACCAAATGTCTTTATGGCTGACTTGTATGAAGAAATATGGATGGCACAATATTTTCCCCCCAATTTTGGAGATAAACGTATCTGCTGGCTAGGGTATGCCGTCAATTTTGTTCTGTTAGATCAGACGGCCATTAGTTTGCAGCATTCTTTGAAGGCACTGGCAGTCTATTCTGTCGAGCATGGTCTAAAAATAAACCACAACCAAAGTTAGGATAATCTGTAAGAACTCTAGGAGGCCTAATACATTCTTGTAGAAAATAGAAGGGCAACACATAGAAGTAGTGGCTATGTTTGAATATCTTGGGGCACTGCTATGCAGCAAAAATAGCGAAGTTAACATACAATCTGTAGTTAAAACTGGAGCACTAACCACATTTTGGTGGTCAAGAAATGTATATGTACAACCGGGGGGAGCGTGGGGATTTCCATTCCCAACCTTATAAAATTATATAATGCCTGCATTTTTTCCTAGCATTGTATACAGTATGGAAACATATTTTTCTACAAAATTAACTGGATAGATGCTAAGGGAGGGTGATTTTTGGAAAGCCGCCTTGGGTTTACCCACCTGCTGCCCTATACAAGCTACTAGCATGCAGTTGGGGGTGTCGTCTATCAGAAATCAAATGGAAACCTGAATTCTTGTTGGCAACACTAGACTTCAAAGTGTTGTACATGTCCATAGACCATCTGCTCAAAAATGAATCAGCATCATATTATGAACAGGTCGAAATGACGAAAGCCTAAGATTTTCCTTAACCAACAATGTTTGTCTATTCAATGGAGAATTTTACTGACAAACTCGCAGCATCGCGATGGGTGCAAGCTTCGCACCAGCCTTGTCAAACTGCTTCAGGCACGCTATGAAAGCAAATATGCAATGACCATGCCAGGATGCAACAAACACATTGTCAAATGGTTCTGCTATATCAATGATATAATACTGATATGGAACGGCACACAGGAACATCTAGAGAACTATGTACGTTTCCTTAATTGTAACCAATTTGGGATTGAACAAACTAGCCTCATCAGTGCCACATCAATAAACCTTTGGACCTCACAATTACCATCACCAATAATCAGATCTCGACCAGAACATACCGCAAACCAACAGAAGTAAACACAATTCTTCATGCCAGCAGCTGCCATAGAAGTACAGTGATCACCAACATCCCACAAGGAGAATTTATAAAAGCGAAAAGGAACTGTGACACAAGGGAAACTTATGAAGAAGAATCTTTGTTACTAGACAACCGCCTTATAATCAGAGGCTGCAAAGCACAGAACATCAGAAAAGCAAAAGAAAAAACCCTAACCATGCCCAGAGAGATGCTACTAACACCCAAAGTCAGAACAAGAATTATTAAAGAAGAGATCATCAGATTTGTAACAAAGTACCACGAAGACAGCCACAAGATACAACAGATTCGGAGAGAACACTGGTCACTTTTACTACTAGATCCAGATATCAATTCCAACTTGAAGCCATATCCAAGCATTTCATTGAGCAGCGCACTCACCCTATGCAATGTTCTAAGCCCCTCTTTCATTCCCCAACAAAAGACAACTGTATCCAATTGGCTCACAACAAGGACTCCAATTGGCTTCACAAAATGTGGCATAAGCTCCATGTGCACATATGCGGAAAAGACAACGACTACCAAATTCCTAAACTGCCAGGCATACAAGATAACGGAACATATCAATTGCAGATCCAAGTACGCAATATATGCCATTGTGTGCATATGCGAAAAAATATACATCAGCAGCATAATCAGGGAAATTCGTGTAAGGATAAGAGAACACCTGAACAACATACATTCCCAATATCCCAGACTACTTCTTGCTAACCATTAGCAGAAGCACCACCAGATGGACGACAAATGATAGATACGATTCATTGGGCTGCGCACAATGAAATGTGGACCAAGGGATGGCAACATAGAAAGCAAGCTACGCCAGGAGGAAGCAAAATTAATGTGTCACTTCAGATGTGTCAAAAACAGTTTAAATTAAGATCATGATTTCAATGTATTTCTCTATATCATGCTTACCAACCTGTTAAACCACCTTACCAGACATCTATCCTCGCCACCGATCTCTCTTGGCTTCAAACCAAGCCACTTCATTCCTACTTAGCCCTACCCTGTCCCTTCAAGCCGCTAACTAACGAGGGTTGCCTCATGGGGCTACCATTCCTAGACCGCCTTTCTCAGTGATGTGCCTCCCACACATATACTAGAAAGACATCCCCTATTTGTCTTAACCTTGAACCTTACCCACCATCTGTTAAGATTTCCTGACCCAGCTTTGCTGTTTCCCCCCAGTCCCCCTTAGGTGCTACACGCGACAAAATTATTTGAACATTCTAATCAACTAATTCCCAATTGCAATTCCACCCTAATCATTGTGACTTTACCTCCCTGGACCCCAAGCGGTTCACAGTACAGAGCTTCTATAAATTGTGCCCACCCGGCACTCCCTTTACATAATGAGAACCCCTTTCACACTCATTGCAAATGCCTTAACTTTGATCAATACAGATACATAGAATCACTTTAATCAAACCACGTTGCTTCATTACTTAACCGCACATCCATTTTAGATGCGTGACGAACTTTGCGCACTGTCTCTATTTTTTTCAGTTGACAGTACAGCTCATACCTCTTCACAACTGACATGCGTACAGTAAAGTTTTACTCTTGCACTACCTGAGAAATTCGCGCATGCACACACCGATCGATTTTCGACTCGGGTCCTCTAATAGACATCTATCCTGCCAGCAACTGCAGATCCCTCATTTCACTTCAGCATACCTGACGGACGGCGGTGCTAGGTAAGAGCAATCCACCTTAAATCCATCTAACTCTAGCACCAATATCCAAGTTTAACAACTAATTTGCTGTCTCTTTCTCTCTTTTTCCTTCCAACCCCTTTTTCTCCCTTGATGCTTCTTTGAATGTAATACGTATCCACGATGGCAAATGTACACCATATGACAAAACTAAATTGTATCACTAACTGCATATGTGCTATTCCTTTCTATTCACTATGTCACTTTGTCACTCACACATTCACCATGGTCAACAAATTAACCAATGGGATGTATTTCAAATACTGCTAAATGTAATTTTGAAATAACAGGCTTGAGAAGGAACGTCTGGGGTCGAAACACGTGTCGACTGACCACTTTCTAGACTATGTGTTTACACTACGGAGACTAAAGAAACACAGTTTGAAACACTGCATCCAGTGTGAGAATCTTTGTATTTTTAAGATTCACCCAAAAACTTTGTTTTGCAAGGTAACCATGACTTTCCGCTATTCCCATACAAGAGGTGTGGGTTCACGTCTTCCCACCTGTGACCTTTGCACAGAGATACAGAGACAATCCCAACAAATACTGAGTCCAGCACAGGAGCGTTCATTTCTAGAGCCCACCCTTCCCCCTCTTTTCCTGTTGTCTATAAGAACTATGATTGAAATCAAGTGCAACATCCTGTATTTTAAAATTATATTTCCCAGTAACCAACGCTAGTATGATGATCTTTGGGCAGCTGTTAACATCTTTAAAATGTCCAGTGTTTGGTACTGCAGGGGTTTGTTTCTGCTCGACTGACTTTCCATAGTAGAATAGACTTACTTTGTGGCTGTTCTATTGACTTTGGCCAAAAAGAAAGCTTTAGTGTGGGATCGTATGAACAACTTGACACTTTTTGCATCGAAAAACGCATTAGCTGAATATGCTAGTCAAAGCTGTGATTTTTTTAAACCCCATACATCTCTAACCACGTTTACTAGTGGTAGGTGTCGGTGGGCCTGGGTTGAGGGACTGCCTACCCTGGCGCCTTGCTGCGCAATAAGGCAAAGGAGGCTTGTGTTACTGAACACGTCTTTATTCCCAACAGTTTACTTGGTACTGACTTCCCCATGCCTCCCCGCGTCACTTCCCGCTGCCCCTCTTCCGCCCTGCCCTATCCCACCCCCTTGCCCCGGAACCATACTGTCGACGTGACAGTAGGAGACACAGGGGCTGATTCATGTAATTTGTGCGCAGAAAAACAGGGATTTGTGCGCCATTTGAACATATGGGGATTTGCGGGCAGAATGGCACACAAATCCCCGTTTTTCGGCGCACATTCCATGAATCAGCCCCACAGAGTCATCATGTTACAACGTTTTAATAGTTTAACTTCATTGATGCCGATTATCCCCAGCTTACAAATCCCTTGTTCTGCCCTGCTGTGTAGAAGTCTCCTTTTGAGCGAAAGACAATGCACAGTGTACCAACGCGGTGTTCCTTTTTAGAGCCCCACTATTTGAAAGCCACGGCGTTGCTAGGGGGGTAGAGGGGGCTACAGCCCCGGGTCTTTTTGGTTGTAGCCCCGGGTAGCAGCTCAGGGGCTACAGCCAAAAGGTTAGCTAGCCCCGAGTCCCGACAGTCCCGACATTAGCGTAGCCCTGGATTCTTTACAGACCTAGCAACACCCGTTTGAAAGCATTGAGCAGATCATATATCTTCACAGTTGTGATGCTGCAATATAACACATAAACGGTCTGTAAACTGACTTAGACCCGATTTCTAGGTATATTGTTATGACATTTTGTACTGGTTTGCTATTAGTATGTGTATTGCAAGAAACATGTAATGCTACTTTAGAATTAGTTAGTTTGTTGATTTCATGTGATGTGATATGATGGTTTATGATGACGTTTTTATGTAGAGGTTTATATTTTGCTAGGATTGTGATTGGGTGGAAAGTTTCATGTTACTAGATCACACAGTACTAAATTAAAAATAAATGTTCACAAATACAGAATTGCCTTTTAATCAAATCACGGTGCTAGATATAAGTTTTCTTCGGTAAACACTGCAACACTTAGTTCCCAAAATTCCTAGTCTTATATTCTGTAAACGCACTATGGACCTGACTTCGCGTTTTTTCAATGGGTTGTGTGCAATATCAAATGCTTTTGTAAAACAGGCCTAATGTACGCTTGAACATTATTTGGGAAGTGGGCTGCCATCGCACAATATATCATCATCCATGTTTCTTGATTTGATCTGGTTATTTTTATTGTTTGGATGTAGTCCTTTTTATAAAATGGGGAAGAAAAACTAAATGGACTGATGTTCCCAAGAGCACTATTCACCCATGGCAGTAGGGAGAAGGCGCAGGGTATCTTTTAAAGAGGATGAGTTCTTCAGAAAGCTAATTATATCACACTAGGGAAAAGGCTCCGTTCTTTTCAAAGAAGCCTGTGTCCGCCAAATATAACTGCAGGACAGAACCATGAAAGGATTTCTTTTCATGTAATTGACGTTAACCTTAATTTATGATCTTAAAGTATTTGTTATCGCCACTTAAAGTCTTATTTAGGCTGTTTTATCCTCCATTTTTCAACATGTCTTTGGTTCTTTCATCTCATAAAAATCTGTCTAAGTTTAGAGATTGGAAAGTAATCTGAATCGAGGGAAACAAAGGATCTCTATTGCTTAACTTCTTAAGAAAAGTCTAAAATAAGACACCTAACCCAGGAAAAATTACCCCATCCAGCTAACAGCTGCATTGCCAATTTTCAATTTCTTATCTTTGTTCCAATTTAAATTCACAGTTGATGAGCTTCCAGCATTCGACTTGTAAACAAAAATCAGAAATATAAATGCACTACCGATTTGCCCATCTCCCAAGTGGTCTTCCAGATAACGTGAGAACTGCTGCATTTCACGAAATATCCCATAAAAAGGGTATTTGAATTTGATTGTTTGATGTCAGCTAAAAAAAAGTTGTAAATGTGCCAAACAACTTGTGAATCCTTCTCAGGCATGGCACGGCCGTCCAAAGACAATTGCACTGTCCTTTGGCACCATTATTTGCTTTCCCAACATTTTGTCACTTGTCACCTTATGGCTGTGTCTCTTGTCTCACGCTGTTACTTGGATGACCTCCATCCTTCTAACAAGTTGTTGCTCATCTCTGGATTTCCGTACTTCGTTTTAGTGGAGTCTGAATTCAAATTCTACCTTTACCACCCACCAAATATTCAAACTTTATATAATACCATCTAAAGTGCGCCCATCTCATATTTCGGAGGAATCAGCTTCAGGATGCTGCTCCTAAGGGAAGCATTGCTGCAATTATGGCACAGCACTGGAGTACCACATTGAAAGGCACACTGCATGAGGTGGATGCAGCATAAATAGTCGTGCCACAAGCCATAAGATCTCGTGCGACTTGATCTGTTCTAGTGACATTCTCTGGTAATAATCTTCGTGTGTCTTCCTCCTGCTGACAGTTGTTTTCAAGGAAATGCCATGAACTATGAACAAATCAATGTGCATATAATGCAACATTTCCATAGACATGAAACCACGTCTGATAAGGATGTCATTATTTCTTCTGGTGTCTTTCCTTTGTGTGTGTATGCCACTCATTACCAGCTGTGTTCAATTAGTAGTGGAGTAATGCAAAAACCTGTATTGCAAGTCTGGGACCAGCACCCATATGAAATCAAACATGTGTTTGAAATCAACGAATCACAAGGAGAACTATGAGAGTGATATACATGAAGGCAAAACTTGGCAGCGGAGTAAATCAAGTCTCTATGTAACACCAGAGCTTGGAAGTGCATCCAACCTATTCTTCTTCATCATAGTACCTGATAGGAAGAAACCTGGTTTGCCAACCAGGGTCAACAACACACCACAGCTTGGAAGTGCATCCAAGTTATTCTTCTTTGTTGCAATATCTGGTAGGGGGGAACCAGGTCTGCCAATCAGGGTCAGGGATCCACTACAGCTTGCAAGTGCATCCAGGCTACTCTTCATCATCGCAGTGTCTGGTAGAAAAAAACCTGCTCTGCCCACCAGGGTCAGGGACCCACCACAGTTTGTAGATGCATCTAAACACCTATTTTTTGCAACTATACCTGGTGAAAAGGGAACCTGGTCTGCCAATCAGCGTGAGGGACCCAGAGACAGAGAAGAAGACTGAGAAGGGCCAACTAGGAAACATACGCTTCCCCAACAAGTGTTGAACTGTATTTTAAGCCTGAAGAATACTGGGCCAGGGAGACATCCCCCCAGCAGTTGATGAACTTTACAAGAAGCCTGAATAAGGCCAGGAATGGAGATATTCCCTAACACCTGAGGAAATTAAGATTACAGAACTGTCTTTTCAGTATGGTGAGGCTAGGCTAGAAAGACCTTCTTTTAATTTAGTTTAAACTTAAAATGTGGGGGACAGAGTTAGGATTCTGACATTGGACACTGGGACTTTTACGTTTGGACATTCAGACACTGACACTATCTATTTTGATTGAGGCAGGAAATCCCCTCTTACAGTTAGGGCAAAATAGGATTTTGTGTTTTCTCACTTGAATAAACGTTTCTGCTAATCACTATGCTCCCTCTGTGTCACAGTCTTATTTCTCCACCCTTGCATAATCTTTAGGTATCATACAGTACCTAGAGAGTTGTGATATTATTGGACACACTGTCCCATTGTCTTATTGAGTGACCTATCGTGATGTATTTCTTTTTTCCTGTTGCTGATAGCCCTAAAGAGAAAGTAACTGCACCTCTACGCTCTCTCCACAGTGTGGTGCTAGAAGGAACCCAATGCTGCCCATGCAAAGGGTTTTTCCCAAACCAAGTGCGTGATGACAGATGGTGATGTGTTATCAATCTTCTATGCTTGCACAGTGTTAGATTGGCAGTTGGAAAAGATATGGTCCTCCAAATGAGTAACAGTCATGAGATCCGTGTATGAATGTCAACTACATCAGTGCATATTTTGGAATTGGACTTGTATTTCTAGTGTTATTTATTACAGGATGTAGAATTAAAATAAACAGACATTAGAATTTTCAATAAACCTAATGATTTGGATGTGCATGACGAAAAGTTGAGAGAGGGTGTTTTGCCCTCTCCATTCTTAGCACTTTAGATATATTTTGCAATCAAGGGGATCCCAATGCAGGAAGGCAAGGTGCTTATTAGAACACAAGAATTCATCAACACTCTATGTAGATTGTAAAATGGGCACTTATCTGACCCTCATTATTATCTCTCATCAAAATACAAAAATAAGAAGAGCAGAAATTGTAATACATCACCATTAGAGCTGTTTTAAAACACATCATCTCTGCCAAATTGCTTCACTGGCAGCCCCAGTTTGGAAGAGAGTCACTCACCAATGGGAACAGGCTGACGTGGCACATCTGCTTACATCTGCCCAGCCGAAATTCAAAGTGACTTGCTCTTTCTCTGTCTGTGTGATGTCTTTCCCTTAAAATGTAATCCAGTATTTTTCCAGGGATGTTTACTGCCAGTAGAACCCCACAGCTGCGCAGCGGTTGCAGCTACCGGACTCAGCTGAATTTGTAAAAAATCTCTGATTTCTAATGGGAAGCTGATAGTCCTTGCTGTCGACTGCTGAAAGAATACACAACAACCTACGTCTGAACACATAAACAAGCTTTCTTTCCATGGTTCCAGCAAACTCACATTGTGCTCAGAAATGGGCTTCTCTTTAAGCCTGAAATCTAATGTTCACTGGTGTTTCCATGATGCATCTCATCTGTACTCCATATTGGAATCAAAGCTAATAGATTTTTAAATGCATTACAGAGGGTCAACAGTGCCGGCTACAGGCTATTTGTGACATTTTAAACCCCTTTACCACCCAACACCAATTGTGCTCTATTTTCTTTTTTATTGTTATGCTAGCAACATTTCTTGACATTTATTGTGTTGGTAATACAGACTTGCAGCTGCCATAGTCCAGCTGGTATTTTCTGGCCTGGTGTTTTATTGTTTTATTTTAGTCATTACAGAGTAGGACCAAGGCTGATGTCACCTATGGTGTACTGTACTGCATTTACCCTGTACTGCATTTGCCCTGCACCTCAGCATAGTGCTACGCTGTGTACTGCATTTACCCTGTACTGCATTTACCCTGTACTGCATTTGTCCTGAACCTCAGCATAGTGCTACACTGTGTACTGCACTTACCCTGTACTGCATTTACCCTGTACTGCATTTGCCCTGAACCTCAGCATAGTGCTACACTGTGTACTGCACTTACCCTGTACTGCATTTACCCTGTACTGCATTTGCCCTGCACCTCAGCATAGTGCTACACTGTGTACTGCATTTACCCTGTACTGCATTTACCCTGCACCTCAGCCTAGTCCGAACTGTGCACTGCATTTGCCCTGCACCTCAGCCTATTGCTACACTGTGTATTGCATTTACCCTGTACTGCATTTACCCTGTACTGCATTTGCCCTGCACCTCAGCATAGTGCTACACAGTGTACTGCATTTACCCTGTACTGCATTTACCGTGCACCTCAGCATAGTCCAAACTATGTACTGCATTTACCTGGCACCTCAGCCTATTCCTACACTGTGTACTCCATTTACGCTGTACCCCTACCTGCTGTTTCAACTTAGCCCATGCGCTGCCTCACCTGTGACCCACCACTTTCTGATCTTGACTTGTCCATAGGGTACGGCCAGTTCGTACCTCTAAACACAAAAGTGTACACGGCAGCCCCTTAGAGATACATACTAGCCATTGCCTCAATACTTCACATACCCAATTTTGACTCTCTTTACCTTCACCATGACCTCTGCCCACGATAGCCATAATGTGGCACCCATGCCCAGCCATCCTCTCAGCCCCATAGAATGGATCCGCCGCTTTGCTGTACCGCCCACTCCTTGGCACCCAAGCCCAGTGAAGGACAGAAACTGCAAACTTGGCTCCCGATTCTTACCTACTAGATCAACTAATAAAAAACTCTCCAGTCTCTATCCCCATCCCGAACAGCCCCTAGCAAGCCAGCCAGCTAGCCCCGCACACATCATGGACAACACCCCCAAAACCTCCATCAGCACACTTCAAAACCATCTGATCAAAGGTGCTCTCACCAATGCCCGGTCTCTGGTCGCCCATGCACTTGACATTGCAGACCTTATCTCAGCCAACAACCTTCACTTTCTGGCTATCACGGAAACCTGGCTGCATCAGGCTGCAGGCCCAGCCATGTCCCTCGCCATCCCAGAGGGTTATTCAATACTAAGGAACGATAGAGTCTCAGGCAAAGGAGGAGGAGTGGCCTTTATCGCCAAAACATCCCTTGGCCTTGGAGCAACCCCCTCACCCAGCCTCCGCTCCGCTGAACTCCTGTCAGTTAAGTTCCAACTCTCCGCAGCGCAAACAGTCCTTATGCACCTTATTTACAGACTTCCAGGTCACATCTCATCCTTCGAGGAAGAGATTTCTGACCTCCTATCCACGAATACTAAACCAGGATCTCAAATCATTCTTCTGGGGGATGTTAATTTAGGCCTCAGCAACCCCAATGATGCCAATGCGCTCTCCCTGGAAAATACTATCTCCCAACTTGGGTTCAAGCACAGGGTCTCAGCCCAAACTCACAACAAAGGCAGAACCCTGAACTTGCTGGCAGACCACAACTGCTCTACCACCATCCTCAAAAATGAACTAATTACCTGGTCAGACCACCACCTCATCTCCTTTTCCATCCAAGGGAAAGCGCAGCCAAATACTGCACCGGCCACCATCCCGCAAACCCTCTCTAGGAATAACCGTAACATCCCTCTGCAAAGCCTACGCCCCCTAATCCACAACATCCTGACCCCTGCAAACTACACCAATCTAGATGTGGATAAACTTGCTGACCTCTACAACAAAACTATTGAATCAGCCATAGACACTATCGCTCCTATCAAACTTACCAAAGCCAAACCATCAGCCCACCTGAACAAATAGTTCCCTCCAGAGCTCAAAATCTTGCGGAAGCCAAACGCATGGCGGAAGCCCCAACAGAATGCTATTCATGGCAGCTTCTGCCACCTATAAAACTGCCATCCCCAGAGCTAAAAAAGAGACTACAACAACAGAATTGACAATGCCAAATCAAGAACAAATGAGCTCTTCACTATCCTAAGGGCACTAGAGTCCCCCTCTCCACCCTCAGAAACCTGCGTCAAAGATACAGACGCGAGAGAATCCAAAAAGCTTTGGCAGACAAAATTGGCATGCTACAATCAAAATTTGAATTGAAAAAGTCCAGCCTAGGCATAAAAGCAAACCCTCTACCACCATTTAATACTAAACTTCCCACCTGTCCTCCTTTTTCTTTCACCCCTGTCTCAACGAACGAAGTAGAAAGCATCATAAAAGGCCTCAAACCTTCTAGATGCCAAGAGGACTCCTGCCCAGCTGCCATCATTCAGGAAGGCGCCAAAGACTTGACCCCTTTTATTACAGCCTTACTCAACGCCGCCTTCAAAACAAGTTCAGTCCCTAGCAGCTTTAAGGAGTCTTGGGTCATGCCTCTTCTAAAAAAACTAACTTAGACCCCGACATTCCCACTAATTTCAGGCCCATCACCACTGTCCCCTATGTCCTCAAGATCTTAGACAGAGTGGCCTATCTGCAAATTCAGAAGGACCTGGAAGAGAACAACCTCCTGGGCTTGAGACAATCTAGTTTCAGACCAAGGCACAGAACAGAGACAGCCCTTCTGGACCTAAAAGTCCAGATGGACGGGGCAAAGGACAAGGGAAATCTAGCCATCCTCCTGCTGCTTGACCTCTCAGCAGCCTTCGATCTCGTAGACCACCAGATCCTCACGGAACATCTGACGGCCTCAGCTGCTTTCTCTAGCCAGGCGATAGCGTGGGTCCAATCTTTCCTAGCGAACTGGACCACACAGGTCTTCTCATCCGGGGCCTCAGCCCTCCCCATCCCCATCCTCTGCTGCGTCCCACAAGGTTGTGCGTCTCGCCAACCCTATACAATATCTTCACAAAGCTATTGTTCGACCGCCTGGACACCTTGGGTGTCACATACACGAACTATGCTGACGATACCCAGGTTCTCATCTCCCTATCAGGTTGCTATGAAGAGGATTCCACACAGATTAATAACTTTTACCTAGAGATCCAAGCTTGGATGGCAGAACATGGCTTATGCTTTAATGACGAGAAAACTGAGCTCCTTCTTGTCCGCTCCAAACTGAGGCTAAACAAACTAGACCCCCGTTACGCATCTTTCAACATAGATGGTAACCTAATCACAGTGGCCAAAGAAATCAAAACCCTAGGGGTTTACTTGGACTCCACTCTCTCACTCAGAAAACAAATAAACGCCACAGTCTCCTCCACGGCTTACACTAACAAGCTCATTAATGCTTGCAAAGCCTTCCTCTCACCTGCCAGCTGCATTACTCTAGCCAGAGCGCTAGTGCTCTCAAAAATCCACTACTGCAACACTCTCTTCGTGGGCACCACAGAGCGCAATCTGAACAAACTACAAGTGCTTCAGAACAATGCCCTCTGAGCATCCTTGAGTATCCCGCGACACTCGCACATCTCAACCTACAGGCAAGATGCCCACTGGCTTCCAGTTCGAGACAGAATCACCTTGAGATCCCTCTTCATCGTCCACAAATGCCTCTCCAATGACGCCCCTAAGTACCTGGCAGTCAAGTTCAACAAGCACACTTCAGCCAGACCCACCAGCATGCAGTACTCTCACTGCCTAATCATCCCTAAATTCTCCCTAAAAAAGGCCAGTGGTTCCAGCTTCCCAGTCCTCGCGGCCAAGCTGTGGAACGCTATACCTTTGAACTTCAGAGCTGAACCTTCCTTCGGTACGTTCAGAGCAAAAACTAAGTCCTGGCTCGCCAACAAGAATGCCACCACTGTCTGACCTACTAACCAGTGTATTCTCTCCTGTGTCCACCACTTGACCACTCTGTAACCTGGTCATATGCACTTACCGTTATCTTGTTGTATGTCCTTAATTTGCTGTAACTTGTTCTAAGTCTCGGCACCCAGTTATGATATGGCATTTGTAACGTGCCTATACACAAGTGTTTCAAGTGTTTCAGTTGCCTCAGGGTTCGGCGTGCAATATCAATAAAGAAACTAAACTAAACTAAACTATGCTACAAGTATCAGGTTTTGAGCTCACCTTAGGTTTTCTGAAAGGCAGATCTGGCGGTGATTGACTGCGCCTGCTGGGTGTCCGGGTGCCGGAGTCCTGCAGATAGTGGTGAGCCTCTCCGGTAGCCACTTGCTTGTTTTGAGCAATGGCCAGGCCAAGTAGCCCCCAGAGAAACTGCCAGGAAAAAACACTTCCAGAAAAGGGGAAAACCCATTTCCGGTGCATCACGATGATGAGTAGATTAAGGTTAGACATGGCAAAGAAGAACAGGATAAGGCACAAGTCCCAGGTAACTGCACCAACAATAGAACCAGGACCACCAAGAAAAGGTCCAGGAACAAGGCAACAGAAAACACAGCAGGACAAGGAAGAAGTAGGAAACGGAGAAACAACACAGGAGAAATAATAAACAAGGATCAATAGAGAGTGCCAGGGGAGCGGTGAGCTAGTGTTTACCTAGCGTTGAGATACCGTGAGCTAAGGATCTGCAGAGACTGTATACCGCAAAACCCAGAAGTGCTGGAAAGATGCTGGTTCTAATAAATAGACCCAGCAATCCACTTCCTGGTCGGTGCGCCGGACACCATCTTGGAGAGGAGTGATGAATGCAGCAAGCGGGGTTAAGGTGCAAGTCAGACCAGACATACCAGGGGCGGTACCTCATGACAGTATGCCCCCTCCGAAACCTTGATCCCCAGGTATGCCGCAATGCAATCGGTGAAAGCAGCATAGAAGAAGTGGGGCAGTAATGTTAGAAAAGGGTTCCCATGTTCTTTCACTAGGAGGATAACCTTTCCACTCCACAAAGTACATCAAACGCCCATGTCGAAAATGAGAATTACAGATCCAGGAGACCTCGCATTCCAGTTGTTGCTGTTTAGTGACAATGGAGGAGTTACTGGGTGTACAGAAGAAGCAGGATGGTAAGGTTTTAAAAGTGACACATGAAAGACCGGATGGATTATTTTCCAGGCTTGAGGTAAAGATAGACAAAAATCTACTGGATTAATTATCTTTTTGATGAAAAAGGGTACAAAAAAGCAGGAAGAAAGCTTAGACGGATGAAGATGTTTTGGTAGGTATTTGGAAGAAAGCCACACTTGATACCAACCGAATAAGTAGGGGTTGGTTTCCAGCGAAAGTCAGCAAAACGTGTATTGGTTTTCTGAGCCTTGATGAGATGTTGTTTAGCAGCTTTCTGGACAGAAGTCAAATCGGACATGCATTGCTCTACAGAAGGTACTTGAGTAGCTGGGAAATCAACTGAAGGAAACACCGTTGGGTGAAACCCATAGGTACAGCGGAACAGACTTGTTTTAAAAAAAGAGTGGGTGGAAGTATTGTAGGAAAATTCTACTACTGGTAAAAGGGAAACCCAGTGGTCATGTGCCGAGTGGAGAAGCAACAAAGGAATGGTTCTAGAGTTTGATTGACTGTTTCTGTTATCCCATTAGTATGAGGGTAGTAGCCGGATGACAAAGCATGTTGGGTTTGCAGTAGTTAACACAATTCTGACCAGAATTTAGACACATATTGTGGTCAATGATCAGCAATGATAGTGGAGGGTAACACGTGTAGACAGAATATATCCATAAAGAATACGGAGGCAATTTCAGTGGCTGGAGGTTGCTTAGCAAGTGGTGAGAAATGTGCCAACCTTGAAAATAGATCAATCGTGACCATGATGGTGTTACAACCCCTGGAGGGAGGTAATTCAACAATAAAATCGGTAGAAATTGTCTCTAGAAGGGAGAGAAGGTTGAAAGAGCAGTCTCATAGGTTTCTATTCATGGGCGGATTTAGGTTGGGCACAAACATCACAAGTATGTACATAATTATTAGTAGCAATACTCATTCCCGGCCACCAAAACTGCCTCTGGAGATTCTGTAAGGTAGTACTAATGCCACGATGACCTGCAGACAAGGAATCATGACACATCTGGAGGGCATACCCTTGTGTTTCTTTGGAAGGTAAGTACAAACAATGTCCTTGAAACAAGTATTCTTTTTTAAATTGAATTTCCATAGATTGGAGGTTTGAAAACACTGCCATTGTGGAGAATCACATCTCACTTGTTCTAGGAAGGAGTTGACATGAGCTAGAAACACTTAATCCTGAAGTAGTTTCTGTGAGGGAGTCGGTACAGCCGTACAAAGAGCTGGTCTTCTGGACAGAGCATCAGCCATGGTATTCTTTGTTCCAGGAATATTACTGAGGGTGTACTGGTATTGGGCAAAAAAGTAGGCCCACCTTGCCTGTCAAATGTTGCGACACTCCAAGGATTGCAAAACCTGCAAGGTACGGTGATCCGTTCTTATGACGACTGGATAGGTGGCTCACAGTAGTAAATGTTGGCAGTCCAGAAAGGCTTGTTGCATGGCCAAGTGTTCCTTCTCGAGAACATAATAATGTCTTTTACTTTCCGTCAAAGTTCTGGAGAGAAAGGCCAATTGATGTTCTTCCCTGTCATCCTGGACTTGCTTCAGGACCGCTCCCAATGCTGCATCCGAAGCATTGGTTTACACAAAAAGGGTTTCGCAGTATTGGGTTGACATAGGACAGATGCTTGAGTAAACATTTCCTTCAACTGCTGGAAGGACTCTTCTAGGGTATTGGACCACACGAAAGTGACGTCTCTCTGTAGAAGATGCGTGGTGGTTAGAACGATGTTGTAAAAAGTCGGTTTGAACTTCCTATTGAAATTTGCTTAACCTAGAAATGAATAGATTTGTTTCACGGTAGAAAGGTTGTGCCCAGTTGAGAATGGCAGACACCTTTCGTGGATCCATTGAAATACTGGTACTGGTGATGGTTCCATGGTAAATGAGAGAGCACTTGCTTAACATGATAAGCATGTTCTTCTGGATACCTAGAAAAGATTAGAATATCGTCCAGGTGTACGTTTACAAACTGGAACAGAATATCCAAGAAAACCCGATCCATAAATCACTGAAACACAGCAGGGGCATTCATTAAGCCAAACGGCATAATAAATAATGAAAGTGCCCAAAATGTGTTCTGAAGGCTGTTTTGCACTCTTCCCCAGAGTGAATCCTGATTAGGTGATATTCTCCGCAGGGATCTAATTTGGAGAAGATCACTGCTCTGGTTAGGACCTCTAAGATGTCATTGATGAGTGGTAAAGGATATTTGTATTTGATAGTCACTTGATTCAAGCCCCTGTAGTCCAGCCAAGGATGCAGTTTGGGCGTGTAATTTTTAGGCACAAAAAAAGGTAGCCCCTATGGGAGATTTTGATATTCGTATAAGGCCATTTTTGAGATTCATGTCTAAGTATTCCTTCAGGGCGAGTTTTTCCAGAGAAGACAGTATAAACATCCTCCCAAAGGGGATGATTGCGTTGGGAAGAGTATTGATTGTGAAATCTTCTGGGGGATGAGAAGGTAGGATCCATTCTTGTGAGGAAGAAAGAACGTCAAAATATTCTTGATATTCTGCAGGAACCTGTTGGACATGGGAAACAGTTGCAGAGGGTGATTCTGCCTTTGCCGAAAAGGTTTTAAGCAGTACTTCCTGGTTCCCATTAAGACAGTGAGCTACGCAAAATTCGGAACCTAAGAATAAGGTTCCAGCTGACCAATTGATGTATTGGTTATGCCTTTGAATCCACAGAATCCCTAGAACCACCGGATAATGTGCTGCTTTGATAAGATCAAAATACACACTCTCAAAATGATGGTTGATCTTTATAGTCAGAGAAGAGGTCTGTTTGGTTATTGGCCCAGAGGACAGCGGACAACCGTCAATTCCTTCCACCTTTTGTATTTCGTCCTTGGCTAAACAGTGGATATGATTTTCTATTACCCAGTCATCATCCATAAACATTACCATCGCCCCACAGTCCACTAGGGCTAGAGGGGTACTTGAATTTCATTGTTGAAGCATGATCCCAATTTGTAGGATGACTAAAGAAGCCCTAGAGGGATCTTGAGGTAAAGCTGAAATACTGGAGATGTTGTCTTCCTGCCGATTCCTTGGTCCACCTAGGGACAGAAGCTGGGGTTTCCTGCATGTCTGTGAGGAACTATGGGCCAGTTCTTGACCATATGCTTAGGTGATGCACAACATAGACACAAGCCTTGTTCCACTCTGTGAGCCCTTTCCTCAAGGGTTAGTGGCCCGCTCAGTGAGCCTAATTGCATGGGTTACATGGTAGCAGTCTGGGTAGTTCCTGTGGCTGCGGTGGAAGGGTAAGCGGTTTCCACTAGAGGAGATCTTGGGTAAGTGTTACAGACTTTTCTTCTATCATTTGTAAGGTACTCATGGTGGCAACAGTAAAACCTGACACAAGTGATCACAGTTCAACTGTGTTTATTAAACTGAATATGCAGGTTGGAAAAACTCCAAATCTAAACCTGAAGCTAAGATGGGAGCAAGCTACGACCATCAAATGAAAATTAACTCAGTCCTAGTGGCGTATTATCAAATAAAAAGGGACTATACCAAAACAGTCTATTATAATAATAATTTTATTGTGATTTAGTTCAAATATTAGAACTTTACACAAAATATCTCATAAAATATAAGACATAACAATGAACCAGATAGATACTTTCAACATTGAAACAGTAAAACACATCTTTCATAACTATACAAAGTTACAAGATTACAAAAATACAAAAATACAAACTTCATAGGACTTTTTATAACTTCATATAACTTCATATCACTTCATACTACTTCATCATCATATCTTCACAAATCTTAACGTAATAAAAATACATAAAGATTGCATAATAAAAATTGAATAAGAAATTCTAATATTACAAAGGTATGCGCATATCTAAAAGCACATTATCAATGTATCCCAAATAAATAATTTCTATTCTAAAAAAATCTATTGCCAATCCTTACAACTAAATACCAATTAGTATGGGATAGGATTCACAAGAAAGAAAGAAGTGTTCACAGATAATAAGTCAGGACGTGGTAGTCAGGTTTTCCCTTCCCCATTTTTTGATCACAGGACAAGATAGGACTCCGGAGCACAGCACACGCTGGAGCTTTCTCAACACAAGTCAACAGTTCCGCTCTCAGGTATCAGAAAGTTTGGTGGTTAAGTCTCTTTTCTACAAACAGTCTCTTGCTTCCGAGGATCTGATGTGTTCAATAATAATAAACACAAGTTCCTTTCTGCTTGCATGTTGAGTGATGCCTTTTCAACCCTGGATTTCCCCTCTAGTGGGCTCAGATCCCCTGAAAGTTATTTTCGATATCGGGACCTTCAGTGGTTAATCTCTTGCTTCTGAAGGCCTGATATTCAAAACAGCAAAAACAAAAGTGATTTTCTTTATCTTTAAAGTGATGGTTCTTCATCCTTGGGTCGGCCTCTTCCGACTCAGACCCCTCTCTAACGTCAGCCTCCCTCAGTTGGGTACACTATGGCTTTCAATACAATCTTATCTGTGCACTCACAAATCTTAATGTCTTTTTAAACAGTTCACTGTGGACATCCCTCTGCTAGGATTCTTCCCATTCCTCGCCCTTCAAACAGCCTATTTCCATTGGTTCATTTTTATATTCTTTGTACAGTGTCTAGCTAGATGTCCTGTTTCTCTACAAGAAAAATAGATCAAAGGAGGTGGTCTGATTCCTTTTAACTCTTCCTTTCTACTTTCATCCTTAGCCTTTGGATCAATTCTCCTACTTTCTATTTTCTCCTGTGGTATCTCTTCTTTGATTCTGTGTGATACCCTTGTTTATCTACTCCTTCAAGTTGAATTCAATGGATGGACCTATGGTACTTCAGTTCTTCCCATCATTGCGTCAAATGGAAGTGTTTAGCTGCATCCAAATGGTTCTGTGCAGTCTCAATGGCCGTGGTTAGAGTAGGCCAATTTAACTGGGGGCAGATTTTTGCAAGGAAGGAGGTAAAGAATGTGTGAATTTTTCTAAGGTAATCATCTCCATTAGTTCTTCTAAGGACTTGTTATTTAACCATAGGGCCACTGTGTTTTTAATGCGTTCACCTGGTTCAAAAGGGGTTTATCCTGGGTTTACTGTTATGGCACATAATTGTTGTCGGTAAAATTACAGGTCTGCCCCACTCTTTTTAGTAACCCTTCTTTAATAGATAGAAAGGTGGCTCCCTGTGCAAGCTTAAGTAGTTGATAGGAAGTTTGGAGTTCGCCTTTCAATAGGGGTCCCAAGTAGCATCTTTGAAGGTTTTCTTCCTGTCCTAATTGGTTGGCCAGGTATTCAAAATTTAGAAGAAAATTCCAACATCTTCGCCTTCAAAATATGGCTGACGTACGCCCTGTGGTAGTAATGGCCTGGTTTGTAATTCAATTAACTTTGTTAAATTTTCTTGGAGCCTTTTTTCTGCCTGTATCTGATGGGCCGCTAATTGGTAACTGGGGTTCGCTAAGGCAGCCATTTCTTCTGGTGGTATAAGGGTTCCTTCTGTAGTATCTGAATTTGGAAAGAAACAGCTCTTGATTCCATCAGATAAGGTTTGAAAATCCTCTGAATCTTCTGAGTCTGAGTCTGTGAGTCTGTTGCCAGAATAAGTTGAGGAACATTTTGTGGTTAACCCTGGGGGTCCCGTGACGGATAAAGATGGGGTCCCAAAAAAAAGGCTTGGAGGGAGGTTGACTCAGAGCACTAAGTCTGATAAAAAAAAAAAAACACAGGTCGAACTATGAGGATTATTCGGTCATCAGGCTTAATGTTGTAATGGGAGTGAGGAGGTGAATCTAATAACACTTGTGTTTTAAAGAATAGATCTTGTTGATCAGGTGGAATACACAACTGAGAGAACAGCATCACTTTCCGTGTAGCTTCCCGATCAGAATCTAGGAGATCAACAATGTTTTTTCCCCATCCGGTGGTACCACGATTATTAGCATGGATTTCAATGTGTATCAGTTGAATCACATCCTACCTATGACACCATATGTAAGGAATTCATGGTGGCAAAAGTAAAGACAGACACAAGTGATCACAGTTCAAGGGTGTTTATTAAACTGAATATGCAGGTTGGGAAAATGCCTAATCTAAACCTAAAGCTAAGTTGGGAGCATGCTACAACCATTTAATGAAAATTAAGGCAGTCTTAGTGGTGTCTTGTCAAATAACAAGGGACTATAGTAAACAAAACCTATTGCCAATTCTTACAACTAAATAGCAAAAAAGAGTGTGGGTTAGGATTGACAAGAAAGAAAGAAGTGATCACAAATGAGAAGTCAGGATGCAGTAGTCGGGGTCTCCTTTCCCCATGTTTTGAGCATGGGACAAGGTAGGACTCCGGAGTACAGCACACGCTCGAGCTTTCCCAGCACGAGCTAACAGTTCCGCTCTCAGCTATCAGGAACTTGGGTGGATAAGTCTCTTTTCTACAAAAAGTCTATTGCCTCAGAGGATCTGATCTGTTAAAAAATAATAAACAAAGGTTCTTTTCTGCTTGCACGTTGAGTGATGCCTTTTCACCCCTAGATTCCCCTCTTCTGGGCTTAGATCCCCAGAAAGTTATTTTCGATATCGGGACCTTCAGTGGTTAATCTCTTGTTTCCGAGGGCCTGATATTCAAAACAACAAAAACAAAAGTTATTTCCTTTATCTTTAGAGTGATGGTTCTTCACCCTTGGGTCCCCCTCTCCTGTGCTCAGACCCCTCTCGAATGTCAGCCTCCATCCGTCGGGTTCACTATGGCTTTCGACACAATCTTATCATGCCATTCACAAATCTTAATGTCTTTTTAAACAGTTAATTCTGAACATCCCTCTGCCAGGTTCACTCTTGTCAACACACTGTATATTGGGACTTCAGACTTTGCCTCATGTTCATCGGCATCCCTGCGTCGGGTTTACTCTTGACAACTTTTGTAATTCACAAAATGCAGTATTCACTTCCCTTAACTTCACCTTCACTTGCTGCTCAAAGACTTTTGACTGTACAGAGGATTTTACTAGACCCCCGTATCACAAGTTTGACTCAAGTCGCTTGCACCGTTCCCAAGGCCTTCTGGTGATGGTAGTTTCAACTATAGAATATTCGCCAGAGTTTCTCTCTGCTGATTCCCCTGCAGTTGGCTTTCCCCTCTCGTATGGAAATAACAGTTCTTTGTATTTTTCCATTAGCCGGTTTCGCTACTTTTGTTCAAACACAGTTCGGTTTTGGTTCTCCCCTCGACTCACCAGCTGTGATGAACCGCTTGGCTTTTCTTGTCTCTGGAGTCAAGGCCGGTACCACTGTGGCAAGTATCTCCCCTCGGCTTGGTTATCAGTGAAGGAGGACTTGTGTACCGTTTACATCTGCTGCCACCCGCGCTGGCTATTGTTTGCGATCTTACGATTCCTACTGTGGAGGTTTCACATGCCTGACTTGGAAAGGGCAAGGTCACTTCTCTCCTTCTCACCCTCTCGGTTCGTGCCGTCTTTCTCCTACTCTTTAACTGCTATTCTGAGTTAGCTCTCTCGTCCTGCGGTCTGCCAACTCAAATTGTGCTCTCGTGCTCCACCTTTAATCCCTGTGGGGAAGGGAAAGGGCCATCAGGTGAGTGTGATTCTGGTCAATTACCTCACTTTGTCTGACCCGGACGTTGGGTCATGTTAGGTAAATGGCTTTGGTGCTTGTCTGTAGTCTTTTCGCAATGGGTGAAAGTGTTTGTGTTGTAAAGGGGGGGTACAGTGTTTGTGTGTCCTACAGGGTATGATTGGGAAAAGGTATAAGAAGGGGCATACCGCATCTCACCCGTCAGTGTCCCACTTCCACTCCCCAAGGAACCCCCATCAAGGTGATCCTCCATCACTAGTCTACCCCCATTAACTGGATCCAATAGCAATGGCCGTGCCCTGGCCACCTGGATGACAGATTCCCAGGGACTAAAAAATTAGACACCTTCAGGTTATTCACACAGTTTTTCTTTCCTGTAATCGAAAGTCAATCCGGAGACAAGCATCAAGGCGAGCCTGGAAATTAACTGGTCAAGACATCCTCGTTAACTCATCCTTAATATCTTCATGCAAGCCTCTCCTGAAAAGTGTAAAGCAGGCTTCTTGTGACCAGTCGGCTTCTTTAGCCAGTTGTTTGAATATTGTCACGTGGGTGACCATATCTTGAGAGCCCTTGTGGAAATCCAGCATTTTTTCTTGTGCTGTATGCACTAAGGGCCTCATCACGAGTTGGGCTGTAGCCCTTAAATGCGGTGGTAACGGTATTACAGCCACATTTAAGGGCTGGCCCTATCACGGGTTGGGCGCTAAATGGGCTGTTTTACCTCCAGCCTTTCTCTGGAGGTGAAAATCCCCTGTTTTCGGCTGTATTACCGCCGGCTGTATTAGCCCGCATAATTAGCACTGAAAATACCCCATTGAATCCAATGGACCCAATGGGGAATGGGGATTTACCGTAAGCACCCAACTCGTGATCCGGCGGTAATACAGCCGGACCGGTCAGTGCTAGGGCTATTACAGTCGGCGGTATTACAGCCGGGAATACAGCCCAACTCGTGATGAGGCCCTAAGTCAGGTTGATCAAACATGGCTTTTAACACATTAATAAAGGGGTCTTTGCCCGAAACCAAAGGAGTTTCCCATGACAAGCCTATTCCTGACACATGAGAAATCACAAAACCCACTATAGATCTTTTGGTGGCATTGAAATGTGGTTTGAATGTGAAGTGTTTCATACAGCAGTCCAAAAAGGCTTTTATTCTTTTTGGCGATCCATCATATTTTTCAATGATGGTACCCATTAGTTGGTTTTCTTGTGACAGTACGTCCATTTGGCACAGGGCAGTGTTTTCATCCTTTAGGTTCTGCATTTCTGCAGTTAATTTTTGCACGCATCTTAAAACCTCTTGCATGGAATCCATATTGGGTGAAGTCGATTGGCATCTTAAACTATCAGGTTTTGAGCTCACCTTAAGTTTTCTATGAGGCGGACCTGGCCAAGATTGAGTGTGTCTGCTGGTTTTCTGGGTGCGGGAGTCCTGGAGATAGGGGTTTAGCCTCTCCGGTAGCCACTCTGCCTGTTTGAGCAATGGCCAGGCCAGGTAAGCCCCCAGAAAAACGGAGAGGAAAAAACACTTCCAGAGAACGGAAAAACCTGTATCCGGTGTATCAGGATAATTAGCAGCTTAAGGTCAGACGTGGCAAAGAAGAACAGAGTACGGCATGCGCCCAAGGTAATTGCACAAACAATAGATTCAGGAGCACCAAGGAAGGGCCAGGAAAAGCAACAGAAATGAACAGCAAGACATGGAAGCAGTAGGAAACAGAGAAACAACAAAGGCGAAATAACAAACAAGGATCAAGAGAGAGTTCCAGAGGAGGACTGAACTAGTGTTTACCTAGCGTTGAGACGTGGTGAGCGAAGGATCTGTGGAGACTGTATAGCGTGAACCCCAGTAGTGCTGGAAGGATGCCGGTTCCAACGACTAGACCGAGCACTCCACATCCTGATTGGTGTGCCGGACACCATCTTGGAGAGGAGCGCCATAGGCAGCAAACAGGGGAGGGACGCCATTCAGACCAGACATATCAGGGGCGATACCTCATGCCAACATGCTCTAATCCACGTGCAAACAACTCCACATTTTCTCTAGGTCACTTAAGGTTTCTTAAAATAAACAGACATCTTAACTAAAATGTGTGCAGCTCTTCTCCCAATACGTGTTCTAGCGCTTCTATTTCCATTGCAGTGTGGTAAGGCTTCACCTCTGATATGGAGATGTTAACCTTGTAAAATCTCCACATCTTCAGGTATTGGCCACTTGCAAGTGGGTTTAAAAGGTGAGCACCTTTTATACTTTGCCAGCATATTTATTGAAAGATTTCCTCTCTCAGGTTATTTTTCTGTTGTTCATTACTTTTTTAAACATCCAATGCTATTTTGTCTTGCACACTTTCTTCTACGGAGAAGGTCAATTGAACTACTTTTGTGTATTTCACTTTAAAATATGTGGGCACTTACTATGCGTATATTCATGGGAGCCACCTTTTGATTTTCGTTATGGGTGCAAAAGTACCTGGGCATATGTTATTCTTGCAGCCAATCGTTTTTTACCCTTTTCTGTGCTTCTTAAATGCGGGTACTTGGGGTCTTGCAATGTATCACAACAGTCACTGAGAGACCGGCCATAAAACAAAGGGCTTGCAGCACGATGCTTAACCAAAATGTGTGATCCTCAGCAAATAATGTAATCGCGCAGGGCATAAACTCAAAACATTGGTAGTTCTCAAAGCCTGCAATATTTGTAACATAATAACACAGAATAGATATTTTCACAGCTACAGTGACATTGAGGGTGAAAGATCACTGGTGAGCTAGGCCCCCCATCCATGCAGTAATCAGGACTGACTCTGCTTAGCTTCAAACTGAGAAAAAAAGGCCAGCCCCCTCAGGCCATGGTACCTAATAAATGATACCCATTTACAAGACCACCAATAGCAACATGCCCTGAGGGTGCTGGCCCCTTCCTCTCTTTGAAGCCGTACATTCATGAGTGCCAGCTTTTGATTTTCGCTACAGGTGCAGAAAGTACATGGGCATATGTTATTCTTGTAATCTGTTATTTTTTTCCCATTTCCATGCTGCTTAAATGTGGTTAGTTGAGGTTGTGCGATGTATCACAACAGTCACCAAGAGACCGGCCATAAAACAAGAAGCTTGGAGCACGGGGCAGTACATTTCTGCATGGCCAGTTAGGTGCACTCTGTTATGGTGTGACTGTTTTGCCCCAGGCTCTGTTTGGGCCCAGTTAGAAGCAGCCAGTTGGGGCAGGGACCTTACGGCGCAAAGATGTTTTGGTGTGAGATGTTGCAATTGGCATGAAACTGCAGGCATTTTGCATTTTTTAATATGGATTAAACGTGAAAAAGATGTATTTACTGCAAAATTATAAAACAGGATTGGACATGTATTAATTACACCGCTGTTGCAGATTTGAACATGTGTTAAACATTAAACACATTTATTTACTGCAACATTATACAGGCCTTGCAACTATCCCTCACAAACAACTTCACACCACGTACACACACACATACACACATTTAGCATGAGGGCATTTAAACATGGCTGCAAAGTTAGCCAGGCCCAAACATCCCTTGCGCCAAAATAACGGTGCAGGATTGGCTTACTTGCTGGAAAAAGCCACCCCCCATCCAAAAGGACCCTGGGATGGAATGCCTGTGCCAAATTGGCCCGCGCCAGAATGATGACCCCCGAAAAAGGGTGTACCGCTTCAAGAAAGCTGCTTAACCAAAGTGTGTGGTGCATGGCAGATAATTTAATCTCACTGGGCATTGCCTAAAAACATTGTGAGTTCTCAAAGTTTTAAATATCTCATAACACACTGCATACGCATTTTTTTTTATTTTAACTGTGATACTGTCAGTCCTTGAAGTTTTTCACTCACAGACAATTTGTTTTCCTTTTGCTGAATTGCATTCTGATATTTGCAGTCTCACAGTCAACATGGGGGTAATAATGTCACAATTGTACACTTTTTGCCTAACATAGTTTTATAAGGATTTATATATTTGAGTGACACTATGGTATGTGTACTTTTCAAGTTAGCTTTATGAATCAGAGTATTGTTGAAAGCCAAACATGGGAGTGAGGAGGGAAAATGATGAGATGGCAAGTAAGGCATGAATATTTGCCCACGATGTGACAAGAGAGTTTCCAATCCTGGAGACTGGTGCAGTTATATTCCCCTGATTGTGGCTGCTTTTCAGGGCACAACTAAAGGACACATGTGGGTGAAGAGTGTTACCTTTTTTGCAGAGGGTGGACACAACCCCTTTGGTTTTGTTTAGGTTGGCAAGCTTGCTCAAGTATTTGGCTACCAGGATTTTACTCAGGTTGCCATGTTCCCAGTTCAGACGCTTACTCACAAGACCACAAGCACTTGTTTCGTATTGGGATTTAGTTTCCATGGAATATTTCACAACAGATTGCTGGGTTTTAAAGGTGAGCACCTTTTATAATTTGCCAGCATATTTTTGGGAATATTTCTTCTCTCAGGTCATTTATCTGGTGTTCATTACTTTTTTTTAAAGTCCAATGTTATTTTGTCTTGCACACTTTCATCTAAGGAGTATGTCTGTATTATTAATGTTAATTATGTGTGGAATAACAAAACCCTTGAAATTCCAGGAAAAAACTTTAGTTGCAGGGATGTTAAGGTGAGCAATACATTGTAACAAAACCTTTGAAATACAAGTAATAAACTTTAGTTTCAGGGATGTTAAGGTGAGCAATTCATTGTAACAAAACCCTTGAAACTCAAAGAAAAAACTTTAGTTGCAGGGATGTTAAGGTGAGAACTTAATGCAACAAAACCCCTGAAATTCAGCTAAAGCCACCTTAACGTCATGTCCCTATAACCACAATGATGACATCACAGATAACATCACTGATGACATCACTAATGACATGTTGTATGAAAACACTGATGACATCACAAATCACATCACTGATGCCATCAAATTATGGAGAATAAAACAAGCCACTGATGCCCCACCTACTGACAAAGCAAAGCGGTATAGGAAGTACATGGGTGGGGTTGGAATGAGTACAAGTGTAAATGTGTGATCTTGTATGCATTGCACATGAATTAGCATGTTTATGTTATGTTTTGTAAGGGTTACTGCCGGACTTTTAATGAGACATTGGGCCTCATTACGAGGTGGGCGGTAAGAGGTTAACGGCGCCGGTAAAGGTGCCGGAGCCGTTAACCCCTTACCGCCCCATTACGAGGTCCACTCGCGGGACCCGTTCAGGACGCCTGGTTTTACCAGACGTCCTTAGCGGGTCTCGCGAGCGGCCTAGCATGCTAACAACAGGCCCCTCATTAACTGGCCCATTGTTAGCATGCTCCCCATTCCCATTGAGCCTTATGGGGACTCAAATGGGAATGGGGATGGACCGGGTCTGGGTTCCCTGAATGGGGAAATTTCCCCATTCAGGGAAGCCGGACCCAGACCCGGCTTAGGGGGTAGCCATGCCCTTATTAAGGGCATGGCTAACTCCAAACTCGTAATGAGGCCCATTGTCTCCAAGTGTGTCCTAGTGACACATTATTGCAAAAACGATTCAGGGGGTTTTGGGAATCAGCAGTGGAGGGGGGGTTCTCCCAGACACATAGTGGGATAAAATATTCAGATTGGTATTTCATGGGAATCTCATGACACATGCGATGGAACATATACAAATACTAATTTCAATTGCAATATTAATAATATTTAGGGGTTCTTTGAAGCCCAGATTACCCTCCGTTTTACAGTGGATGTTGGAGGGATTCTCGCTTCCTGGAAAAGATTTAAAAAAAAGAGGAAAGCAGAGAAGTGCTTTGTGCTTTCTTCACTACTTCACTAGAATGAAACACTCTAAAAGGAATACTCCCTGGTGAGAGCAGAAGTTGTTAAAACAATTAAAGGATGAACACCAATCATATCACCATCAAAAAAACAGACGTTGTAAAAACCACATGACTGGAAGTGTTAAACCTGTGACCGGGACCACCAAGGGGCCCAGACAACAGGGCAGCCTGATATGTCGTCTCTCCTGCCCCTGACATATAATGGTGGCATATGACCCCCGACTGTATTGGATACCCAGATCAAACTGACTCAAAGTGAGCGGAAGACATACTGCGTTAACCTACCATCTAGCAAGCATCAGCAATCACAGTAAGAGGGCTTAATTGAGGAGCCATGTTTTGAGTTGTTCCCTGGACAGTAGGATGTTCACTTCCATGCAATGTTGCTTAGGTAGGCAATTCCCAATGTTGGTAACCATTATGGAGAACAAGGATTCTCCTTCTCCTTTTATATTGAAGTTGGGTACAAGGATTACAGCAACTTTGCTCGATCTTCAATTCCTCAAGGCAGTGGCGTAACACACAATGTGGGCCCCCCTGTGAGCCATGCTGATGCCCCAACCCCCCTACTCAGCAACAAATCACGGGTTGCGCCACACTCTGGGCTGGCCTAGATTATCACGCTTGAGCAATACACACACATGTGCTGTTGAAGGGTATGCCACACACTGCACTAGGAGAAAGATATAAATATGTGTTTTAATGCAATATACAACACACTTTCTGAGAACAATTGGCTAAAAATCCAGAGTGTTTGCAATGGTTTTGTAGGGTAACACCAATCCAATACATGCAAATCACCAACAGTGCACAGGAACATTAATGCTTTGCTATTAAAAATGCCATGCCACAATGAAAACATGTCCAACTGGCTGCACAATGTAGACCAGTGTAATAACATTACAGTAAAGCATGCCAGGGCACATTTAGACATACCTAGACTGGTTGCACCAAAATGGCAGTCGAAGCAATAACACTCATCAAGAAGAGAACACACGTTCAAGCCTGCGTCTCTGTGACCTCTAACAACACGGCCAAACTCTTTAAAATCTGTAAGTAACTGGTCAATCCTGTTGCGGTCATTACCACTCCTGTTCCCTCCCAGGCCCTCTGTATGGATCTGTTCTCTCACTTCTCCACCAAACCTCAGGACATCCAGTCCCCCATCTCCTCTTGCTCTCCCTCTTCCTATCTTGGCCCCCCATTGGCTAGCTCTACTTCTCTTCCTCCTTTCTCCTCTTTCTCTCTGACAATACCTAATGAGATTTCTAAACAAGTACAATCTATGAAAGTGTTGTCCAAACAGGTGCTCCCCTGCTCCTCTAGAACCATCAAGGACCATATTGACACCCTCGCTCCTGCCTTGGCCGATTTCTGTAAATCAATCTTTCACCACTGGAATGTTCTCTTCTCGCCTTAAGCACTCCGTTGTGCACCCACTCCTCAAGAAGCCGTCTGCCTTTCCTGCCTGCATGGCAAACTATCACCCAATACCCATCACCCCTTTCCGGGGCAAACTGTTGGAAAAAACTGGCCATCTTCCAGCTAACTCTCCACACTGAATCTGTTGGTTTCTCCATGACTATCAGTCTGGCTTCAGAGCTTCCAGAGACATGGAAACTGTCCTCCTGAACACCTGTGAAGATCTGCTTTCTAACCTTGATTACAGCATTCCTTCCGTCCTCATCTTCCTTGATATTTCCTCTGCTTTTGACACGGTCAGCCACGCCATCCTGATTAATCGACTTCATGAGAACCTGGGCATCATGGATCAGGCCCTTGAGTGGCTGACCTCCTTCCTCTTGGACTGCCCCTCCCATGTGCAACTTGCTCCCTTTCTCTCTGCCACATCTCTCTATACCTGTGGCGTTCCCTAGGGCTCCATCCTCTCTCCCTGGTTTTTCAACCTCTTCTTGGCCCCTTTGGCCCACCTGATCGCTACCTTCTCCTCTTATGCAGATGACATTCAGCTTTCCTTCAGGCTCCCCTCAGACTCCTCTCCTCTCTCTCTCATTCCTGACTATCTATCCCCGATTTAGGACCGGTGCACATCCAACAACCTCTCCCTTAATGCCAGTAAGATGGAGATCCTTCTCATTGGGACCCCCGCCTCTGCTTTCCCTCTTGCACTCTCTCCCCCCACCTTGGGCCCTCTTCCTTCGCCTTCCTGCGAGGTAAAAAACGTGGTTGTCATCTTTGACTCCACTCTCGCTTTCTCTTCTCACATCTCAGACATCGCCAAGAAGTCCCACTACCAGCTAATCCTCCTCAAAGGGACTCCTCCCTTTCTCACTTTCCCCCAGAAGCTCACTGTCTCCAGAGCCCTGGTTCTCTCTAGGCTGGACTACTGCAACAGCCTCTTTCTCAACCTGCCTTCCTCTACTCTCTGCCCTCTGCAGCTAATCCAGAACAGGACTGTGAGACGTATCCTTGGCCTCAAGCCCAGGGATCATATCTCTCCAGCCCTGAAATCTCTCCATTGCCTCCCGGTTGCTGCAAGAATCAAGTTCAAGACCCCTTGGATTGTCCACAAAGCTTTCTGGCCCGGTCCCACACTACATCTATCGCTCTCTTCCAAAATACCTTCCTTCTCAAGCCCTTTGCTCAGCTACCTCCAACTCGCTAAGGGTTAGACACTTCGCCAGGCAAAGAGTGGGGTGGGGGTAGATCTCTCTCCTATGCAGGTGCCTCCCCCTGGAAAGGCCTCCTTGCCCCTCTCAAACTTGAGCCGGACCACCTGAAGATCCGGAAGCAGCTCAAAACTTTCCTCTTCTCCTCTGCTTTCGCTCTCTCCCTCCCCTCCTGGCCTACCTGACCTACCTGTCTGCTGTACCGACTGGTTGCTGGGCTACCCTCAGAGTCTCACTATGTCCAGACTCTTTCTTGATCAGTCACCCCTGCATTGCTTCTGGGCCTACCACGCACTTAGGGGCTGTAACTGTAACCCTACAGTCCCTTGTTCTCCTTGCACTACCCAGAGCTGCACTGCCCTGGCTGCACTTACTCAGAGAATTGCTCCCCTCTCCCTTGCACTTCCCCCTCCCTTTCCCCTTGCACTTCTCGTTCTCACACTTGCACGATCTGAATGACACAAGGCCTAGTAAGATCATTTGTCTTGTCCTCCCTCTATCTCCCTCCTATGTCTTGTCGCACCTAGAAACACTTGTGTACAGGCGTGTTATAAATTACATATATCATATCATTTTATCACAGATGCCCAGAAAAATATACAATGCCCCAGTAAGAAACGACTAGTCTGGAAACACCCAAATGCCAGTCTAGCCAGGTAATTACATTTAGCAGCACTGCTTTATCAGAAATGCCCAGTTATAAAAAAAAAAGTCATACCAAACTGAGGACTGACTAGACTGGCTGCACCAAAATGCCTCTCTAGACACTAATGCCACATATCATGCCTGCTTAAACTGGACATGGACAACCATTATGATTTGTCACACAATCCCTCCCCCCACAAACATACCCTCTCTCTCCCAGCCCTACCCCAACCTTCAAAATCAGATACTTGGCCCAGAATTACCTCCACCTCCCTCTTCCTTGTCCCAGAACTTACATATGAGGCTCCTTCACTCATAGGTAAGTACTCGGATGAGAAAGAGTGGGTCTAGTAGTAATGAATATTACAGGTAGCTAAGTGAGGCATTACCTCCATGTACCTCTACCTTATCCCAGTACTTGTGTATGAGGCAGAGTGCCTCATACACAAGTAGTGGGATGAGGAAGAATAGGGCTAGGAGTAATGAAGATTATCAATAATTAATCAAAACATTAAACACTAGTAGTGCAACACCATTGAGTTGACTGGGATTCAGAACTCCTCCCCCCACGAAATGTTGGGCTATGTTGACTCGACCTGGCTGACCTTCAGAGCAGTTGCCGGACAGAACAGGACAAAGATGTAAAACGGCACCTGGGTTTTGCTGTTAACAAGAGCCCAGCAATTACTAACAAAGCATTTCTCTGTTGATACCTGCATTCAAATGACACATTTTTTAGCCAATTGAAATTGTGATGTGGGTTTAGTACTTGCATGCCAGGGGAGTGATTGGAAGGGTAGAGAGGGAACAGGAGACCACTCAATTCTCACAGCAGTCCATAAGAGGGAGCTTTAAAACTTAACGGAGAGAGTTACTTGCTTGTAACATTGAAGCTGTACTAGAATAGTCTCCTTAAAATGCATAAAGAAATTGGATGCCCCCACACAAATTAGTTTGCCCCTCCCCCGCTGCCCATGAAGTTAGCGCCTCTCCCAACATAGGAAGGGTTAGCCCCCCCCGAAATGTAGCTTTTGTTGCACCCCTGAACACCAGCGCACACACACCATTCACCATATACATACATGCATACCCAGCCATCCATACATTTAAGTGTGCACTCTTTCACCATACAGGCGCACCCAGGCAGCCCCCCGTACATTTAAGTGTGCACCCTTTCACCATACAGGCACACACAACCAGGCACCCACCCATACATTTAAGTGTGCACCCTTTCACCATACACTCACACACGCACCCGTCATGGGGTTAAGGGGAGCCCTATTACTTCAAAAAGAAATAGTTTCTTTTTGAAGTCACGTTGACTTCATAAAGAAATTATTTGCTTTAAGGACGGAACCATAACGGAAATAATTTCTTTATGAATGCAGAGTGACTTCTAAAAGATACTGGGGGTCATTATGACCACTGCTGCTGACTTGCTGTATTGGATTGGTGTTACACTACAAAACCATTGCAAACACTCTGACTTTTTAGCCAATTTTTCTCAGAAAGTGTGCTGTATATTGCATTAAAACACATATGTATATCTTTCTCCTAGTGCAGTGTGTGGCATACCTCTTCAACAGCACATTTGTGTGTATTGCGCAAGCGTGATAATCTAGGCCGGCCCAGAGTGTGGCGTGACCTGTGTGTTGTTGCTGAGTCGGGGGACAGGGGTGCCCTCAGCCTGGCTGGCAGGGGGGCCCCCACATTTTGTGTTACGCCACTGCCATGAGGAAATGCAGATCGAGCAAAGTTGCTATAATCCTTGTACCCAACTTCAATAGAAAAGGCGAAGGAGAATCCTTGTTCTCCATAATGGTTACCAAAATTGGGAATTGCCTACCTAAGCAACTTTGCATGGAAGTGAACATCCTAATGTTCAGGGAACAACTCAAAACATGGCTCCTCAATTAAGCGAGTTGGAGAAACAACAACAACACACCTAGACCAATCCAACAGGAAAGACTGGGTACTTAAGTCTCAGCTCATATAGGAACAAGGCCCTCTAACAGACATGCAAAAACCATGCACAATGGAGACAAGTGTGCTGCATCACTTGCTCAAGGAAACATAATCCCAACTGGGGTACATGGTCTAGATGCCCATCTCCTCTGCTACAACACTCTATGCCTTACCATAATCTCCAGAACGTAGCAGGGACACCATCAGCACACAAGAAGAAGTCTCTGAGCAACAAACCCACTCCTCTTTCCCACCTTACTTCCCCCGACTCCTCACTACTAAAATCATTCAATTTTCTCTACATTCACCCCACTGGCCGACATGGTCTAACACACTAAAAACAGACTCCCAACCTGTTAATTTCATATTAACACCTCTACTTCACTGCCATGTACCCACAGCTACTCCCTGAACTATGGGGCTGCTCTTCCAGCTAACACTCTCAAGTGTAACAATCCCCAACTCTGAGCACTGTAGAAGCTATTCCGCCATGCAGGTAATTGGTGCTTCCAACCTGCACGCGTTAACACCACATCTCTTCGGCACCTGCCTTTCCTACTATCCCACTAACACTGCCTCTTACACCCCACTTTTCCTCTTACAGAGCCATGCACAGTGAGGCCAGTAGTATGGTCAGAAGAAGGCTATACAAGACCACTGACCTTACCTTATAAGTCAATGTCCTGTCCATATTATTTCGCAAAGGGGAATGGGCAATTCAAGAAGTGGGGCTCAGGAGGGGCCAGATCAATTCCAGAGTGGCAATTGGGGGCTGAAAGAAAAGTTGTTGTTTGTTCAATACCAATCGAAATTATATTTGCGCACTACAAATATAAAAGTGAGAAGGTAATTTTAGCAAATCTGCTGATTTGTTTTGGCTCCTTAAAACGCTTGAAAACAAAGCAGGGACAAAGATGCTGACATTAACACGTATCAAGGTTCTGCCCCAAACACATAAGTAGAGTTTATAAATAATAATAATAATAATAATAATAATAATAATAATAATAATAATAATAATAATAATAATAATAATAATAATAATAAGCACACACTTACATATTATAGATTATAAGAAAGAGCACAAAGAGGTAGTAGACTGATTAGAAATCAGCAAGGGATCACTGAACAGAAGAAAAGTGAAATCAAAATAGACCTAGAGATGAAGGAAAATGTTGATGCAAATTTTGCAGTCTCAGTGATGATAATAATCAGTGTATTGTGAAGGCATCAAGAACCAGACACAGACAACTGAGTAACATACTGGTCAATCCTGTTGCGGTCTTTACCTCTCCTGTTCCCTCCAAGGCCCTCTGTATGGCTCTGTTCTCTCACTTCTCTGCTAAAACTCAGGACATCCAGTCCCCCATCTCCTCTTCCTCTCCCTCTTCCTCTCTTGGCCCCTCAATGGCCAGCTCTACTTCTCTTCCTCCTTTCTCCTCTTTCTCTCTGACAATACCTGATGAGGTTTCTAGACAAGTCCGATCTATGAAAGTGTTGTCCAAACAGGTGTTCCCCTGCTCCTCTAGAACCATCAACCACGATATTGACACCCTCGCTCTTGCTTTGGCCGATTTCTGTAATCACTCTTTCACCACTGGAATGTTCCCCGCTCCCCTTAAGCACTCCGTTGTGCACCCACTCCTCAAGAAGCTGTCTGCCTTTCCTGCCTGCCTGGCAAACTATCACCCAATATCCATCACCCCTTTCCTGGGCAAACTTAACTGAGAGAGTTAACTGCTTGTAACCTTGAAGCTGCACTAGAATAGTCTCATTAAAATGCGTAAAGAAATTGGATGCCCCACACAAATTAGTTTGCCCCTCCCCCACTGTCCATGAAGTTAGCGCCTCTCCCAACATTTGAAGGGTTAGCCCCCCCGAAATGTAGGTTTTGTTGCACCCCTGAACACCAGCACACACACCATTCACCATATTCACACATGCATACCCAGCCATCCATACATTTAAGTGTGCACTCTTTCACCATACAGGCACACCCAGACAGCCACCCGTACATTTAAGTGTGCACCTTTTCATCATACACTCACACAGGCAGCCATCTATAAATTTAAGTGTGCACCCTTTCACCATACACTCACACACGCTCCCATCATGGGGTTAAGGGGAGCCCTATTACTTCAAAAAGAATTTTTTATTTTTGAAGTCACATTGGGCCTCATTACGAACATGGCGGTCCGGGACTTAAGGTACCGGTAAGCATGCCGGTACCGTAGTTCCCGGACCGCCATACTATCAGCTCTGCTCGCGGGTGCCGTCTCACCAGCCAGGTTTTTCCTGGCGGGTGTAACGGCACCCGTGAGCAGAGCATGTCGGATGCACCGGCACAACTCTGAATGTGCCGGTGCCTCCGACGTCCCCATCCCCATTCAGCCCTATGGGGCAGAATGGGGATCGGGAGGCCCTTGATTCCGGCACCCGCAAATGGGCAATTACCGGGTCCACCGAGCTCGGCATGACCCGGTTCTTGCTCATTCGCGGGTGCTTGAAAAAATGCAACTCCGGCGGCAGCCGTGCCGTTTTTAATGGCACGGCTACCATCAGAGTTGCAATGAGGCCCATTGACTTCATAAAGAATGATTTCCTTTAAGGACTGAACCATAACGGAAATAATTTCTTTATGAGTGAAGAGTGACTTCAAAAAGATTCTGGGGGTCATTATGACCCTGGCGGTAGCAGTGCCGGAGTCATGAATTTTCCGGTGCACGGGAATGGGCAATTACTGGTGCATTATAGCCCCGGTGGACCCGGTAATTGCCCATTCCCAGGCGCCGGAAAATATTACTCCCCATTCCCATTGAGTCCTATTGGAATGGGGAGGCCGGTGCCGGTGCATCTGTCGAGTTCTGAGCGCCGGTGCCATTCTTCCTGCCAGGTCAGTTTCTTTTTGTAGTCACTATTCAGAAATAATTTCTCTATGAATGCAAAGTGAAATCAAAAATATTTTTTTTTTATATTTTTCATTTTTTTTCTCCAAGTGGGGCCCCCTCCCATGACATGTGCTGGTGGGGCTGCTTGCTCTGCAGGGGCTGTGGGGACCCCTGGCACGTGGGTATGTAGTGCTGAAAAACCCTTGTGACGTAAGATAGTCCCTCTCCATGTTAAGCACGATAGTCAATGCAGCAGGTTTTGAAATTCATGCGTGTGAATCATTTCATCCTGAGGAGTAATCTGGCTGCCACATTGTGTGTTCTTTGCAGTTTCTCCATGAGATATTTTGGGAGTCGAAGGTAAAGACTGGTTGCATAACTCACTATTTTTAGGATTAGTGTTACTATGGCCATTGTCCTAAGAGTTAAGGACACATAAGTTAAGATACGAAATAGAGTTGGATTAGGAAAAAACTGCTTCTTAAAATGGCTCTCACCTGCATTTCTTGTGTGAGGTTAGTGTCCATGGTGGTTGTGATCTTGCTTACTGAGGATGATGGTATGGGGCGTGGATCCATCTGATTAGGCCAAGAAACTGATGAGGCTTTAGAAGGTGCTGCACTGTGCAGCATGAGTTCTGTTTCAGTAGGGGTTAGCTTTAGTCTGTTTTGCTGTCATCATGCATCCATATGTGTACGCCGTGTTTTTCTAGTTTGTACATTACATGTGTGTCATCTGAATAGTGGAAGTGGGTGAGGCCGAATAGACTGCTGAGATCCAGTAGGTGTGCCAAGTAAATGTTGAAAAGAAGGGGCAACAGTGGAGATCCTTGCGTTACTCGAAAGGTGCAAATGCAAGACTATTGGCCTTATTATGAGTGTGCCGGTCCGGTGCAGGCACAGTTCTGCCAGCGGCTACCGTCCCGCCAGCCAGGTTTGACCAGGCGGGGGAAACGGCAGCCGCTTGCAGGCTTTCACAGAGGCACCGGCACCGTTATTTACAGTGCTGGTGCCTCTGTGTTCCCCATTCCCATTGAGACCTATGCAACTCAAGTGGGAATGGGGAATACCATTTTTCCGGTGCCTGACTTCCCAGACCGGTGGGGTTAAAATCCCCCGCTGTTACCGTCAAGACAGGCACCAGAAAAATGCACAAGTTCGGCGGTAGCCTGCCAGTGTTACCAGCACGGCTACCGCCGGACTGTTAATGAGGCTCAATGAGCTGTATGAACGAGGTGTACCAATGTAGGCGGCTCCTTTTAGTCCAATTTCTCCCCGTCTCTTTGGGCTAGTGTCCGAGGGCTAATGGTTTCAAAAGCTGCCAAGATGTCCAGAGGATGAGAGCACCCTCAGAATCATCTTCTATGTTGTTCTTTATTGTCTCCCATAGAGAACATATGGCTGACTCTGTACCCACATATGTCTAAAGCCATGCTGTGCCCCTTGAAGAAGATTGTTTGTTACAATGAAGAACATATATGAATGTTCTCAGTATTTTTCTGATGAACCGATTGTTTAAGGTGTGGCGGTAGGCTGCAGGGTCATTCAGGTCTGCTGTCTGTTTTTCACGAGTAGCCCTGGCATAAGCGGACTAGTAGAGGGACACTCCCAGCAAAGAATAAGCCATTGAGGAACGATAAGAAAACAGACATCAGTTCCAGATGTTTTGTGATGGGACAAGTGTGTGTAATCCACTGTATAAAGAAATATTTGATTCTGGATTAGAATAATAATTGATAATCCACTAATCAAACCACTAATAAACAGTGTAATTAGATATTCTCTCTTTCCTCTATTATTACAACCACTTGACATAACAGTACAGTTCATCAGAAATTCTTTATTCGACATTAGTACCCAGCGAGGGTGCAATCAGAATGAAAGAGCCATTCTGATTGGCCCTCGCCGAGTCATTTGCAGGCCGTGAATCCCTCTGTCGGGGTTACACGGCCTTTGTCCCCAGCAGGGGGCGTGGCAGTCCCTCAGCCAATGAGGATGCTCAAAGCGGGGCCAACCCTTCCCCTCCCTTCCGCCCTCCCAACCGCACTTACCTTCTTTTTAATTCGGGAGCGGACGCGCTGGAAACGCTTCTGTTTCCAGGAGTCCGCTCCCGTTGGCCACCATTTAGTACCCTGGTCACGTAGTTTTTGCAGGCCGGGGTAATAATACCTGTATGCCCTTCGCGCCGGGGGCATTGCCGACTCTGGTAATGCCCTGGGTCCTTCGTTAAGGTGCTCGCTTCGCTCAGGCCTATTACTATGGGCCCCGGCGCATTACCTGAGTCGTTAATGCCTCCGCCACTCGAGGCATATTGCTTTATTAACGTCATACAGTGAGTATAAATGTATGCACAATTCATTTAAAATCTCAGTTAAAAAGCATTACATCCTAGAAACGTTTAAGTATGCAATCGTGTATAAAAAACAATCCTGGTGCAAAACAAATAAATCAGAGACACAAGTAACGCAAATTATGCATGTATTTATTTATTTTGACATGTGTTATGTGTACCTAACTCGGAGGCATCTGGGCGCTGTATATTGGCTGGTGATATGAACCAATATTCAATGCAAATCAATTATGGTGTGGTGGTCGTCCCTCATCTTTTTAACCACGCTCAATGCATACATTTAACTAATTAGGATGTGACTTCCTTGATTGTGGTTGACCCTCACAATGACTTTGCAATGACTTTGCTTCAGAAATGGAACAAACCTTAGCAGCTCTCCATAAGGGTTCGCGATAGAGGGCTCAGTATTTGGCATAGCTTGGCCAGAAGACGAGGAAATGTTCCATTGTTTCTCTATCAACTATGCAGCAAGGACATTTATCAGAGTGCGCCATATTCCAAGCATGCATTCAAAACCCCAGAGGAACAAGACAAAGCGGAATTCCATAGACAAAGAACGCGCACATGCAGGACCAATCACACAAATGAATTTTTCATGCGCTGATTTTTGTTTCTGTAACCAATACGCACGTGTCAAAAATGACCTTTCGCCTGTTGCCAAGTTTCTAGACTAAGGGCCTGATTCACAGAACGTTTCTCAATGGTATTGCACTCCTATAAAGCCTTCCGTGAATCAGCCCTTTAATAACATCCCAATGGGCTGGTTGCATTATCTCCTTCGTCCCCACATGGATGCTAATCTGCATTGACCACAAGTAAACAGAGCCTATTGAGGACAGAACGGATGTAATGTGTGTGCTCCACGAGGCCGTCCTCTCGATGTCCTGTGATAGCAAATCGGCCAATGCTTCCCTATATGTCCCTAAGTGGGGGGAAGCCTGTGAGCGCACCCAGCATGAAACTGGCTTCAAAGCTACTTCATAGAGAACGTGTTTGAATTCTCATTCTGCAAGTAGCATATGGTTTGTTGTACATTTTGGTAGGCATAAGGCTTTTAGGTATTTGTTTTCAAGCACGCCAGTTTTTTTTTTTTAAGGGCTGCTGACTGCCCCAAAGATCAGCACCATACAAAGCAGCCACTTTGCATGAAGGTTATAGATATTGAGACCAAGTGAAAATGCCCCTTTACCATGCATTCTATAGAGTCTAAGTGTTGCATTACTACATCACTCAAGCTTTAAGGAAACATTGTATGTGTGATAGGACCATTTGCAACTTCCCAAAACAGTTATACCGAAATGCACAAGTATAGCACTTGTTCAATTAATTGACCATCTACCGGTACATGCAATTTTGGCATGTTCTACCTAGTGTAGGGATGAACTACCATACATTTTGTTTTCTCAGTATCTATCTTCAAGCCATTTGCTTCACAACCCTCATTAAAAAGTTCCAGCTGTTTCCCGAATACCTTAGGGGTAACGGAAATGAGGATTGTGTCATCCGCGAATAGCAGCACAGGGTTCTTGTCAGTCCCAAGTTTGAGAGCATCTGTGTTTATTTGTGTCAGTGCAGGCACCAGTTTATTTATGAAAATGCTGAACAAAGTAGGGGCCAGAACGCATCCTTGACTGACCCTTCTTTGTACATGTGTGTGTGTAATGGTCTCACCGACCCAGTTCCAGCGAACAGCAGCTTAATTCTCCCTATATAAACATTCTATGGCCCTATTGGGATACCCATCTCCATCAGTGTTTCCCATAAGTTGACCCTGGGCACACCATCAAAGGCGGTACTTAGGAGAACAAAAATGTCATAGATACAATCTTTCCTCAACACAACATACTTCTGCGACCAAATATATAGACGAAAACGTTGATCTATTGCACTTTGCCCTTCTTTCACCCAGCTTGTAGATGGTTTGCAATTTCCCCTTTTGCCACCCACTACAATAGATGTTGTATAACTGCCTTAGCAAAGATACTCCCATTAGCATCTAGAAGAGATATTGGCCGTTAATTAGCCAGGTCCTCCCTCTTGCCCTTTTTATACAGGGGGGCTATTTCAGCCAAAATCCAAGAACATGAAGCCTTAGACAAACTGTTCACTGCATTGAAAATTCAATGTACAACCGGTGCCCAGACATCCATCTATGTTTTAAAAAGTTCTATTGCGATCTTAACAGGTCCAGGTGCCTTGCCACTTTTTAAACTTTTAAGAGTAGATTGCTTGCCTTGTTACTCAGATTAATATATGAAGTGTTTCAGCAAAGTGGTCAGTCGTGTGTGTGTGTTACCTTACCCAGAGGAAACCTTGCTGCTGTTTACCTGTGTGTGTGCTCTCTGCTCTGCAAGCTAAACCCACAGCGTTTTTGGAACCCTGCATTTTTAAGACTGCTTCATAAAAACCTTGCGAGAACGCAAAGTGTTTGCAAAGTGTTTCAGCTAGGTCTTCAGTCGTGTTGTGGAGTGAGGCAGGGATCCCCAATACGGTACTGCTGTATCCCGTTCATCTATTGGAAACTGTGGATTTGCGCGCATCTTCCGCTTACGCCTGCCGGACAAAACAAGATCTTCATCCACAAAGAGGTCAGTTACTCTCCTTGTCGCAATCGTCTTTTTGTGATGAAATAAACAGACTAAAATAAACCTTTGCTTACGCTTGGGATTTAAGGGAGTGTGGTTGCGGGCTATGTTGTGTGCCGCCCGATCCATAGCCCTTATCCCATTTTTGTATTTTAGCCATGTTGATGTTTGTTCCTTTTAGTCATAACCTTTTAACATGCTCTTAAGAAGCAGTATTTTGCCTAGGACTGACCTACCTCCTACCCTTCCACTGAGACACTTACCGATCTCTGACCAGGATAGGGTGCTCATGGCTGCCCTTCCACTACCGCAGTCTCCAATCTCTCACTCCAAGAGTGTGCTCATGGAAATTGCATTAAACATCCCTCACATCGCCTCAACTGGCGTCCAACAGCGTGACACACCTCTAAACGGAGTAGTAGATAAATGTGTGAAGCAAGCCACAATTAACACCTTCTTTCCCACCATTTTGAAATCAAATGTCAATCCTGTTTCTGTGCATACATCTGCACTTTTTCACTCACCTATCATGGAGTCCAACAATGGTCCCCACCACTAATCTCAAGTTGTTTTGGATTCCTCATTCTCCTCCTTCTCATCGTCATCTACTATTTCTCCTTCTAGACGTCTATCCGTCGCTTTCAAACATTCTTCTGGACCTGACGACTTTTCTATACCTGACACTCTAAAAGAAATCAACCAAGTGCTTGCAATTTTAGTCTCACTTTATGAGTCCTTAAAATCAGAAAGCAAGACTCATTCTGTTTTATTAGAATCATTGGCTTTTAAGTTTGAGAATGTGAAACTATACTCGACCGCAATCAACCACATTCAAAGCCTTAGGGCCTCATTACGAGTTTGGAGGCAGCCATGCCCTT
This sequence comes from Ambystoma mexicanum, assembly GCF_040938575.1. NCBI lineage: Eukaryota > Metazoa > Chordata > Amphibia > Caudata > Ambystomatidae > Ambystoma > Ambystoma mexicanum. Next base: position 401,428,188 of record NC_090928.1, on the reverse strand, counting down.
AATAAGTCGGGTCCGGGCTCTCTGAATGGGGAAATACCGGGCCATTCCGACTTTGGAGGGCCCGGTATTTCCCCATTCAAGGAACCCAGACCTGGACCATCCGCATTCCCATTTGAGCCCCCATAGGTTTTCCTATTCAAGCACAGGAATCGAAATTGGATCTAAAGGAATGGTTGATATTTGTGTGCCCAATGGCACCCCAGTTGCCATCATGAGATATGATCTTGGTCATAATCTCTAAGATCTCCTCTGAGACAAGCTCCTGTCTTTATACTGATATTAAGGATAACATAACAAACAAATGTGCTAGCCTTCCAAGTCAATTAGGCCTTTTTTCAAAAGAACGCTTATCCATACGTGCTGATTTAGGTCTCTCTCTTAAAGATATGTTAACAAACCCATGTAAAGAAAAAAAAACACCCTATACACAAGATTGGGCCTCTACAATTGACATCATGTACTCCTATGTTTTGCTAAAACACCTAAAGACAGATTATAAAGCTGCATCTTTCCTAAGTATTTATCCGCATCGCTCATTAGACATACCTTCATCTGTTTTCACTGGAACTTAATTCCAACTAGAGAAATTCTTTCTGGATACAAACGTACAGCTACACAAATTGAATACTGTTGTTATTGTAACATTTCCTCTGTAGTAGAGACCATGGGGGTCATTATCATTATGAGGTTGGAGGTAAATAACAGTTCTTGGCATGGAGCAAATACTGTGTCCGTGTATTAAAGAGCCCGCTAACAGTGGGCTATTACGAGTTTGCTTGCACGAGGGTAGCAGCATGCCGGTTTCGACAGTACCGGCATGCCGCTAAAGTCCCAAAAATGCCCCTTAGCGGCATCATGGAAAGCGCAGACAGCACTACCGCCGCAGTCCTCCCCATAATAACGTGACCGGCATCAATGGATACGGCATTAGCGGGCACAGCTATTAGCGGTGACCGCTAATAGCGGTTCCTGCTAATAAGTGGAACCGGAAGTAGCGTCATCGCGCCGGAACGGGAAAGAGCACGGCAGCAATATTGAAAAACACAATCCATTGCCATCCTCACTACACAGGACTTGGAGCTTATTTCCGACTGCAGAAAAAAACCATCACCACCAGCATCATGCCTAAGGCTGTCAAAAAAGGCGCATCCTGGTAGCGCAAAGAGAGCCTCACGGAGGACGCGCTGACATTGCTCGCAGAGACACTGGCAGATAATGCTGAGGTTGTCTTTGCCAACAGCCTCAAAGAGAGGCACAGATGAAGAAAAAGGAGATCTGGCAACTTTTTGCCCAAAAAGTCAGTGCAGTGGGGAACACTGCCTGCACAGTCAAGGACATGCGCAAAAGATGGGACGACCTGCACCTGAGAGTCAGAAACATAATGCCAGCAAACCGGAACCAGGGCCTGGCTACTCGTGGTGGCCCTAGCTCCCCTATCAAGCTAAACCGGTGGGAAGAAATCTGCACCAGCACTGTTGGCATCGAGGCAATAGAAGGTGTGTGCGAGACGGAATGTGGTGCCACCTCATCGGCGGATGGAGGTGAGTGTCCTAAGAAAACACTGTAATGCAACTTATGATGATAGTCCACCAATTTGACCGTCCCAAGAGGCAGTGCATGGCCCATTGCATACACATGGACACATCCCTGCCTAGATGCCGTCCTCGGCACTGACACATCCACATGCATGCAGCATGCCAATGCCATACCTGAGACACACCACACAAATATAAAAATGGCATTAGTCACACTGCACGCAGTCAACAACAGAAATGCATGTCACACAGCATACGCCAGCTCCAACATGTGTGACCCTGACGGATGCCTGCATGCTCCACTAATATAGCAAGCAACATGATTGTCAAAACTCCAATACCTAATCCCCTCTAATGTGTAGAACAGCAATAATACCAATGTATGCATGATGCTTGTAGGACCATCACTGATGCTGTCCCTCGCTCGGTCCCCCACAGGCTCAGATACTGACAGCGAGGCCCGGGACTCAGCTGCACAGGCAACAACTCCCCAGAAGAGGGCCATGGGCAGGGAAGAAGGCAACAGGCCTTCAACATCGAAAGGGCCAGCCAAAGCATGAACAGGCACAGAAGGGGCATACACCACAGGATGCCACGGCACTGGTGCCGCTAAGGGCCACTGCTACAGTCCCCCCAACATCTGTGTCCCCTGCTCAGGAGACAGTGGCTGATGGGGCCCTTTCAGCTGCAAACAGCTCTGTTGGGGAGGCGGCAGACACAGCACCCCAGATGGATGAGGATGCGTAGAGCCAGGGACAGGTGTGTGTCCCTGTGGAGGATGACTCTTCAGACTTACGTGCCATACCCAGTCCCCCACCATCACCCCAGATCACACCATTGTACTCCAACAATGACACCACACCGGGGCAGTCTGGAGGGGAGCCAGGTCAAGGGAGCATGAGCCCCACAGAGGAGCCACACAAATGTGGGATTTTGACACATGCACCATCCACCTCCACTGGTGTCCGGGATGGGGTGCAGCAAATGGAACATACGGTGCAGCGCCAGGAGGAGCTGACAGCCCTAGTCAGGCAATTTGTTTCCTACGGTGCCCAGGAAAGGCAGGAGGGGCGCCACAACACTGCCTCCCTGAGACAGGCCACTGAGGCCAGCACAACACATATATGCAAGGAGGTGTCTGCTCTGAGGCAGGTCCTTTCCCGCATAGCGAATTCCTTGGAGGCAGAGCGTCCGGCCCCCAGACTGGAGCAAGCGGGCACTGCATCATCATCCAGCTCCACTCAAACCAGCCCCCTTCGTAGGTCTGCGCGCACCTTGCGGCGATCGGACATGCCGCCACCAGGTGTGGGAAGTGAACATATGTAGATGGGGCAGCCTGATTAAGGCAATAGACGCAGAAACCTGCAGCATTTGCTTGGGCACCATGTGTGGGGGAATTGTGGGGTGAAGGGGAAGGTGGGAGGGTGTGTGGGGGAGTTGTGGAGGGAGGGGGAGTTGTGGGGGGAGGGGGGAGAGGGTGTGTGGGGAGTTGTGGGGGGAGGGGGAAAGGGAGGGTGTAGAGGGTGTGTGAGGTGGAGGGTTTGAGCACTTTGTACTATTTAACAGTTTAATACACCCATTGTGCAGCAGAAAAAATACTTGAGTGGACATTCCTTATGCATATGTGTCATTTATTGCTATACAGTGCATAGTGTACATGTACTCCCACACCCAGAGCCCCCTGTCCCACGTTCATGTCACCCTCTGCACCCATGTGTCTTAGAAATATTGTCCAATCATAGACTGGCGCACAGCACGTCCCTCCTGTGCATCGGCACCGCAATGATGTGCGCCCACATCTTCTTCATCCCCTTCATCATCACCTGGTGGTTGCAGTTCAATGTCAGGGGGCATGGGCACGTTCCGTCGGATACACATGTTCTGCAGCATGACACATGCCATGATGATCTTGTCCACCTTCTCATGCCTGTACAGGAGTGCCCCACCCGACCGGCTAAGGCAGAGAAAACATGCCTTCAACAGGCCAAAGGTCTGCTCGATGACCACACGGGTACAGGTATGGGAACGATTGTAGTCCTCCTCGTGCCTGTTCTGTGGGTTTCGAACAGGGGTGAGGAGCCACGGCTTCAAGGGATAGACACTATCAGCTGCATGGGAGCAAAATATAGGAATGTGTTAGTCGATTCATGATGGACAGCTGTGCTTATCATACATGGCTGCATATATTTGTTGGTCACATGCACATGTCCCTGGTTGTATGCACACAGTTTTCCTTCCCTCAATGTGTGCTGTGCCACGGTCTTATGGTGTGGATTGTGTCTTGAAGATGATGCATGATGTACACTGCCTTGATGTTGCTCATGCATTGTGGACGCATACCGCTGTGTTTGTGATATATATGGGATGTGCAGTGTTCTGTATGATTTTCTAACTGCCAGCGTTGGCAGTAGTCTCTGCATTATTTGGCATTCTGCACTGATTATTCCCATGGTGACATGCTGCACCACTGCGGTGGTGGCCCTGTGAAAAGCAGTGGATTCCGTTGGTGGTTTTGTTTTGTGCACTCTCATGGATGCTTGTCCTGTGTAGTGATTTGCTGCCGACCTTTACATTGTGAATACTCACAGCATGTTGCTGGATTGTGTTACGGAGGGTGAGGTCCGATGGGTGGTGCACATGTTGTGGGATGTGGGATGGTTTTAAGTTTGGCATGTTATGATAGGTGTGCAGCTTACTTCATTGCTATATGAATTGGTTGTCATGTTCAGTTAGGATGCTGTGGGGCACAGTGTTTTGGGATGTGCACATTGTTCTGTCACCACAACAATGACACCATGGTGGTGTGTGCATCTCTCCCCCCATTTCACTGCCATGCGTCTGTCATGCAATTTACCAAGCAGCCAGGCACGTCATCCTGCATGTCGCTCTATGTAGCGTGGTAGCGTGGAGTTGTGCAGGACTATTGAGTCATGAGTTGATCCGGGAAATCGGGCACAACAATGTGTGATGATTTTGCTGGAGTCACATACCATCTGTACATTGATTGAGTGATATAGCTTACGATTGCGGTACATACATACATACATACATACATACATACATACACCACTTCTGTTGCATGCAGGATCACCAATTCCACATGGGTGCAGTCAAGTGCACCAATATAATTTGGCATGCCTGCCAGTGCATGGAAGACAACTTTTGTGTCAAAGATCACCTGGGGAGTCCGTGGTAGAGATCTGTAGTCCCTTGGGTGCTTCAGGAGGGCATCGAGCACTTGGTTCAGCATGCGAGAAAATAAGGGTTGTGATATGCCATGCATGTGCCCCACTGTGTGCTGGTATGTGCCTGTGACCAGGAAGTGGAGTACAGACACTACCTTCAGTAGAGTTGGGATGGCGGTGCGTATTTCACTCAGGCTGACGATGTTGTCGTATATATCATGTCCACGATGGTGGTGATGGTTATCCCGGTCCAGACGGTACACAGTGTGGATCTGCTCAGGGGTTAGGTTGAATGGACTGGCTCTGATGCGAGGGATTGGGGGCTGCCTGCGTGGTACCACTGGCTGCATTGGTGGGGCTTACTGGGCCTGTCTCACCTTCCTTCTCCTCCTGCGTCTCTTCTGTGGTGCCTGTTGTTGTTGCTGGTGTAGCAATGCAAGCATGTCCTCCAGCCCCAGTATTGCTACTACAAGTGGAATCATTTTGGTGTGGTGAGGGGTGTGGTGTCTGGGTGTGCTCCTTTTGTGCTGGCCCAGACTCCATTGTCACCACCTGTGCTGATTGTGTGCACCTGTGGCAGTTGGGTACACTGGACATTGCTGTTTGTGGGTGGTTTACGATGCGGGTATCGCCGGCATCCCGGTACGCCTCATTACCGCCTTCATGATGCCGGTATTTGCATGCCCGCCCGACTTGTGATGTCCTCCTGTTAGCGCCATCCCACTATTGCCGGGCCCAAGGTCTGCGTGCCCGCGCGCATGCTGGTACGGGGGAGCACGCTATCAACGGTGGCGCTAATACCGGCTTGTTGAGCCAGAATAGCCCATAGCGGTATGCAATGCCGGTAATCGCTTACCGGCATCGTTTTTCTATTACCTCCAACCTTGTAATGACCTCCTATATAACATTTATGCTGCTGTCCAGCTCTTTTGATGATTGGGCAAATCTATTTTAATCGTTACATATCATCTCATACTCCAGATTTTATCAGAGTGCTTTGGGAATCATGTTTAGCAGGTCGCACAACCTCATTATTTATCGCAATCACTGGCTATTTGAGATCTCTGCAACTCGAATTAATTTTATTCATATTTATTCACTTTTATATTTCAATTACATAATGTATCTGCCTGAATCAGATACCTATGTAAGTTCTTATTGTATCTTCTGACATTCTGCTGATGCTTATCCCCTGTCCTGCTTTTGTTCTTATGATTCCCCAATCAAAAGTTAGATGATTATAAGATATATATGTAATGTATTATTCTTTCTAATGTTTTTAATATTACTTTATTCTTTTATCTTATTGATATTTCCTTTCCAAAATGTCTGTTCTATTTGTCAAAGGTTAGATGATAAACAAATGACTATAAATAAAAAATAAAAAATAAATCTGACAAGGGAATTCTCATCTCACTGTACAATCCAGAGAAGTGTTCCAAGCAGGTCCCTGTGGCATATGGCTAAGGATTATACTCCTGCTTTCCATCGTACTCAGATTTACCAGCCTTCAAAGAGCTGTACTATACTTGTTATTACGGCATCATTGAGTTCATGCCAATTTCCCTTTGGCATTATCTTTTTGTTTATTGGAAATTCATATTTTGTATTCCCGTCTCAGGGAATTAATGTTTTTTTTTTACTGACATTCAGTTTTTCAAACCCACCTCAAGTGCACCCTTCTCTTTTCCCTGCACTCTTTATCAAACCAGTGCCCTTCTTGAGTGGCACAACCAGAGAAAGCTTTCCCCGGTTTAACAGTATGTTTACTTATTTTATTGACCATTTCTTCATAGATGGCATTTCCTTATTGCTGTTATCTTTATCTATCGTTATATAATCTATTATCGTTATCGCTGTTATCGATAATAATGTAAAAAGATCCAGGATCACACCGAATAAATGAAGCAACAGGTTTTTCTTCTTCAAATCAGCCCATTTTGCAATATCTACAGTAGTTATTGAGGCAGAGGGCATACTTGGCAAAGTCAACCATTAAAATGATATTCCCACTTGCACCCGACTCGAATTTGAAAATTAACTCTATATTACAGCTAGCTAGTTTTGATATCAAATAAATATACAACCAAAACATTACTTATTTTGCTTTAATTCTTTATTATAAATATCTTGTATCTTGTATGAATCTGTGCCCTGAGATCAGCTAATTGACAATAACAGAATACCTTCACATACCGTGTGATCTTGTGCTCAAATCTGTATTGAGCAGTTTGTGCTGTGTGAAAACCTACACCCTAAAGTACATATAACAAGTAGGACTGTGTGGCATGTGCAAAGCCTCATGTCCAGACAAGCATCCTCTTTCTCAAGACTAGTGTGACCTCCTACCACCTCATTCACAAACGATAGGAGCTCCCATGACTTTGCCTCAGTCTGTTATGGGAATGCAGGTTCAATACCCCCACTCTGATCTTGTATCTCTTTGGTTCACTTTCCTGTCAAGTATGTAATTGTCTCTTATTTGTTTCAGGATACCAGCACCCTCTCTTTGGTTAGAGTCCCAGGTTCTCTTGGTTTTGAGTGTTGGTCCCAGACCCGCATGGCTGAGTTGTATCTGCTTGGTTCACTCTCCTGCCAAGTGTACAACTGTCTCTGATGTAGTCCATGGTCCCAGGCTATTTCATTGGTTAGGGTCCCAGACCATCTGACTTTTGGGTGCAGGTCCCAGACTCACATGGTATACTGTGTCTTCTCGGTTTCTCATTGGTCTCCCTCTGACTTTCAAAGGGTAGGGTCCCAGACCCTCTTATTCTTGGTTTCTTGGTATTTTCCCTCTGACTTTCAAAGGGTAGGGTCCCCGACCCTCTTGTTCTGAAATTCTTGAGCTCACCTCTCACAGCTCTAGGGAAACCTGCGTGCCTGTCAGCCTTCACCTTGGCATCACCAGTGGTTCCTGGGCAACTGTGGTCTTCCTGGAGGCTCCAGTAGCATCTGGTCATCCAGTGGGGTCTGCAGTGTCTCTGCACACTGAAGTCTTCCTTTGGCTGCGCACTAGATCTCTCCCGCGGGACACTTCACATCCGGTTATGGCTCCTGCTTGTCCTCTTCGAGGGACGGCCCTAACTCTCTTGTGTCTCCTCTGCGTCTAGGCTGGAGCTTAAACTGCCATGGATCTCGCTTGTCAGATTGTTGTACTCCGTGTAGCCACTCAAAGGCCGCCGGGGACTAGTCAACTCACTTGATTCCTCGCAAGTGAATCTTCTCCTCCTGGTCATCTTCTTCATCATGGTACATGTCTTAAAGCTATAGGCACAATACTTTGTGCATTTGGGTTCACATTGTTGTTATGAAACTTGGGTTGGCAACAATATATATTGGACATCTTCTTTGTTACTGTATCAGCTTTCAAGCCACATGTGCAATACTCTGTATTATCTGACTTCTCAATGTTGTCAACCGAGTTAGGATGACCATCTTGATAACAACATAGTAAAGGAGTTTGGTTGATTTGGCAACAATATATATTCGCTTCATCTAGGGAGAGTACAGGTGAATTTACCAAAGGGTTTGGACATGGCAGAGTGGACTGGGACTGCAATCTCCGATGATGATTATCCCTAATCCTAAGGATTATGTCTTCTAGATGCACAAAAAACACTTCTGCTTTGTGCACTAGAAAGGGTGACTGTACAATTTTTCTGTACCTTTTCCCGTTTTTTTTAGTTTTACAATTTATATTATTTGGTTAAAAAGTGTTTGGGAAGGATTATTTTATTATTATCGTCACTTTCATAATTTGAATGAAAGTGTTAATTGTTTACAGTATCTTGAACTAGCAAGATTTCTTGATCAACAGTACTTTCTTACATTATTTAAGAGTGTGGCTAGTTGATGTACACTTAAGGGATTTGGAGACCTCCATCAAACCGTTTTTGAAGGCAATCCTTCTGTAGGATTGCCAACTGTAAATGTTGGCTGTTCCAGTGTAGGTCACTTCATATTTCCTGATTCGTATTATGCACCAGCTGTAACTTCTGCAGCAGAAACACCAGATTTCTGGCCAGTCAACTGTGTGAATTGTGCTGACATGATATTGCCAATAGGCTTTTTTTTGGCAAAAGATCTTCTTGAATCGTGTTATTATTTTTAGCTAAAGCGATGTAAGTTCCAAATGATATTGTTTGTTATTTCAATAGTTCTATAAATCCACTGCACAGAGAACATTGCAAACAAAATCGTTATTACTTTCATCTTATCTGTAAGACAATGGGCCTCATTACAACTCAGGCGGTATGGGTTTTACGGCGGTGTAAACAGTGCCGACCCTTACCGCCTGAGTACGAGGTCCCTTAGCGCCATGGCGGACTTAACACCTGCTTTTAGCAGGTGTACGGTGGCGTAATTAACGCCTTCCCCACTCCCATTACGCCCTATGGGGCAAAATGGGAATGGGGAAGGGTAAATGGGTAAATGGGGATTTACCGCCCCACCAAGGTTGGAATGGGGCGGTAAATCCGCCAACCACCATGGCGTAAACATACTTTACGCCATGGTGGTAAAGTCACGGCCCAGGCGGTAACTTACCGCCTGGGTCGTAATGAAGCCCAATGATACGATTTGATGTGGCATTTATGACGTGCCTGTACACAAGTGTTTCTAGGCCCGACAAGACAAGGAGGGGGAACAAAGTAAGGACAAAATAACGATCTTACTAGGCCTTGTGCAATTCAGAAAGTGAAAGTGCAGGGAAGATGGAAGGGGACAAGTGCCAGGGGGGAGAAGAAGGGGGATGTGCTGTAAGGTTAGAGATACAGACCCTTAAGTGCTGGGGAGCCCTGAGGCAGTGTGATGGCAAATGGACATGCAAGAGACTGGGCCAGGGTTCAGAGGGTTACCAGGCGACCAGTGTGCGTAGCAGTCAGGTGCATCAGCAGGGAAGAGGAAGAGAAAAAGCAGAAGCAAAAAGGAAGGTCTTGAGTTGCTGCCGGAGCCAGAGGTAGATCTGCTCAAGTTTGAGAGAGGCAGGGAAGCTGTTCCAGAGGGAGGCCACAACCAAGGAGATAGATCTGCCCCCAACTCTCTGCTTGCAGAAGCGTCTGACCCTCAGAGAGTTGGAGGTGGATGAGCGGAGAGCTCGAGAATGAAGATGTTTTGGGAGAGAACATTGGAGGTAGAGCAGTCCCAGGCCCCAGAAAGCCATTTGGACGATGCAGAGGGTGTTGAACATGATCCTTGCACCCACAGGGAGCCAGTGAAGAGATTTCAGAACTGGAGAGATGCGATTCCTGGGCTTGAGGCCAAGTAAAAGTCTTGCAGTCCTGTTCTGGATAAGTTGCAAAGGTCAAAGAGTAGAATCAGGAAGATTTAGAAAGAGGCTGTTACAGTAGTCCAGCCTAGAGCGGACCAGAGCTCTGGAGATAGTGACCTTCTGGGGGAAAGTGAGAAAAGGAAGAATACCTCTGAGGAGGTGCAGCTGATAGTTTGACTACTTAGAGACGTCAGAGATGTGAGGAGAGAAGGAAAGGGTGGAGAGAAGATGACACCAAGCCTCACAGGAAGGAGTAGGAAGAGGGCCCAGAGTTGGAGGCCAGAGAGAGAGAGCAAAGGAGGGAGCAGGTGTCCCGATGCAGAAGATCTCAGTCTTACTGGCATAAAGGCATAATTGGCAGAACACCATTCTTGAATTGCGGCCAGATAATCTGGTATGATAGAAGGAGCAGAGGTGGCTGATGGGGAGCCTGAAAGAGAGCTGAGTGTCATCCGCATAACATTGAAAATTGGAGCAGAAAGTAGCGATGCAGTGTGCAAGAGATGCCAGGTAGTGGATGAAGAGACAGGGAGAAACGTTAGACCCCTGGAGAACACCAAAAGCAGACAGAGAGATAGAAGGGACTAACAACCCCAGTCGGACCTGAGAGGGTTGGTCATGAGAAAAGTGGTCAACCAAGCCAGGGCCTGATCAGTAATACCAAGGTTGTCCCTGAGGCAATTGAGCAGGATGGCATGGTGTACCACGTCAAAAGCAGAGAATAGATTGAGGACAGTGAGGACAGAAGGGAGATTAGAGTCAAGATTGGAGAGCAAGGCATCACAGGTGTTTTGGAGAGCAGTTTTTGTGCTTCTGGCAGCTCTGAGGCCAGACTGGTGGTCATGGATTCAGTATGTAGATTTAGCTGGGAGATGGCCAGCTTTTCCAAGAGTTTGCCTAGGAAAAGAGTGATGGAGATCAGGCATTAGTTAGCCAGAGAGGAAGGATCAGCACAGGGCTTCTTTAGAAGGGGGTGCACAGGGGAGTGCTTAAGGGGAAAGGGAAAGTTCCATTAGCAAAGGAGTGATTTCAGAAATCAGCCAAGGCTGTAGCAAGGGTGTTGATGTGGTCCTTGATGGTTCTGGATGAGCAGTAGAGAACCTGCTTTAACAAGATTTTATCAGGCTTGTCTAGAAAACATCGTCAGGAGTGAACAGGGAAAATGAGGCGAAAGAAGGAGGAGAGATGCACTAGGCAAGCCAGGAGTGGTAGAGGAGGAGGAAGCGGAGGTAGAGGAAGAGAAGGTGGACAGGATGTCCTGAGTTTTAGTTGTGAAATCAGAGATCAAGGCTGCGCAAAGGGCCTGGAAGGAACATTAGAAGTAGAGACTGCAGCAGGATTGGCCAGCTCCTTGCAGCCTTTGAAAGGTTTGGCCGAGATGTTAGAAGCCACAGAAATGTAGGCTTGGATATAGGTTCTCTTCTTAGAGAGGATATAGAGTCTGTACTGCCTTTGGAGCAGGCGGTAGGCTAGTTTGTCAGGGGGTGCACCCGATGCCCTCAACTTCCTCTCCACCACCCTTCACTTGCGTTTAAGCGTGGTGAGGTCAGAATCGTACCAAGAGTTGCACTTGGATTTGGCCTTCAAGCGGATCCTCATGACAGGGGCAAGGACATCCAGAGTGTTAGAGATAGAGAGATGATGGTTGGAGAGGGCTGTGTCAGTGTGTGAGTCAGCCAAAGGTGCATTAGAAGGAGAAAAAGTAGCAGCAATAACCACAACTAACACACGCTTCATGGGACGGATGCCCGAGAAGACAGGTGCTAGTGCTAGGGTCGGCTTGACCTGCGGGAATGAGAGAGAGAGGTGGGAAGAAAGGAGAAAGTGATCACTCCAAAAGAGAGGAGTGGTGAGAGGGTTAGAGAGTGGGAGATCTAAGGAGATCAGAACATCCAGGGTGTGCCCTCCAGAATGAGTCGGGCCAGAGGAAAAAATATGTAAAGAGAGAGAATCGCAGACATTGTGAAAGAGTCCTGAAGAAGAGTTGGTAGCATCCAGGTGGATGTTCAAGTCTCTGAGGAGGAGAAGTTGAGAGGTAGAGGCAAAGAACGAGGAGGAGAGATCAGCCCACTCAGAGAGGAAGAGGGCGACCTAGCCAGCCGGCCTGTAGATAGTGGCCACAGTGAGAGTGAGGCCTGGAGAGTTAAAGAGCCTGCAGACCAGGCATTCAAAGGAGGAGGGGTCCTGCATTCGAATGATAGAAGCAGGGATTCATTCTGCGAAAATCAAGGCTATACCCCCACTGGGATGGTGGGTTCTGGGTTCGCAGAGGTTCTTGTAGCCATCGGGAAGGAGAGTGTCGAAACTCGTGAATTAGCTGGTCGTGAACCAAGTCTCGGTGAGCCCAAGTACATCCAAATCAAGCTCTTCCAGGAGACAGCAGATGTCAAAGGAGTTTTTGACATCTGAGTGAGAGTTGGGAGTAGCGATGAGGAGTAGGTTGCCACATTTGAAGGACTTCCGGGAGGGGTACAGGCCAGAGGTACATGCTGCGGAAGTGTTGGAGGTGACAGAGGATGCGCAGAGGAGGAAGGAAGAGAAGGCAGGGTGGTCAGAGATGGAGAAGAGAGGACCAGAGGTGTGTCGGAGAAAGGAGGTAACAGGGTGGCCAGAGAAGCAGCAGGGTGTGTCGAAGAGGTGGTAGAGGAAGGAGGCAGCAGAGGAACCAGAGAGTGTTAATAAGGGATAGCAGGAGAGGAAAGGAAGTTGAAAAGGCACAAGAGGAGTCTATCAAAGAGGCGGATATTGGCCGAAGATCGAGGGTGCCATTTAAGTAGACATTAATGGTGGTCTTAAAGGAGTGGAAGGAGGCCAGAAGAACCTCCCACTGGGTGCCACCATTAATGGGAGAAGAGGAAAGAGGAAAAAGGAGAGAGGACAGAGACCATATGGGGGTCCATAGGCCTGAAGAGGGAATGACAAAGAGTATGTTGGTAAGGGTCAATCTGGAGGAAGCACTGGTATGGGTATCAGTGATAGGGAGGCCTGGGTTGGAGACTAGGATGTCCCTTTTGAGCTACTTCCTGCCAGACTTAGTGAGAGGGATCGGAAAGTTGATAGAAAAAAAGTTAGAAGAGATAGGTGAGACAGAGAGTAACATAGAGGATCGGGGGAGGAAAGACTGGGGTGGTAGGGAGAGGGGAGCCCAGGCAGGTGAGGTCATGCGGGGGGGGGCAGGAGTTAGGCACAAGGGGGACACAAAAGGGAGGGGGGCACAACAAAGAACAAGAAAAATTGACCTACAAATCAGATGCAGAACAGAACCATCAGCAAAGAACAGAGCACAACGGGGAACCTAGAAGTACAGAATGCAGATGCAATACAGGACCAAAAGCAAAACACAGAGGTCAGCAGGGAACCTAGAAGTGACAAATGCAGGCAATTGCAATGTGATGCCAGAAACGTAGTGGAGCACGATACAGTGTCAGCATACTACCCAATAGATCAAAAAGGGAATGGCTGAGATGTGAGAGGAAGGAAGGGAAATGCAGGGGTCGGGAGAACAGAAGAGGATGCAGGACCTACGATGCGAGGGAGCGCATTTAGCTAGAGAAGCAAGGGAGTGCACGCAGCCAAGATGTGAACGAGCGCACGCATGCAAACAGGATGAGGGGACCTATGATGCGAGGGGGTGCACGCGGCTGGGGTAACAAGGGAGCGCATGCGGCCTGAGTTGAAGGGAGTGCATGAAGAAGAGACACGCAAGCGTAGGGGTGGGAGAATCAGTTGCAAGGGGCAACACACATGAAAGAGGGAGAAGGGGTATAAGGTCAGGGGGGCTGCATGGAGTGAAGCAAAGCTAACGCTCCATGAACCTTCTCACCTTGTGGCCGAAGACAAGAGGGTGAGATTGCCTGTGCTCACAGTCTGCGCCGCTACCCCATTGCCACCAAACACATGCGTCGCTCAACACATCATCCAATGCAGGTTAGAAATCGATTGTTCTGCAGTTATGTTCTCTTGTTCATATTGTTCTATTGTTCAATTGCAGAAGTGATTCATCCATGTTTATAAAGATCTTAGTACTCGAATGACTGATTCAGATAATGTATAAATTAGTTTATACAAGCTCAATAAGGACTTCCATGTTCTAGTAATTATTATGCACTGGTTTGTGTTTCCACAACAGCACCTAAGTGTTGAAAGCAAGCATTCTACAAAACTATTTAACATAACATCGCCCACAATCCAATTTAAGGGAATAGAGGCAATTAACTATTGTTAAGGGTAGTTAAGAACTTAATATTCGCTATAACAAATGGCAATAAGGCTGTTAGTGCCAAGCCTATATGACCAGGTGTTGTATCAGTAGTCCAGAACGCAAGCTTGCTAACCGAATGGAAAACAATTAGTGAAAAAACATGCAACATGTTAGAAACGAAAAGGTTGATCATGATCATCATTAAAAAAAATCAAAAGTGCAATGTCTGAGAGTGAAGTCCACTCAGGCCCTCAGCATGAGTATGGCGCTTGCCCTAAAATGCGGCAGTAATGGTGTTACTGCCACATTTACCACTCTGCCCAATCTCGAGTCTGACGTGTTTACCCCCAGCTCAGAGCTGGGGGCAAACACACCAGAAAAATGCTCACTTTTGGTCCAAATATCGCCAGCGGTATCACCGCTGGAATGGGGAATGGGGGGTGGAGAATGGGGAGTAATGGTTAGCACCCAACCCGTGAAAGGTGGGCGCTACCGCAAATAAAGGTGGCCGGTATCCCTATTGGGATACCGCAAAACTCGTGATGAGGCCCTCAGTCTATTGACAAATGGAGCCAAGACCATTGCAAGACCATTGCAAGACAGCATTGCTGATGGTAACAACGCGGTTAGAACCATAAGATGTTGAGGACATTTTGCAGGACACAGAGGCAAAACCAACAATCACCCCAGATGGATGAGAAGCCTGTGAATGGGGAATGTGTCCCGAAGAAGATGTCACAAAAAAAAAATGAAAAAAACATAAAAGCGAAAGCAACCGAGATAAAAATCGGTTGTGTATGAAAATGAAAATTTCCTTAGAAATCGAGACAAATAGAGGGAAATATTGCAAAGCTTACTGACTGTGATGCAAACAGATTTCTATTCCGTGTGCTAACAGGATTTACTTTCAGTACATTTGCATGTGTATGCAGAAACTCAACTTACCATCAACACATCATGATTCGGTAGTGATGGCAGCTCTAAACTGCCCACATTGTCCACATATTCCTATAGACCCGAGCCTTTGTCATTTTAATAATCTATGAAGGTATTCTTCCAGAACATTATGGGGCCGAATCATGGATGGGTCTGCGCATGTTTTTTCCGGGATGTGCGCCAAATCTGTGTGTGGCGTACACGGGTGCACACGTCATTGCAACATCCAGAACGCCATGCGCGAGGCGCACAGCGAAAGTGCACGTTAGCGCACACACCAAAAAAGGGGGTGGAACAGGGGGCGGAACATGCGCAATGGGGAACAACGTGTGAAAAAGAAGGCGTAAATGGGGAAGTAATGCAGGGAAATACACGGAACGCCCAAACGCACGTGAACAACACATATTCATGGAATCGAATATGGGAAACCCGCGCACGGCAAAAGACACGCACAGGCCTAAACACGTCCGCCACACGAAGGCAGGCGGTAGCGTCCCTGCGCATTACAAAAGTGTGCGCAAACAACAAACACATACATACAGCTACGATGAATGTCCCATTCTTTGACCCCCTAGGAGAAATGACGAGTCACGCAACACACAGACATCCCATAAAAGCAAGAAAAAGAGATAAGCAACCCCTTTTGCCCACGTGCATGTAAAAAAACACACGCGGTACGCTGTGGCAGCCAGGAACCCAAAAAATACGTACGCGATCAACACGCAGGGTAGTATGCCCGGAAAAAAGAAAAAAAGGGGTACATGACAAACAGGGACACCTGCAGTGGGAAAAATAGCGTGTGCGACTCACCGTCTGCCTTGCGTGTAGAAGAAGAACACGTAGCCAACACCCACCCGCTGTGAAGTATTCGCGTGTGAATCCTAATGCCTGGAAAACACACGCACCGCTTTCCACGAAAAGCACGCACAGAGTGATGGAAACCCATGTGGGACCTTCAACCCGTGCCAGGAGAACGCCCGCGCGTGTCACGTCACAGACGCGCTTAAGCGCTAAGTGCCTTTCTTCGAATTACACGCTGATGTGCAGTTTTTTCACATGCCAAATCACTCCGTATCAAGCTGGCCACGCGACAACACACGGAAGACCACGCTCCTGCCCAGAAAGCTGAATTACTGCCCCCCAGAGCCCCGAGCAGCCTCCCACGAGCCAACTTCTGCTGCCTGCCTGCCTTCTGCCACCGTGCACTGCCATTTGGTGCCTGCACATCTGCCATCTGCAGGGGTTCAGTTGCTGTGACCACCCCTGCTGGAACAGAAGACCCCGACTGGTGTTCCATCACTCCACAGCCCAGCCCCAGGACCCAGTTGCCCACCCACACCTGCCTCAGGGTTTGCCATGTCCGACACAGCACCTTCCGGCAACAGTGCAACCCCCCAGCACAGAGGCAGAGGGCTACCAGCTTCAGTGAAAAGGAAGTTGGTATCCTGGTGGAGCAAGTTCTGGGGCATTATGATGCTCTCTTCACACCATCGCGCGCCAACAAGGAAGGACGGGAGAGGATCTGGAAGGACATAGTAGGTGCCATCAATGCGGAGGGGGTGGCACCCCGCGACATCAAACACGTCCAGAAGCGCTGGGAGGAATACAAGTCCAGGACCCTCAATAAGGCCCGCCACCACTTGGAGGCAGCGGATGCAGTGGGGCGCCGGGCCCCACTTACCACCCAGCAGATGAGGGTCCTGGAGCGCATTCGCCCAGTGCTTCACCACCAGATCCTCAGGATGCAGGCCCGTCTAGAGTCGACCGGTAAGTGGCCATGCATTCACGTTTAAAACAGTGCTTGTTGCAGTTTGCAGGTAGTTAGCTATTTGGCTGCATGTGTGACATGGGTCATGTATGGATGTGTGTGTGCAGGGACATGATGGTGCTGCATGTGTGTCCACATGGATGGTGTATGTGTTACAATGCATCATGCGGAGCAGCATGCGGAATGCACACATGTATGCATGCCTGTGCCTGTACTTTGACATGTTTGGGGTATGAGAGATGTGTGCTGCTGTCATGGATATGCATGATGTACATGTCCGTGTGTCAGAGTAGTGTGTGCACCATGGATGCATGACACATGTCCGTGACGATGTGCTGATTCACTGATACAGCCTACTCATCCTTGTATCCACTGTGTCTGTGGGCATACGGGGCCAGATGCATGACCCTCCAGTGATGCGTGTGCATGTGATCAGCATGTCCCATGATGCATGTGAGTTTCAGCCCACCATTGGATGTTTCTACGGTGCCGTGGACATGGATGCAAATGTATGTTGCATGTGCCATGCCGGTTCCTGCATGTGTGTAGCCTGCTCTGACCCATGTGTTGTTGGGAGACATGATAGAAGTGACTTTTGACAGTGCCACTCATGTGCTATTGCTTTCTGTCTAGGGGACTATTGTACAGTACCCTGATGCTTGTGTTCTATGTCTCCCTTTACACAGCGGCGAGTGAAGAAGAGGGCGGAGACGGCGCTGTGGAGAAAAGCGGCAAGGATGCCCCCAACCGGCCGATGACGCAAGGCCCAGTCACCCTCTGAGGAAATTCCATCATCCGGGAGCGAGGGGACTGGTGCTGCATCTGCCACTACGGCTGCAGCGGAAGGGGCGGATGAGCCCACACAGCGGCTTGCAACGGCAGAAGACGGTGTGGAGACAGCCAGGTTGGTGGTGTGTATAGAGGAGGAGTACACCGCTACAGAGCCGCACATGGGGCCTGGTTGGGGTGGTACCACTGGTGCAAGTGGTGCAGTCCAGGGGCAGGGGCAGGAGGCAGCACAGGTCGCCGTGGAGGTGCCTGTGCATGTGTCTGTCCCTGACACTGTGACTGCATCACCATGCACCAGCAGGGATGCCCCATCCATTCCATGGCTGCATCCCTGGGAGACCTCGAGTGCAGGGAACAGGCCCGCCTCCGGAACATCGACATGGAGTTCGATGATGCCCTGGGCCGGAACATCGAACAGTGAGCCCTGGGACTAGCCCGCCGCCTTTGTAAATAGTTATGTAGTTGTAGGTTTCCTTTATTTTTTTTTCCTTTGGGGCGCATAGACTATGCCCCACCTTTTTGTTAATAGTTATTCATTAGGTAGGTTTTTTCTTAGGTTTCCTTTGGATTGTTGGGCAAATGGACCCTTGATTTTTACACAGTATATAGTTATGGACCTGATTTTACATTATTTTTTTACCCTGGAGGAATGGTTTTGTATTTGTGTTGACTTTGGATTTGGTGTAATGGGCGGACACTTTGGAGGCATTTTTCTTAGCATTTTATTCATTTCACCATTAATAATTTTTTCCTTGATTTTGGACATCTTTTTCATTTCATTCTTGTGTAATTTCGTTTCATTCATTCATTTTTCTATATAATACATTTTTATATTTTACTTCATTTGTGTTGTCTTCTCTCATTGGTTTCGTGCATGTGACAATGTGGGTTTTCTCAGTCATGTGTCGCAATTTTGTGGGTCTGACGGACTTGTACTCATGTGCATACTGGTTATTTGGCATCTATCATGACATGGGGATTTCAATTTGGAGTGGATGGAATGCGTGGTTGGGTGTTTGGACTGGGGCGGCGTGGGGTGTCATTTGGGTGGCCATAATGGCCATGGATCTGGATTGTGATGACGTGTTGGGTGGGGGACATGAGTCGGGGCCTGCCTGCAGGTGCCAGTCACCGGGGGTGGGTAGGGGACATGAGTCGGGGCCTGCTGGCAAATGCCCGTCGCTGGGCGTGGGTGGGGGACATGAGTCGTGGCTCCCAAGTGCATGGTGCCATGTGGCCTGCCTGCGGGGCATGGCCAGGGGTGATGGGCTGCCTGCGGGCTATGGACTGGGGTGATGGGCTGCCTGCGGGGCATGCCCAGGGGTGCGGGGTGGTCCCCTGTGGTGTTGGCTGCCTGAGGGGCAGGGGGGGCACACCCGGGAGGGAACACACAGCCAAATCGCGTGTAAAACTTCACACACACCCCTCAGAATACACGTACCCCGCTCGTGCCGGGCCAATAGCATGTAAAACTTCACACGCACCCCCCGGAATACACGTACCCCGCTCGCGCCAGGCCAATAGCGAGCGGGGTACGTGTATTCCGGGGGATGCGTGTGAAATTTTACACGCTATTGGCCTGGCGCGAGGGGGTACATGTATTCTGGGGGTGCGTGTGGAGTTTTACACGCTATTGGCCAGGCGCGAGCGGGGTACGTGTATTCCGCTGTGATGCGTTTGAAGTTTTACACACTATTGGCCTGGCGCAAGCGCGGTACGTGTATTCCGGGGGGTGCGCAGGGAGTTTTACACACTATTGGCCTGGCGTGAGGGGGCGGGTGCGTTTGAAGTTTTACACGCTATTGGCCTGGCACGAGCGGGGTACGTGTATTCCGGGGGTGCGCTGGGATTTTTCCAAGCATTTTAGGTAGCGCAAGCGGGGTACGTGTATTCCGAGGGGTGCGCGTGGAGTTTTACACGCTATTGGCCTGGCGCGAGCGGGGTATGTGTATTCCGGGGGGGTGCGTGTGAAGTTTTACACGCTATTGGCCTGGTGCGAGCGGGGTATGTGTATTCCGGGGGGTGCGCGGGGACTTTTCCACCCGTTTTCGTGCTTTGGGGAGCTGTATGCTTGTCCCCTGGCCTTTCCGCCATGTAGGGGATTTGTGCAATGTTTTTGGAGCACGGGGCGGGGTGGGGGCGTTACTGGCACTGCTGCAGGGTCGTTGCACCACGGCTGGTCATGGATTTTGAAATCCATGAATATGCTGTGCACTGAAATGGGTTTTGGAGCACGCGGCTGGCGCAGACTTCCGCACGCGCACTCTGTGCGCCAGCCGCGTGCAACACTTGTGCGCCGAATTCTATGAATTACCCCCTATATTTTGTGTTTTTCCCCACATTGCTTTCAGTAGCTCACCAGAACATATCGCACACGATCTAGACTATGCACAGTGACAATCAGTAGATTTCTACCAATGTTAAATGTATTCTGCACTGTAGTTTTAGGATAAACTGTAGGCTTGTCCGATTACAGAAGCCACACCTGTTGTATGCATTCTGTTCAGTGTAAAACTGATTTACGAAGGCTTTTGTAATGGGGTTTTCTGATTCAAAATGCCTTTTGCGAATCAGGACCTTAGTCTCATGCCTCCCATAATCTAAGGAGTCATGATAATTTGTGTGAATGGCATTGTAGACTGACTCTGGTCCCGTGTAGCTCAACTACTACACCGACTTGAAAGCCTTTAAGCTCTCAGGAACAAAGCTCTGTCAAATGATTGCTTGACCATTTAATTGCATAGGGGCTGCTCCATCAGGTGTACAATATCGTGACTGTGACCTCACAAGATATCACACGATCCACAATAAGACTGAAAGGTTGGCCTGAAGCTTTGAGGAGAAACTCTCACTTACTTAGCTGGGTAGACCTGGTGGATCCAGCAAAATATAAAAAATTCAGTCTGGATTGTACAATATCCACCATAAATATAGAGGTGAAGACTCTAGAATCAACTTTAAGTGGAGATTAGTAGATAACGTTTGGATACATATGTGTTAGTCATTCTGAAAACATGACTGAATTTTACCATTTAGTGGGTGGACTATCCCAGCGCTAATTGTCAGCAGCGGCAACTCCATGGCATAAATAGCAATTATGTTACGGATATAGTTCACCTTCCCGCTCCAAAAATCAACCATATTTAGACTAACATATCTGTGTGCTTCAGCTTTGTGCTGTCGTCGTTTTTAACGAACCAAACCAAATCTGCACACTTGGCTTTCTTAAATTTGGGATCATTAGGTTTGGTTCATATTTGTCAAATTAACTTGCAGTTGCTCTTACATTCACTGCTCCATGCTTTAGATATCGAGGTGATAAAATACTTGAGGCCTGATTATGAGTTTGTAGGCAATGTTAAAACATCCTGAATTTTAGAATACAGGATGTTTTGCCACTCCGCCAAATCTCGAGTTTTTTACCAGAACTCTTTATGTACTTGCTTTTGTATGGGGTCGTTTTTTTAAAGCAAAACGAACTTGAAAAAAACTCCTTGCTGATGGAAAATGCATTTGGTTGTAGAAAAAAGAAGAACACATATAGGCGTTTTAACCATGTTATTGTAGATGGAGGTGGTTGAACGTAAAAACAAACGTAAGGGCTATAAGGGGATCAATTCCATTAAAACAGGGTAAAGGTGTAGCAAAAATGATCAATTAATACATTTTTGTTTTTTCATGTTTTCTCTTACTTAAACGAGTGAGTGACTTAATGAGAAAATGTGGGTAGCACATATTGCAAAAGAAATTGCCTCTTGGCACCTCTCCTCACAGTAATGTAACAGAACACACATACATTTTACTTTGAAAAGGTGGGTCTTGATAATAAATGTGAATAGCAGATAGTTAGGTTCCAGTCTACGTTTTCAGAGAGGGAATTCCACAGTCTAGGGCACCACACAGCAAAAAATTAGATCTATTGAATATGGTAAAGTAACTGCGCTCCATCACCCATCTTCCCTTCCTAGGTAAGATCATCAAGAAAGCGGTATCTGAGTAACAGCTGCAACACATCAACAGCAACAATCTCCTACAAACCTACAAATCTGGGTTTAGACCCCGATGCAGCACAGAGACGGAAACCAAACAGGTGGTCGACGACGCCCTCAACATCCTTGACGATGGCCACCTCTGCCTCCTGGTTCTACTCGACCTCTCAGTTGCTTTCAACACAGTAAACCACCAGGCACTCAGGGACACCCTACATCGGTGAATAGAGATCAGCAACATTGTCCTACGCTGGTTCATAGCATACCCCGCCAACTGCCAACAGTTTGTTCAGATGGACTCCTCTAGATCCCCAATGCTACCCATCACTGTGGGAGTCCTGTAGGGTGCCATCCTCTCCCTACTGATCTTCAATCTATACATGGAACCTCTGGGAGCCCTCCTAGCCACACACAACATGAACACCCACTAGTATGCCAACAACAGACAGCTATACCTCAAGATCGACTCCATCAAGGACATCCACTTGCTCAAATCCTGACTCTTGCTGGTCCAGTCTCTGATGTCCAGTGCATACTTGAAGCTCAAACGCTCCAAGGCCGAATTCCTACTCCTCACCAACAACACTGAACACCCAGACATACAGACCTTGCTATCAACCATGAACCATTAGAGCTTCACACCGGAGCTCACCTCCTGCGCCAAGTTCTACATCGACAAACACCTCTTCTTCAAGACACATATAGCTAAGAAAACTCAGACACCTTGATATCAGCTCTCCCTCCTGCGTAAAGTCAAGCCCTTCCTCCCTCCAGGCAGCTTTAGATTGACCGTTCAAGCACTGGTCCTACCCCACCTGGATAGGGGCAATGCCCTCCTAGAAGGTCTCCCGTCATCCTCCCTTGTGCCCCTTAGAAGTGTCCTACACGCGGCCACACACCTCAACAAGGGTCTGCACAGATACAACTACATCACCCCGGCCCTCATCAACCTTCAATGGCTCCCACTGTATGCACAAATAACATTCAAGTCTTGCTATATCATCTGTAAGGCAGTCACCCTCAAGTCACCCAGCTATCTTGCTGAGAAACCCAGCATCTCCGGCAGACAGCACGCCACCAGAAGCCATGACACGTGCAGACTTGAAATCCGCCGCTGAAAAAAAGGAAAGGACCAGACAATAAGCTTTGACTGACCACACCCCAGGAGTATGGAACTTCCTCCCTGTCAGCATCAGACTGGCCACCCCACTCCTCCTACAATTCATAAAATAACTCAAGACCTGTTTATAGACATAAAAACGCTTATCATATTTGCTTTACTCTTGATGCCCTTTAAATCATGCTGTGCCACAGTAGTAAAACATGATTGCATTCCTCTTTCCTCTTGATGCCCATTAAAACATGTAAGTCACTACAGTAAGAAAATATATCCATATTGGCACACCAACGTAGACCAGTCTTGCCACATAATAATACTTATCAAGTTTGCTGTACTCTTGATGCCCATTAAACATACCATGCCACAGTAAGAGAATGTATCCAGACTGGATTACCAACGTAGACCAGTCTTGCCACATCATAACAATTATCATGTTTGCTTTCCTCTTGATGCCCATTAAAACATGCCATGTCACCACAGTAAAAAAATATATCCAGAATGGCGCACCAATGCAGGCCAGTCTTGTGACAAAATGGGCAACAATAAAGCAAATGTGAATCATGTGTGTTTTTCTCTTGATGCCCATTGTAACATGCTCTGCCACAGTGAGAAAATTTACCCAAACTGGATTACCAGTGTAAGCCAGTCTTGCCACATAAAAACACTTATCACGTTTGTTTTACTGTTGATGGCCGTTAAAACATGCAATGCCTCAGTATCAAAATGTATCCAGACTGGCCCACCAATGTAGGCCAGTCTTGTCACCTAATAACACTTATCATGTTTGATTTACTCTTGATGGCCATACAAATGTGCCATGTCTTGGCAGATTCCCCCCTTACCTCCTCTGTACTCCCTTCCCCGCACACAATTAGAGGTAGGCCTGCATCCCTGCACACACACATGCATTCTTAACATTCATTCATTAATTTCTCTCATTCACACGTGCATTCTTATATCCATCTGTTTCCCCATTCACTCATGAACACATACAACAGACACTCTTTTACTCATGCACATTTACAGATGTAAACACTTGCTTGCATGCATACATACATGTACAAATGTATACAAACATCAAACAATATTAAAATAAAACATTCTATCCTTACTTGCAGCACTGGTCCAGATACCATCTGCCACAAAGACCCTACGTCTCCTTGCTACCATTAACCGAAATTAGGAAGCAGAGAGAACTTCATGCTTCCAAAGAACATGCACGGGAGAGATGGAGCACCTCCTGAACACCACCCATTGAGCCCTAAATGTGAGGGGAGTTGCAGAAGCCCCACTTGGTACATCTAGGCCTGTAATTCCTCAACCTGCATCCTCAATGGGTTGTGCATGGTTGGGGAAGAAAAATGCCCCCGCCCTTGGATGGCCCATTGGGCATGCAAGCTGGGGAACATAAACTGTCAAAGGGAAATCATGACATAACAGTTAAAGCCACCCTAGGCGCGCTTGAGAGTGCTTTACCTAGGCTAGCTTTGACTCTTCCATTCTGGGTGATCAGTGGGTCGGTGCCCCGACACCCATTATGGAGGAATAAATGGTTCTCAGGGCTGCTGAGCCATGGTTATGCTTATAAAGATCAAAAACCATGTTTATATATATTTATTTCGTATAAAAAAACATTTTGGCTACCACATTTTGGGCTGCCTGAAGATGAGCCAGCACAGAACCCAGAAATCAACAAATACAAAGCTAGACTATTCAAGATGATAGATAATGTGAGAAACTGTGACAGTAGCTCAAAGTTCTGCTGTAATGAAGTGGAGAAGACATCTTATCTATTTAAGCTGAACAGACAAAAACATAGTGGGCCTCATTACGAGGAAGGAGGTAACCATGCTGCTTTTTGCGGCATGGCTACCCCCATTCCGGGTACCGGGTCCGGGTTCACTGAATGGGGAAATACCGGGCCATTCTGACCTTGGAGGGCCCGGTATTTCCCCATTCAAGGAACCCGGACCAGGTCCCTCCCCATTCCCATTGAGCCCTTATAGGGCTCAATGGGAATGGGGAGCATGCTAACAATGGGCCCGTTAATGACGGGCCCGTTGTTAGCATGCTGGACCGCTCGCGGGACCCACTAAGGACGTCTGGTAAAACCAGGCGTTCTTAGCAGGTCCTGCAAGCGGACCTCGTAATGAGGCGGTAGGGGGTTAACGGGGCCGGCAGCTCTACCGGCCCTGTTAACCCCCTACCGCCTTCCTCGTAATGAGGCCCATTGTTTTCTTGATTAGAGCAATCTGGGGTTAGAGGTGCATGGCGGAATCTGTCACTAAACATAGGTTATTAACTGTGATGTGGCTAAGAAAGCATGTCACCCCAAGAAGATGGAAGGGTTTAAGGGCGAGGATAGGGACGGGTCATTATGCTAAATTCATTACCAATACGAATCTTTCCACTTATTGATCGAGCGAAATGCTGCCTGAGATTTCCGATATTATCAATTTATCTACCAAGTAAACATTTGAATGCAGATTCTTAATTTCACCAACCAAAGCAGCTATGCAATGATCATTCTGCATTACCACACAATGGGACTCATTACGACCCAGGCGGTAAGGGGTTTACGGCGCCGTAAACAGCGCCGACCCTTACCGCCTGAGTACGAGGTCCCTTAGCGCCATGGCGGATTTAACACCTGCTTTTAGCAGGTATTAAAATCCATGGCGCTAAGGGACCATGTTGTTAATTACGCCACCGTAATTTACGGTGGCGTAATTAACGCCTTCCCCACTCCCATTATGCCCTATGGGGCAAAAATGGGAATGGGGAAGGGTAAATGGGGATTGGGGACTTACCGCCCCGCCGACCTCGGAATGGGGCGGTAAGTCCGCCTACCACCATGGCGTAAACGTAGTTTACGCCATGGTGGTAAAGTCACGGCCCAGGCGGTAACTTACCGCCTGGGTCGTAATGAGGCCCAATGTACCATTGAAACAACAGCACATGTTCACCACCCTTCACCCTCTGTTTGGTAACCTAATACACAGTGACGGCATTTCACCAAAATGCCAGAGGTAGCGAAGTGACATCACACGACCCTTGACCTTTGATGACATCACAGGAAGTGATGTCATTTGACCCCACCCTGAGGTGAAATCACAGGAAGCGATGGAACATGACCTTTCACCCCACGACAAAACAGGAAGTGGCATCACATATCATTGTTTCTGAGTACACTACAAAAAAAATGGTTACGATATCACTGTAAAGTGATATACATTTCCAACAAGAATGGATTACCATATGTATCGCGCACATAATATTACAGCGTCTTGCTCCATTAATAAAGCTCTTGATGCTAGACCAATCTTGCAAGATTGCTACGAACAGGCTGCCTGTCCACCCTACTGCATAACTGTAAACTCCCGTGGCACACATAGTCCAACAACGAGCCTTCATTGATCGGATATCTATGCACCAACATGTTACCCTAAATCAGTGCTTAATTTGTGGGGGTGTTTGCCAGGGTTCAGCCCTGGCACATATTTCGGAGCCCCGGCACTTATTGGCTCAGGCTCAGTTTGATTATGATGTGGCGTTTTGACAACCTTATTATTTTAACTGCCAGTCACATGATAAACACCTATAGAATCAGAGCAAATTGTAAATGATCATTGTGTTTAAAGACACACTTAAACATGTGTCTCATGTCAAGATACAAGGAGTATGTTATTTTATGTGTATGTTGATTGGTATTTCTAAATCACACATCTGCTGTAGTGGCCAAGTCACTACAATAAGCTGGTGGGAGTTGCAGCTTTAACTCCACATATGTAAAGAGCCTGGGGAGCAGCCGTGCATGGTGGCAACAGTGGGTGCAGAGATGCTCATCCTGATGTGTCCTGGGTGTCTTAGAAAATATTTTAGCCCTGGCACTTATTTTTTTACAAAGTAAGCTCTGCCCCGAATCAGCGGAATTCCTGCAATTCCCCTCTGAAGCAGTCTGCGTACATCTCAACAAAATCATTTGGATTTAAACTAGAAAATACGGTTCGTCACATGGTTTGCCGTTTTGAAGACTATGCAAAGATTTGAAAGTGTTTCCAAAATAGTTCTCTGCATTGCCCAGGTTGCTTCTCGACGGAATTCTCTCTGAAAATGGGTTTTCCCTGCACACAGACCCGTTCACTTCTTATCACAATCCAATATTCAAATGAAAGGCTGAGCAAATTGATGTTCCATGAAAGTGGCACAGGTGTTCAGGTTCAGAAAATTCCATTAGCTGTTCAATATTCCTCTAAAAGCCACACGATTATTCCAATCCTTGCTTTACTTTGCTGGTATCCTTCCCGTTGGAACCATTAAAGAAGCATTTGATTAACCTTCCAAAGGCTTGTGCACCACCTGTGTGAAAGTACTTGTTTCTCCAATTATATATTTGGTACTGCTTTTCAACAGTCCAATTATCTTTTGCACACGGATGTTTTCTAAATCGTCTTTGTCAGCATAACCATGCTTCTCAAGTTAGCAGGTAAAACATGCGGCTATCTGTGTGATCAGATTGTCATAGTTAAAAATAGTTTCTGTTTGTAAAATGTATTAGGGAAAGTAGAGAACATTAAAAACACTGTGTATTCATGGAGTGGGTTTTGAGAAAGTTTTATTCAAGATGGAAATCAACAATCTGGGCAAATCGTAAAGCATGGTGGGAAAACACTGAACCCCTATGGCCAGCCCTTTGGAATTATATCCCTATTGCCTTCAAATCTGAGGAAGTCTACCTGTGGTTCCGGAAAAGACTAAACACTTCTCTTTTTAATATTCCATGTCCCTGTGTCTCATGATCCACTTGCTTAGTGGGCACACTCTAAGGCATCCACTGGTTCCCCCTTCCATCCTTCACTTCTGCCTCACTTTCTTTTGGTCTTGCAATATGGTACTGTACTTACCTCATTGACTCCCTATCAGATTTGTGATCCTGCATTCTTTGTTTCGGAATGATCTGAGCTGAATTAGTCGAAGGCCTGTCAAAGATGTAAAGTCTGTATCCCAAACCTTTGCCTTGGAGTAACTACAAACTGACTCTGCGTGCAGTTGGTGCCAGACAAAACATCAATAAACTGTCACATCACTCTCCAACCTTCTGAGAAAGCCCTACCAACTTTTAGAACAATAGTACTGTTCTTCAGAAATAATTCATAGGTCAGCAGGCCATATTGGTGGGTAAAGGCCGACTGCCCAAAGTGACAGGGTCAAGGGAAGTGAGGGCCTGCAACAAGAACTAACATCCGTTCTCGTGCTTTTAGCACCTGATCATAATGTCTAAAGTGCTACTGTCCTTTTTCTGGGATAAAAGAACATCTTGCACTGAGACCACCAGCCATTACTCCGGTAAAAAAGGGACACACAACTACTAAGATTGTGGCCATGGAAATGGAGATGTGAACTTGTGGAGTCCCTTACCGATTTACATAATTGACCTCTAAAGAAGCGAAGTGATGGGTAGCTGTCAGCACAAAGAGAGAGGTAATTACAAACATTTGAAAAGGGGGCATGCAGAGGCTGGGCAGTGAAAGGGGGTCCAGTGTATTTTGTCTGAGGGGCCATAGGGGGTGCACAAATAATAAGTGTTGAGTAAAAGGAGAAGAAAATGGAGGGAAGTGTGACAAGGCACCAGCAGCTAGCCAGGAATGCAGTTACTGGTGAAAAAAGCCTGTTGCTAGCAAACCGATTCTGCATAGTCTCTTCCTGTATACTAAAGAGAATGTGTTTACAATTAAGAGATGTCTATGTGTTCAAACACTTTAATTTGACATATCATTTAATTTAGCATGTGTTCTTTGAATTTTTCCCGGACCGGATCCCTGCTTCTATCATTGCAATGCAGCACTACTCCTCCTTTGAATGCCTGGTCTGCATGCTCTCCCTCCCATTCACTGTGGCCACTATCTCATCCTCGCTCCTTTCGTCTACCTCTCAACTTCTCCTCCTCGGAGACTTGAACAGCCACCTGGATGCTACCAGCCCTTCTTCAGGACTCTTTTGCAACCTCTGCGATTAACTTTCTCTCTCTATTCTTCCCTCTTGCCTGACTCACCCTGGATGTTCTGATCTCCTCAAACCTCCCCTTCTCTAACCCTCTCACCACTCCTCTCTCTAGGAGTGATCACTTTCTCCTTTCTTACCACCTCTCTCTATTCCCCGCAGGTCAAGCCGAATCTAGCACTTCTCTGTCATCCAACCCATGAATAGTGTGTCAGTTGAGTCTTTTACTGTACTTTCTCTCCTCTGCCTGCACCTTTGGCTGACTAGCACACTGACGCAGTCCTCTCTAACCTTCATTACCCTATCTCTAACACTCTGGATGTCCTTGCCCCTGCCATGAGGATCCGCTTGAAGCCCAAATCCAAGTGCAACTCTTGGTACGATTCTGACCTCCCTGCCCTTACACACAAGTGTAGGGTGGCGGAGAGGAAGTGGAGGGCATCAGGCTCACCCCGAGACAAACTGGCTTGCTGCATGTTCCAAAGGCAGTGTAGACTCTCTGTGGCATCTTTCAACTCGGCTGTACCTTTCAAAATCTGCAAGGAGCTGGTCAATTCAGCTGCAGCCTCTACCACTCCTGTTCCCTCTCAGCCCTTATTCATGGCCTTGGCCTCTCATTTTACTACTAAAACACAGGACATCCTGTGCACCCTCCTCTTCCTGCTCCTGGCCCATCTGAGACCGTTTCTCCTCCTCCTTTCTCCTCCTTTCCCCTGTTCACCCCAGATGATGTTTCTAGACAAGTCTGATCTATGAAAGTCTTGTCAAGGCAGGTTCTCCCCTGCTCATTCAGAAACATCAAGGACTGCATTGACACCCTTGCTCCAGCCTTGGTCAATTTCTACAATCATTCCTTTACCACTGGAACTTTCCACACCCCCTGAAGCACTCTCTTGTGCACCCCCTTCTAAAGAATCCCTCAGCTGATCCTTTCTCTCTGGCTAACTATCAGCTGATTTTCATCACTCCTTTCCTGGGCAAACTCTCAGAAAAGCTGTCCATCTCCCAGCTTAATCTACATACTGAATCTGTTGGTTGCCTCCATGACCACCAGTCTGGTCCATCGTGATTGCGGGACAACAATTTGTCTTACTACCGCATTGAATAGTTGAATTGAATACCCCCAAAAATATTGGACTCAGAAGCATAGACATCTACTGGGACCTAATCCAGACCCAGAGCCTTACCAAGCTTTTGGCTACAATGGGCCACTCTTATGTCTTCTTCTTTGAGCGCCATCGGGATATATCCCCATATCGCACCTCCCTGTTCCTGACCCTGGTCAATAGTTCCAAGGGCCCGAGGGTCGCTGATTTCCTGATATAGTTCTTTAAAGTGCTTGACCCACAGATCTTCCATGATGCAGCCCAGACTGGGGCTGTAATTCACCTCACAAGATGATCACATCATAGCCCAGAACTTGCGGCTGTCCCCTAGTTTGATTGCAGCCAATCCCACACCTTCTCAGCAAATGCTGCTTTCTTGCTTTTCATAAGCCTACAATAGTTTCCTCTTGCTTTGGGCAATGCGTCCACCTCATCTTGTTGTACTCTTTCAGCTAGCAATACCAGACGTCCCTTTGCGCGACAGCAATCCCCAACATACCATGGCGTCCTTCTCTGTTCATGATGCTTAACCTCTTTGTATGGTTTTGTGAAAAAACTACTACGTCTTCTATAAAGATTGTAATGAACCTCCAACAGAAATACCTGATCATCTACATCTGATGAAAAAAAGAAATCCAATACTAAGAGTTTATTAGCATAAACCTGGGGGATCAAGACATTGAGATCCAACTTCACCCACTTAATTGTACGTCTAGCATGACCTGTTGTATGGATTGCCACATTTGAGCTGGCAGTGTTCTCTCGTTTGGCCCCCAAAAATGTGCGTTCTAGTGTAATGCTCAGGGGAATATGATCACTCTCTATACATGAAAGCACAGAAAAATCCTTTAATAGGGGCCATGCTACGAGATTCACCCGAATTTAGCCAATCAAGGGTGTGTGATTGCCCTCTTTAAAGGTCATGTTTGCAAGGGAATCCCTGGAAACCAACCATCACATGCCCTTAGGTGAGAGTCAATTATTATACTAGCTATCTCTGTCATGTTGATATAATTTCTCTTTGGCCTTACCACTTTCATTTCATTGCCCCCCGCCCTACACCTCATCCTCTTCCTCCATGATCCCTGCTTTTTGGCCGAGGGGATCGATCGAATATTAAAATCTCCCATCACTATCAATTTGTATGGGCAGATATTCCTTGATCTCCAGTTGGCTATCCTCTCTTGCAAGAGGTCAAATAGCTTGATATCTCCCACTGATGCATGTCTATTTTACACATTTAGGAGGAATATGCTCAAGCCAGCCACCGTTTTTACATGGAGCTCTAAGAGGTTGCTAGTCCCAGTCTCACTGACTTGATGAGAATAGGTATGCATCTACCCAGGTCAACAGACCACCACTCGGTCTTCCTCCCCTTCCTTGCATAGCTGGCATTGCAAAGGTGGCATAGCCCTGCAGGTAGGGGTGGCCAGGTTTCATCAGCGAAGTGCTTTATAACCCCTGCTATATTTCAAGATACCATGTGCACCCCACTCTCTGTGCCTGAATTTAGACCCGATATAACAGGGTTCATATTGATCAACTTATCATTTTCAAGGATCTGGCTTTTGTCATCAATATGTTCTGGTAGTGTAAGATAGTTGATAATCATATTTTACAAAATGTTGAACCATCAGGCTTGCCTACTGTTTATTCCATTTGCTCAAGAATACATAGATTTTGGTGATCTGCATGGATTTCCACCAATGTACGAGCTCCTAGTAGATGTCTCCATTCTATGCAGGTCCTCTTGATGCTCATCCACCCTCACCATGCCCCGCAGGCAGCCCATCACCCCTGGGCATGCCCTGCAGGCAGCCCACTCCACAGGGGGGACTTTTTCCACGTTCTACACGCGTTTTCGCTGGCGCGAGTGGGGTACATGTATTCCGGGTGGTGCGTGTGAAATTTTAAACGCTATTGGCCTGGCCCGAGTGGGGTACGTGTATTCCAGGGGGTGCCTGTGATGTTTTACACGCTATTGGACTGGCACAAGTGGGGTACGTGTATTCCGGGGGGTGCGTGTGAAGTTTTACACGCTATTGGCCTGGCGCAAGCTGGGTACGTGTATTCCGGG
The DNA here is from genome assembly GCF_040938575.1 of Ambystoma mexicanum. Taxonomy (NCBI): domain Eukaryota; kingdom Metazoa; phylum Chordata; class Amphibia; order Caudata; family Ambystomatidae; genus Ambystoma; species Ambystoma mexicanum. Next base: position 401,396,213 of record NC_090928.1, on the reverse strand, counting down.
GGGGTGCACCGGGAGTTTTACACGCTATTGGCCTGGCGCGAGTGGGGTACGTGTATTCCGGGGAGTATGTGTGAAGTTTTACACGCTATTGGACTGGTGCGAGTGGGGTACGTGTATTCCGGCGGTGCGCAGGGAGTTTTCCATACGTTTTCGCTAGCGCGAGCGGGGTACATGTATTCCAAGGGGTGTGCGTGGAGTTTTATATGCTATTGTCTTGGCGTGAGCGGGGTACGTGTATTCCGGGGGGTGCGTGTGAAATTTTACACGCTATTGGCCTGGAGTGAGCTGGGTACGTGTATTCCGGGGGGGTGCACGGGGAGTTTTACACGCTATTGGCCTGGCGCGAGTGGGGTACGTGTATTCCGGGGAGTATGTGTGAAGTTTTACACGCTATTGGACTGACGCGAGTGGGGTACGTGTATTCCGGCGGTGCGCAGGGAGTTTTCCATGCGTTTTCACTAGCGCGAGCGGGGTACATTTATTCCAAGGGGTGTGCGTGGAGTTTTACATGCTATTGTCTTGGCGCGAGCGGGGTACGTGTATTCCGGGGGGTGCGTGTGAAACTTTACACGCTATTGGCCTGACGCGAGGGGGTACATGTATTCCGGGGGTGCGTGTGGAGTTTTACACGCTATTGGCCAGGCGCGAGCGGGGTACGTGTATTCCGCTGTGGTGCGTTTGAAGTTTTACACGCTATTGGCCTGGCGCAAGCGTGGTACGTGTATTCCGGGGGGTGCGCAGGGAGTTTTAGACACTATTGGCCTGGCGTGAGGGTGCGGGTGCGTTTGAAGTTTTACACGCTATTGGCCTGGCGCGAGCGGGGTACGTGTATTCCGGGGGTGCGCTGGGATTTTTCCAAGCATTTTAGGTAGCGCAAGCGGGGTACGTGTATTCCGAGGGGTGAGCGTGGAGTTTTACACACTATTGGCCTGGTGCGAGCGGGGTATGTGTATTCCGGGGGGTGCGTGTGAAGTTTTACACGCTATTTGCCTGGTGCGAGCGGGGTATGTGTATTCCGGGGGGTGCGCGGGGACTTTTCCACCCGTTTTCGTGCTTTGGGGAGCTGTATGCTTGTCCCCTGGCCTTTGCGCCATGTAGGGGATTTGTGCAATGTTTTTGGAGCACGGGGCGGGGTGGGGGCGTTACTGGCACTGCTGCAGGGTCGCTGCACCACGGCTGGTCATGGATGTTGAAATCCATGAATATGCTGTGCACTGAAATGGGTTTTGGCGCACGCGGCTGGCGCAGACTTCCGCACGCGCACTCTGTGCGCCAGCCGCGTGCAACACTTGTGCGCCGAATTCTATGAATTACCCCCTATATTTTGTGTTTTTCCCCACATTGCTTTCAGTAGCTCACCAGAACATATTGCACACGATCTAGACTATGCACAGTGACAATCAGTAGATTTCTACCAATGTTAAATGTATTCTGCACTGTAGTTTTAGGATAAACTGTAGGCTTGTCCGATTACAGAAGCCACACCTGTTGTATGCATTCTGTTCAGTGTAAAAATGATTTACAAAGGCTTTTGTAATGGGGGTTTCTGATTCAAAATGCCTTTTGCGAATCAGGACCTTAGTCTCATGCCTCCCATAATCTAAGGAGTCATGATAATTTGTGTGAATGGCATTGTAGACTGACTCTGGTCCCGTGTAGCTCAACTACTACACCGACTCTCAGGAAGAAAGCTCTGTCAAATGATTGCTTGACCATTTAACTGCATAGGGGCTGCTCCATCAGGTGTACAATATCGTGACTGCTCCATCAGGTGTATAATATCGTGACTGTGACCTCACAAGATATCACGCGATCCACAATAAGACTGAAAGGTTGGCCTGAAGCTTTGAGGAGAAACTCTCACTTACCTAGCTGGGTAGACCTGGTGGATCCAGCAAAATATAAAAATTCAGTCTGGCTTCTACAATATCCACCATAAATATAGAGGTGAAGGCTCTAGAATCAACTTTAAGTGGAGATTAGTAGATAACGTTTGGATACATATGTGTTAGTCATTCTGAAAACATGACTGAATTTTACCATTTAGTGGGTGGACTATCCCAGCGCTAATTGTCAGCAGCGGCAACTCCATGGCATAAATAGCAATTATGTTACGGATATAGTTCACCTTCCCGCTCCAAAAATCAACCATATTTAGACTAACATATCTGTGTGCTTCAGCTTTGTGCTGTCGTCGTTTTTAACGAACCAAACCAAATCTGCACACTTGGCTTTCTTAAATTTGGGATCATTAGGTTTGGTTCATATTTGTCAAATTAACTTGCAGTTGCTCTTACATTCACTGCTCCATGCTTTAGATATGCAGGTGATAAAATACTTGAGGCCTGATTATGAGTTTGTAGGCAATGTTAAAACATCCTGAATTCTAGAATACAGGATGTTTTGCCACTCCGCCAAATCTCGAGTTTTTTACCAGAACTCTTTATGTACTTGCTTTTGTATGGGGTCGTTTTTTTAAAGCAAAACGAACTTGAAAAAAACTCCTTGCTGATGGAAAATGCATTTGGTTGTAGAAAAAAGAAGAACGCATGTAGGCGTTTTAACCATGTTATTGTAGATGTAGGTGGTTGAATGTAAAAACAAACGAAAGGGCTATAAGGGGATCAATTCCATTAAAACAGGGTAAAGGTGTAGCAAAAATGATCAATTAATTAATTTTTGTTTTTTCATGTTTTCTCTTACTTAAACGAGTGAGTGACTTAATGAGAAAATGTGGGTAGCACATATTGCAAAAGAAATTGCCTCTTGGCACCACTCCTCACAGTAATGTAACAGAACACACATACATTTTACTTTGAAAAGGTGGGTCTTGATAATAAATGTGAATCGCAGATAGTAAGGTTCCAGTCTACGTTTTCAGAGAGGGAATTCCACAGTCTAGGGCACCACACAGCAAAAAATTACATCTATTGAATGTGGTAAAGTAACTGCGCTCCATCACCCATCTTCCCTTCCTAGGTAAGATCATCAAGAAAGCGGTATCTGAGTAACAGCTGCAACACATCAACAGCAACAATCTCCTACAAACCTACAAATCTGGGTTTAGACCCCGATGCAGCACAGAGACGGCAACCAAACACGTGGTCGACGACGCCCTCAACATCCTTGACGATGGCCACCTCTGCCTCCTGGTTCTACTCGACCTCTCAGTTGCTTTCAACACAGTAAACCACCAGGCACTCAGGGACACCCTACATCGGTGAATAGAGATCAGCAACCTTGTCCTACGCTGGTTCATAGCATACCCCGCCAACTGCCAAAAGTTAGTTCAGATGGACTCCTCTAGATCCCCAATGCTACCCATCACCGTGGGAGTCCTGTAGGGTGCCATCCTCTCCCTACTGATCTTCAATCTATACATGGAACCTCTGGGAGCCCTCCTAGCCACACACAACATGAACACCCACTAGTATGCCAACAACAGACAGCTATACCTCAAGATCGACTCCATCAAGGACATCCACTTGCTCAAATCCTGACTCTTGCTGGTCCAGTCTCTGATGTCCAGTGCATACTTCAAGCTCAAACGCTCCAAGGCCGAATTCCTACTCCTCACCAACAACACTGAACACCCAGACATACAGACCTGGCTATCAACCATGAACCTTTAGAGCTTCACACCGGAGCTCACCTCCTGCGCCAAGTTCTACATGGACAAACACCTCTTCTTCAAGACACATATAGCTAAGAAAACTCAGACACCTTGATATCAGCTCTCCCTCCTGCGTAAAGTCAAGCCCTTCCTCCCTCCAGGCAGCTTTAGATTGACCGTTCAAGCACTGGTCCTACCCCACCTGGATAGGGGCAATGCCCTCCTAGAAGAGGTCTCCCGTCATCCTCCCTTGTGCCCCTTAGAAGTGTCCTACACGCGGCCACACACCTCATCAAGGGTCTGCACAGATACAACTACATCACCCCGGCCCTCATCAACCTTCAATGGCTCCCACTGTATGCACAAATAACATTCAAGTCTTGCTATATCATCTGTAAGGCAGTCACCCTCAAGTCACCCAGCTATCTTGCTGAGAAACCCAGCATCTCCGGCAGACAGCGCACCACCAGAAGCCATGACACGTGCAGACTTGAAATTCCGCCGCTGAAAAAAAGGAAAGGACCAGACAATAAGCTTTGACTGACTACACCCCAGGAGTATGGAACTTCCTCCCTGTCAGCATCAGACTGGCCACCACACTCCTCCTACAATTCAGAAAATAACTCAAGACCTGTTTATAGACATAAAAACACTTATCATATTTGCTTTACTCTTGATGCCCTTTAAATCATGCTGTGCCACAGTAGTAAAACATGATTGCATTCCTCTTTCCTCTTGATGCCCATTAAAACATGTAAGTCACTACAGTAAGAAAATATATCCATATTGGCACACCAACGTAGACCAGTCTTGCCACATATTAATACTTATCAAGTTTGCTGTACTCTTGATGCCCATTAAACATACCATGCCACAGTAAGAGAATGTATCCAGACTGGATTACCAACGTAGACCAGCCTTGCCACATCATAACAATTATCATGTTTGCTTTCCTCTTGATGTCCATTAAAACATGCCATGTCACCACAGTAAAAAAATATATCCAGAATGGCGCACCAATGCAGGCCAGTCTTGTGACAAAATGGGCAACAATAAAGCAAATGTGAATCATGTGTGTTTTTCTCTTGATGCCCATTGTAACATGCTCTGCCACAGTGAGAAAATTTACCCAGACTGGATTACCAGTGTAAGCCAGTCTTGCCACATAATAACACTTATCACGTTTGTTTTACTGTTGATGGCCGTTAAAACATGCAATGCCAAAGTATCAAAATGTATCCAGACTGGCCCACCAATGTAGGCCAGTCTTGTCACCTAATAACACTTATCATGTTTGATTTACTCTTGATGGCCATACAAATGTGCCATATCTTGGCAGATTCCCCCCTTACCTCCTCTGTACTCCCTTCCCCGCACACAATTAGAGGTAGGCCTGCATCCCTGCACACACACATGCATTCTTAACATTCATTCATTAATTTCTCTCATTCACACGTGCATTCTTACATCCATCTGTTTCCCCATTCATTCATGAACACATACAACAGACACTCTTTTACTCGTGCACATTTACAGATGTAAACACTTGCTTGCATGCATACATACATGTACAAATGTATACAAACATCAAACAATATTAAACTAAAACATTCTATCCTTACTTGCAGCACTGGTCCAGATACCATCTGCCACAAAGACCCTACGTCTCCTTGCTACCATTAACCGAAACTAGGAAGCAGAGAGAACTTCCTGCTTCCTAAGAACATGCACGGGGGAGATGGAGCACCTCCTGAACACCACTCATTGAGCCCTAAATGTGAGGGGAGTTGCAGAAGCCCCACTTGGTACATCTAGGCCTGTAATTCCTCAACCTGCATCCTCAATGGGTTGTGCAAGGTTGAGGAAGAAAAATGCCCCCGCCCCTGGATGGCTCATTGGGCATGCAAGCTGGGGAACATAAACTGTCAAAGGGAAATCATGACATAACAGTTAAAGCCACCCTAGGCGCGCTTGGGAGTGCTTTACCTAGGCTAGCTTTGACTCTTCCATTCTGGGTGATCAGTGGGTCGGTGACCCAACACCCATTATGGAGGAATAAATGGTTCTCAGGGCTGCTGAGCCATGGTTATGCTTATGGAGATCAAAAACCATGTTTATATATATTTATTTCGTATAAAAAAACATTTTGGCTACCACATTTTGGGCTGCCTGAAGATGAGCCAGCACAGAACCCAGAAATCAACAAATACAAAGCTAGACTATTCAAGATGATAGATAATGAGAGAAACTGTGACAGTAGCTCAAAGTTCTGCTGTAATGAAGTGGAGAAGACATCTTATCTATTTAAGCTGAACAGACAAAAACATAGTGGGCCTCATTACGAGGAAGGAGGTAACCGTGCTGCTTTTTGCGGCATGGCTACCCCCATTCCGGGTACCGGGTCCGGGTTCACTGAATGGGGAAATACCGGGCCATTCTGACCTTGGAGGGCCCGGTATTTCCCCATTCAAGGAACCCAGACCCGGTCCCTCCCCATTCCCATTGGGGAGCATGCTAACAATGGGCCCGTTAATGACGGGCCCGTTGTTAGCATGCTGGACCGCTCGCGGGACCCACTAAGGACGTCTGGTAAAACCAGGCGTTCTTAGGAGGTCCCGCAAGCGGACCTCGTAATGAGGCGGTAGGGGGTTAACGGGGCCGGCAGCTCTACCGGCCCTGTTAACCCCCTACCGCCTTCCTCGTAATGAGGCCCATTGTTTTCTTGATTAGAGCAATCTGGGGTTAGAGGTGCATGGCGGAATCTGTCACTAAACATAGGTTATTAACTGTGATGTGGCTAAGAAAGCATGTCACCCCAAGAAGATGGAAGGGTTTAAGGGCGAGGATAGGGACGGGTCATTATGCTAAATTCATTACCAATACGAATCTTTCCACTTATTGATCGAGCGAAATGCTACCTGAGATTTCCGATATTATCAATTTCTCTACCAAGTAAACATTTGAATGCAGATTCTTAATTTCACCAACCAAAGCAGCTATGCAATGATCATTCTGCATTACCACACAATGTACCATTGAAACAACAGCACATGTTCACCACCCTTCACCCTCTCTTTGGTGACCTAATACACAGTGATGGCATTTCACCAAAATGCCAGAGGTAGCGAAGTGACATCACACGACCCTTGACCTATGATGACAACACAGGAAGTGATGTCATTTGACCCCACCCTGAGGTGAAATCACAGGAAGCGATGGAACATGACCTTTCACCCCACGACAAAACAGGAAGTGGCATCACATATCATTGTTTCTGAGTACACTACAAAAAAAATGGTTACGATATCACTGTACAGTGATATACATTTCAAACAAGAATGGATTACCATATGTATCGCGCACATAATATTACATCGTCTTGCTCCATTTATAAAGCTCTTGATGCTAGACCAATCTTGCAAGATTGCTACGAACAGGCTGCCTGTCCACCCTACTGCATAACTGTAAACTCCCGTGGCACATAGAGTCCAACAACGAGCCTTCATTGATCGGATATCTATGCACCAACGTGTTACCCTAAATCAGTGCTTAATTTGTGGGGGTGTTTGCCAGGGTTCAGCCCTGGCACATATTTCGGAGCCCCGGCACTTATTGGCTCAGGCTCAGTTTGATTATGATGTGGTGTTTTGACAACCTTATTATTTTAACTGCCAGTCACATGATAAACACCTATAGAATCAGAGCAAATTGTAAATGATGATTGTGTTTAAAGACACACTTAAACATGTGTCTCATGTCAAGATACAAGGAGTATGTTATTTTATGTGTATGTTGATTGGTATTTGTAAATCACACATCTGCTGTAGTGACCAAGTCACTACAATAAGCTTGTGGGAGTTGCAGCTTTAACTCCACATATGTAAAGAGCCTGTGGAGCAGCCGTGCATGGTGGCAACAGTGGGTGCAGAGATGCTCATCCTGATGTGTCCTGGGTGTCTTAGAAAATATTTTAGCCCTGGCACTTATTTTTTTACAAAGTAAGCTCTGCCCCGAATCAGCGGAATTCCTGCAATTCCCCTCTGAAGCAGTCTGCGTACATCTCAACAAAATCATTTGGATTTAAACTAGAAAATACTGTTCGTCACATGGTTTGCCGTTTTGAAGACTATGCAAAGATTTGAAAGTGTTTCCAAAATAGTTCTCTGCATTGCCCAGGTTGCTTCTCGACGGAATTCTCTCTGAAAATGGGTTTTCCCTGCACACAGACCCGTTCACTTCTTATCACAATCCAATATTCAAATGAAAGGCTGAGCAAATTGATGTTCCATGAAAGTGGCACAGGTGTTCAGGTTCAGAAAATTCCATTAGCTGTTCAATATTCCTCTAAAAGCCACACGATTATTCCAATCCTTGCTTTACTTTGCTGGTATCCTTCCCGTTGGAGCCATTAAAGAAGCATTTGATTAACCTTCCAAAGGCTTGTGCACCACCTGTGTGAAAGTACTTGTTTCTCCAATTATATATTTGGTACTGCTTTTCAACAGTCCCATTATCTTTTGCACACGGATGTTTTCTAAATCGTCTTTGTCAGCATAACCATGCTTCTCAAGTTAGCAGGTAAAACATGCGGCTATCTGTGTGATCAGATTGTCATAGTTAAAAATAGTTTTTGTTTGTAAAATGTATTAGCAAAAGTAGAGAACATTAAAAACACTGTGTATTCATGGAGTGGGTTTTGAGAAAGCTTTATTCAAGATGGAAAGCAACAATCTGGGCGAATCGTAAAGCATGGTGGGAAAACACTGAACCCCTATGGCCAGCCCTTTGGAATTATATCCCTATTGCCTTCAAATCTGAGGAAGTCTACCTGTGGTTCCGGAAAAGACTAAACACTTCTCTTTTTAATATTCCATGTCCCTGTGTCTCATGATCCACTTGCTTAGTGGGCACACTCTAAGGCATCCACTGGTTCCCCCTTCCATCCTTCACTTCTACCTCACTTTCCTTTTGTCTTGCAATATGGTACTGTACTTACCTCATTGACTCCCTATCAGATTTCTGATCCTGCATTCTTTGTTTCGGAATGATCTGAGCTGAATTCGTCGAAGGCCTGTCAAAGATGTTAAGTCTGTATCCCAAACCTTTGCCTTGGAGTAACTACAAACTGACTCTGCGTGCAGTTGGTGCCAGACAAAACATCAATAAACTGTCACATCACTCTCCAACCTTCTGAGAAAGCCCTACCAGCTTTTAGAACAATAGTACTGTTCTTCAGAAATAATTCATAGTTCAGCAGGCCATATTGGTGGGTAAAGGCCTACTGCCCAAAGTGACAGGGCCAAGGGAAGTGAGGGCCTGCAACAAGAACTAACACCCGTTCTCGTGCTGTTAGCACCTGATCATAATGTCTAAAGTGCTACTGTCCTTTTTCTCGGATAAAAGAACATCTTCCACTGAGACCACCAGCCATTACTCCGGTAAAAAAGGGACACACAACTGCTAAGATTGTGGCCATGGAAATGGAGATGTGAACTTGTGGAGTCCCTTACCGATTTACATAATTGACCTCTAAAGAAGCGAAGTGATGGGTAGTTGTCATCACAAAGAGAGAGGTAATTACAAACATTTGAAAAGGGGGCATGCAGAGGCTGGGCAGTGAAAGGGGGTGCAGTGTATTTTGTCTGAGGGGCCATAGGGGGTGCACAAATAATAAGTGTTGAGTAAAAGGAGAATAAAATGGAGGGAAGTGTGACAAGGCACCAGCAGCTAGCCAGGATTGCATTTACTGGTGAAAAAAGCCTGTTGCTAGCAAACCGATTCTGCATAGTCTCTTCCTGTATACTAAAGAGAATGTGTTTACAATTAAGAGATGTCTATGTGTTCAAACACTTTAATTTGACATATCATTTAATTTAGCATGTGTTCTTTGAATTTTTCCCTGACCGGATCCCTGCTTCTATCATTGCAATGCAGCACTACTCCTCCTTTGAATGCCTGGTCTGCACGCTCTCCCTCCCATTCACTGTGGCCACTATCTCATCCTCGCTCCTTTCGTCTACCTCTCAACTTCTCCTCCTCGGAGACTTGAACAGCCACCTGGATGCTACCAGCCCTTCTTCAGGACTCTTTTGCAACCTCTGCGATTAACTTTCTCTCTCTATTCTTCCCTCTTGCCTGACTCACCCTGGATGTTCTGATCTCCTCAAACCTCCCCTTCTCTAACATACTCACCACTCCTCTCTCTAGGAGTGATCACTTTCTCCTATCTTACCACCTCTCTCTCTTCCCCGCAGGTCAAGCCAAATCTAGCACTTCTCTGTCATCCAACCCATGAAGAGTGTGTCAGTTGAGTCTTTTACTGTTACTTTCTCTCCTCTGCCTGCACCTTTGGCTGACTAGCACACTGACGCAGTCCTCTCTAACCTTCATTACCCTATCTCTAAAACTCTGGATGTCCTTGCCCCTGTCATGAGGATCCGCTTGAAGCCCAAATCCAAGTGCAACTCTTGGTACGATTCTGACCTCCCTGCCCTTACACACAAGTGTAGGGTGGCGGAGAGGAAGTGGAGGGCATCAGGCTCACCCCGAGACAAACTGGCTTGCTGCATGTTCCAAAGGCAGTGTAGACTCTCTGTTCTCTCTACCAAGAGAGCCTACATCCAAGCCTGCATATCTGTGGCATCTTTCAACTCGGCTGTACCTTTCAACATCTGCAAGGAGCTTGTCAATTCGGCTGCAGCCTCTACCACTCCTGTTCCCTCTCAGCCCTTATTCATGGCCTTGGCCTCTCATTTTACTACTAAAACACAGGACATCCTGTGCACCCTCCTCTTCCTGCTCCTGGCCCATCTGAGGCCATTTCTCCTCCCCCTTTCTCCTCCTTTCCCCTGTTCACCCCTGATGATGTTTCTAGACAAGTCTGATCTATGAAAGTCTTGTCAAGGCAGGTTCTCCCCTGCTCATTCAGAACCACCAAGGACTGCATTGACACCCTTGCTCCAGCCTTGGTCAATTTCTACAATCATTCCTTTACCACTGGAACTTTCCACACCCCCTGAAGCACTGTCTTGTGCACCCCCTTCTAAAGAATCCCTTTGCTGATCCTTTCTCTCTGGCTAACTATCGGCTGATTTTCATCACTCCTTTCCTGGGCAAACTCTCAGAAAAGCTGTCCATCTCCCAGCTTAATCTACATACTGAATCTGTTGGTTGCCTCCATGACCACCAGTCTGGTCCATCGTGATTGCGGGACAACAATTTGTCTTACAACCGCATTGAATAGTTGAATTGAATACCCCCAAAAATATTGGACTCAGAAGCATAGACATCTACTGGGACCTATTCCAGACCCAGAGCCTTACCAAGCTTTTGGCTACAATGGGCCACTCTTATGTCTTCTTCTTTGAGCGCCATCGGGATATATCCCCTTATCGCACCTCCCTGTTCCTGACCCTGGTCAATAGTTCCAAGGGCCCGAGGGTCGCTGATTTCCTGATATAGTTCTTTAAAGTGCTTGACCCAAAAATCTTCCATGATGCAGCCCAGACTGGGGCTGTAATTCACCTCACAAGATGATCACATCATAGCCCAGAACTTGCGGCTGTCCCCTAGTTTGATTGCAGCCAATCCCACACCTTCTCAGCAAATGCTGCTTTCTTGCTTTTCATAAGCCTACAATAGTTTCCTCTTGCTTTGGGCAATGCGTCCACCTCATCTTGTTGTACTCTTTCAGCTAGCAATACCAGACGTCCCTTTGCGCGACAGCAATCCCCAACATACCATGGCGTCCTTCCCTGTGCATGATGCTTAACCTCTTTGTATGGTTTTGTGAAAAAACTACTACGTCTTCTATAAAGATTGTAATGAACCTCCAACAGAAATACCTGATCATCTACATCTGATGAAAAAAAGAAATCCAATACTAAGAGTTTATTAGCATAAACCTGGGGGATCAAGACATTGAGATCCAACTTCACCCACTTAATTGTACGTCTAGCATGACCTGTTGTATGGATTGCCACATTTGAGCTGGCAGTGTTCTCTCATTTGGCCCCCAAAAATGTGCGTTCTAGTGTAATGCTCAGGGGAATATGATCACTCTCTATACATGAAAGCACAGAAAAATCCTTTAATAGGGGCCATGCTACGAGATTCACCCGAATTTAGCCAATCAAGGGTGTGTGATTGCCCTCTTTAAAGGTCATGTTTGAAAGGGAATCCCTGGAAACCAACCATCACATGCCCTTAGGTGAGAGTCAATTATTATACTAGCTATCTCTATCATGTTCATATAATTTCTCTTTGGCCTTACCACTTTCATTTCATTGCCCCCCCCCCACACCTCATCCTCTTCCTCCATGATCCCTGCTTTTTGGCCGAGGGGATCGATCGAATATTAAAATCTCCCATCACTATCAATTTGTATGGGCAGATATTCCTTGATCTCCAGTTGGCTATCCTCTCTTAAAAGAGGTCAAATAGCTTGATATCTCCCACTGCTGCATGTCTATTTTACACATTTAGGAGGAATATGCTCAAGCCAGCCACCGTTTTTACATGGAGCTCTAAGAGGTTGCTAGTCCCAGTCTCACTGACTTGATGAGAATAGGTATGCATCTACCCAGGTCAACAGACCACCACTCGGTCTTCCTCCCCTTCCTTGCATAGCTGGCATTGCAAAGGTGGCATAGCCCTGCAGGTAGGGGTGGCCAGGTTTCATCAGCGAAGTGCTTAATAACCCCTGCTATATTTCAAGATACCATGTGCACCCCACTCTCTGTGCCTGAATTTAGACCCGATATAACAGGGTTCATATTGATCAACTTATCATTTTCAAGGATCTGGCTTTTGTCATCAATATGTTCTGGTAGTGTAAGATAGTTGATAATCATATTTTACAAAATGTTGAACCATCAGGCTTGCCTACTGTTTATTCCATTTGCTCAAGAATACATAGATTTTGGTGATCTGCATGGATTTCCACCAATGTACGAGCTCCTAGTAGATGTCTCCATTCTATGCAGGTCCTCTTGATGCCCATCCACCCTCACCATGCCCCGCAGTCAGCCCATCACCCCTGGGCATGCCCTGCAGGCAGCCCACTCCACAGGGGGGACTTTTTCCACGTTCTACACGCGTTTTCGCTGGCGCGAGTGGGGTACATGTATTCCGGGTGGTGCCTGTGAAATTTTAAACGCTATTGGCCTGGCCCGAGTGGGGTATGTGTATTCCAGGGGGTGCCTGTGATGTTTTACACGCTATTAGACTGGCACAAGTGGGGTACGTGTATTCCGGGGGGGAGCACGGGGAGTTTTACACGCTATTGGCCTGGCGCGAGTGGGGTACGTGTATTCCGGGGAGTATGTGTGAAGTTTTACACGCTATTGGACTGGCGCGAGTGGGGTACGTGTATTCCGGCGGTGCGCAGGGAGTTTTCCATACGTTTTCGCTAGCGCGAGCGGGGTACATGTATTCCAAGGGGTGTGCGTGGAGTTTTATATGCTATTGTCTTGGCGTGAGCGGGGTACGTGTATTCCGGGGGGTGCGTGTGAAATTTTACACGCTATTGGCCTGGAGTGAGCTGGGTACGTGTATTCCGGGGGGGTGCACGGGGAGTTTTACACGCTATTGGCCTGGCGCGAGTGGGGTACATGTATTCCGGGGAGTATGTGTGAAGTTTTACACGCTATTGGACTGACGCGAGTGGGGTACGTGTATTCCGGCGGTGCGCAGGGAGTTTTCCATGCGTTTTCACTAGCGCGAGCTAGTGGAGTTTCACATGCTATTGTCTTGGCGCGAGCGGGGTACGTGTATTCCGGGGGGTGCGTGTGAAACTTACACGCTATTGGCCTGGCGCGAGGGGGTACATGTATTCCGGGGGTGCGTGTGGAGTTTTACACGCTATTGGCCAGGCGCGAGCGGGGTACGTGTATTCTGCTGTGGTGCGTTTGAAGTTTTACACGCTATTGGCCTGGCGCAAGCGTGGTACGTGTATTCCGGGGGGTGCGCAGGGAGTTTGACACACTATTGGCCTGGCGCGAGCAGGGTACGTGTATTCTGGGGGTGCGCTGGGATTTTTCCAAGCATTTTAGGTAGCGCAAGCGGGGTACGTGTATTCCGAGGGGTGAGCTTGGAGTTTTACACACTATTGGCCTGGTGCGAGCGGGGTATGTGTATTCCGGGGGGTGCGTGTGAAGTTTTACACGCTATTTGCCTGGTGCGAGCGGGGTATGTGTATTCCGGGGGGTGCGCGGGGACTTTTCCACCCGTTTTCGTGCTTTGGGGAGCTGTATGCTTGTCCCCTGGCCTTTGCGCCATGTAGGGGATTTGTGCAATGTTTTTGGAGCACGGGGCGGGGTGGGGGCGTTACTGGCACTGCTGCAGGGTCGCTGCACCACGGCTGGTCATGGATGTTGAAATCCATGAATATGCTGTGCACTGAAATGGGTTTTGGCGCACGCGGCTGGCGCAGACTTCCGCACGCGCACTCTGTGCGCCAGCCGCGTGCAACACTTGTGCGCCGAATTCTATGAATTACCCCCTATATTTTGTGTTTTTCCCCACATTGCATTCAGTAGCTCACCAGAACATATTGCACACGATCTAGACTATGCACAGTGACAATCAGTAGATTTCTACCAATGTTAAATGTATTCTGCACTGTAGTTTTAGGATAAACTGTAGGCTTGTCCGATTACAGAAGCCACACCTGTTGTATGCATTCTGTTCAGTGTAAAAATGATTTACAAAGGCTTTTGTAATGGGGGTTTCTGATTCAAAATGCCTTTTGCGAATCAGGACCTTAGTCTCATGCCTCCCATAATCTAAGGAGTCATGATAATTTGTGTGAATGGCATTGTAGGCTGACTCTGGTCCCGTGTAGCTCAACTACTACACCGACTTGAAAGCCTTTAAGCTCTCAGGAAGAAAGCTCTGTCAAATGATTGCTTGACCATTTAACTGCATAGGGGCTGCTCCATCAGGTGTACAATATCGTGACTGCTCCATCAGGAGTACAATATCGTGACTGTGACCTCACAAGATATCACGCGATCCACAATAAGACTGAAAGGTTGGCCTGAAGCTTTGAGGAGAAACTCTCACTTACTTAGCTGGGTAGACCTGGTGGATCCAGCAAAATATAAAAATTCAGTCTGGCTTGTACAATATCCACCATAAATATAGAGGTGAAGGCTCTAGAATCAACTTTAAGTGGAGATTAGTAGATAACGTTTGGATACATATGTGTTAGTCATTCTGAAAACATGACTGAATTTTACCATTTAGTGGGTGGACTATCCCAGCGCTAATTGTCAGCAGCGGCAACTCCATGGCATAAATAGCAATTATGTTACGGATATAGTTCACCTTCCCGCTCCAAAAATCAACCATATTTAGACTAACATATCTGTGTGCTTCAGCTTTGTGCTGTCGTCGTTTTTAACGAACCAAACCAAATCTGCACACTTGGCTTTCTTAAATTTGGGATCATTAGGTTTGGTTCATATTTGTCAAATTAACTTGCAGTTGCTCTTACATTCACTGCTCCATGCTTTAGATATGCAGGTGATAAAATACTTGAGGCCTGATTATGAGTTTGTAGGCAATGTTAAAACATCCTGAATTCTAGAATACAGGATGTTTTGCCACTCCGCCCAATCTCGAGTTTTTTACCAGAACTCTTTATGTACTTGCTTTTGTATGGGGTCGTTTTTTTAAAGCAAAACGAACTTGAAAAAAACTCCTTGCTGATGGAAAATGCATTTGGTTGTAGAAAAAAGAAGAACACATATAGGCGTTTTAACCATGTTATTGTAGATGTAGGTGGTTGAATGTAAAAACAAACGAAAGGGCTATAAGGGGATCAATTCCATTAAAACAGGGTAAAGGTGTAGCAAAAATGATCAATTAATTAATTTTTGTTTTTTCATGTTTTCTCTTACTTAAACGAGTGAGTGACTTAATGAGAAAATGTGGGTAGCTCATATTGCAAAAGAAATTGCCTCTTGGCACCACTCCTCACAGTAATGTAACAGAACACACATACATTTTACTTTGAAAAGGTGGGTCTTGATAATAAATGTGAATCGCAGATAGTTAGGTTCCAGTCTACGTTTTCAGAGAGGGAATTCCACAGTCTAGGGCACCACACAGCAAAAAATTACATCTATTGAATGTGGTAAAGTAACTGCGCTCCATCACCCATCTTCCCTTCCTAGGTAAGATCATCAAGAAAGCGGTATCTGAGTAACAGCTGCAACACATCAACAGCAACAATCTCCTACAAACCTACAAATCTGGGTTTAGACCCCAATGCAGCACAGAGACGGCAACCAAACACGTGGTCGACGACGCCCTCAACATCCTTGACGATGGCCACCTCTGCCTCCTGGTTCTACTCGACCTCTCAGTTGCTTTCAACACAGTAAACCACCAGGCACTCAGGGACACCCTACATCGGTGAATAGAGATCAGCAACCTTGTCCTACGCTGGTTCATAGCATACCCCGCCAACTGCCAAAAGTTAGTTCAGATGGACTCCTCTAGATCCCCAATGCTACCCATCACCGTGGGAGTCCTGTAGGGTGCCATCCTCTCCCTACTGATCTTCAATCTATACATGGAACCTCTGGGAGCCCTCCTAGCCACACACAACATGAACACCCACTAGTATGCCAACAACAGACAGCTATACCTCAAGATCGACTCCATCAAGGACATCCACTTGCTCAAATCCTGACTCTTGCTGGTCCAGTCTCTGATGTCCAGTGCATACTTGAAGCTCAAACGCTCCAAGGCCGAATTCCTACTCCTCACCAACAACACTGAACACCCAGACATACAGACCTGGCTATCAATCATGAACCTTTAGAGCTTCACACCGGAGCTCACCTCCTGCGCCAAGTTCTACATCGACAAACACCTCTTCTTCAAGACACATATAGCTAAGAAAACTCAGACACCTTGATATCAGCTCTCCCTCCTGCGTAAAGTCAAGCCCTTCCTCCCTCCAGGCAGCTTTAGATTGACCGTTCAAGCACTGGTCCTACCCCACCTGGATAGGGGCAATGCCCTCCTAGAAGGTCTCCCGTCATCCTCCCTTGTGCCCCTTAGAAGTGTCCTACACGCGGCCACACACCTCATCAAGGGTCTGCACAGATACAACTACATCACCCCGGCCCTCATCAACCTTCAATGGCTCCCACTGTATGCACAAATAACATTCAAGTCTTGCTATATCATCTGTAAGGCAGTCACCCTCAAGTCACCCAGCTATCTTGCTGAGAAACCCAGCATCTCCGGCAGACAGCGCACCACCAGAAGCCATGACACGTGCAGACTTGAAATTCCGCCGCTGAAAAAAAGGAAAGGACCAGACAATAAGCTTTGACTGACTACACCCCAGGAGTATGGAACTTCCTCCCTGTCAGCATCAGACTGGCCACCACACTCCTCCTACAATTCAGAAAATAACTCAAGACCTGTTTATAGACATAAAAACACTTATCATGTTTGCTTTACTCTTGATGCCCTTTAAATCATGCTGTGCCACAGTAGTAAAACATGATTGCATTCCTCTTTCCTCTTGATGCCCATTAAAACATGTAAGTCACTACAGTAAGAAAATATATCCATATTGGCACATCAACGTAGACCAGTCTTGCCACATATTAATACTTATCAAGTTTGCTGTACTCTTGATGCCCATTAAACATACCATGCCACAGTAAGAGAATGTATCCAGACTGGATTACCAACGTAGACCAGTCTTGCCACATCATAACAATTATCATGTTTGCTTTCCTCTTGATGCCCATTAAAACATGCCATGTCACC
The DNA here is from genome assembly GCF_040938575.1 of Ambystoma mexicanum. NCBI lineage: Eukaryota > Metazoa > Chordata > Amphibia > Caudata > Ambystomatidae > Ambystoma > Ambystoma mexicanum. The sequence continues at coordinate 401,378,803 of NC_090928.1, read as the reverse complement.
ACAGTAAAAAAATTATATCCAGAATGGCGCACCAATGCAGGCCAGTCTTGTGACAAAATGGGCAACAATAAAGCAAATGTGAATCATGTGTGTTTTTCTCTTGATGCCCATTGTAACATGCTCTGCCACAGTGAGAAAATTTACCCAGACTGGATTACCAGTGTAAGCCAGTCTTGCCACATAATAACACTTATCACGTTTGTTTTACTGTTGATGGCCGTTAAAACATGCAATGCCAAAGTATCAAAATGTATCCAGACTGGCCCACCAATGTAGGCCAGTCTTGTCACCTAATAACACTTATCATGTTTGATTTACTCTTGATAGCCATACAAATGTGCCATGTCTTGGCAGATTCCCCCCTTACCTCCTCTGTACTCCCTTCCACGCACACAATTAGAGGTAGGCCTGCATCCCTGCACACACACATGCATTCTTAACATTCATTCATTAATTTCTCTCATTCACACGGGCATTCTTACATCCATCTGTTTCCCCATTCACTCATGAACACATACAACAGACACTCTTTTACTCATGCACATTTACAGATGTAAACACTTGCTTGCATGCATACATACATGTACAAATGTATACAAACATCAAACAATATTAAACTAAAACATTCTATCCTTACTTGCAGCACTGGTCCAGATACCATCTGCCACAAAGACCCTACGTCTCCTTGCTACCATTAACCGAAACTAGGAAGCAGAGAGAACTTCCTGCTTCCTAAGAACATGCACGGGGGAGATGGAGCACCTCCTGAACACCACCCATTGAGCCCTAAATGTGAGGGGAGTTGCAGAAGCCCCACTTGGTACATCTAGGCCTGTAATTCCTCAACCTTCATCCTCAATGGGTTGTGCAAGGTTGAGGAAGAAAAATGCCCCCGCCCTTGGATGGCCCATTGGGCATGCAAGCTGGGGAACATAAACTGTCAAAGGGAAATCATGACATAACAGTTAAAGCCACCCTAGGCGCGCTTGAGAGTGCTTTACCTAGGCTAGCTTTGACTCTTCCATTCTGGGTGATCAGTGGGTCGGTGACCCAACACCCATTATGGAGGAATAAATGGTTCTCAGGGCTGCTGAGCCATGGTTATGCTTATGGAGATCAAAAACCATGTTTATATATATTTATTTCGTATAAAAAAACATTTTGGCTACCACATTTTGGGCTGCCTGAAGATGAGCCAGCACAGAACCCAGAAATCAACAAATACAAAGCTAGACTATTCAAGATGATAGATAATGAGAGAAACTGTGACAGTAGCTCAAAGTTCTGCTGTAATGAAGTGGAGAAGACATCTTATCTATTTAAGCTGAACAGACAAAAACATAGTGGGCCTCATTACGAGGAAGGAGGTAACCATGCTGCTTTTTGCGGCATGGCTACCCCCATTCCGGGTACCGGGTCTGGGTTCACTGAATGGGGAAATACCGGGCCATTCTGACCTTGGAGGGCCCGGTATTTCCCCATTCAAGGAACCCAGACCCGGTCCCTCCCCATTCCCATTGGGGAGCATGCTAACAATGGGCCCGTTAATGACGGGCCCGTTGTTAGCATGCTGGACCGCTCGCGGGACCCACTAAGGACGTCTGGTAAAACCAGGCGTTCTTAGGAGGTCCCGCAAGCGGACCTCGTAATGAGGCGGTAGGGGGTTAACGGGGCCGGCAGCTCTACCGGCCCTGTTAACCCCCTACCGCCTTCCTCGTAATGAGGCCCATTGTTTTCTTGATTAGAGCAATCTGGGGTTAGAGGTGCATGGCGGAATCTGTCACTAAACATAGGTTATTAACTGTGATGTGGCTAAGAAAGCATGTCACCCCAAGAAGATGGAAGGGTTTAAGGGCGAGGATAGGGACGGGTCATTATGCTAAATTCATTACCAATACGAATCTTTCCACTTATTGATCGAGCGAAATGCTACCTGAGATTTCCGATATTATCAATTTCTCTACCAAGTAAACATTTGAATGCAGATTCTTAATTTCACCAACCAAAGCAGCTATGCAATGATCATTCTGCATTACCACACAATGTACCATTGAAACAACAGCACATGTTCACCACCCTTCACCCTCTCTTTGGTGACCTAATACACAGTGATGGCATTTCACCAAAATGCCAGAGGTAGCGAAGTGACATCACACGACCCTTGACCTATGATGACAACACAGGAAGTGATGTCATTTGACCCCACCCTGAGGTGAAATCACAGGAAGCGATGGAACATGACCTTTCACCCCACGACAAAACAGGAAGTGGCATCACATATCATTGTTTCTGAGTACACTACAAAAAAAATGGTTACGATATCACTGTACAGTGATATACATTTCAAACAAGAATGGATTACCATATGTATCGCGCACATAATATTACATCGTCTTGCTCCATTTATAAAGCTCTTGATGCTAGACCAATCTTGCAAGATTGCTACGAACAGGCTGCCTGTCCACCCTACTGCATAACTGTAAACTCCCGTGGCACATAGAGTCCAACAACGAGCCTTCATTGATCGGATATCTATGCACCAACGTGTTACCCTAAATCAGTGCTTAATTTGTGGGGGTGTTTGCCAGGGTTCAGCCCTGGCACATATTTCGGAGCCCCGGCACTTATTGGCTCAGGCTCAGTTTGATTATGATGTGGTGTTTTGACAACCTTATTATTTTAACTGCCAGTCACATGATAAACACCTATAGAATCAGAGCAAATTGTAAATGATGATTGTGTTTAAAGACACACTTAAACATGTGTCTCATGTCAAGATACAAGGAGTATGTTATTTTATGTGTATGTTGATTGGTATTTGTAAATCACACATCTGCTGTAGTGACCAAGTCACTACAATAAGCTTGTGGGAGTTGCAGCTTTAACTCCACATATGTAAAGAGCCTGTGGAGCAGCCGTGCATGGTGGCAACAGTGGGTGCAGAGATGCTCATCCTGATGTGTCCTGGGTGTCTTAGAAAATATTTTAGCCCTGGCACTTATTTTTTTACAAAGTAAGCTCTGCCCCGAATCAGCGGAATTCCTGCAATTCCCCTCTGAAGCAGTCTGCGTACATCTCAACAAAATCATTTGGATTTAAACTAGAAAATACTGTTCGTCACAAGGTTTGCCGTTTTGAAGACTATGCAAAGATTTGAAAGTGTTTCCAAAATAGTTCTCTGCATTGCCCAGGTTGCTTCTCGACGGAATTCTCTCTGAAAATGGGTTTTCCCTGCACACAGACCCGTTCACTTCTTATCACAATCCAATATTCAAATGAAAGGCTGAGCAAATTGATGTTCCATGAAAGTGGCACAGGTGTTCAGGTTCAGAAAATTCCATTAGCTGTTCAATATTCCTCTAAAAGCCACACGATTATTCCAATCCTTGCTTTACTTTGCTGGTATCCTTCCCGTTGGAGCCATTAAAGAAGCATTTGATTAACCTTCCAAAGGCTTGTGCACCACCTGTGTGAAAGTACTTGTTTCTCCAATTATATATTTGGTACTGCTTTTCAACAGTCCCATTATCTTTTGCACACGGATGTTTTCTAAATCGTCTTTGTCAGCATAACCATGCTTCTCAAGTTAGCAGGTAAAACATGCGGCTATCTGTGTGATCAGATTGTCATAGTTAAAAATAGTTTTTGTTTGTAAAATGTATTAGCAAAAGTAGAGAACATTAAAAACACTGTGTATTCATGGAGTGGGTTTTGAGAAAGCTTTATTCAAGATGGAAAGCAACAATCTGGGCGAATCGTAAAGCATGGTGGGAAAACACTGAACCCCTATGGCCAGCCCTTTGGAATTATATCCCTATTGCCTTCAAATCTGAGGAAGTCTACCTGTGGTTCCGGAAAAGACTAAACACTTCTCTTTTTAATATTCCATGTCCCTGTGTCTCATGATCCACTTGCTTAGTGGGCACACTCTAAGGCATCCACTGGTTCCCCCTTCCATCCTTCACTTCTACCTCACTTTCCTTTTGTCTTGCAATATGGTACTGTACTTACCTCATTGACTCCCTATCAGATTTCTGATCCTGCATTCTTTGTTTCGGAATGATCTGAGCTGAATTCGTCGAAGGCCTGTCAAAGATGTTAAGTCTGTATCCCAAACCTTTGCCTTGGAGTAACTACAAACTGACTCTGCGTGCAGTTGGTGCCAGACAAAACATCAATAAACTGTCACATCACTCTCCAACCTTCTGAGAAAGCCCTACCAACTTTTAGAACAATAGTACTGTTCTTCAGAAATAATTCATAGCTCAGCAGGCCATATTGGTGGGTAAAGGCCTACTGCCCAAAGTGACAGGGCCAAGGGAAGTGAGGGCCTGCAACAAGAACTAACACCCGTTCTCGTGCTGTTAGCACCTGATCATAATGTCTAAAGTGCTACTGTCCTTTTTCTCGGATAAAAGAACATCTTCCACTGAGACCACCAGCCATTACTCCGGTAAAAAAGGGACACACAACTGCTAAGATTGTGGCCATGGAAATGGAGATGTGAACTTGTGGAGTCCCTTACCGATTTACATAATTGACCTCTAAAGAAGCGAAGTGATGGGTAGTTGTCATCACAAAGAGAGAGGTAATTACAAACATTTGAAAAGGGGGCATGCAGAGGCTGGGCAGTGAAAGGGGGTGCAGTGTATTTTGTCTGAGGGGCCATAGGGGGTGCACAAATAATAAGTGTTGAGTAAAAGGAGAATAAAATGGAGGGAAGTGTGACAAGGCACCAGCAGCTAGCCAGGATTGCATTTACTGGTGAAAAAAGCCTGTTGCTAGCAAACCGATTCTGCATAGTCTCTTCCTGTATACTAAAGAGAATGTGTTTACAATTAAGAGATGTCTATGTGTTCAAACACTTTAATTTGACATATCATTTAATTTAGCATGTGTTCTTTGAATTTTTCCCGGACCGGATCCCTGCTTCTATCATTGCAATGCAGCACTACTCCTCCTTTGAATGCCTGGTCTGCACGCTCTCCCTCCCATTCACTGTGGCCACTATCTCATCCTCGCTCCTTTCGTCTACCTCTCAACTTCTCCTCCTCGGAGACTTGAACAGCCACCTGGATGCTACCAGCCCTTCTTCAGGACTCTTTTGCAACCTCTGCGATTAACTTTCTCTCTCTATTCTTCCCTCTTGCCTGACTCACCCTGGATGTTCTGATCTCCTCAAACCTCCCCTTCTCTAACATACTCACCACTCCTCTCTCTAGGAGTGATCACTTTCTCCTATCTTACCACCTCTCTCTCTTCCCCGCAGGTCAAGCCAAATCTAGCACTTCTCTGTCATCCAACCCATGAAGAGTGTGTCAGTTGAGTCTTTTACTGTTACTTTCTCTCCTCTGCCTGCACCTTTGGCTGACTAGCACACTGACGCAGTCCTCTCTAACCTTCATTACCCTATCTCTAAAACTCTGGATGTCCTTGCCCCTGTCATGAGGATCCGCTTGAAGCCCAAATCCAAGTGCAACTCTTGGTACGATTCTGACCTCCCTGCCCTTACACACAAGTGTAGGGTGGCGGAGAGGAAGTGGAGGGCATCAGGCTCACCCCGAGACAAACTGGCTTGCTGCATGTTCCAAAGGCAGTGTAGACTCTCTGTTCTCTCTACCAAGAGAGCCTACATCCAAGCCTGCATATCTGTGGCATCTTTCAACTCGGCTGTACCTTTCAACATCTGCAAGGAGCTGGTCAATTCGGCTGCAGCCTCTACCACTCCTGTTCCCTCTCAGCCCTTATTCATGGCCTTGGCCTCTCATTTTACTACTAAAACACAGGACATCCTGTGCACCCTCCTCTTCCTGCTCCTGGCCCATCTGAGGCCATTTCTCCTCCCCCTTTCTCCTCCTTTCCCCTGTTCACCCCTGATGATGTTTCTAGACAAGTCTGATCTATGAAAGTCTTGTCAAGGCAGGTTCTCCCCTGCTCATTCAGAACCACCAAGGACTGCATTGACACCCTTGCTCCAGCCTTGGTCAATTTCTACAATCATTCCTTTACCACTGGAACTTTCCACACCCCCTGAAGCACTGTCTTGTGCACCCCCTTCTAAAGAATCCCTTTGCTGATCCTTTCTCTCTGGCTAACTATCGGATGATTTTCATCACTCCTTTCCTGGGCAAACTCTCAGAAAAGCTGTCCATCTCCCAGCTTAATCTACATACTGAATCTGTTGGTTGCCTCCATGACCACCAGTCTGGTCCATCGTGATTGCGGGACAACAATTTGTCTTACAACCGCATTGAATATTTGAATTGAATACCCCCAAAAATATTGGACTCAGAAGCATAGACATCTACTGGGACCTATTCCAGACCCAGAGCCTTACCAAGCTTTTGGCTACAATGGGCCACTCTTATGTCTTCTTCTTTGAGCGCCATCGGGATATATCCCCTTATCGCACCTCCCTGTTCCAGACCCTGGTCAATAGTTCCAAGGGCCCGAGGGTCGCTGATTTCCTGATATAGTTCTTTAAAGTGCTTGACCCAAAAATCTTCCATGATGCAGCCCAGACTGGGGCTGTAATTCACCTCACAAGATGATCACATCATAGCCCAGAACTTGCGGCTGTCCCCTAGTTTGATTGCAGCCAATCCCACACCTTCTCAGCAAATGCTGCTTTCTTGCTTTTCATAAGCCTACAATAGTTTCCTCTTGCTTTGGGCAATGCGTCCACCTCATCTTGTTGTACTCTTTCAGCTAGCAATACCAGACGTCCCTTTGCGCGACAGCAATCCCCAACATACCATGGCGTCCTTCCCTGTGCATGATGCTTAACCTCTTTGTATGGTTTTGTGAAAAAACTACTACGTCTTCTATAAAGATTGTAATGAACCTCCAACAGAAATACCTGATCATCTACATCTAATGAAAAAAAGAAATCCAATACTAAGAGTTTATTAGCATAAACCTGGGGGATCAAGACATTGAGATCCAACTTCACCCACTTAATTGTACGTCTAGCATGACCTGTTGTATGGATTGCCACATTTGAGCTGGCAGTGTTCTCTCATTTGGCCCCCAAAAATGTGCGTTCTAGTGTAATGCTCAGGGGAATATGATCACTCTCTATACATGAAAGCACAGAAAAATCCTTTAATAGGGGCCATGCTACGAGATTCACCCGAATTTAGCCAATCAAGGGTGTGTGATTGCCCTCTTTAAAGGTCATGTTTGAAAGGGAATCCCTGGAAACCAACCATCACATGCCCTTAGGTGAGAGTCAATTATTATACTAGCTATCTCTATCATGTTCATATAATTTCTCTTTGGCCTTACCACTTTCATTTCATTGCCCCCCCCCCCCACACCTCATCCTCTTCCTCCATGATCCCTGCTTTTTGGCCGAGGGGATCGATCGAATATTAAAATCTCCCATCACTATCAATTTGTATGGGCAGATATTCCTTGATCTCCAGTTGGCTATCCTCTCTTAAAAGAGGTCAAATAGCTTGATATCTCCCACTGCTGCATGTCTATTTTACACATTTAGGAGGAATATGCTCAAGCCAGCCACCGTTTTTACATGGAGCTCTAAGAGGTTGCTAGTCCCAGTCTCACTGACTTGATGAGAATAGGTATGCATCTACCCAGGTCAACAGACCACCACTCGGTCTTCCTCCCCTTCCTTGCATAGCTGGCATTGCAAAGGTGGCATAGCCCTGCAGGTAGGGGTGGCCAGGTTTCATCAGCGAAGTGCTTAATAACCCCTGCTATATTTCAAGATACCATGTGCACCCCACTCTCTGTGCCTGAATTTAGACCCGATATAACAGGGTTCATATTGATCAACTTATCATTTTCAAGGATCTGGCTTTTGTCATCAATATGTTCTGGTAGTGTAAGATAGTTGATAATCATATTTTACAAAATGTTGAACCATCAGGCTTGCCTACTGTTTATTCCATTTGCTCAAGAATACATAGATTTTGGTGATCTGCATGGATTTCCACCAATGTACGAGCTCCTAGTAGATGTCTCCATTCTATGCAGGTCCTCTTGATGCCCATCCACCCTCACCATGCCCCCCAGTCAGCCCATCACCCCTGGGCATGCCCTGCAGGCAGCCCACTCCACAGGGGGGACTTTTTCCACGTTCTACACGCGTTTTCGCTGGCGCGAGTGGGGTACATGTATTCCGGGTGGTGCCTGTGAAATTTTAAACGCTATTGGCCTGGCCCGAGTGGGGTATGTGTATTCCAGGGGGTGCCTGTGATGTTTTACACGCTATTGGACTGGCACAAGTGGGGTACGTGTATTCCGGGGGGGAGCACGGGGAGTTTTACACGCTATTGGCCTGGCGCGAGTGGGGTACGTGTATTCCGGGGAGTATGTGTGAAGTTTTACACGCTATTGGACTGGCGCGAGTGGGGTACGTGTATTCCGGCGGTGCGCAGGGAGTTTTCCATACGTTTTCGCTAGCGCGAGCGGGGTACATGTATTCCAAGGGGTGTGCGTGGAGTTTTATATGCTATTGTCTTGGCGTGAGCGGGGTACGTGTATTCCGGGGGGTGCGTGTGAAATTTTACACGCTATTGGCCTGGAGTGAGCTGGGTACGTGTATTCCGGGGGGGTGCACGGGGAGTTTTACACGCTATTGGCCTGGCGCGAGTGGGGTACGTGTATTCCGGGGAGTATGTGTGAAGTTTTACACGCTATTGGACTGACGCGAGTGGGGTACGTGTATTCCGGCGGTGCGCAGGGAGTTTTCCATGCGTTTTCACTAGCGCGAGCTAGTGGAGTTTCACATGCTATTGTCTTGGCGCGAGCGGGGTACGTGTATTCCGGGGGGTGCGTGTGAAACTTACACGCTATTGGCCTGGCGCGAGGGGGTACATGTATTCCGGGGGTGCGTGTGGAGTTTTACACGCTATTGGCCAGGCGCGAGCGGGGTACGTGTATTCTGCTGTGGTGCGTTTGAAGTTTTACACGCTATTGGCCTGGCGCAAGCGTGGTACGTGTATTCCGGGGGGTGCGCAGGGAGTTTGACACACTATTGGCCTGGCGCGAGCAGGGTACGTGTATTCCGGGGGTGCGCTGGGATTTTTCCAAGCATTTTAGGTAGCGCAAGCGGGGTACGTGTATTCCGAGGGGTGAGCTTGGAGTTTTACACACTATTGGCCTGGTGCGAGCGGGGTATGTGTATTCCGGGGGGTGCGTGTGAAGTTTTACACGCTATTTGCCTGGTGCGAGCAGGGTATGTGTATTCCGGGGGGTGCGCGGGGACTTTTCCACCCGTTTTCGTGCTTTGGGGAGCTGTATGCTTGTCCCCTGGCCTTTGCGCCATGTAGGGGATTTGTGCAATGTTTTTGGAGCACGGGGCGGGGTGGGGGCGTTACTGGCACTGCTGTAGGGTCGCTGCACCACTACTGGTCATGGATGTTGAAATCCATGAATATGCTGTGCACTGAAATGGGTTTTGGCGCACGCGGCTGGCGCAGACTTCCGCACGCGCACTCTGTGCGCCAGCCGCGTGCAACACTTGTGCGCCGAATTCTATGAATTACCCCCTATATTTTGTGTTTTTCCCCACATTGCATTCAGTAGCTCACCAGAACATATTGCACACGATCTAGACTATGCACAGTGACAATCAGTAGATTTCTACCAATGTTAAATGTATTCTGCACTGTAGTTTTAGGATAAACTGTAGGCTTGTCCGATTACAGAAGCCACACCTGTTGTATGCATTCTGTTCAGTGTAAAAATGATTTACAAAGGCTTTTGTAATGGGGGTTTCTGATTCAAAATGCCTTTTGCGAATCAGGACCTTAGTCTCATGCCTCCCATAATCTAAGGAGTCATGATAATTTGTGTGAATGGCATTGTAGACTGACTCTGGTCCCGTGTAGCTCAACTACTACACCGACTTGAAAGCCTTTAAGCTCTCAGGAAGAAAGCTCTGTCAAATGATTGCTTGACCATTTAACTGCATAGGGGCTGCTCCATCAGGTGTACAATATCGTGACTGCTCCATCAGGAGTACAATATCGTGACTGTGACCTCACAAGATATCACGCGATCCACAATAAGACTGAAAGGTTGGCCTGAAGCTTTGAGGAGAAACTCTCACTTACTTAGCTGGGTAGACCTGGTGGATCCAGCAAAATATAAAAATTCAGTCTGGCTTGTACAATATCCACCATAAATATAGAGGTGAAGGCTCTAGAATCAACTTTAAGTGGAGATTAGTAGATAACGTTTGGATACATATGTGTTAGTCATTCTGAAAACATGACTGAATTTTACCATTTAGTGGGTGGACTATCCCAGCGCTAATTGTCAGCAGCGGCAACTCCATGGCATAAATAGCAATTATGTTACGGATATAGTTCACCTTCCCGCTCCAAAAATCAACCATATTTAGACTAACATATCTGTGTGCTTCAGCTTTGTGCTGTCGTCGTTTTTAACGAACCAAACCAAATCTGCACACTTGGCTTTCTTAAATTTGGGATCATTAGGTTTGGTTCATATTTGTCAAATTAACTTGCAGTTGCTCTTACATTCACTGCTCCATGCTTTAGATATGCAGGTGATAAAATACTTGAGGCCTGATTATGAGTTTGTAGGCAATGTTAAAACATCCTGAATTCTAGAATACAGGATGTTTTGCCACTCCGCCAAATCTCGAGTTTTTTACCAGAACTCTTTATGTACTTGCTTTTGTATGGGGTCGTTTTTTTAAAGCAAAACGAACTTGAAAAAAACTCCTTGCTGATGGAAAATGCATTTGGTTGTAGAAAAAAGAAGAACACATATAGGCGTTTTAACCATGTTATTGTAGATGTAGGTGGTTGAATGTAAAAACAAACGAAAGGGCTATAAGGGGATCAATTCCATTAAAACAGGGTAAAGGTGTAGCAAAAATGATCAATTAATTAATTTTTGTTTTTTCATGTTTTCTCTTACTTAAACGAGTGAGTGACTTAATGAGAAAATGTGGGTAGCACATACTGCAAAAGAAATTGCCTCTTGGCACCATCCTCACAGTAATGTAACAGAACACACATACATTTTACTTTGAAAAGGTGGGTCTTGATAATAAATGTGAATAGCAGATAGTTAGGTTCCAGTCTACGTTTTCAGAGAGGGAATTCCACAGTCTAGGGCACCACACAGCAAAAAAATTACATCTATTGAATGTGGTAAAGTAACTGCGCTCCATCACCCATCTTCCCTTCCTAGGTAAGATCATCAAGAAAGCGGTATCTGAGTAACAGCTGCAACACATCAACAGCAACAATCTCCTACAAACCTACAAATCTGGGTTTAGACCCCGATGCAGCACAGAGACGGCAACCAAACACGTGGTCGACGACGCCCTCAACATCCTTGACGATGGCCACCTCTGCCTCCTGGTTCTACTCGACCTCTCGACACAGTAAACCACCAGGCACTCAGGGACACCCTACATCGGTGAATAGAGATCAGCAACCTTGTCCTACGCTGGTTCATAGCATACCCCGCCAACTGCCAACAGTTAGTTCAGATGGACTCCTCTAGATCCCCAATGCTACCCATCACCGTGGGAGTCCTGTAGGGTGCCATCCTCTCCCTACTGATCTTCAATCTATACATGGAACCCCTGGGAGCCCTCCTAGCCACACACAACATGAACACCCACTAGTATGCCAACAACAGACAGCTATACCTCAAGATCGACTCCATCAAGGACATCCACTTGCTCAAATCCTGACTCTTGCTGGTCCAGTCTCTGATGTCCAGTGCATACTTGAAGCTCAAACGCTCCAAGGCCGAATTCCTACTCCTCACCAACAACACTGAACACCCAGACATACAGACCTGGCTATCAACCATGAACCTTTAGAGCTTCACACCGGAGCTCACCTCCTGCGCCAAGTTCTACATCGACAAACACCTCTTCTTCAAGACACATATAGCTAAGAAAACTCAGACACCTTGATATCAGCTCTCCCTCCTGCGTAAAGTCAAGCCCTTCCTCCCTCCAGGCAGCTTTAGATTGACCGTTCAAGCACTGGTCCTACCCCACCTGGATAGGGGCAATGCCCTCCTAGAAGGTCTCCCGTCATCCTCCCTTGTGCCCCTTAGAAGTGTCCTACACGCGGCCACACACCTCATCAAGGGTCTGCACAGATACAACTACATCACCCCGGCCCTCATCAACCTTCAATGGCTCCCACTGTATGCACAAATAACATTCAAGTCTTGCTATATCATCTGTAAGGCAGTCACCCTCAAGTCACCCAGCTATCTTGCTGAGAAACCCAGCATCTCCGGCAGACAGCGCACCACCAGAAGCCATGACACGTGCAGACTTGAAATTCCGCCGCTGAAAAAAAGGAAAGGACCAGACAATAAGCTTTGACTGACTACACCCCAGGAGTATGGAACTTCCTCCCTGTCAGCATCAGACTGGCCACCACATTCCTCCTACAATTCAGAAAATAACTCAAGACCTGTTTATAGACATAAAAACACTTATCATGTTTGCTTTACTCTTGATGCCCTTTAAATCATGCTGTGCTACAGTAGTAAAACATGATTGCATTCCTCTTTCCTCTTGATGCCCATTAAAACATGTAAGTCACTACAGTAAGAAAATATATCCATATTGGCACACCAACGTAGACCAGTCTTGCCACATATTAATACTTATCAAGTTTGCTGTACTCTTGATGCCCATTAAACATACCATGCCACAGTAAGAGAATGTATCCAGACTGGATTACCAACGTAGACCAGTCTTGCCACATCATAACAATTATCATGTTTGCTTTCCTCTTGATGCCCATTAAAACATGCCATGTCACCACAGTAAAAAAAATATATCCAGAATGGCGCACCAATGCAGGCCAGTCTTGTGACAAAATGGGCAACAATAAAGCAAATGTGAATCATGTGTGTTTTTCTCTTGATGCCCATTGTAACATGCTCTGCCACAGTGAGAAAATTTACCCAGACTGGATTACCAGTGTAAGCCAGTCTTGCCACATAATAACACTTATCACGTTTGTTTTACTGTTGATGGCCGTTAAAACATGCAATGCCAAAGTATCAAAATGTATCCAGACTGGCCCACCAATGTAGGCCAGTCTTGTCACCTAATAACACTTATCATGTTTGATTTACTCTTGATAGCCATACAAATGTGCCATGTCTTGGCAGATTCCCCCCTTACCTCCTCTGTACTCCCTTCCACGCACACAATTAGAGGTAGGCCTGCATCCCTGCACACACACATGCATTCTTAACATTCATTCATTAATTTCTCTCATTCACACGGGCATTCTTACATCCATCTGTTTCCCCATTCACTCATGAACACATACAACAGACACTCTTTTACTCATGCACATTTACAGATGTAAACACTTGCTTGCATGCATACATACATGTACAAATGTATACAAACATCAAACAATATTAAACTAAAACATTCTATCCTTACTTGCAGCACTGGTCCAGATACCATCTGCCACAAAGACCCTACGTCTCCTTGCTACCATTAACCGAAACTAGGAAGCAGAGAGAACTTCCTGCTTCCTAAGAACATGCACGGGGGAGATGGAGCACCTCCTGAACACCACCCATTGAGCCCTAAATGTGAGGGGAGTTGCAGAAGCCCCACTTGGTACATCTAGGCCTGTAATTCCTCAACCTTCATCCTCAATGGGTTGTGCAAGGTTGAGGAAGAAAAATGCCCCCGCCCTTGGATGGCCCATTGGGCATGCAAGCTGGGGAACATAAACTGTCAAAGGGAAATCATGACATAACAGTTAAAGCCACCCTAGGCGCGCTTGAGAGTGCTTTACCTAGGCTAGCTTTGACTCTTCCATTCTGGGTGATCAGTGGGTCGGTGACCCAACACCCATTATGGAGGAATAAATGGTTCTCAGGGCTGCTGAGCCATGGTTATGCTTATGGAGATCAAAAACCATGTTTATATATATTTATTTCGTATAAAAAAACATTTTGGCTACCACATTTTGGGCTGCCTGAAGATGAGCCAGCACAGAACCCAGAAATCAACAAATACAAAGCTAGACTATTCAAGATGATAGATAATGAGAGAAACTGTGACAGTAGCTCAAAGTTCTGCTGTAATGAAGTGGAGAAGACATCTTATCTATTTAAGCTGAACAGACAAAAACATAGTGGGCCTCATTACGAGGAAGGAGGTAACCATGCTGCTTTTTGCGGCATGGCTACCCCCATTCCAGGTACCGGGTCCGGGTTCACTGAATGGGGAAATACCGGGCCATTCTGACCTTGGAGGGCCCGGTATTTCCCCATTCAAGGAACCCAGACCCGGTCCCTCCCCATTCCCATTGGGGAGCATGCTAACAATGGGCCCGTTAATGACGGGCCCGTTGTTAGCATGCTGGACCGCTCGCGGGACCCACTAAGGACGTCTGGTAAAACCAGGCGTTCTTAGGAGGTCCCGCAAGCGGACCTCGTAATGAGGCGGTAGGGGGTTAACGGGGCCGGCAGCTCTACCGGCCCTGTTAACCCCCTACCGCCTTCCTCGTAATGAGGCCCATTGTTTTCTTGATTAGAGCAATCTGGGGTTAGAGGTGCATGGCGGAATCTGTCACTAAACATAGGTTATTAACTGTGATGTGGCTAAGAAAGCATGTCACCCCAAGAAGATGGAAGGGTTTAAGGGCGAGGATAGGGACGGGTCATTGTGCTAAATTCATTACCAATACGAATCTTTCCACTTATTGATCGAGCGAAATGCTACCTGAGATTTCCGATATTATCAATTTCTCTACCAAGTAAACATTTGAATGCAGATTCTTAATTTCACCAACCAAAGCAGCTATGCAATGATCATTCTGCATTACCACACAATGTACCATTGAAACAACAGCACATGTTCACCACCCTTCACCCTCTCTTTGGTGACCTAATACACAGTGATGGCATTTCACCAAAATGCCAGAGGTAGCGAAGTGACATCACACGACCCTTGACCTATGATGACAACACAGGAAGTGATGTCATTTGACCCCACCCTGAGGTGAAATCACAGGAAGCGATGGAACATGACCTTTCACCCCACGACAAAACAGGAAGTGGCATCACATATCATTGTTTCTGAGTACACTACAAAAAAAATGGTTACGATATCACTGTACAGTGATATACATTTCAAACAAGAATGGATTACCATATGTATCGCGCACATAATATTACATCGTCTTGCTCCATTTATAAAGCTCTTGATGCTAGACCAATCTTGCAAGATTGCTACGAACAGGCTGCCTGTCCACCCTACTGCATAACTGTAAACTCCCGTGGCACATAGAGTCCAACAACGAGCCTTCATTGATCGGATATCTATGCACCAACGTGTTACCCTAAATCAGTGCTTAATTTGTGGGGGTGTTTGCCAGGGTTCAGCCCTGGCACATATTTCGGAGCCCCGGCACTTATTGGCTCAGGCTCAGTTTGATTATGATGTGGTGTTTTGACAACCTTATTATTTTAACTGCCAGTCACATGATAAACACCTATAGAATCAGAGCAAATTGTAAATGATGATTGTGTTTAAAGACACACTTAAACATGTGTCTCATGTCAAGATACAAGGAGTATGTTATTTTATGTGTATGTTGATTGGTATTTGTAAATCACACATCTGCTGTAGTGACCAAGTCACTACAATAAGCTTGTGGGAGTTGCAGCTTTAACTCCACATATGTAAAGAGCCTGTGGAGCAGCCGTGCATGGTGGCAACAGTGGGTGCAGAGATGCTCATCCTGATGTGTCCTGGGTGTCTTAGAAAATATTTTAGCCCTGGCACTTATTTTTTTACAAAGTAAGCTCTGCCCCGAATCAGCGGAATTCCTGCAATTCCCCTCTGAAGCAGTCTGCGTACATCTCAACAAAATCATTTGGATTTAAACTAGAAAATACTGTTCGTCACATGGTTTGCCGTTTTGAAGACTATGCAAAGATTTGAAAGTGTTTCCAAAATAGTTCTCTGCATTGCCCAGGTTGCTTCTCGACGGAATTCTCTCTGAAAATGGGTTTTCCCTGCACACAGACCCGTTCACTTCTTATCACAATCCAATATTCAAATGAAAGGCTGAGCAAATTGATGTTCCATGAAAGTGGCACAGGTGTTCAGGTTCAGAAAATTCCATTAGCTGTTCAATATTCCTCTAAAAGCCACACGATTATTCCAATCCTTGCTTTACTTTGCTGGTATCCTTCCCGTTGGAGTCATTAAAGAAGCATTTGATTAACCTTCCAAAGGCTTGTGCACCACCTGTGTGAAAGTACTTGTTTCTCCAATTATATATTTGGTACTGCTTTTCAACAGTCCCATTATCTTTTGCACACGGATGTTTTCTAAATCGTCTTTGTCAGCATAACCATGCTTCTCAAGTTAGCAGGTAAAACATGCGGCTATCTGTGTGATCAGATTGTCATAGTTAAAAATAGTTTTTGTTTGTAAAATGTATTAGCAAAAGTAGAGAACATTAAAAACACTGTGTATTCATGGAGTGGGTTTTGAGAAAGCTTTATTCAAGATGGAAAGCAACAATCTGGGCGAATCGTAAAGCATGGTGGGAAAACACTAAACCCCTATGGCCAGCCCTTTGGAATTATATCCCTATTGCCTTCAAATCTGAGGAAGTCTACCTGTGGTTCCGGAAAAGACTAAACACTTCTCTTTTTAATATTCCATGTCCCTGTGTCTCATGATCCACTTGCTTAGTGGGCACACTCTAAGGCATCCACTGGTTCCCCCTTCCATCCTTCACTTCTACCTCACTTTCCTTTTGTCTTGCAATATGGTACTGTACTTACCTCATTGACTCCCTATCAGATTTCTGATCCTGCATTCTTTGTTTCGGAATGATCTGAGCTGAATTCGTCGAAGGCCTGTCAAAGATGTTAAGTCTGTATCCCAAACCTTTGCCTTGGAGTAACTACAAACTGACTCTGCGTGCAGTTGGTGCCAGACAAAACATCAATAAACTGTCACATCACTCTCCAACCTTCTGAGAAAGCCCTACCAACTTTTAGAACAATAGTACTGTTCTTCAGAAATAATTCATAGCTCAGCAGGCCATATTGGTGGGTAAAGGCCTACTGCCCAAAGTGACAGGGCCAAGGGAAGTGAGGGCCTGCAACAAGGACTAACACCCGTTCTCGTGCTGTTAGCACCTGATCATAATGTCTAAAGTGCTACAGTCCTTTTTCTGGGATAAAAGAACATCTTCCACTGAGACCACCAGCCATTACTCTGGTAAAAAAGGGACACACAACTGCTAAGATTGTGGCCATGGAAATGGAGATGTGAACTTGTGGAGTCCCTTACCGATTTACATAATTGACCTCTAAAGAAGCGAAGTGATGGGTAGCTGTCATCACAAAGAAAGAGGTAATTACAAACATTTGAAAAGGGGGCATGCAGAGGCTGGGCAGTGAAAGGGGGTCCAGTGTATTTTGTCTGAGGGGCCATAGGGGGTGCACAAATAATAAGTGTTGAGTGAAAGCAGAATAAAATGGAGTGAAGTGTGACAAGGCACCAGCAGCTAGCCAGGAATGCAGTTACTGGTGAAAAAAGCCTGTTGCTAGCCAACCGATTCTGCATAGTCTCTTCCTGTATACTAAAGAGAATGTGTTTACAATTAAGAGATGTCTATGTGTTCAAACACTTTGATTTGAGATATCATTTAATTTAGCATGTGTTCTTTGAATTTTTCCCGGACTGGATCCCTGCTTCTATCATTGTAATGCAGCACTACTCCTCCTTCGAATGCCTGGTCTGCAAGCTCTCCCTCCCATTCACTGTGGCCACTATCTCCTCCTCGCTCCTTTCCTCTACCTCTCAACTTCTCCCCCTCGGAGACTTGAACAGCCACCTGGATGCTACCAGCCCTTCTTCAGGACTCTTTTGCAACCTCTGCGATTAACTTTCTCTCTCTATTCTTCCCTCTTGCCTGACTCACCCTGGATGTTCTGATCTCCTCAAACCTCCCCTTCTCTAACCCTCTCACCACTCCTCTCTCTAGGAGTGATCACTTTCTCCTTTCTTCCCACCTCTCTCTCTTCCCCGCAGGTCAAGCCGAATCTTGCACTTCTCTGTCATCCAAACCATGAAGAGTGTGTCAGTTGAGTCTTTTACTGTTACTTTCTCTCCTCTGCCTGCACCTTTGGCTGACTAGCACACTGACGCAGTCCTGTCTAACCTTCATTACCCTATCTCTAACACTCTGGATGTCCTTGCCCCTGTCATGAGGATCCGCTTGAAGCCCAAATCCAAGTGCAACTCTTGGTACGATTCTGACCTCCCTGCCCTTACACACAAGTGTAGGGTGGCGGAGAGGAAGTGGAGGGCATCAGGCTCACCCCAAGACAAACTGGCTTGCTGCATGTTCCAAAGGCAGTGTAGACTCTCTGTCCTCTCTACCAAGAGAGCCTACATCCAAGCCTGCATATCTGTGGCATCTTTCAACTCGGCTGTACCTTTCAAAATCTGTAAGGAGCTGGTCAATTCGGCTGCAACCTCTACCACTCCTGTTCCCTCCCAGCCCTTCTTCATGGCCTTGGCCTCTCATTTTACTACTAAAACTCAGGACATCCTGTGCACCCTCCTCTTCCTGCTCCTGGCCCATCTGAGGCCGTCTCTCCTCCTCCTTTCTCCTCCTTTCCCCTGTTCACCCCTGATGATGTTTCTAGACAAGTCTGATCTATGAAAGTCTTGTCAAGGCAGGTTCTCCCCTGCTCATTCAGAACCATCAAGGACTGCATTGACACCCTTGCTCCAGCCTTGGTCAATTTCTGCAATCACTCCTTTACCACTGGAACTTTCCACACCCACTGAAGCACTCTCTTGTGCACCCCCTTCTAAAGAAGCCCTCAGCTGATCCTTTCTCTCTGGCTAACTAACGGCTGATTTTTATCACTCCTTTCCTGGGCAAACTCTCAGAAAAGCTGTCCATCTCCCAGTTTAATCTACATACTGAATCTGTTGGTTGCCTCCATGACCACCAGTCATTGAATAGTTGAATTGAATACCCCCAAAAATATTGGACTCAGAAGCATACACATCTACTGTGACCTAATCCAGACCCAGAGCCTTACCAAGCTTTTGGCTACAATGGGCCACTCTTATGTCTTCTTCTTTGAGCGCCATAGGGATATATCCCCTTATCGCACCTCCCTGTTCCTGACCCTGGTCAATAGTTCAAAGGGCCCGAGGGTCGCTGATTTCCTGATATAGTTCTTTAAAGTGCTTGACCCACAGATCTTCCATGATGCAGCCCAGACTGGGGCTGTAATTCACCTCAAAAGATGATCACATCATAGCCCAGAACTTGCGGCTGTCCCCTAGTTTGACTGCAGCCAATCCCACACCTTCTCAGCAAATGCTGCTTTCTTGCTTTTCATAAGCCTACAATAGTTTCCTCTTGCTTTGGGCAATGCGTCCACCTCATCTTGTTGTACTCTTTCAGCTAGCAATACCAGACGTCCCTTTGCGCGACAGCAATCCCCAACATACCATGGCGTCCTTCCCTGTGCATGATGCTTAACCTCTTTGTATGGTTTTGTGAAAAAATTACTATGTCTTCTATAAAGATTCTAATGAACCTCCACCAGAAATACCTGATCATCTACATCTGATGAAAAAAAGAAATCCAATACTAAGAGTTTATTATCATAAACCTGGGGGATCAAGACATTGAGATCCAACTTCACCCACTTAATTGTACGTCTAGCATGACCTATTGTATGGATTGCCACATTTGAGCTGGCAGTTTTCTCTCGTTTGGCTCCCAAAAATGTGCGTTCTAGTGTAATGCTCAGGGGAATATGATCACTCTCTATACATGAAAGCACAGAAAAATCCTTTAATAGGGGCCATGCTACGAGATTCACCCGAATTTAGCCAATCAAGGGTGTGTGATTGCCCTCTTTAAAGGTCATGTTTGCAAGGGAATCCCTTGGAAACCAACCATCACATGCCCTTAGGTGAGAGTCAATTATTATACTAGCTATCTCTACCATGTTCATATAATTTCTCTTTTGCCTTACCACTTTCATTTCATTGCCCCCCCCCCCCGACACACCTCATCCTCTTCCTCCATGATCCCTGCTTTTTGGCTCAGGGGATCGATCGAATATTAAAATCTCCCATCACTATCAATTTATATGGGCAGATATTCCTTGATCTCCAGTTGGCTATCCTCTCTTGCAAGAGGTCAAATAGCTTGATATCTCCCACTGCTGCATGTCTATTTTACACATTTAGGAGGAATATGCTCAAGCCAGCCACCGTTTCTACATGGAGCTCTAAGAGATTGCTAGTCCCAATCCCACTGACTTGATGAGAATAGGTATGCATCTACCCAGGTCAACAGACCACCACTCGGTCTTCCTCCCCTTCCTTGCATAGCTGGCATTGCAAAGGTGGCATAGCCCTGCAGGTAGGGGTGGCCAGGTTTCATCAGCAAAGTGCTTAATAACCCCTGCTATATTCCAAGATACCATGTGCACCCCACTCTCTGTGCCTGAATTTAGACCCAATATAACAGGGTTCATATTGATCAACTTGTCATTTTCAAGGATCTGGCTTTTGTCATCAATATGTTCTGGTAGTGTAAGATAGTTGATAATCATATTTTATAAAATGTTGAACCATCAGGCTTGCCTACTGTTTATTCCATTTGCTCAAGAATACATAGATTTTGGTGATCTGCATGGATTTCCACCAATGTACGAGCTCCTAGTAGATGTCTCCATTCCATGCAGGTCCTCTTGATGCCTAAGAATTCCTTGTCTATACTGAGCAAAAGTTTTCGCTGTCATTGTTGGTTGGGAAAGAAATGCTAATGGTGCGCTTGCTGGTCATCCTATAGTTGCTTCAGAGCCACTTGCATAGCGAAATTGGTGCTGTGGATTTCGACTATAAAGGCCCAGGAGGTGTTCAGTTGACAAAGTACTGGTGCTTGTGTAAAGGCTTTCTTCAGATGTAGAAAGGCATGTTCAGCTATTCATGGCCACTGAAAAGACCTTTTCTTATTCGGCATGTAATGGTGGGCAAGACAAGTCAAGAAAAATAGGGTATGAATTTGTGGTAAAAATGTGCTACCCTAAAAAGTGTTGGACATCTTTGACTTCTCAGGGCGAAGAACATTACAACATGGTAGATACCTTTTTGGGGTCCATGGCAATACCATCTTTGGAGATGGCATTTCCCATATGTCGTATGGTGTGAGCTTCAAATTCACATTTCTCTGGTTTAGCAAGAAGGTGATGTGTTTGGAGACGTTCAAGGACTCTTAAGTCATGTTCAATATGTTATTCTTCAATATGATATGTTATATCATGAAGATAGACTATGAAGGAATAGTGAAGAAGTTCTGAGAGCAATAAGTCCATACAACACTTGAAGACCACCGGGGCACTGGATAGCCAGAAAGGAACGATCCTCTATTCAAAGTGGCCAGAAAGAGTTCTGAATGCGATCTTTGATTTGTCTCCTTGCTCAATATGCATGAGTTGGTATGCCCCATGGAGGTCCAATTTCATATGAAGATCTTTGATCATCAAACCGTTTCTAAGATGACACAGATGTAAAAGATCAAAGGCAGGGGATACCTTTCTTTTAGAGGGAATTGATTTAAACTGTGGTAATCGAAACACAGTCTCCGTTCAGCAATGTCCTTCTTTGGGATGAAGAAGAGGGACACCCCTGCAATAAAGAGAGATTATGTGATAATGCCATTACATAGATTGATGTGCAGGTAATCTCTTAGCACTTCCTTTTTCAGGTAAAGAGAATATATACATCGACCAAATGGAACAATAGCTTTGGGCAAGAGCTTGATGCCACAGTTAGTGGGCCTGTGCAATGGTAGGGTCTTTTGTTGGGTTTAGGTAAAGATATCAATGTATTCATGGTATTTAGTAGGAATGAAGGTTACATGAGACAAACTCTTAAGTGTGAAATTAGGTCTACGATCAGGCTTTTCTCTTGATGCAATAACAGAGCTGTTCAAATTGCAATGGCTAACACAGAGCTCGGAGCATAGAAATAGAGTAGCGTCAGCCCAATTTATATAAGGGTTATGCCATTGAGCCCTTCTAATCACAAAATTACAGGTAAATTGTCTGTTTTGACTAAATCAAATGATAACTCCAAGGAGGGTCTAGAAATGATCATGCATAGTTGGTAGTTTGTTCTTTGATCAGGGCTAACCACCATCCCTTATACCTTATATAGCCTGTTGGTTTTCTTTGGGTGATCAGGAAATGTGATGAGTCCTCACCCACAAATCATCCATAAACACTCTTGCAGCTACTAAATCTACGAGGGCTAAGGCCAAAAGATGACATTCTGGAGGTAACAAAAAGGCCATGCGTATCACAAACAGCTCAGTTCATTCCATTCCCACTTCAGCAATGGGATTACTGGGACTGTGGCTCTCTTAGTTCCCTGTACCCCAGAGGAACAGGAGAAAGCATGCCCCTGTCTGTGAGGCAGACTGGTTGGACATTACCACACAAGGTAGCCTTGTACTCCACAATACATACACAGCAAAAATGAACAACATTGGTTTCTTTCTTCTGCAGTCAATAGACACTGAGGTGCCCCTATTGCATAGGTTCAGACTGTTCTTCGGTGGATGGTATCTGAGGCTGGGTAAGGGCTCATGATTCTTCAAACATCCTTATCAACATTCGATCTTTCTCTTTTTCAAATGGAATTCCAGCTGCATAACCATAGTTACCAGGCTGAAAAAGGAGTCTAGTCTCATTATTCTTGACACAATCCTTGAGCTCATATTTCAACCTTTGCCAGTGTAAGGTAAAACAGGCTTTGTCCTTTATTATTATTATTGCTAATTCATTTTTATATAAAGCACCACATGCCTTTGAGACTCACGGCACACACAAAAAACACAGAGACATAAACATGACAGACAGGGGTTATAGCAGGGCGAAGGAGCTGCTAGGGAGGCCTGCCAATTCAACTGTGTTTCAGGTTGAAAAGGTGGTGCTTAACCAGTTTTTTGAAGACAATAAGAGTACCTGCTGATCTTATGGAACCTTGTAGCGCATTCTACACCAAGGGAGCCTGGACATCAAAAGTTGTGCTGGTAAACCTGATGAGCTTGTATCTGGGTTGAAACTATTTCAGATTGTCCTGGGAATGCAAATGGCGTACCTATTTCTTCACCTTAATACAATCCTTAAGGTATTCAGAGCTAGTGTCGGTCCAACATTTACAGAACAAAGTCAGGATCTTGTGGGTGATTCAGTGTCCTATGGGAATCCAGTGAAGTTCCCTTCTGGCGTCAGGGACATGATTCCGTCTAGACAAATAGTCAATGGCATGAACCGCACAATTTTGAGAGACCTGGAGAGAGTGAGTTTTCAAGGTGAGTTTGGCATCTAAAATGACACAGAGTGTCTTCACACTCTTTGGGACACTTTTTCAATTGCCAGCAATGCTGAAATGACCATAGGCTGGATCAAGTGTCTTCAGTCGCGGACCTGAGGCTACCATCAGGAGCTTAGTTTTGTCTCTGTTTAAGGCTAGTGAGTTATCGGCCATCTACATCTGATTGTATAAGAGTCCTATACATGATCCTCGGTAAGCTCAAGAACGACCAGGGTGTCACCTGCATAGTTGGTATATTACACACTCAGGTGGTCCAGGAGACTTAGCATGGGCCTGATATAGATTTTGAAGAGTGTTGGGACAATACAAGACCTCTGTGGCGCACTGCATGTTTATGTGGTAGGTAATGAGCTTGCCTCACCAACTGCCACTCTAGCAGTGAGTGGCCTGAGAAAAGAAGAGATCCATTGAGCCGCCAGGTCTGAACACTGGGCCTGGTCACTTAGTCTGGTGACCAACAGGGAGTGATCGACCAGGTCAAAGGTGGCAGAGAGATCTAATAGCTTCAGCAGGGCAGGGTGACCCATGTCCACTATGCTGGCCAGGGTGGATTAAAGGTCCAGCTTAGCGGTTTCTGTCCCATGCTTAGCTCTAAAGCCGGAATGGCAGACCCAAGGATACCGTGTTCTTCAAAATAGGCCAGCTGCTGTGAATAGGTGACTTTATCCATGATTTTCAAGAGAAATGTTAAGTTGGTGATGGGTCAATAATGTTTGGCCACTGCTGGATCGAGACTACTCTTCCTAAGTAAAGGCGCAATCCTGGCTCGCTAAGAGACGATGGAACCTTCGCTGAAGGAGAGGTTAATGAGTCTAGTTATCCAAGGGACGAGTAGCTCAAGGGAACCTTTTAGGATGTTTACCGACAGCTGTCTCACAGACAAGACGTAGGGTTCAAGGCAAAGACAATCTTGAGGATTTCAGCCTCAGAGCAGTGGGTAAAGTTAAAAGTGGAATTTTCCGTCTGTGGGTGGATATCACCCTGAGGTGGAAGCACTGAGGGTGAAAGCACTCTGTGCCCAATGGAGCAGTCTTAAAGGTCCCTAATGGTCTGCCTATGGCCCAGTATTTTATCTGAATATTCATTATGAATGGCCTGGAACCAGGATGAGTCTTTGGAGAAAGCCTGGTTAATATTAGGTGTATCCTCAAATTCAGAGAGGATCTTGAACAATTTGCTTGAGTTTGATTGAGCGTTCGCAATTCTGGTGTTAAGGTAGGCTAATTTAGCTTCTGTAATAGCTGTTTTAAATGCTTTCAGTACCTTTTTGTACTGGGAAAGAGAATTGGGACAAGGGTTCTTTCGCCACTCCCTTTCGAGAGATTTTGTGGCAAGTCTAAGAACGATGATGCTGTCATTGTACCAGGTGTTCATTTGAGTGATGCTTTGAATTATTTTGACTTTCATGGGAGCAAGGGTTTCAATGGCAGAGTTGATGGTGGCTGTGAGATGTGTCAACAGGTTAGAGGAGTCAGCAAAAGGGTCCAGAGGCTGTAGCCTAGTCGCCCCTATGGCGAAGGTTTAGGGGGTGTGATATCTTTGAAATTCCTAGATTTCTTCTCAGCTCTGGATTAGGAGTCCAATGCTAGGAGGAGACGCTGGTAGGAACATATGTATATTCACAAAGTAATGGTTGAACCAGGGACAGGAGCTGACTTCAACATCAAAGAGGGAAAGGAGGTATGTTATAGCCCAAGCAAGTGTATCATCCTATATGGGTAGAAGTTTTGACCCGGTGTGTATAACAAATGATGCAGATCTCCAAGAATGATTACCAGAGTCTTGGCCTTAGTAATGAGATTGAGAAGGTTAAGTATTTGTTCCTCAAAGTGAGGTATGTCCCTTGGTGGTCGGTAGATGACCAAGAGGATCACTTATATATTGGCGTTGATTCTAATCTTTACAAGGAGTGTTTCGCAGTCGTTGGGACTAGAGTGAGTGACCACATGACAGTAAAGATGTTTTTAACCCTTTTGACCTGCACAATTGGCCCGAATGATTGAGTAATCCGGTGGAAGGTATAAGGTGGCTTCAATGGGGATGGAGCAGTTGAGCCACATTTCTGTAAGTGCCATCAGATTGGGTGCAGCCTCAACGAGATGGTCAGAAATATCCACTCCATGTTCAAGGATTGAACACATACTCAGGAGGGAGAAGGACAGCGTGGGTCCCGGAGGATTAACATTACCAATGGCAACAGGGTCTGGCAGGATGTGAGGTGACTCATTAGAAATGGTGATAGGGGTGCACATGGCATTGTTATAGTTTATATGATGGTGTCCATCATAACGCCAAACCTGTGATTGGTATAGCATTTGTTAGAGTTGAACGTTGAGTCAATGACTCACCAATAGAGGTCACTCGGTTGGTATTTTTCTGACTTGAATCCTCAGAGAGGAACAATGTCACTTCCCAAGTCATGGGAAATAAAACCATTTTTTCCTGGGTACAGGGAAGTGGAGAGGGGGCCCTTAAGGCATTTGTCTTAGGCACAAAAAAGGGGTTGGAACACAGCCAAACCTCACAAGCATGTGGCAGGTTCTCAAGTCTGATACAGGAGATGAGGGACCATGATGTTCTGACTGGTTAAGATCATGCTGGCTTTTGTGGCCTGATAAGAAGCAGAGTTGTGGACATAAGGGGTTGGGTTTTAGCGCACATGCTTTCAATGAGATCAATAATGGTACTCATTAAAGGAGAAGCAAAGAGACCACAAACAGTATTGTAACCAATGAACGATGGAAGGAGTCTGGCAGCACACACCTTATGCAATCGGACGATAACCTGCCTCACGAACACGCGGGTGCTCATGCGTCACCAATGCCATTTTGAGGCACGGATATCCCAGTAAATGTAGTTCAAGAGAACTACAATAGGCACAGACAGCACTGGGCGCGTAAGTGAGCGTGCAGTGCTTAGGTAACTACCATACAAAAGTTGGCACTGCCACCAATTCCAAATCTAGATGGAATTTGTTAAAGAGAGCAGAATTAACTCTGATCGGTCATCTGCTAACATCAAAAGCAATATAGCAGTCCTTACTGCTTGGGTGGAACACAGTGTAGCAAACGAAATGTTACATTGTATATTTGAAGCAGATTAATTAAAAGGTTGCATCAGACTCGCATTTACAACATCAGTGCAAAGAAAACACAGCCACACTCATAAATGTGTGTGGCTGAAGGGGAGCTCTTTATAAGTGGCGTCGCTAACAGCCTCACAAACGCGCCGCTAATGAAATTTTGAGGCACGGATATCCCAGTAAATGTAGTTCAAGCGAACTACAATAGGCTCAGGCAGCACTGGACGCATCAGTAAACGCACAGTGACTAGGTCGCTACAGTACAAAAGTCATAAATGCTGGCAATTCCGAATCTAGATGGAATTTGTTCAAGAGAGCAGAATTAACTCTGCGCTGTGATCTGCTAACATCAAAAGCAATATAGCAGTCCTTACTGCTTGGATGGAACACAGTGCATCAAACTAAAAAATGTTACACTGTACCACCATGTGTCTTTTGCTAACTTGCAAATTCTAACATTGTAGGTGATGACGTCTATGGATCATTGCGCAAGGTTCGGTAGAGAATCTTGTGCTGTATGAATTAGGAACAGCCGTTCAAACATAGCCTTAAAGGCTCTGAAGAAATCATCATATGTATCCAAGATTTTGCCTGGGAAAGCACATTAGTTGCCCAAACTAGAACACTGCCCAGACAGTTGTAGACCAGAAATCCCAACTTTGCGTTGTCTGCAGTATAAAGCAGAGGCCTTCAAGTAAACTGTACCATACAGGCAACCAAAACCATCTTCAGTTATTTCCATGACCCAATATACCTTTACGTGTACAACCCACCCAAAGTAGTTTCTAGAAAAATGTTGTCCCATGAGGCCGCTACTTGTCTGAGGGTAGCATTGTCAACTTTCAAGGTCTGAACTTCAGTAGTCCGATTCTGGAAGTCCAAAACCAGTTCTTGCAGCTTGTCCATAGTACTCTGTCTAAATAGGCATTACAATCTGCTTGAAGGTTTTCTCACCTGTGAGTGACTATTAGTTTTGGTGGAGTGCAGGTATGGACAATGGTCTCAAATTGCCACCTTGCCTACAGGAGCCAACAACTGCAAGGCAGTTGATATCCTGGTTGAATGCCTGAGAAGGAGAAACTGTAAAGGGGATGAAAACCTCTGGTAGAAAAACATGGTGAGATTCTTCTGATGGCATGGATGTTGAAGAAGAGATCGACACACGCGCCAATCTTTCTTGGATACTGCCAGGTGTACAAGAGAAACCCTATTGAAAACAAACACCAAAGTCTAAAGGGAGTTAAGACTCATGAGGGAAACTCTCAAGAAAACGAACTCCAAAGACTAAAGGGATTCAGGGTTCAGAAGGGAAAAGGAAGGGGTAGTTAGTGAAGTGAATGAAGGCAGAGGAACACAGGGAACACACAAGGGAAGGAAAAGGAGGAAACAATGTTGCAACAGGGACTGGGCAGAATGCCTAGAACATTGTAACTCATAGCATGTTGTTTCAAGTTCCTTTTACAGTCTTCATCAAGGAATCAAACCAGAAACTGAAGTTTGTTGTTCTTACATCAGTTCCATCTTGGTCGCCCACATGGACTGTAGTGGATGCCATATTGGGTGAGTATTATAGGTGCTAAAGGCTAACGCCAACCTCAGCGAACACCATGGCAGTGCTGCAGTCTCCATAAACGTTGATAATTCATTACACATCCATTCTTATATTTCACATACCTCTTATTAGCATCTTCTTCTTTTCCCCTCTTCTTTGCCCAGCTTGTTATCTCCTCTTGGAACCACCACTCTCTTTCTCTCTCTCTCTCTCTCTCTTTTCTCCTTCAATGCCATTTTAATTTCCATTGTCTTTCTTCTTTTCTTTCTCATGTACCTACTCATCGCCTTGCTTGTGTTAGTACACCTTCGCTTTGCTTCTCATTAATCATCCCCTTCTCCCTTTATGCATTTTATTTGTTTTCTTTCCTTCTTTCTTTCTTTCTTTCTTTCTTCCTTTCTTTCTTTCTTTCTTTCTTTCTTTCTTTCTTTCTTTCTTTCTTTCTTTCTTCCTTCCTTTCTTTCTTTCTTTCTTTCTTTCTTTCTTTCTTTCTTTCTTTCTTTCTTTCTTTCTTTCTTTCTTTCTTTCTTTCTTTCTTTCTTTCTTTCTCCTGCTGTAATTGCTTTATTTATATGGTGCACATTAAACTGTGTAAAAGGAAATCTCTTGTTTAATTGGATGTTAAACTCTGTAATGTTAAAAGTGTGCACTGTAGGAATGCATCCTGATAGGATCAAAACACAAATTAAGAATTTATAACGGGGATCTTGTGATATGACAAGATCATTTTGGAAGCTTAGCTTAGGCGCTGTTCAGGCCAGCTCGTAGGTGGAGGCATGGCAACCTGCTATTATCAACTTTCCATCTGGTAGTCGCAGAATCACATTCCAGAGGGTAGGCGATTAAGTGCCACGACTCTAAAATGCTAACTTTTCACTTCTATAACTAATATAGGGGTAGAAATTAATATAATCCTAGCACCTACGCACTGCATAGATCTTCTTGAACTGGAACTAAGCAAGGCCGAGAAAGGCCAGGAAAGGTCTTTCATGTCTCATGGCCCTTTCCCATCCACATTTAGGGCAGTTGTTCTGACACCTTGAATAGTGTTTCGAGGTTGAGCCAGTAGAATTATTTTTACAAATACCAATAGGATGAGCTATCTTTTTACATTTGTTAATAAGAGTGGCATTTGCGAATTGTGAAAGTAGGTAACTTGCACTGTTCACGTAAATGCAGCATTTATGATGGCCACACATCATCTAATTCCACACAGTTTTCCAAATAGAATTCAGAAAATTGCCTCTACTAGAGTGCTGCACATAAAATTACTCTCTCTAAAGACGACATGGCTGTCCGTCAATCTAGTAAGTTTGTATTTTGATTTAAAAAGTTTTCAAATAACTATTTTTCTCACCATGATGGCACAGTTGGTCGAGGGTATTAGGCATGTATCCTGGTGTCCTCTTTTTATGTTAGCAGAATTGATTGCATGTAAAGGTCAATGCTGCAGTACTATTTAGCCAAATTATATTTTATGCCAATATGATTTTATACTGCACCTATTACCACCACAAAGCCTTAAGGCTCAGAGGCTTCTCTTGATAGTGGGATAGTGTGCCCTCTTCAAGGTAATGTAGACCGTGGTTTGTAGGTTAAAGGAAGAGGCAAAAGACATGAGTGGATAGGTGAAGCTGGAGTAGAGCAGAAATAAACAATTATAAAGGTTGAAGAGGATTCCAGGGGGTATCGGTTGTGGAAGTAGGGCTGTATGCTTAATCCTTGGATCAAATGGGGTGTTGATAATGAAAAGTGGAAATAAAAACCACCTAGTATACCCGGTGTTTTCCATGAAAGCATTTGGTAGTACATTGTTGTGTGATAGTATAATTTGTCAGTATATGGGTGTCTAATGAACTCAAGATGTGCTCAAATATTCCCTTAAAGTGTGGAGGATTCCTCAAAAGATGAATAGATGAATTTGAGAAAGAAAAGACAGAAATGTGACATCCTACCGTAACCCCACCAGAAAGGAGATAATCAGTGCGCACTGTACTGGCCTTTCGAACAGCCAGAACCAAGAGATGGCCTGTGCAGGTGAATGCAGGGAACAAAAAAGGCAGAGAGGAAGGTGCAAAAGTGAAAAATCAGATTCTTCAAGATTCATACTTCCTTGGACACTTGATCTCTGTTTGGTGCTGCTGGACAATGGCAGACGTAACTGCATGTAGACAGCCAGCCCACGATAATGTGCTCACCTTTATATAATGGAGTGCTTGTCCTGTGTCTTAGATCAGACTGAGCGGTGTCTCTGCAGAGGAGAGGCAGGACAGCAGGAGCAGTGGAAATCTTCCCAATATACACTGCTTAAGCAATATAATTCAATATCAAAGAAAGTCCAACAACTGAGAGATATTAAGCATGGGTTGTCCCTAGGGCCAGGACCAATCAGCTATGTACACCCTGAGATCAGTGACAGTAGTGGTTGATTTCTGATGTGGACAAGGAGTTTGGGAGAGAGTATGCAGCTAAAAGGGAAACAAATAGCAACACAAATATCCCTTCTCTAAAATTCAACCAATTAAGATGATTTTTCCCTGGTCCAATCGGAATCTGTACAATAAAGCCTCCAAACTATAGATAAAAGTAGAAGATAAAGGTAGATATAATGTCAGTGGTAGATAAAGTAAGGTCACCAATTATTAAACAGTAGACAGATAGGTCCAGCAGGTAATCAATTACCAGTCTGGTCTAATTGATTCCCACAAAGAATAAGCAGCCACAGAGTTTACTGCATGCGTGGCAGACTTAAAAAGCCAAAATGGCCAAAATGATGTGAACAAATTTAAAACATGTAAATTACCTAATGATGTCATGAGCGTGATGATGTCAACCAGCGGATGATGTCATGACACATTGCAATATTCGTCAACAATGGCACAGTCATGTTGTAAAGATGATAATAGTAGAGTTAGAGGCAGTTCCAAATAGAATAGAGCACCATATTTATATTTTAATAGACTCTAGTTAGAAGATGAGGAATAGAGTTAGTAATCGTGTAAGCATACTTCTAAAGTAGGATCACCATTAGCAACAGGTCGAATAAGAAGAAAATAAAGATTGAACGTTTGATGATAGATTTTTTTTTAAATGTCAAATGTAAATAATTACATCATAATCCCTCAGAACCTAAAAATAGATATTCCACTAAGAGAACAAAATTTACTTCACAGGTTTTTTTTATCGAGATCACAATATCATTACATCAAAGTGGTTAATAATCAGTCAGTGGGATCCTAGGTAATATCTCAAAGAGAGGGATTAACACAAACTGTTACAAAACCAAATAATTACTTCATACTAGCCATTTGCGGCATAACATACGTCATTCAAGCATATCTTAAAGGTCAATATCGGTTGGCAATTCATAGGGTCACTTCTGTCCACCTTCTTAAATATAAGAATTACCACTGATTGCTTCCAGGTAGGTCCTTGTGACTTATTAATTGTCACCACTGATCGCATCCAGGAAGTGGGCGTAGGTCGCTGTGACTTATTAATTGTAATTGAAAAGGCTAAACGTATAGGTAAATATCTTCTTTTGAAATTGGAAGGCATATCTTTATCAGATAGAATGAGAGGTAAGCGCGGCATAAGAACAGTGTCTAAGTTCCATTGAATAGACAGATCTCTTTGATGTGTTTTTGTAGACTCATAATTGTCAATCTTGTTCCATTTTAGAGTACCTGTGATGGCATAAGATTGCGTAGTAGCAAAATTACAGCACCTACGTTCAATTTCAGTTTGTGAGGAAGCATTTGTCCTTCAGTGCTTTGCTCTTTAGAGACTGAAGCATTGAGCCGGTTATTAACTTTTCATTGACTCTGGAAACGCGGTTCCCTGTGTGAAGAGAACTGGGGGTGAAAAGAAGTAACTCTGTTTGTTAAATTTATAGCTTTTGTTGAATTGGAAGGGCACAGAGAGGTGTACTTTGCCATGTGGACAGCATAGGGCAACCTAACACTGAGAAATTGCATCAACCTAGGATGGAAGCATAGCTAAGCATTTTATATATATAGATGTAACAACTGAAATTGTATTCTTCATCTCTTTTGGCATAAGAGTATCTAATCAATCTAGCCAGAAAAACTCATTTGGGATTGTTTTTTTCATTACAGCCCCTCATTTCTGTGTATTTTGGACTACTTCTAGGACAATAAATCTGATCTGTGGGATGTTGTGTCCCTTTTCAATAAAGTGGCGTTCTACAGGGATATCATGTATAATTTTCTAAAACACAATTTACTTGATCTATAAGCTCCTTACACATGCACAATAAAAAAAAAAATTAGATGTGTTCTACCCATCTATCTCTTTTTTTCCTTGTAGTTTTTCCCACATAAAATATGCTGCACAGGCATTTGATTGCTAAAATGGCCTCAGAGGTGTTAGACGTTGCACAATCTTTTGGTCTAATCTTCTGACAGGAGTATGGATGTTGTATTGTGTTTCCTGGTAAGATGTTGTTACATTGCTTCAATTTAGACAGGGGAAAGTTCCTGTCTTAGATTCAGGAAGATTCTCTTTAAAGACTTTAAAGGTTTCTCAGCTTTAACTAGAAAATCAGCTTAGTTATGCCCTCTTTTGAAGGTCATCATTGGTGGTTTTGTAAAAAGGTGAAGTAGTTCATAATTATGGAAAAATTATGAGATCCTTACGATTCTGTATAATGAATGGACTATTTGGTTTTGTTTGATTTCTTTAGTTATATGGAATTTTTATATTTACTTTTTTGAAAAAGAAATATGAGGGAACATTAAGGAATGTATCAATTGTCACCATTGACTGTAATGGTTTGTAATTTCCATGAATCATTTAACTGCCAATGAAAATGTCATCAATATCTTGCCCTAAAATATTATTTTATTTACATTGTTGACAGAAAATTATGTTGTTCCTTATGAAGGTAATTTGTTCCTGAAACCTGCTCAGTTTTTGTGAATAAATCCGAACATTATTTTTGAAATGACTCTGGCATTTGGATGGCTACCCTGGAATATTTCTAAACTTGATTTTGGAATATATATGTTTTTAACAATGTATCTACATTTATATTTAACTTGATTACAGTTGTGACTAGTTTCCCCATTGCTATGGTCTGCAGGGAACAGGGGATTCTGTTTCTTCCGCTAACTGTATGTTCACAGAAAGACTTTTGTTAAGGAAGTGCTGAGGATCACACAATCAGTCAGGAAAATACTCAGTGATGGAGGACTCAGATGCTTGTCAAAATACATCTTTATTCAGACAACGAATCTAAGCCAGGACAACATAGACACATTTCCTCTTGTAGCTCTCATATTCCAGACAATTACAAGCTGGTTGTGTTACACAATTGTGTCAGAAATGACATCACGTTAAATTATCAATTTATAAAATCTATTGGAGATTGAGTTGGGTAATAAGTCGAGCTACATATAGAACAATCTAAAGGTTAGTCTGTTAATTGGTAGATATCTATCTGATGGCTCCACCTGGCATCATCCTACCTACAGATACTATTTCTAATACATCACTATAGGGCTTATTGATTGGTTGTCGCTATCATGGGCTGTGTAGTAAGGCAACCTTCTATTGGTTGGCATCTACCTTATCAACCTTGGACACTATGACAGGATGTCAAGATATGAGTGGGACACAAGTGGGGCAAGAGACTTCCCTGGTCAGCCATATTTCCAATTGAAGAATGCCCCTAATCATCAGGAGGTGATGAGCCATTCCCTTATTCTTTGAACTTGGCCAACGGATGTCTGTGTGTCATAAATCACCAAAGTATCAACTGAAAAGGATACGGTAACCAAAAAAGGATACAATTTGGTAGGGCTTATCCAGATCCTATCTTCACACGACTTGATTGTAGGCAGGTCAAATTAGACCTTCCAAATGATACAACTCTCTAACTGAATAAAACAGGCAGAGAGATGGATCACTGGAAAGGGCGTGGGAATGTTATAGGAAGTATGCCTAGAATAGATAAGTATCATAAGACACTGTCCCAAGTCAAATACTAAGAAACACATAATTGGTATTAATTCAGACCTTAAGGCTAAACTGAAGAATTCCAGGACAGTTTCTTGAAGAATCCCAAGAGTTGAACAAACGACAAAGGAAGGGAAGATTAGTAAGGGAGACTTATCCCGAACGGCACGAGGCTCTCGCTAGATACCGGGTTGGTGCACCACAGGATAGCGTCCAATGTACTGTGCACAATCACCTTCCAATAGTTCATGAAATACTTCCTTTCCCACGAAGAACAAAATAGGAATCTCACCTGTTGACATTCACAGGTACCCAAAGTTCGAAGTAGTTCAAAAAACCACGTGCAGGATTGCACGCGACAGCATACACACAGCCAGGCCAGCCGCGCTTGCAGACAGCGTACGCGTGTAGATTTGGCACACGAACTGGATTCACGCAGCTCAGGACAGCCGCGCTTGCAGACAGCGTCCGCGTGGAGATTCGGCACGCGAACTGGATTCACGCAGCTCAGGACAGCCGCGCTTGCAGACAGCGTCCACGTGGAGATTTAAGACGCGAACAGGATTCACGCAGCTCAGGACAGCCGCGCTTGCAGACAGCATCCGCGTGGAGAATTGGCACGCGAACAGGATTCACGCAGCTCAGGACAGCCGCGCTGCAGACAGCGTCCGCGTGGAGAATTGACATGCGAACAGGATTCACGCAGCTCATGACAGCCGCGCTTGCAGACAGCATCCGCGTGGAGAATTGGCACGCGAACAGGATTCACGCAGCTCAGGACCGCCGCGTTTGCAGACAGCGTCCACGTGGAGATTGGCACGCGAACTGGATACACGCAGGCCAGGAAATTGCGTGTGGAAGAAAAACACGCTCAAGTTAGGCCAAAGAAGTTTGCTGAAAAGAATGCGAGAACGCAGGTCCGGAGTTCAGCTAGAAAACACCAAAATTGATTTAATCAGAAGCAGCGAATGGAGTTTCCACGCTGCTTATGTACGCACTGCCGTGATACACGTGACGGACCTAAGTCACGTGAAAGTTAACGACGTGAAAAATGCAGACGTCGTTTTCCGGGCAACGCATCGAACAACCTCCATTTTGAGTAAAAAGGTCTAATGGTTCTATGGGCGTAACTCCTCTTGTATGGAGAAGTTGTTCCTGGTCCAGAGGTATGTCCGGCAGGCATGACACTGTGTGCATGCTGAGGATGTTCTGCACGTGTTCTATCTAGGTTTGGCACATAATGAATAGGCAGTCTTTTTCATAGCTGGGTCACGTGTTAGGATATCGTGTCTGAAAGTGAATTTTCTTCTATTTATGGAGGTTTTAGCTAATTCTAACGTGCATGTTGTGCTCTTTGTGCCCACTCATGGCGCTGGTCAGTTACCTTCTATAAAGGCTTTTGGTGTGCTGATCTCATGCACCTGGACATCAATGGTTGTTTTTGTGCTCCTATTAAACTTGATTAACTGGGGTGTCTACCATACCTCGTCCTGGGAATTGCTATGCTATGTTGTATCTGTGTTCTGTGCTCATTCATGCTTCTCTTCCTAGTTCCTGACCTTGGCTCTTGCTCGAGCCACTGTCTGAGATCTGCATGAATATGTGCTTCTATGGATTCAGCCTTTTGAGTTTTCTGAGGTCTTGAGGCCTGTGCTCATTCTGAGACAAACTACGGCACCTATCTTTGGAAAGACTGCTGCCCAGTTACAATCTTGCTTCCATGTTAGCAAGCTATATTTGTGTGTTGTTCATGTTACATTCACTTTACACATTGGTCATGTCAATGTGCTTCATGTCTTATGAAAGCAATATTAGTATTCATAATATCTAAATGCGTATATTACCTATTGTACATGTTCTTTATGTGGATTGCATCGATTCTTCATGTCTAATGCTTGAACATGTGCTATGTATACTTTCTGTGTATATGTATAGTCATCTAGTTATTCTCTATCTCTCTCTATATATAGTTACAACTATCTGTCACACTACTACTCAACTCATCTATCTTATTCATAACAGTAACTTTGTGGTTTTTGCTGGTCTCATCTTCCACCCCTAGGCTTTTGGGTCAGTAGGGCTGTCACAGTTGGTACTGTTTTTCACATAGACGATGTTGGCGAGGGGAACGGATTGGAATTGGTAATGGTATATTGATCTGAGAATGGGCAGTGGTCATTACCTGTGTATTCATATGCCCCTATGTATTCATCTGGTCTGGTACAGATCTTGCTCCATGCAGCTTCTTAGCTCACACTGTTATCCCTTCTGCACTTGACTATCTTGGGCCTATGATCTCCACATTTGCTTCAGAATTATGTCCTCTTCACAACTATGAACATCATATGTTCTTTCAAGCCTCATGTCGGCATGCTGCTCGCACCGCTCACATGAATGACTTGATGCTTAACTTGACCTTTTTGCTGACCATACATCTGTCACATGTACCAAGTCAGTTGGCCTCATTACACGGTAGGCGGTAACCAGCCGCCGGTATCTTACCATGTCCACCTTGGTGGATGGCGGAATTACCGGTCTACTCCAAGGTGAGCGGGGGCGGTAATTCCCCATTCACCAAGGCTCTTCCCCATTCCCATTTTTGCCCCCATAGGGCATAATGGGAATGGGGAAGGTGCTAATTACGGTACCGCAAATTGCGGTACCGTAATTAGCTCCAAGGTCCCTTTGCGGCACCCGACTTTAACGTCTGGTAAAACCAGCCGTTAAAGTCGGGTCCCGCAAAGAGAACTTGTAGTAAGGCAGTAGGGGTTTACCAGTACCGTTGCCCTTACCGGTACCGGTAAACCCCTACCACCTACCGTGTAATGAGGCCCAGTATCTGTGTTTTTTTTTTTTTGTGAATGTTAATTGAACCGCTTTCAAATTTGGCTGTAAAATTATCTGATGCATAACATATAAGGACAAAGCCAAACCCACAGGCAGATCCCAATGGTAGTACTGCCCATGGATGTGCTCATCAGTGGGGCTTGGATGCCTTGTTTGGAACTGTTAACTTGGATTGTGGCAATTCAGCCCTATTGCTACCATCACCCGATGACACCAAAGCTAATATTGAAAATTCGTTATGAGCCAAATGGGTCTAATACTAAACTTGGAGAATAATATTTTACTGCATTTTTTACCTCTTTTTTTCACAAGAAATATACTAGAAGGTGGGTTGTGTTTAGTTATATGTGAGGTGGGCTGAGGGGACAAGTGTGGCATGAAAATGGAAAATCGAATTTGACCCGATGAATTCCACTAAATGTCATAGATCCGGAAATGCACAGCACGTCATGCAATGGCAACCATGTTCTCCAAACAGATGACCATTGCCATGAGTAGGAGGGGGCATGAATGATGGCAAAACACATGTGCAGATGTGCATTCATCTGCGCATGCCATCCTATCCTCTACTAGCATCATGTGTTTAGTGTCGGCTAATTCATGTGGTGCTTTAGCCTCTTCTATGACCCAGAAGGAATTAGAATAATCTAAATCTCTTATTTCCATTATTTCTAATTAAAATTATTTACGTGGCAAAGACATGACCAAATTCCAGATACCTGGGTTATATCAGTTAGATCTATACATTCCAAAATGTGTGAACAAATTGAAAAACGTAATCATGTTTTCGACATTACATCACAACATGTTCTCACTGCTTTTGGCTTTGGGCTAAAAGTATCTTTTTTTAGAATTATGTAATGTAATTTTACAGTTATGTTTTTTTTTTTTACCCATGTGACGTAGTATTGGATGAATGGAACAATTACTGTTAACTTGCTCTAACACAACAGATATCCACATTTTTAAGGCTTTTATCATTTTCCTGGTTGGATACTCATATTCTTCCCTAAAATAACTATATGAAGAATGTACTTATCTCAATTCCCTTCAGCCGCTGACGTAAAATGGCTGCTCTGGATCATATTAGCCAGGCGAATGCAGTAGAATATGGAATTTTTGAAAACATCGACAATCCCTCCTACTGAGGGACAGGGGATTCATTATCTCAGCTAAAATAATCAAGTAGTAATTAAGTCTGTCATGTATGAAATATATGCTTTAAAGCCTGGTGTGCAGACTATTGTACATGTTCACTTATCATTAGATTAAGGGCATTTCCCGAGCATCATGATGTGGATTAAGTTCCTGAAATAACCATATTTCCTGGTACTAATAGTAGCCCATTGCTCACAATTCTGACACTAGAGCTGCTTAGTTCATTACTTTTGCATCTGCATACTTGCTATTCAATGGGCATCCTGCCCCTTGCTGTTATAGTTTCAGTTCTTTGCAAGCAATGCTAATTGCCTCATTGCTACATAGCAGGAGATACATTGCTCGAAGTCATAAAACTGTTCTTCCCAACCATATTAAAATTACCTTTATCTGAGTCACTCATTAGTGGTATCTCAATTGCTGAAAAATAAACCGTAAAGAATGTCCTTCATGCGCTCTCAATAGCATAAAGATAATCGTTCTAGCTTTTAAAAAGTCATTTAGAGCAAATAATGCAATTTGGTGCAATCAGCAGGCGTGATATAATAGTCCTCAAACAAGCAGTCACTTTATAGAAGGGAATGACTGATTGGGAGAATGAAGAAAAATCAGGGCGTAGTAAGCAGAGTGTGTGCTAGTTAAGTTAAAAGACATTATTTTAAGTTAATTTAGGAAGGAAACCATAAATGAGCATTAGAAAAAAAAAATGTACGGTTTGATTAATAATTTTACTTAAAGTTTGTGGGGAGGAAATATCTAGAGGTATTTTGTGGTTTGAACTTTTGTTTTAACCCTAATTTAGGGTTCATTATTGAAAGAAATGTTTGTCCCTGGATTGCCCTCATGTCATGTTTATATTGTGCTTTGGTTTGATTGGGGAAGGTTTTCGCATGATCTAAAGGTTCGATTCTCAATCCAGTGTATTTCTCAGCGCGGTTCTCAAAGTTCGTATTCGTGTAGAGCTTGTAAATGTTGATATTAGGATTCAGTTGATTTTAGGATTGCTCAATGTTTGATTTTGTTGAAAGGAGGATGTGAGGTGTGTAAAGGAGGTAAATGACTGATACTAGTTTTGGGATAGGTGCAGTGTCCACAGAGATAAATCCACACTATTTTGCATGACTTCTCGATTCGTAAGGATTGACCAAAGAAAAGAGTAAATATTACTCAATGCACAATATGTGAGATTATTTTTTGTTTGTTTATTGACAATGAGATGTAATATAGTACTGAGACGAGTGAGAGGGATGTGTGGATAATGGTTTGAGATTTGTGATGAGTGATAGAAGCAAAAATAAGAATAAAAGCAGGAACATTTTCACACATTGTGGGTAGTGTGCTTATCACATATGAATAATATATTGTGCTTGTAAAGAACATTGATTCTCGATTCAACTAGATGCTAAATTAGTTGATAGTGTTGCCTTAACTTTCTTATCTTTATATATAAATATGTTGTTGGCTTTCAGTGTGTCCATATATACTACTCAGAGAAACAAGTACTGTATAGTAATTTTCAAATCGCAGTTTGTACAGGCATGTATATGTGATCTCATTACCTCACAATGTTCTCTTTTTTCTATGAGAGCTTCGTTTTTACTTCCTGAAGAAATAAAAACATCTGCACTCAGTGGAAAAAAGCTGACCACATGTTGTGCGTGAGGCAGTTTGTCCTTCAATAGCACCCACAGTCCGAGAAAAGAAAAAAAACGTATACACACTGGAGACCTAGGACCTAGAGAAGGGTCTGAAATTTGGGACATTGCTGAAAACAAGGCACAGAGAAGGGAATTATTCTCCTGGTACCAAATGCAAAGTCATGCTAGAAATGACAGCTGAGGGGAGTCATTCCACCTGGCCTTCTGTTGAACTGTCCCGAAGCAGACCAAGAGAAGGAAGGCATTCTCTTTAACCGACAGTTGAGCTGGAGACACCAGAGAAAGGGAGCCATTCTCCATGGCCTCATGTTGAACTGTAGAAGCAATAGACGTCCATAAACCCGTGGAACTATCCCGTCCCCTACACACCCTATTGTTATTGCAAAAACAGTCAAACCAGTTTCCAATATATTTTAGAAATATTCAATATGACAACATTTAAAAAACAACATTTATTTCTGCGATTTTATCAAAGTAATTTTTTTGTACCACTGTTAACTCATCATAGTTTGATTTCTCAACTAGTACAGCATCATTCAATTTATCTTGATTCTTCAGGAAAACATTAGCATGGTATAGGTCACCTCAAGTTCACACATATATATAACCCAACAATTCATCGGATCAAGTCATATAATTGCAGAGTGTCCTTAAGTGCTTTTCACTTGACGCGTTTTGGGGTAACAGAAGTTGTCTACCAGCAGTGTCTCTTTTTCAGTATATCTATACTGTATAACAGATAGAAATATTTTTGTTGGCGTTAAATTGAATCATTTTCCTCTGTCATGACTTAATGACTCATATCTTATAATCACATGGATGTGTGATCTGTTAGTTAATACTTCTTGTAGTAATGGTTCCTTATTCATTAGTAGTCTACTCTCCAGTAACTAGCCCTAAAACAACTGAAAGAACTATTCTGAATTCAAAGAAGTTCTAAATCACTGGTTAAAAAGTCTAAAATATCTGGTGTGCCTCTTAGAAAATCCATTACCAATAATTACCTGATTCGGTAATGGTCACATAGTTGCAGAGCCCTTAGGTCCTAGAGTGTACAGACTTGCTCGAGAGTAGATAGTTAGAGTGCAGTAGATCAGTCTAAAACAGATGTTATGTAAGTCAAAAAGGAGAAAAAAGTAACTATAACTAGCTCTCCATCAGCTTTAATCCACTGTACATAGTTAGGTTATCACTGTTTGATAGATCATCCTTACCATATGTTTGGCGTAATTAGTGGAGGGTAGATAGTGATGTCTCCCCCTGTATCTCAGTATTCTGTCCTCATGGAATACAAACTCCAAACACCATCTATAAATATATTTAAAGGGTGTGTGTCAGTCACCTAGTTATAGTTAGCAGGAATTGATTTAGTTTTGTTTAAAAGGAATTGCTAGGATTCCCTGCAGTTATATTGTTCGAAGTCATTCTAAAATATAAGCTCACCTGTATGGAGATAAAGAAGTGTATGTAGCGTTTCTCAAAGCCGTGAAAAACGGCAAAAACAAAATGGTCGCTGATATGGGGATGACGCAGTGATGTTATCACGTAAAGAACGTGATGACATCATATTGTTTACAATCAAGCGCAACCGCTCACATTTTACATTCATGTTAATAATATGATTACTTTCAATAATATGATCGCTTGTCATCTGCCAAGCATTATAATACATCTTGGGTGTTGAAAAAGTATAGTTTGGGGTGTTAAAAAATATTATAATTAAATAATTATGGCGGACCCCATTAAGGATGCAAGACAGAGCCATAATGTGGATCTGTCCTTATCCGACAACAAGTTAAGTCCCTAAGAACGCATAGCAAATGAAGAAGAATGTTTTAAGGATAGATCTGGAGTGATCCTATTGTGTCTATGTGAGGCATTATACAATAATTGTCTATGTCCATTCTAGGCAAGAATGACTCCTACAATGTCTACATTTCTAGTGCAAAATGGGCTGTTAAACATAATCATCATCATCAACAGCATCCAGAGATTATGAGTATCGCCATCATGCTCACAATCTTTTAAATGACATCACCATTCTGAAGTTGTAAATGACCTCTTGCATTGCATAGTGTACATTCCACATTATCAATCACATTTCTTTATAGGTAATCTTGTCAGACTCGTGTATATGTGAATAGTCTTATTGTTAGGCTCTTTATAGAAAAGAACTCAAGGTATACTCTTCGTTCATACCATTGGGGGATAAGCTGTTTAATTTGTCCACCCAGTAAATTTCCCTTTGACTCATGTGACAAGCATAGTATCCTCCACTTTGTGATTTTTTGACAACTTCTAGAATGATGACTTTGAGTTCTGCTATATTATGTTTATTTTGGGCAAAATGTCGTACCACTGGTGATTTTATATTGTTGGTACGAATATTACTCTTGTGTTCGTTCCAACGTTCCTTCGCTTTTCTGTTAGTCTGTCTTACGTAAAAGATGCCATGTGGGCAACTCAGTCCGTATATCACAGATTTTGTGCCACATGTTGTGTAGTCATTAAGCTTGATCTTGTTTCCATTGTTCGGATGTCTCACGTATCCTCCTTTCATAACATTGTTGCAGCTGCAACAATTAAGGCATGGAAATGTGCCTGTTTTCTTCTTTTTCAATGTCTGTTATTTATCCCTTTGTGCTCTTTCCGCTTTCACCAAATGGTCTTTGAAAATGTGTCCCCTCTTGTATGCAATAATCAGTGGTTTTGGAAACAATCTGTCTAATTGTGTATCGATTTTGATGATGCGCCAATTCTTCTTGATTAGTCTGGTAATATTGTGGCTTTGTGCTGAGTATTTGAGTGCGTAGAGGAAAGGAATATCCTTTTGTTTATTCCTGGTTGTTAGGAGATCCCTCCTATTAAGTTTATCAACTTTATCTTTAGCTTTCTCAATTATAATATCTGGAAAGCCTCTCGTTTTGTAATTGTCTGTCATCAAACGGTTCTCCTGTTGTAGTGTCTCTATGTTGGATGTTATTCTTTTCAAATGTACAAATTGGCTGTAGGAAAGATTGTTCCTTAGATGATCGGGGTGATGGCTTAGATAATGTAAAGAGTTATTAACGTCTGTGGGCTTATGGTAGTTGTCGGTGGTGATTTTGCCTTGTGGTCCGATCTGCAATTCTACATCCAGAAAAATGTAGCTTGGGTGTTCCTACCTCCATCGTGAATTTGATGCGATTATGTATACTGTTGTTGTAGTCCAAGAATACATTAAGCTCTGATCTTGTCCCTCTCCAGACAACAAAAACATTGTCTATATACCTCTTCCATGTTATAATGTTCTTCTGCCACATGTGTTCATTTAGAATTCTATTACTCTCTATATAGAACATGAAGAGATTGGCATACACTGAAGCCATTGAGGAGCCCATAAATGTACCAGAGGCTTGTAAAATGTATTGTGTTTTGTTCCTAAAATAATTATTAACCAATATGATTTTACTCAATTCCAGAATCAATGTTTTATTGGCTTCACAGTTATTTCTCAAAAGTGACCATTCGAGTGCCTCTAGTCCATCTTGGTGTGGTATTGATGTATATAAGCTTTGTATATCGAACAAAACCAGTATGTCTTCTTCCTTGATATTAGTTAGTGAATCCAGATGGTTTAGGAAATCTGTAGTATCTTTAAGATAGGTGTATGTGCCTTGTACTATTGGTTGTAATGCTGTATCTACATAAGTCACTAGACGATTGAAGATACTGTCAGTGCCTGCCACTGTAGGTCTCATAGGCAGTGTGTTGCAGTCCTTATCGATTTTCGGTAGCCCATAAAATATGGGTGTAATTGGATATTCATTGGTTAAAAAACGCTTCGTTTTTGCAGAGATCCATCCGTTTTCCATAGCTTTGTCCAATACATTCTTTAACATTTCTGTGATTTCTTTAATTGGATTGTGGTCAATTTTTATGTAAGTATTGACATCTCAAGTAATTCATTGATCTTCATATCGTAGTATGGTGTGTCCATCAGGACAATTGCACCTCCTTTGTCAGCAGTTTTCAGAGTTAGATCCCGATCATCTGCTAGATCCGTGATAATCTCACTCTGTCTTCTTCTGATGTTATAGTGCCTGGTTTTAGTAAAAGTAACTCTTTTTAGATCCTTAATCATTTGTTCTTCAAACACCTTAATCGTTAAATTGTGCACTTATGGGTCGAATTGACTCTTAGGTTTAATTTCCAAGTATTTGTGTTTCTCTCTTGAGTGTTCAACTTCCATTTGTGTATCGAAAAATACTTTCAATCTCATTTTTCTTGCAAGTCTATGAAGATAAATTTTTTCTTCCAAAAGATTGGAGTTCTGAGTGGGTATACATGAAATTCCCAACTTTAGTGAATCAATTTGATCACTCGTCAGGTGTTTCTAGGAAATATTCACCACTAACTGTTCGGTTTGTTCCTTGGTCTTAGGTTTCTTGATGCCTCGTCTCTGTTTTTTTTTCTAAAAAAGGGAGCCGGTTTTTCACTTGATGTTGAGGCCTCTTGCGAGGTGTATAGTGTTGTGGATCTTCGTTGGTCATGTCCAGTTCTTGGCGT
Source organism: Ambystoma mexicanum (assembly GCF_040938575.1). Lineage (NCBI taxonomy): Eukaryota > Metazoa > Chordata > Amphibia > Caudata > Ambystomatidae > Ambystoma > Ambystoma mexicanum. Next base: position 401,334,557 of record NC_090928.1, on the reverse strand, counting down.
GTCCTCTCCACTGGTGGGGACCTCACTGCTGGGGTCACTTGTGTCTTGTCCTAGTGTTTTTGTATTATAGGGTTGCCTTTTGTTGGGACCTGGTCTATTCTGTGAGTAGTGCTCTTGCCAAGTGTACACTATGTCCTGGAGATAGTCTAATGTATCTCATCTGAATTTCTGCACTTTGCGCTGTTCGATGTCCTTTTTGTAGTTTTCTAAGGTCTGGTTAACCTCTTCTATGATGTTTGTTAGTTCCTCCTTGGTTTTAAAGGTTGACAACTGCTCTGATAATTCCTCTATTTCTTTGTCTAGTTTGCTAACCGATTTTGCCAGTTATTCTATTGTTAGGAGGATTAGATCTAATGAACACTTGTTTAATATATGTTCCCACTTCTTCACAAAATCCGGATTATCCTTGCACAGTGTCAGTCTTAAGTACACTCTTAATCCCCTAGGTATACGTTGGGTTCGATAATATTGTGTCAATGTAGTGGCATGTAGTTTTTGTGATATTTCGCGTCTGATGACTCCCTCTAGTTGTGATATTAATTTTTCTGGGCTAGTGTTGACTGGTGTACTGCTTTCTATCTCTTCAATGAGGCTCAATATGCGATTTGCTTCTTCTTCATCAAATGCAAATGTAGTTGCATGGTGTTCGGTTAGTGTATTAATTTTTGGAAATGACATACCTGACCAATTGGTCAAGATGGGTGCTGCTGAGGCTTTTGTGTCACACTCTACTTGTAGAGGATATATCCAAAAACCTATAGACAATATGTCTAGAGCACACCTGTTTTTGGAGAACTATTAATAGTTTAAGGTAATTAGTGGGCTGCAGGGGAGAAAAACAAACCCTGACACTGGTTTAGAAGCCAGGGAAAGGGAGACATTCCCTGTGGCCTTGTTGTGAATTGTACCAAACCATACCAGGGGAAGAGAGTCATTCTCCCTGTTTATATTGAAAATTGCACAAAGCCACACAAGGAGAACATTGTGTAAAGACTGTCTGAAACCTGCAAGCCCGGGGAAGGGAATAATTCCCCCGGGTATATTTGTTTTGAAGGAACATTTTGTTGAATTCCATCCAAGAAGCAGGCGAAGGGAACCATTCTCCTTAAAGAAGGAACTTTCTGTTACCATTTTTAGTTGTAGTGTGAGGGACAGAAGTAAGTTTTGAGATAGGTTTTGAGACAGGACAGTGGAATTTACTTCGCCAGACATTCTGACAGACCCTTTTATTATTACTTTTGAGGCAGGGAAACCCATCTTAGAGGTTAGGGATAGGAAGGATCCTTTTCACTTCAAAATAAAAGTCTGTAACCAAAAACATGCCAACCTTGTGTCAGAATACTTCTTTGACACCCTTACAGTGTGCATGATGACGATATTACTTGAGTATTTTGTTTGAATTAATGGGACGCTGTTAGTTTGTGACCTGTTTATTTAAACAAAAAGGATTGCTATAAGCATCCTGCGTTAACATGGCAGGGTGCTGATATGTATAATATATTTGATGGCAGGCTATACTGTGGCAATTATCCACGAGACAGTGGGCCAATACCACCCCGGGGGCATTACCGTGGGTGGTATTGGCCTGCTGTTGAGGGGCTTATAGCCATTAGTACCCTGGCCAGTTAGACCAGGGTACAAAAACAGAAAAAAAATTCAAATAAAATGGCTGCCGGGAAAGGGAAAACATAGTCCATTTTCCCTTTCCATGGCTGCCATTGGGAGTGGACGTGCTGGGAAAAGAAGTGTTTCCAGCGCGTTCGCTCCCGAGAAAAAGAAAAAAAGAAGGGATGGGGAGGGCATGGAGGGGATGGTTTGTAGGGGAGAGGGGTGGAGGGTAAAAAAAACTTACCTGAGTCTCTGGCTGGGGATGAAGGCAGCCTCCAGCCTTGGGGAGGCTCGGAGCAGGGAATGCCCTATTTCAAGCCGTCTCATTGGCTAAGGGGTTGCTTCGCCCCCCGCCGTGAATAAAGGCAGGCACGCTCATATATCCACAGGAATACCATGTGGTATGGCTCGGAAAAAAGCCAATCCACGTGTAGTATTTCCCGTGGACAGCGCGTGCCGGGTACTAATGTTTGATAACAGGAGCAGTGTCAATAGTAAGTACATGCCTTTGATAGGGTCTATAGCTTGCATTTTGGTGTGTTAATGATTGATGCAGTCTGTTGCTTCAGGTTTTATAGCTTAATTAGAATATATGTCAGGGGATTTATCTGTATCAGTAAACAGTGTTCTTTCTCTCAATCTCAAGTATTGAGACCCTGAAGCCAGGGAACACACATTGATTTGCAAAGCCATCTCATTGGTCACTGATGATATCTTGTTAATTGCATCACCACATTGCATTGTATAAAATGCATGGGTCTCGTGTGGTGCATAACCAACGGTACAACAAAGTGTCATCCACTAAAATACTCTCACTTGCGAAATATTCTTGAACACCTAATAGCAAATTTAGTTGGTTTCTAAACATGCAAAATAAATGTTTCTAAATGGAACGTGATGGCTGCTTTCACCCACCGTATTTTTGCAATGACATCTCTAATTACAATGATGGATGGTTATACATCTGCTAAACACTGGCGTAACAGGGGCCTCCGCAGCCTCCGCGGTGCGGGGGCCCTGCGACCACATGTCCTGGGAAGATGCCCCACTTGAAGTAAAAAAAATTGGTTTAAATTTTTTTTTTATATTTCTTTTTGAATTCACTCTGAATTTATAAAGAAATTATTTCTGTAACAGAAATAATTTCTGTATGAAGGCAGAGTGAATACAAAAAGAAACATTATTTTTGAAGTCCAGGGGCTACCCCCACCCCATGACATGAAGATCCTAGGCTGGAGGTCTCCATGTCATGGGTTGGGGGAGCCCTATGACTTCAAAAATAAATAGTTTATTTTTTAAATCACTCTGCCTTCATAAAGAAATTATTTCCATTATGGTTCCGTTCTTAATGGAAATAATTTCTTTATGAAGTCAGAGTGACTTCAAAAAGAACCAATTTATTTTTGAAGTATTATGGCTCCCCTCAATCCCATGATGTGTTTGTGTGTGAGTGCATGGTGAAAGAGTGCACACAAATGTATGTGTGTCTGGGTATGCGGGTGTGTGTGTACAGTGAAAGGATGCACACTTAAATGTATGGGTGGCTGCCTGGGTGTGCCTGTATGGTGAAAGGGTGCACACTTAAATGTATAGGTGACAGTCTTGTTGATGTAAGTGTATGGTAAAGAGTGCACACAAATGTATGAGTGGCTGGGTGTGCGTGTACGGTGAAAGGATGCACACTTAAATGTATGGGTGGCTGCCTGGGTGTGCCTGTATGGTGAAAGGGTGCACACTTAAATGTATGGGTGATTGCCTGGGTGTGTTTGCCTTTCTGATGAAATGGTGCACACTTAAATGTACGGGTGGATGCCTGGGTGTGCCTGTATGGTGAAAGGGTGCACACTTAAATGTATGGGTGGCTGCCTGGGTGTGCCTGTATGGTGAAAGAGTGCACACTTAAATGTATGGATGACTGGGTGTGCGGGTGTATATATGGTGAATGGTGTGTGCGCTTGTGTTCAGGGGCGCAACAAAACCTACATTTCAGGAGGGCTAACCATTCAAATGTTTGGAGAGGCGCTAACTTCAGTTGTGGTGGAAGAGGAGCACACTTATTTTGTGGGGGCATCTTTTCTTTACGCATTTTAACGAGACTATTCTAGTGGAGCTTCATTGTTACAAGCAGTTAACTCTCTCCTTTAAGTCTGACAGTACCCAATTAAGGACTGCTGTGAGAATGACTGGTCTCCTGTTCGATATCCACCCTTCCAATCACTCCCCTGGCATGCAAGTACTAAACCCACATCACAATTTCAATTGCCTAAAAAATGTGGCCTTTGAATGCAGATACTAACAGTGAAATGCTGTAGATTAGTAATTGTTGGGCCAGGCCCTTGTTAACAGCGAAACCCAGGTGCTGTTTAACATCCGTGTCCTTTTCTGTCCGGCAACTGCTCTGTAGGTCAGCCAGGCCAAGTCAACATAGCTCACAATTTCAGGGGGGGCTGCTGAAGCCCAGTCAGCTCAATGGTGTTGCACCACTACTTGTGCTTAATGCCTTGATTACTTATTGGTAATCTTCATTACTCCTAGCCCTATTCTTCCTCATCCCAGTACTTGTGTATGAGGCAGTACTTGTGTATGCGGCACTATGCCGCATACACAAGTACTGGGATGACATAGAGGTACGTGAAGGTAATGCCTGAATTAGCTACCTGTAATCTTTATTGCTCCTAGTCCCACTCTTCCTCATTCCAGTACTTAACTATGAGGCAAGGAGCCTCCTACATAAGCACTGGGACAAGGAAGAGGGATGTTGGGGTAATTCTGGGCCAATGAGCTAATTTTGGAGGTTCGGGTAAGGGAAGATGGGAGAGGGGATGTGTGGGGGGGGCAAGATTGTGCAATAAATCAAAATGGCCGTCCATGTCCATGCTAAGCAGGCATGATATGTGGTATTAGTGGGTAGAGAGGCATTTTTGTGCTGCCAGTCTGGTCATTCCTTAGTTTGGTATGACTTTTTTTAACTGGGCATTTCTGATAAAGCAGTCCTGCTAAGTGTAATTACCTGGCTAGACTGGCATTTGGGTTTTGCCAGTCTAGCCGTTTCTTACTGCGGCATTGTATATTTTTCTGGGCATCTGTGATAAAATTATATGATATGATAAGTCATATATAACGTGCCTGTACACAAGTGTTTTTAGGCGCGACAAGACAAGGTAAGGAAGCAGAGGGAGGACAAGACAAATGATCTTACTAGGCCTTGTGTCATTCAGATCGTGCAAGTGTGAGAAAGAGAAGTGCAAGGGGAAAGGGAGGGGGAAGTGCAACGGGAGGGAAAAACAGGGCAGCAATGCTCTGAGTAAGTGCAGCCAGGGCAGCTCAGCTCTCGGTAGTGCAAGGAGAACAAGGGACTGTAGGGTTACAGTTACACCCCTTAACTGCGTGGTAGGCCCGGAGGCAGTGCAAGGGTGACTGATCAAGAAAGAGCCTGGACTCATTGAGACTGAGGGTAGCGAAGCAACCAGTTCGTACAGCGAACAGGTAGGTCAGGTAGGTCAGCAAAGGAGGGAGAGAGAGAAAGCAGAGGAGAAGAGGAATCTTTGAGCTGCTTCTGGGACTTCAGGTGGTCTGGCTCAAGTTTAGGAGGGGCAGGGAGGCATTCTGTAGAGGAGAGAGATCTACGCCCCACTCTCTGCCTGGAGAAGCATCTAACCCTTAGGGCTCGAGAAGGAAGGTATTTTGGAAGAGAGCGTTGGATGTAGTGCGGATCCCAGTCCCCGAAAGCCTTGTGGACAATGCAAAGGGTCTTGAACTTGATCCTTGCAGCCACCGGGAGCCAGTGGAGAGATTTCATGGCTGGGGAGATATGGGTCCTGGGCTTAAGACCAAGGATATGTCTTGCAGTCCTGTTCTGGATTAGTTGCATAGGGCGGAGACTAGAGGAAGGCAGATTGAGAAAGTGGCTGTTGCTTAGAGAGAACCAGGGCTCTGGAGACAGTGAGCTTTCTGGGGGAAAGTGAGAAAGTGAAGAGTTCCTTTGAGGAGGTGCAGCTGGTAGTGGGACTTCTTGGCGATGTCCGAGATGTGAGGAGAGAAAGAGTGAGTGGAATTGAAGATGACACCAGGAATGAGTGAGAGAGGAGAGGAGGATGAGGGGAGCCTGAAGGAAAGCTGAGTGTCATCCGCATAACACTGAAAGTTAGAGGAGAAGGTAGAGATCAGGTTGGCCAAAGGGGCAAGTAGAGGTTGAAAAACCAGGGTGAGATGATAGAGCCCTGCGGAACGCTGCAGGTAGAGAGAGGTGGCGGAAAGAATGGGATCAAGTTGGACCTGGGAGGGGCGGTCCAAGAGGAAGGAGGTCAGCCACTCCAGGGCCTGATCCATGATGCCCAGGTTCTCATGGAGTCGATTGATCAGGATGGCGTGGTTGACCGCGTCGAAAGCAGAGGAAAGTTCAAGATTAAGTCTATGGGGAAGAGTGCATGCAATCAAAATGACGACAACTCCGAGAGTTAACTATGTCTTAAGCATGATTCCCTTTCAGCTTAAAAAATGTTATTTGAAGAAAATGGAGAGCTTGATCCAGTCCTTCCTGTGGGAGGGAAAACAACCGTGTCTGAAACTCTGGAAACTTCAACTCTCACAAGAATGTGGTGGATTGGGGGTCCCGGATTTTGGAAATTATCATTTAGCATTTGGGGCTCGCCACTTGGTACCTTTCATAGATGATTCTTCTGATGTCTGGACAAAGGCGGAATCAAGTAGATCTTCGCCTCTTTCCCCCAGGAAATTCTGTCTACAGTGGATGGAACGGGATATAAATCATCTCCACCAACAGCTTTTGTGAGGTCATGCTGGAAGAGTCTTTGGAACAAGAGCGGAAAGGGAGTTTCAGAGGATGGATTGACTTTGCTCTGGTTGAATCCTGCCATTACGTTGAAGGGGAAACCACTTTTCTGGTCAAACTGGCTAGTGGGTGGTGTGCAGCGGCTAGAAGATCTTGTTGAAGAAGGTAAATTGATCAGCTTTAAAAGATTGAAGCAAGTTAAAGATCTTAGAGATTGCACAATGGGGGAGTATAGGAAACTGAAAAAAGCTGTAGGGAACACGATTCCGGATGGCTACAAGAGATGGCATGATTGGCTGAAAGACTATAAATCAGAAGGTGGCATGACTTTGAAAGTGTACAAGAATATTGATCAGTATAAAGAACCAAACTGTGAATTACTATCAAAATGGTCAGACTTATTGGACTCAGAGATGTCGGAGGGCAGATGGAGGAATCTGTGCAGGAATGTGGCTCTAACATCCTTGAATCTAGGAGAAAGGTGTTGACAGATCAAAATTCTAAACAGAGTTTTCTGGATGCCACAAAGATTGTATGCTAGAGGCTTGACGGATCCGAGTGCATGTTGGAGGTGCAAACATGCTACTAGTTCTTTTGAGCATATGATTTGGGATTGTTATGAACTAAGGTCTTTCTGGAGTGAGGTCACTACGAAGATGAATGAAGTTCTTCTGATGCATTTGGACTTTGATTATACAACTGTAATTTTGGGTGAGGATGACATGGTGGATGATCTCTCCTTTCCACAGAGGTGTTGGTTTTTCAGGGCGTCACATTCTGCCAAAAAAAATTATATTGAGAAAATGGAAAGGTGATGACAGACCGACAATTTCAGAATGGATGGATGATCTGAAACAAGTATCCAGAATGGAAAGATTGATTTTATACAGGGATAAGAAAATGAATTTGTTTGATCAAATTTGGGGCCGATTTTTTGATTTATAAGACTGTTGTCTACATGGTTTAAATCAAATCTGTAATTTTCCTCTTTTTAGGGAATGTGTATTCATTAATGTGATGATCCTGATTTATTTTTATTTTTTTCTGTTTTATGTTTACTTATTGGTTATATATTTTGAGATGTGTTATATTTAAAATTCAATAAACATGTATAATAAAAAAAAAGAAAAAAAAAGAACGAATGCTGGAATCAGGGTTAGATGGTTAGAGGGTATGCAGTAATAAAATTGCGGCAAAAATGTCGCCTTTACAAAAAATAGCGGAAAAAACGCTGTAGTTTGACCCAGTAAAGCTGTACCCCATTATACCATTTAAGGGGAGCAGTGGTTGCGGGGGTGTCCCCTGCATCCTTTATATGTACTGCAGCGGCAAAACCATGGCCTTTTTGCCACAATTTGTTGTGTAAATGGCCATTTTTGCCACAATTTTAGCACATCGAACCAGTTAGAGATCAGATCTTCACAGGTGTTCAGGGGAGCAGTTTCCATGCCTATGGCAGCTCTTAAGCCAGACTGATGGTCATGGAGAAAACCAACAGATTCAGTGTGGAGAGTAAGCTGGGAGATGTCCAGATTTTCCAAGAGTTTGGGAGAGGGGAAAGTTCCAGTGGCAAAATAATGATTACATAAATTGGCCAAGGCTGGAGCAAGGTTGTCAATATGGTCCTTGATGATTCTGGAGGAGCAGGCGAGCACCTCTTTCGACGACACTTCCATAGATGGGACTTGTCTAGAAACTTCGTCAGGTGTTAGAGAGAAAGAGGAGAAAGGAGGAGGAGTGGGAGAGGTGGCCAAAGGGGGGCCGAGAGAGGAAGAGGAAGAGGAAGAGGAGATAGAGTACAGGATGTCCTGAGTTTTAGCAGAGAAGCGAGAGGCCAAAGCCATACAGAGGGCCTGTTGAGGGAACAGTAGAGGTAGAGACCACAACAGGATTGGCCAGTTCCTTGCAGATTTTAAAAAGTTTGGCCGTGTCGTTAGAGGCTGCAGAGGTGCAGGCTTGAATGTGTGCTCTCTTCTTGATGAGTCTTATTGCTTCGACTGGCATTTTGGTGCAATCAGTCAAGTGTCGGAAGTGCTGACCCACTAGGCTCTGCCCTGCAATATCACTGTGTGCTGCTTTCATCAGAAACAACAGAAGGGGCGACAAAAAGCCTGATGTGCGCTAAAAATCTCTGAGAAGTGCGCAGGGAAACCGGAAAAATAGGCTGTCAATCCATTTTGCCTATGTCAGTGGTAAAATAGGAGACCACACTGCCAAAACCTGTCATTGGGCTGCCCATAGAGTGAAATGGAATTACCTGAAAAGGCAGTGCTTCATTGGCAGGAAAACCCAGAAGTGCCCTAAAATCCGTTTTTTCTTGGCTATTAAATTTGCAAAATAATGATTCTCAAACAGCAGAGAAGATCCAACATCCTTGTGGGGTGTTCACCATCACCTTATTTAAGGAATCCCCATAAGCACAATGTCAGGAGAAGCACCTTTCATCACAAAAACATCCTGGAAAAACCTGTCAGATATGGGCGTAGTACCGCCACTCGCCTGTGTCAAAGCTGTCATTTACTTACCCTGTAGTTTAAACTTGTACATTAAGATCAAATTGTGGAAAAGAAGAGACTTGCCATCCAAAGCAATATAGGTTGCTACAATTCAATCTCTATGTTTGAAAAAGACTGGAATTAAGAGATCTGTGTATATATTTGTTGAAAATGTAAGGTTTATTTTAGCAAAAGACAATTTGAAACAAAATGTTTTCAAGTGAACTGAGGCCACACAGGACTTCAAAGGCACATTCCACAGTTTGCCCCAAACAAGGGTGCCTTCCTTTTGCTCTCTGCCCAGGAACTATCATTTAGATGCTAATGAAAGAAGGAGGGGATTTTGCTCTGCTTCTCTGGGAGAGACAATAGGCTTCCTGGACTGAAAGGGAATGCAAATTCAGGTGTCAACAGAAACCAACTGCCAGCAGGAAGAGAGCCCTGGACTGTTCTGGGTCCAGCAAACCATGGGGGCGGGATCAAACAGATTTGTGTATCTTAAATTACAAGGAAATATCTTATTTTGAAAAAGATTCATAGAAAACTGTGAAAATGTGTACAAATCTGTAAATTAGAGGTTGTTAATATGAAAATTCTGTTCACAATTTGAGACTACTCTGAACTCTGTGCGATGTTCAGAGACAGGACTACCGACATGTTGATGTTGTAGAAATTGTGATAATGCTAGAAATATGAAACTTCACAGGATTATGCCCAGATGTCATGTGCATGTATGGAGAAAAATGTGGACAGATCTGACACTGGGTAACCAACTAAAAGCGTGAAAAACTGTCAATTTTGAACCGAAGCTCTCAGTGAGTTGGGACTCGGACGGATACGTGCTCTACTAAATCTGTGATGTGAATATTTATTATTAGCAAGTTGGTGATATTGTAAATATGATTTATGTGAAAAACAGATTTATTGTACTGAAACAAAGGGGAGGTACTCCCTGGTTTGTAAAATGCCACATCATCATGAAACCATGTGTTCCTTCTCAAATCAGGAAAAAGGACAGACCCTAACCAATAGGATTCTTAGAGGGTGTGCTTAGTATAATGTAGCCTACCCACCCCTTAGGGAAATACATAAATAGGGACAGTTTAGTACCTAGAGAGACACACAGATTCACCCATCAACTGACTTACTGGCAAAGCACTCTGCAGGAGAACCCATATCCAAGACTCCAGAACTTTGAAAGCAGAGAGGCCCAATTACAAAGCTGAACCCTTCTCAGCTTGGCCTTTAAAATCTTGAAACCTGATTTTAACCCCATACTTCCAAGGGGAACCCCACAAAAAGAACAGCCGAGTGAGCTGTTTCTGATTTCTTGCCAAGAACTCTTGCTAGAACCCAGAGATCCAAACCAGTAGAGCAGAGTTGTAACCAGATAGCTGTAACCCAGAACCAACCCGTCAGATCCAGTCCAGAGGCCGTGCAGAGTCCAGAGTGCTGTGCTGAGTGCAGAATCCGAGTGCCTGATTCCTGTCCATTGTCTAGCAGAATTCCAATCCAGAACCCTTTGACCAGATCCCGGCGGGCCTATTCCAAACCATAATTGTGAGTATCTATAGCATAGAATTGTCCATAGCCAGTATCTTATCCTTAAGTAATCCTATCCAACCCATCCTATCATATCCACAACTGCATTGTAGAATCTCTTTTGCTTTTCCTGAATCTTTCCCTCATCCATATAGTCCTTTGATAATAGTAGTGATAATATCATCTTTGCGCTAATATATTTGCTGAAGAAAGACAAGTGTCTTGGCAGGCAAAAGTCAGAACAGAGGCGCTGCTTATCTGGTGGCTGTCCGGTTGGGTATCTTGTATCTTCATAGCCTCCCTAGTGTAAAGAAATACTGTTTGTAATTTAAAAGCGCATCTTTCATTTGAAAATCTTGACTCGTTTCTGAAAAAAAAACAACCTCTACTAAAACCTTCATAACTTCTGAACCGTGCATGCTAGAAACGAAACCCAAACCGCATTCCAACTCCTTGTAGTTTTTCTGTAATCGAGTTTATCGCGCACTGAACAGTTTGCTGTGAATTGCATTTGGCTCAATTTCATCACGTGTAAAACAGCTATTCTTTGCATCCGACCTCAGAATTCAGTTTTCAATCTGCTAGTTATTCAATCATCATTGCTAGTGTTTACCTGAAATTATACAAAGTGGCTCCCACTAGTTTTGAATCCAATTTAGAGAATTAAAGTCATTTTTCAGTGTGCTTCCCACTCATTCCAACCCACATTCAAAAGCATTTGAACTGTTTTGAAATCATTCCTGTTTCTCTCTATGCTTGCTGTGGGGAATTGGGATTGAAACTGTATTTGTTGAGTGTGTATTCCTGAAACCTGTGTGCTCCCCTTCCATCTCTTCATCTTGCATATTAGGGGGGATTGAGTAGCGTACCGGGGGAAAGAGTGACATTGCATTTGTTTGAACCCATATCAAGTAATATTCGATGTTGCATTATTTTTCTTCTCCATACTCCTTCTGATTAAAGAGATTGTTGATTGTCACATCACCCCAATGGTGATCATTGTGTAAATATTAATAGTGTGATATAAATATATTGGTTAAATTCTTAAAATAAATCCTTTAACTTTGCAAAACAGCCTGCTTCCTGGTTCAGTGAGACCGGGGGGGGGGGAGGATTCAAAGAGAGGGGCGTGATATAAGGGTACATCATTCATGAATAAAAGAACTTATAGACAAAAATATATAATTAAGGGTTCCAACTGTTAATCACACGCTAAGCATTGACTTAGGTGGAGTGCCGGGTTGAAATTACTTACACAAGGTATGTCTAAATGTGGCCTGGCATGCTTTACTGTAATGTTATTACGTGTCTACACTGGTCTACATTGTGCAGCCAGTTGGACATGTTTTCATTGTGGCATGGCATTTTTAATAGCAAAGCATTGATGTTCCTGTGCACTGTTGGTGACTTGCATGTTTTGGATTGGTGTTACCCTACAAAACAATAGCAAGCACTGGCTTTTTAGCAAATTTTTCTCAGAAAGTGTGTTGTTTTTTGCATTAAAACACATATTTATATCTTTCTCCTAGTGCAGTATGCGACATACCCCTTCAGCAGCACGTTTTTGCGTATTGCGCTAGCGTGGTAATCTAAGCTGGCCCAGAGTGTGGCGCGACCCATGTTTTGTTGCTGAGTTGGGAGGGCCCCTTCAGCATGGCTCACAGGGGGGGCCCAGATCTTGTGTTACCCACTGCTGCTAAAGGTTCTTCATTTTAGGGGGCCATGGTAATGGAAGAGGGGATCTACATGGTGCCCTGGGTTTCATTTGCATGGTAGCCATCTTGCATATTTATTTGGTTGAATGAATGGGTAGTCTGTTTGCCACAACTCATTCATTCAAAGAAATGTATTGCTAAATGCACTGCAGGATCTTAGCCCGGTGTGCTGTTAGGGAGAATTCTCATTTCTCTCCCAATTCCCTTCCACCTTAGAGGCCCCAGCTCTTTTGCTGGACTTTAGGACTTTTTAATTGTAAACTTTGAGTGAGTGAGCCCTTTTTCTCACTCTCTTGTGTGCTTTGATCTACTTTGGATTATCTATTTCCTTTGTTTTTGGAGTCTGACAAACTCCAAACGCATCTACTTTTTATATGGTGACACATAGCACCCTCACTGCAGTGTCACTGTGAAATCCTTTAGATTTTTCATAAGGTTTAAACACCTTTTCTTGGGGGAACTACAGTTCCCAAGAATAGTGAAGTGAAATTGACTTTACTTACTTTTTCTCTTTGTAGGTCCAGCACACACCATTTTATGTGGAGTGCTGGGGAGTTACTCAATGGCTCCTTTCCCTGCTTACTGATGTAACATTTATTATGTTACCCTCACTACTTTAAATGGCTGGTGGCAGTGGTTTACCTTTCCTACCATTGTGCTTTTCTACTGCAGGCTGAATCCTCAGCTGCAGTATAGCACCTATGGGTGACCATTGTGTCAAAATGGCCCGGTCTTCTTTTTTCTCCCTTTCATGTTTGTGAGGTCTTTCTTAGATAATACTCTGCATGCCAAACAACGATTGAGCCCTTTATTCATTTTGCCTAGTACTGAAACCCACCTCTGGCCCCAGTGTTTCTGGAAGGGCAGGAAGTGAGGGAGGAGCCTGAAACTCCCCTGTCCTTTGGCTCGTTGGTTACCTGAATGCACCCAGTCCTGATTGTTTTTGTGAGTGACAGCTAGGCTGTACATGAACGGGAGAAAACTGCTTAAAAGGTGAGGCGTCTTAGACTGAAGACTGAGTCGACCCTTGGGAAGAACAACCCAACAAAAAACCTTTGAACAAAGCTTGCTGCATCCTCCTGGACCATTGAACTGCCCGGTGAAGCCCTGCTGATGGGATGAAACTCCTTGTTCTTATCGACAAGACAAACTCCGGATGGAACAACTTCTTCCTTTGGGTTAGTGGAACCAACTAATCCCGAGAAGAACTTTGCTGGCATACCTTCTGCAACTGGCTGTACTTCTTTGCTGCTGCTGGAACCGTGTGCCAGGGTAGTCGAGTGCTGGACTCAAGGAGTGAAGGAAGCCCAACCGGTGTCCAAGCTATTTGCAAAGCACTGAAACTGCAATGTGCCGGCGATCTGAAGAGCGCCGACCTTTGAATTGCTGTGCAGGAGTCCTCCAGACATCCTCCCTCTTGTTGCCAGATCTGAGGCCCAGGAACACAGGACCTGCATCCCTGCAACAAGACAGAAGCAGTTGGATCCTCTTCTTCTAACCTAAGGTACTGTTCTGACTAGGGGGTACTTACCTCTGTCTCTATGGCTTGCACTTCTCAGTTGAAGTGTGCAGTAGCTACTTTTCTGGAGTTGATCTCAGCTCTAACTTTTCACAAGTGTACCAGCTTGTGGTCCAACAGTGATTTTCTTCAACAAACTCTCTAACTTTGTTCAATATTTCTTTGCCATCTAAGAAGTGCCTCAGCTCCATATACTTTGCTCCAATTGACATTGGCTGTCCTGGCTTCATGCAAAATCTTCTAATCCATTGACTTTGATTCTTGTGTTCCCTCATAGGTGATACATTGGTTTTTAACTAATATTTCTGGGAAAGGTTTTTATGTAGACTTCATTGGGAGATTTAAAAGACCTCACATGCTGTGAGAACCTGTTTAACCTTTTCCCTTCCTTTAACATTTCCTTTCTGCCAACCTCAGAATTTACCAAGTACAAAAGTGATATTTAAATGCCAATACTGTCCTAGTAAGTGAAGTCACGTCAGGGTGTAGGAAGTGTTTATGAAGCATCTCTAAAGAGTATCTACTTGCTTAACTTGATTCTGAGAAAGTATTTTGAAGGGTATTTTTATTGTTGCATATTGCCCTTTTTAAAGATGGCTTATTTAAAACGGACCGTTAACTAAATAAATAATGATTTTACTAGAAAGCCTTGAGTGTACGTGTTATTTGGATACTTGTATTTGTAGATTTTACTGCTACATCTCTACAGCTCGAATTTACCCCCCTTGAGATAAGTCTGGCTGCTCAGTCACACTACCAAGTTGTTTAGTACAGACCTATACCAGTAGGTGGGTTACCTAATACCAAGAGGACATGGGTTGTGTAGTCTCCCACAGGGTTACTACATCAATTCTTGACTAATGCTGAGGAGAAGTAGCAAGACCAACCAAACTCAGAAGAGTCAGCTACTGGCAGCACAGATCTGGAAGAAAACCTTCCCTGTGTTGGAGATCTGGATCCTAAAGACCATCCTGAGCTGCAGACATTACTTGCAGAAGGTGGACCCTCTAGGGCAGACTTCAGCAGAGTACCCTCGGCCTCCTCCTCCCCTTCCCTCATCTCTGACTGTCTGTCTGCTATCCAGCAGGGTTTGCTGCCAATGACCTCTGCCTTAATGCCAGCAACACTGAGATTCTCCTCATCCGCACACCTGCTCCCCTCTTCCCTGTAGCTCTCTGGCCGGCCTCTCTTGGCCCTCCTCCTGTCCCAACCTTTGAGGCTAAAATTCTTGGGCTCATCTTCGACTTCACACTCTCCTTCTCTCCTCACATCTCTGACATCTCTAAGAAGTCACACTACCAGCCGCACTTCCTCAGAGGTATTCTACCTTTCCTCTCCTTCCGCCAGAAGCTCACTGTCTCCAGAGCTCTGGTTCTCTCGAGGCTGGACTATTGCAACAGCCTCTTTCTAAATCTGCCTGCTTCTACTCTCCGCCCTCTGCAACTTATCCAGAACAGGACTGTGTGACTTGTCCTTGGCCTCAAGCACAGGGATCCTATCTCTCCAGGACAGAAATCTCTGCACTGGCTCCCAGTGGCTTTGAGGATTAAGTTAAAAATCCTCTGCATTGGCTTTCAACTCTCTCTTCCTAAATGTCTTCCTTCTCAAGCTCTTCGCTCATCCACCTCCAACTCCCTCAGGGTCAGTCACTTCTCCAAGCAACGAGTTGGTGGTAGATCTCTTTCTTCGGCTGGGGCCTCCCTCTGGAACAGCCTCCCTTAAACTTGAGGAGAACCATCTCTGGTTCTGGAAGCTCCTCAAAACCTTTCTCTTTGCTTCCGCCTTTTCTCCCCCTCTCCTCTGCTGACCTCCTGGATGTTACTGGAACTGCACTGGCAACCTGGACACCCTTTGATCTCAGGCCCAGTTCCACCCCCGCCAGCGTCACACGCCTGCACTACCCACCTGGCAATCCCCGCACTTGGGGACTGTTTCTGTATCCCTACAGTCCCCTTAGCAGCCCTTGAGACTTGATGTATGCACTTACCACTCCATTTGCCACTTGTTGGCCGTTATTCATTATTGTTGTCATCTTTCTCATGTACTGCACTGTCCCTGCCCCTCCCATGCACTTGCGTGATCTGAATGACACCTAGCCTAGTAGGATCGTTGTCTGTCCTCGCTTTGTTCCCCTCCTTTGTCTCGTCGCACCTTGAAACACTTGTGTATAGGCACGTTAGAAATGCCATATCATATCATATCCTATCATATTAAATAGATTGTCCCTCTCTAGAAGTCTTCACCAGCAGACAGCTTCCCAGCTGGAAGGGCAAGAGCCAGGGAAGAATAGGCTTTACTGGGAGGATGGCCTCCTCTACAGTGAACCTACTGAGTCTACCCCAGGAGACTACAGAAGACGTGTAGTGCCCCAGGAGGTGAGACAAAGTTCTTACAGTTAGCCATTGAGATTCCTCCGGCTGACCACTTGAGTTTCAAGCGGACCATAGAGAGGCTATCTCTGCATTTCTACTGGCCCAAGATGGGGGCTGATGTAGAAAAGTTGTGTAAGAGCTGGCACACTTGTCAGACTTCTGGCAAGAGTGGAGCCAAGAATGTGGCACCTTTAGTGCACCTCCCTGTGGTGGGAGTCCCTTTAGAGAGGGTGGGGATTGACATGCTTGGTCCCCTAGACCATCCAACTTCTACATCAACCGATTTATATTGGTTGTGGTAGACCATGCTACCAGGTATCCTGAAGCCATACCCATGAGAATTGTTTCTGCTCAGGCAGTGGGTAAGACCCTCCTTGGTATCTTTACCAGTATAGGTTTTCCTAAGGAGGTTATCTCTGACAGGGAGTCACATGTTATGTCCCACTAGAAGCAGTCCACGTGGAAAAACTGTGGAGTGACCAACACATTCTCAACAGCCTATCATCCCCAAACCAATAAGTTGGTGGAGAGGTTTACCAGAATTATGAAGAGCATGATAGGTTCATTAGAAGAACCTCTCAGAAAAAAGTGGGACCTCCTACTGCCATGCATTCTATTTGCTTATAGAGAAGTCCCTCACGCAGGGGTTGGGTACAGCCCATTTGAACTGCTCTATGGTCATCCGATTAGAGGGACTTTGGCCTGATCAAGGAGGGTTTCGAGAGTGTTCCTTCGCTACAGCCAGTGAGAGTCACTGACTATGTGCTAGGTCTCCAAAGGAGAATGGCACTCATGATGACAGAAGCTTCTGATAACCTGAAAGCAGGTCAGGCTCTGGTCAACCATTGGCATGACCAGAAGGCCAACATGGTGGAGTTTACTCCAGACCAGCTTGTATTGGTTATGGTACCTACAAGGCACAGGGTCTTACAGGACAAATGGATTGGACTCTTCAAGGCTGTGCGTAAACTTGGAGAGGTCAATTATTTATTAGACTTGGGCAATCCCAAGGAGGCTCCCAAGGTCTATCACACTAACCATCTGAAGGCTCACGTTTCCAGACCAGAACTAGGAGCTTTGCTTCTAGCCTCCGATCAATAGGAGGAGGAGAGTGATCCTCTCCCTGATCTCCTCAGGGGACAACCCTAAGATGAAACATTTGAAGGAGTAAAACTCTCTTCTTCAGATTTGACTCTAAAACAACAGGAGGAGTGCAAAGCTCTGTTAAATCTGTGTGCCTCCTTGTTTTCACTGACACCAGGCTTGACCCCTTGGGGCCAGCATAATAATCTCACTGGTGACAGTCTCCCTGTCAAAAGCAGGGGTTACAGAATGTCACATCATGTAAGATCCCACATAAAGGAAGAGGACAAGAGGATGCTTGATCTTAGGGTTATAGGGGCATCTACCAGTCCATGGGCTAGTCCAGAGTGCCAAAAGCAGACACCAAGGAATTGAGATTCTGTGTGGACTATAGAGCTCTTAATGTAGTCACCACGACTGATGCCCATCCTTTACCCAGGACAGATGAGTTGGTGGGGATACTTGGTTCAGCCAAGGTCCTCAATACATTTTATCTGACCCCAGGCTATTGGTAAATACCTCTGACATCCCATGCCAAGGAGAAAACTGCATGTTCTGCCCAAGGAGGCCTCTACCAGTTTAAGGTTATGTATGCATTTAGGGCTCATAAATGCACCTGCTACATTCCAAAGGATGGTGAATCAAGTTCTGAATGGGATGGAAGACTTCTGCATGGCATACTTGGATGACATACTTGGATGACATTGCAGTGTTCAGCCCCACTTGGGAAGAGAATCTTCACCACCTAGGATATGTTCTCCAGGCTCTTGAACAGGCCGATCTGACCATAAATGTCTAATTGGTCAGACTAAAGTGGTCTACCTTGGACATGAGGTAGAAGGAGGTGAAATAAGGCCATTGCCTAGCAAAGTGCAAGCTGTACAAGACTGGGCCACCCCTACTACTCAGACCCAGGTGAGAGCCTTGCTAGGTCACTGGGTACTACAGGAACTTCATAGATAACTATGGGAATATAGCTTCTCCCTTGAATGTGATCTCCTCAACCAAAGAAGGTCAGGTGGAATGAGGAGTGCAATAAGGCTTTTGAAGGACTGAAGAAAGCCCTTTGTCAAGCTCCAGTCTTGAGAGATCCTGACTACAACCAATCCTTCATTGTATAGACAGATGCTGCTAACATGGGGATAGGTGCAATTTTGAGCCAACTGGATGAGAAAGGCAGGGAACACCCTATATGCTTCATCAGTAGGAAACTAAAGGACCGTGAGACAAGGTGGGAAACTATTGAACGTGAGTGTTTTGACATTGTATGGTCTCTGAAGAAGTTTAGGCCAAACTTGTATGGTTCTACTGTTGTTATTCAGACAGACCACCAACCCTTGTGAAGGTTAATGCAGATGAAGGGGAGAATCCAAAATAGTTAAGGTGGTCAATCAGCCTCCAAGGGTTTGATTTCACCATAGAACACAGGTCAGGGTGTAATCACCAAAATGTTGATGGTCTCTCCAGAAAGTATGGCCGACTGGATGAGGAAATTCATCCAGGAGTGGATTACATCCTCCTGTCACTTGGGGGGCTGAGTGTTAGGGAGAATTCTAATTTCTGTGACAATTCCCTTCAATCTTAGAGACCCACCCACTCTTTTGCTGGAATGTAGGACTTTTCAATTTGAACCATGCAGTGAGTTATTTCTTTTCCTCACTCTCTCGTGTGTTTTGATCTGATTTGGATTATCTATTTCCTTTGTTTTTGTAGTCTGACAAACTCCTAAAGTCATCTAAATTTTATATGCTGACTTACAGCACCCTCAGTGCAGTGTCACTGGGAAATCCTTTAGATTCCTCATATGGTTTAAATACATTTTCTTGGGTGAACTACAGTTCCCAAGAATAGTAAAGTGAAATTGACTTTACTTATCTTTTCTCTTTGTAGGTCCAGCACACCCCATTTTATGGGGAGTGCTGGGGGGGTTACTTAGTGGCCCTTTTCCTACTTACTCATCTAACATTTATTATGTTACCCTCACTACTTTAAATGGCTGGTGGCAGTGGTTTAATTTTCCTACCATTGTGCTTTTCTACCGCAGGCTGTATCCTCAGCTGCAGTATAGCACCCATGGGTGACGTTTGTGTCAAAATGACCCTGGTCTTCTTTTTTCACCATTTGTTGTTTGTGAGGTCTTTCTTGTGTTTTACTCTGCGTGCCAAACCAGGAAAGAGCACTTTATATGTTTTGCCTTTGCCGGTTTTCAGAACTGAACCCCGCCTCTGGCTCCAGTGTGTCTGGAAGGGCAGGAAGTGAGGGAGGTGCCCGAACCTCCCCTGTCCTTTGTGTCCTTGGTAACATGAATGCACCCAGTCCTGATTGGCTGGCTGGCTGTCCTTTTAGGACAGTCACCCTGCTGTGTAAGTGACAGCTAGGCTGTGCATGAAATGGAGAAACTTGCTTAAAAGAGGAGAATTCTTGGACTGAACACAGAGTCGACCACTGGGAAGAACAACCCAACAAAGAACCTGTGAACGAAGCTTGCTGTATCCTCCTGGACCGTTGAACTGCCTGGTGAAGCCCTGCTGCTGTGCTGAAACTCCTTGTTCTTATCAACAAGAAAAGCTTTGGATGGAATGACTTCTTGCCTTGCCTTGGGTTAGTGAGACCAACTAACCCTGAGACGAAATTTGCTGGAAGACCTTCCCCAACTGGCTGTACTTCTTTGATGCTGCTGGAACCGATTGCCAGGGGTCGAGAAATCCATAGTCGAGTGCAAAGTCTGTAAACTGGCAAAAGCTTCAGGAGTCTCCTGAGGACTCTGCTGAAGAAGGACAACCCAAGTTCGAGACACCTCACCAGTGCTGGACTCAAGGAGTGAAGAAAGCCCAAATGGTGTCCAAAATCTGTGGTGGTGCTATTTGCTGAGCGCTGAAACCACAAAGTGATGCTGGTCCGAAGAACGCCCGCAGCTGCCAATGAACTTTGAATTGCTGTGCAGGAATCCTCCAGACGTCCTCCCTCTTCTCCCCAGGACTGAGGCCCAGGAACACAAGTGCTGCATCACTGCAAAAAGATAGTAGCCAGCTGGATCCACTTCTTCAAACCTAAGGTACTGCTCTGACTAGGCAGTACTACCTCTTTGTCTCTAGCTTACTCTTCTCAGTTGAGATTTGCAGTAGCTGTGTTTCTAGAGTTGATCTCAGCTCTAACGTTCACAAGTGTAACAGCTTGTGGCCTAACAGTGATTTTCTACAACAAACTCTCTAACTTTTTGCAAGACATTTTTGCTATCTTAGAAGTGCCTCAGCTCCATAGACATTGCACCAATTTACTTTGGCTGTCCTGGCTCCCCGCAGAAGCTTCTAATCCATTGACTTTGATTCTTACTGTCCCTCATAGGTGATAGATTGTTTTTTAACTAACATTGCTGGGCATTATTTTTATCTATACTTCATTGGGAGATTTAAAAGTGCTCACATGCACTGAGTAACTGTTTAACCTTTTTTCCTTCCTTTAACCTTTCCTTTCTGCCAACCTCAGAATTTTTAACAAGTACAAAAGTGATATATAAATGCCAATACTGTCCTAGCAAATGTAGTAACATCAGTGTGTAGGAAGTGTGTATGATGCATCTCTATAGAGTATTTACTTTCTTGACTTGATCTGAGAAAGTATTTTGACGTGTATTTATAGCGTTGCATATTTTCCTTTTTAAAGAAAGTTTAAAACTGACTGTTAAATAAATAAATAATTATTTTACTAGACAATCTTCAATGTGAGTGTTCTTTGGATACTTGTATTTGTGGATTTCTATGCTGCAGCTCATATTTACCCCTCTTGAGATAAGTCTGGCTGCTCAGTCACACTACCAACTTGTGTAGTTCAGACCCATACCAATAGGTGTGTTACCTAATACCAAGAGGACATGGGTTGTGTAGTCTCCCACAGGGTTACTACATCAATTCTTGACTAATACTGGTGGCAGGTGGTGAGGATATACAAAGAGTAGTTACATTGACTATTTGCTGTACTTGTGCCCAACAAAACCAGTCACAAGGCTAAGCTCCATCAAAAATTAAGCAATTGTAACATGCCAAATATGGATAAATTCAATGAGGCGTCCATGATTGTTCTGACAGTAGATCAACTGAAAGATATGTGCAAAATCAGAGGTCTGACTCTGAAAGGAAAGAAATGTGAATTGATTACAAGGCTGTTAAATCACCAAAGTGTGGGTAGTAGGCCTGTTACACCTACTATTCCAAGTAATGTGGAGAATGATGATGAGGATGACAGTTTAGAGTCCATCTCCAATCTGCAAGAGGAGTCAGAGGAGGTAGAGAAGTTATACCAAGAGGATAAGGATTGTGTTGTCTCCCACAGGGTTACGTCATCAATTCTTGCCTAATATTCACAAACAACAATAATCATTGAGTACCTGGATTGTAACGGGTGGTAACAGCCCATGGACCCTTTGAAAGGACCTTGCTTTGATTGTGCCTATTAACATGGGTAGTGCGCTGTTACCAATCAGTACAATGTGGGGACTGTTATCTTTTCTTCATTGTAAATCACACTCTCCCCGATTTGTTTTATTTCTTTTATTTTTTGTGTGTTTCTGAAAAGAACCTTTTGGGAGTCTCGGAGGGGTGGAAGGTGACAAGATGTAGCAAAATAAGGCAGACATTAGACTTTTTCAATTTTTATATATTTTTTTATATTTGTTTATAATCAATGAAAACAGGAAACAAAGCAGTCCTAAAAATAGAGAAAAAAACTCTAAAAATCACAAAAAGCAATTATATGCCAATTTATAAGGATCTCCACTAGGGGATCCTTAATAGCCCAAAAACTAGTTGCATTAAAACTATAGTCATACAAACACCACCTTCTAGAGACCTGAGTTGGTGTGGATTGACCAACACAGTGGCAGCAAAGGCGGTACTCCTGACATAAGCAGCAGAGGAAGGTTGGTGGTGGTGGTGGTGCTTCTTCTTTGGAAGCCAGAGAGCTTACTACATATACCAGTCCCATAACTGTTGGTCCACTTGCCGCCAGGGGTAACGGATCAAGTGGTTTACAAAATAGGTGGTTTCAAGCTCTGTACTGTGACCATCGTCAGTCCTCTTTTATGCACCTCTCTGCATAAAGTGTCCTGTCCCTGTTTCACATTCAAAAGAGGAGTGCCCTTGTGTACTTTAAGTACCTCCAGCATAAGGATAGGGTGAAGATCTTCCAGTGGTACTTCTAGGGGGAAGCTGGCAGATCTATCTGCACAACATCCTCTTCCTGTTCATCTTCTGAGCTTCTTGTAACAGTGACCATGTGGATGTCTTCATCACTGGAGTGTGCCTCAGGATGACAACTATCCATCTCCAGATTAAAACAATTTAAATGAACTGAACAAATCATTAAAAAGAAATAAAAGATCAAAATGTACTCAAAAAGGGAATACACAATAAAAACAAAAATAAAAAAAACAAACAAACAGAAAAATTACAACAGAAGTAACACACAAAGGAAAAGGTTTCGATACAGAAACAAGCTAATTCAACAAATAGGCTAATCAAAGTTTGCACTGTGACAACCTCAATTTGTCTCCAATGCAATGAACAAATAAAAAGGATTCCTTGAGTATATACATATGATTCGAGATCTGTTTGTGTATGAACCAACCAGCTCTCAATTTCAGTAGCATGCCGTGCCCTTAGGCCAATCCATTTACAGATTTTTGTACGTGTGGTTCATGATTTAAAAATAAATGAGTCTGTTTTTTTCTGTTTATATTATGCATTGTTGTGTACATTAAGTGACAATTTCATTGTGGGTTAGATTAAATGTGACAATTATTTTTTCTTTGAATGTTTTGTGTATATTTTTTTCTTACATTAATATTATGACAAATCGAGAATCTATGAATGGAATTTCAAATTTTGCTGTGGTCTATATTGCCATATCGAATTGAGAAGTTAAGCAAAAAAAGTGCACTTTTTTCTTGGATTGTATTGTACATTTTTGCCAAGTTGATTCCAATTATCTACTTTTGTGTAGTGTTTATTTTGGCCCTTCACACAAAATAAACTTATTGCAGGGTTAAGATGCAGTTGTTATTTTATTGGGTGTATTCTTTTTTCTAGATCAATAGGTGCAGAGGAAACGTTTGAATCGAGAATTTGCTGCATGGATCTTGAATCCACTCTTCTTCGTCTTGGTACCATATAAATAATTTGTGACATTACAAATTCTTAATTTGTTTTGAGTGGGGAAACATATCATCTTGGGTTGTGGTTAGTCGTGCTGGTTCTTCTTTCGGAGTGTTCCTCCAGATAGTTCTCAATGTTTGTATATGTTTACTGATTTTAGATGCTGTTTTCATGGGAGTAATTATATTGATTGGATTGAAATGAGCATGTTAGCAACATGGAAGAGATAGATGGGTAATGTTAGTTTTGGAAAAGATAGAATTTGTATAGAGAACAATCTGCACTATTTTTCATGAATTCTAGATTCAAGGACGGGTCGGTTGGATTTTCGATTTGAGATGAGTGACTAATGAAAATGCCAATATTTTAAAATGTGTATGTTATTCAAATGTGCTGGGAACATTCTTGTGTGTCTGTACATTGAAATTGAGCTTTAAGAAATTACTGGGATGAGTAAGAGGGTGGTATGAGTATGAGATCTAGGAATGTGATGACTGGCTAAAGTAGACATAAGAAATTGAGAGCAAAGATTTGTCATGTTCAAGTATTGTTTTTATAGTAATGTTCGTATTATATGTGAGTAATGTTGAATAAATCCTGTTGTGATAGTTTTTTTTTTAACAATATTTTTTATGAATATTTTTTATGAATATAGATCTGTGAATCAAATCTCGGATTTTAATGCAGCGCACCTTGCCATTTCCATTTAGAATTGAAAAGTTCAGCAAAATAGTGTAATTTTTTTTTGCGTTGTACTTTGTGCCAAAGAAAGTCCAATTATCTATATTTCTTGTAGTGATTACATTCTCCATTCATACAAAATAAACGTATTGGGAGGATAACGATGCAGTTTGTATTTCATTGGATGTATACATGGTTCCTGATCGATGTGTGCAGAGAGACAGTTTCAATCAAGAATAGGTTGCATTGATCTACAATGCACTCTTATTCATCACAGTACCACATTAATAATGTGTAACATGCAGGGTGGGATTCTCCCCTCGACCTCTCGGCCGTGACCGGGCCGAAAAAGTCCCTGGGGAGTGGTGCCCGGTTTCTGGGCACTCCTGGGCCAGTTTGAAAGAAATTTGAAAAAAATAAAACACCTGCAACAGTATAATACATCAAAGCAAGGTGTGTGTGATTTGCATGTTCGTATCCCAGTAAGGCAATCTCAGCCTTTCATCCACCCGACTTAGGTCAATAAATGAGTACCAACACAGGTTGGGTGATATTATCATTTTGTCACAGGTTTACCCCTTCTCACCTGTCTGTGTTGTTTGTTCGAGTTCTTCGATGAAGTCTTCTTTTGCACCGTTCGGGTCTTGTATAACCCTGTGCGTGGGTCCTCGGGTTACAGCGTGCGGTTCGAGTCCCGTCTCCAGGGAACGTTCAGATGTCCGGGAAAAAAGTCCAAGAAATGGCGAGGAGCACAGTCGGAAGGCGAGTGCGAAGGAAATCCAGGGATGCAAGGTGAGGACAAAAAGGGGAGGATGAAGGAGGAGGAAATTTAGGTGACCGGGAACCAGGAATCAGTGGAAATCGCTGTACGAACTACGGCAGCACACTTCTGACTACTGCAAGCAGTAACGTTGAGATGCGCAGGACCGCGGGGTTGTGTCTGCTTTGTAGAACTCAGAGTGCATAATGCGGAGACTGGCAAACAGCGTTTCACATTCAGCGGCCATGTTGGGAGTACTGCTGAGTTCAGTCCTCTATGGGTCAGGGACCACAAAGTCCAGAAGGGACATTTCCGGTGGTTCATGACAGCATGCCTCCTCCGAAACCCAGTTCCTCCGGGTTTACCCGGGTGTATAAGGTGGTACCTTCGGAGTAGTCTGGGGGCATTTATGTTTGAGACTGGTTCCCAGGTGCGTTCACTGGGAGGGTATCCTTTCCACTCGACCAGATACTGTAGCTGACCACGTCTGTACCTGGAGTCACATATTATGGATACTTTGTATTCTAATTGATCATTGACAACCACAGGGGTAGATCTTGGAGTAGTCCGGGAGGAGTGGACGTATGCTTTCAACAGAGAAGTGTGAAAAACTGGGTGGATCCTCTTCCAGGATTCTGGTAGTTTGAGTCGGAATGCCACTGGGTTAACGATTTCCTTTATGGTAAAAGGCCCATAGTACCGGGGAGCCAACTTATTTGGTCGTAAGTGTCGAGGCAGTAGTTTCGAGGATAGCCAGACCTTATCACCCACTGCGTATGAAGGCCCTGGTCTTCTTTTGGAATCCGCATAATGCTTGGTGTTTGTTCAGGCCTTTTCGAGGTGTTCTTTGGCTTCTCTCTGTATGTTGATGAGGGTTTAAATCCTGGAGTCAACTGTTGGAACTGGGGTAGGATGTGGGAGTATCGATGGTAGAACCGAAGGGTGGAATCCTTGGCTACAGAAAAAGGGGCTGGTTTTGACAGCCGAGTGGTCCGAATTATTGTATGCAAATTCAGCCACGGGTATTAGAAGTGACCAATCATCTTGGACCTTGGTGGCAAAACAGCGAAGATATTGCTCCAGAGTTTGGTTCACGCATTCAGTAGCTCCATTGATCTGTGGATGATAACCTGAGGAGAGGGCACATTGGATTCCTAGTATACGACATAAGTGTTTCCAGAACTGAGATATGTACTGAGGTCCTCTGTCAGATATGATCTTGGAGGGTAGTCCATGAAGTCGGAATATGTGTTCCAGGAAGATTCCAGCGAGTTCAGAAGAAGATGGTAGTTTATATAAGGGTGTGAAATGAGCCATGTGAGTGAATAAATCAAAGGTAACCATGATAGCTGTGTATCCCCTAGAAGGTGGTAGTTCCACAATAAATTCCGTAGCGATGAATTCCCAAGGTCTCGTTGGCAGTGCTGGTTGGAGCAGGAGACCCGCCGGTTTCTTGTTATCATGCTTATTTTGAGAGCAGACTGCACAGGTTTGGATGTAATGCTGGACGTCATCTTTCATTTTCAGCCACCAAAACTGTCTTTGTATTAAACGGAGAGTGTTGGTGATGCCATGGTGTCCTGAATGAAGGGTGTCATGACATAGGCTTGTAATCCTTTGTCGTAGTCTCTGTGTGGGGATGACCAGACCATTATCCTTGAACAAATATCCGTCCTTTGTTTTGAGATTCCATTGATTCTTGCCAGTAAAATCCTTCTAGATCCCAGAGGACTGGGTTTGAATCCGAATGTCTTCCAGGAGACTGATTGCTTGGACAACAAATATTGTATGGAGAAACATCTTTGGGAAGGATCGGTCTTCAAGAATTTGGTAGTCGGGACAAGGCGTCAGCAATTATATTGTGGGTTCCAGGAACATGATGCATTTGAAACTGGTACTGGGCAAAGAAGAAGGCCCAACGGGCTTGACGACTGTTCCTACATTCCAGGGATTGCAGAACTTGAAGATTCCGATGGTCCGTGCGGACCTGAACAGGATGTTTCGCTCCCAGGAGTAGATGACGCCAATCTGTGAAGGCTTGAAGGATGGCTAATAGTTCCTTTACCAGAACAGAATAGTGAGTTTCGCTAGGAATCAGGGTGCGTGAAAGATAGTCGATGGGGTGTTCTAATTTGTCATCAAATTCCTGTTTTATGACTGCCCCGATGGCGTAGTTAGAGGCATCCGTTTCCACTAGGAAGGGTCGATCGATGTCAGGTTGAGCCAAGATGGGGGCTTGTGTAAACTCCGACTTCAATCATTGAAACGCCTCATGTTGGACTGCTGTCTAGTGAAAGGGGGTATCCTTCTTCAACAATGTAATGATCGGTTGTACTATCTCCGAAAAGGAAGGTGTGAATTTTCGATAGAAGTTGGCAAGCCCCAGGAAGGATTGAATCTGTTTCACAGTAGTTGGAACAGGCCAGGATAGAATGGAGTTTACTTTCGAGCGGTCCATTCCAATTCCTTCTGGGCTAAGGACAAATCCGAGATAGTGAACAGTAGACACATGGAAAATACATTTCTCAGGTTTAGCCAGGAGTTTATGTTCACGTAGATGCTGTAAGACTGCTTTAACATGTTCTTCATGCTTCAGATGGTCCTTGGAGTATATCAGTATATCGTCCAGGTGAACTATGATGAAGAGGAAAAGCATATCGGAGAACACCCGGTCCATAAAATGTTGAAAGACCGCTGGGGCATTGGCGAGTCCGAAGGGCATAAGCAAGTATTCAGAATGACCAAAGGGTGTTCTAAAGGCTTTTTTACATTCGTCACCCTCCTTTATACGGATCAGATGCTAGGCACCTCTGAGATCTAATTTCGTGAACACTACAGCTCCTCTCACCACTTCTAGGATATCCGAGATCAAGGGCAAAGGGTAGCGGTCCTTGAGGGTGCATTGGTTCAGACCACAATAATCAAGGCAAGGTCTAAGCTCCTTGGTATCTTTCTTGGGAACAAAAAACAACAAAGCTCCCGCCGGGGATTTGGATGGTCGTATAGTGTAATTTTCCAGGTTGGTATCCAAGTATTCTCGGAGGGCTCTTTTCTCTGGTTCTGATAGAATGAACATCCTTCCAAAGGGAATCACTGCTGAGGGTTCAGTATCCATAGCACAGTCTTCATTCAGGTCTGTGAGGGGGTAGGGCCTGAACTATGGCAGTTGAGAACACATCAGTGTAATCCTGATAGGCCCTGGGAATCTGGATGATATTTGAGATTGTGAATGGACCTTGCTGGTCTGTTCGCGTATTTTCAGAGGATCTTGACGAGGAATCCAGGGATAGACAGTGGGACAGACAGTGTTCTGAACCAAGAAACAAGGATCCTGCCACCCAGTTGATGTAGGGGTTGTGCTTCTGTAACCAGGGCATACCCAGTACCATTGGATGATGGGCAGATCTCATGATGTCAAATTTGATCCTCTCTTGATGGTGGTTTATAGAAAGCAGGATCTCTTTGGTTTGCAGGGTTATGGGTCCTGAAGAAAGAGGTCTTCCTTCGATAGCCTCTACCGGTTGCATGATGTCTCGTGTTTCATATGGAATGTGGTGGGTAGTGACCCAATCATGATCTATGAATATCCCCATGGCCTCACAATCCACTAATACCAGAATGGGATAAGCTTCTTTCTTGGAAGGTGATAGAAAGGCCTGCAAAATCCCAAGATTGTTCTGTCCAGGAGATTTCAAGGATGGAATAGATGTGGAGCAAACATCTCTCTCCCGAAGCTGTGCTCCATCTAGGATCGGGAGCTGGCGTTTCCCGAATGCCCTGGAGGGGCTAAAGGACATTCTCTCACAGGAGGTTTATCAGAGGCACAGTGCATGCACAGCCCGGTGTGAATCCGTTGCATCCTTTCTTGCGGAGTTATGGGTCCACGGAAGGCTCCTAGTTGCATGGGTTCTGGGTCCGTGGTCAGGGAAGGAGCAGGCTCAGGTCTAGAGGAAGGTTCTGTAGAGCTATTTTGGTAGGGCATTTAGTCTTCTTCTTTTCCGCCTTCCTTTCCTGGATACTAAAGTCTATTTGTAAAGAGAGGTCCATGAGAGCCTGGAAGGAACCTGGACGAGCTACCCTGGCTAGCTCGTCTTTTATCTCTTCATTCAGCCCTCTTCGAAAGAGGGTAAAACATGCCTCAGAGGGCCAGTCTGCTTCCTTGGCTAGTTGCTTAAAGCTTGTTACATAGGTAAGCATATCCTGGGATCCTTGTTGAAAGTCCAATAAGCATTTTTGGGCACTGTAAACCTGTTCTGGGCGGTCAAACATGGTATTTAGCGCCCGTACAAAACCATCATAGTCATCCAGGAGGGCATCACCTGAATTAACTAAGGGCGATGCCCAAGTTAATGTATTCCCGGAAAGATGTGAAATCATAAAGCCCACCTTTTCCCTGGGGGTGGAGAAGTAGTAGGGCTTAAAGGTAAAGTGCACTAAACACGAATCGAGGAAGCCACGAAGGTTCTTTGATGAGCCATCATATTTATCCACCACTCCGCCCAGCAACACACTTTCCTTGGTCGCGGAATCACGTGACAGGACTAGTTGTTTCAATGCAGCATTCTTGGCCTTAAGATTCTGAACGTCTGTTGTTAACTCCTGCATGCCGCGCATGAGGTCTTGAACTGCAGCCTCCATGTCCGTAACTGTATCAGTTTGTCGGCGTCTCAATCTGTCACAGGTTTCCCCCCTTGTCACCTGTCTGTGTTGTTTGTTTGAGTTCTTTGTTGAAGTCTTCTTTCGCACTGTTCGGGTCTTGTATAACCCTGTGCGTGGGTCCTCGGGTTCTAGCATGCGGTTCGCGTCCCGTCTCCAGGGAACGTTCAGATGTCTGGGGAAAAAGTCCAGGAAATGGCATGGAGCGCACTCGGAAGGCGAGTGCGAAGGAAATCCAGGGATGCAAGGTGAGGACAAAAAGGGTAGGATGAAGGAGGAGGAAATTTAGGGGACCGGGAACCAGGAATCAGTGGAAATCGATGTACGCACTACGGCAGCACATGTCTGACTACTGCAAGCGGTAGCATTGAGACGTGCAGGGCCATGGGGGCATGTCTGCTTTGTAGAACGCAGAGCGTACAATGCAGAGACTAGCAAACAGCGTTTCACGTTCAGCAGCCATGTTGGCAGTACTGCTGAGTTCAGTCCCCTATGGGTCAGGGACCACAAAGTCCAGAAGGGACGCGTCCGGTGGTTCATGACACATTTGATCTTGGACATCTGCTTGCATTCAATATTTGACAATATGGATCTATACTCACAGATATTAATGATATACATGGTGATCCTTTCTTGTATGAAATGTTAATCACATTATTGAAATCATAAACATATTTTTCATAGTGTACTTAGGAACAATGCTATTTGATGCCACTTCCTGTTTTGTCAAGGGGTAAAGGTTTTGTTTCATCGCTTCCCGGGATGTCACTTTGGGGTTGGGTCAAATGACATCACTTTCGTTGATGTCATCACAGGTCAAGGGTCATGAGGCAAGGGGTGGCCCACTTTTTTGAGAAGACGGGTGGGCCACTTTCTTTTGGGTGTCTGGGACTATTTCTTATCCCAATCAGACCCTGGTAACATATTGGTCGTGGTTCTCAATTCAGGGGGTTGTAAGGAACTCATGGTGGCAACAGTAAAGACAGACACAAGTGCTCACAGTTCAAGGGTGTTTATTAAACTGTATATGCAGGTTGTAAAAATGCCTAATCTAAACCTAAATCTAGGATGGGAGCAAGCTATGACAGTTCCGCTTTCAGCTATCAGAACCTTCGGTGGTTAAGTCTCTTCTCAACAAAAAGTCTCTTGCTTCTGAGGACCTGGTGGGTTCAAAAATAATATATACAAATTCCTTTCCACTTGTACGTTGGGTGATGCTTTTTCACCCCTGCATCCCCCTGTTCCGGGTTCAGACCCTTCTCGATGTCAGCCCCCCGTCATCGGGCTCACTATGGCTTTCCAGATCAATTTCTCTTATGGCATTAACAAATCTTAATGTCTTTTTAAACAGTTCACTGTGAACAGCTCTGTGTCGGTTCACTTTTGTCAACACACATTTCATTGGGACTTTATGCTTTTCCCCATTTAATTGGCATCCCTCTGTCAGGTTCACTCTTGACACTTTCCTTTTACTTTCTTATAATGCAGGATTCACTTTGCTTGCTTTCTCAATGATTTGTTGGTCAAAGACTTTCGACTGTACAGGGATTTTGCTAGGCCCCTGTATGACCACTTTGAGCTTTTCTTACAGCTCTACTAGTGCCTTCTGGTATTGAAAGTGTCAACAAACGTGGGATCAAACAAAGTCTCTCAAATAAGCATCCACATGGTGCCAGACCCCTCTGCAGCTGA
Source organism: Ambystoma mexicanum (assembly GCF_040938575.1). Classification (NCBI taxonomy): domain Eukaryota; kingdom Metazoa; phylum Chordata; class Amphibia; order Caudata; family Ambystomatidae; genus Ambystoma; species Ambystoma mexicanum. The sequence continues at coordinate 401,303,493 of NC_090928.1, read as the reverse complement.
TTTTTCCTAAATGGTAACAGTTCTTTGAAATTCCCTTATTCTGCCGTTTGTAGCTTTTGTTCAACACAGTTTGGTTTCTTATCGGTTTTCCCCTCGACTTACTAGCTGTGATGACCCACTTGGCTCTCCTTGTCTCTGGAGTCAAGGACGATATCATGGTAGCAAGCATCTCTCCCTGGCTTGGCTATCAGTGGAGGAGGGCTATGTGTACCATTGACATCTGCTGCAATGTATGCTGGCTATTGCTCGCAGTCTTATGATTCCTTCCACTGAGGTTTCATGTGTCTGTGTTGGAAACAGCAAGGTTGCTTCTCTCCTTGTCACCCTTTTGCTTCTTTCTGCCTTTCTCCCCCTCTTGAACTACTGTGCCTGGATTGCTGTCTCGTCGTGTGGGCTGCCTTGCTCTTATTGTGCTCTTGTGCTCAAACTTTTATCCCTGTGGGAAAGGGCCTTCAGGTGTGTGTGGTTCTGGTCAATTGCCCGACTTGCTGACCCTTGTATTGGGGCATGTCAGGTAAACAGCGCTGGTGTTAGTCTATCTTCTTTTGTGGTGTGCAAAAGTGTTTGTGTCAGAAAAGGGGGGCTAGAGTGCTTGAGTATCCTACTTGGTAGGCTGGGAAAAAGGTGTTATAAGAAGGGGGATACTGCATCTCAGCCATCGGAGTCCCACTTCCTCTCCCAGAGGACCCCCTATCCAGGTGATCCTCCTTTACTCATCCACCCCCATCCAGGTGATCCTCCTTTAATGGTCCACCCCCAGGAACTGGATCCAATAGTGATGGCTGTGTCCTGGCTACCTGGATGACAAATACCCAGGTACTAGTCAGGGAAACACCTTCAGGTTTCACACAGTGTTCTTCCTAGCAGTTCTTGATATTTTGCAATGTGCAATGATTTTAGATGTTTCTTTCAGGGGCTTGTAATTGTAATTGGTTATTTATAATGCATTTAGTACCCTGAGTTTCTAAGCACGCACCCAGGGATCAAACATATGTTGCTTCACGTCATCTTGCTTCCAAGGCAAGCACGTTGCCCCTGAGCTATCCTCCCGGCCTGGTTAGTAAGATTTATTTGATTGAAAGGAGCATGTTAGGGATATGAAAGAGATAAATGAGTGATGCTGGTTTTCGGAAAGGTAGCTTTTGCATGGAGAGGATTCTGCACCATTTTTCATGACTTATAGATTCAAGGAGGGACATTTTTAATTCTCAATTAGAGATGAGTGACTAATGCAAAAAAGCCAACATTTTAAAATGTGTATGATATTCATATGTGCTGAGAAAGTCGTTTTTGTTTTTACAAAGTACCTGGCCTAGTAAGCGGGCTGTATGGATATGGGAGGTCTAGATTTGAGCTGAGTGGTTAAAGTGGAAATAAAAAAAAAACAGAATGTAAGGATGTCTCATGTTATGCGTATTGTGCTTACTATATGTGTATCATTTTCAATTTGTTTACTCATTTTTATGGATACTGTTCATGAATCTAGACCTGATCTCAGCGTGTTGCTCTTCCTCATTTCAGTATCTCAATCTGAGTAGTATTTTTTTTTTAAAAAGCCTTTATAGTCATAGGTAGTCCTTAAAAGGATGTTTGGGTTTATAATGTGTAAGATGTGTTTCTTTAGAACTGAACAAGGAATGTCTAAATATTCACAAAAAACAAATAATTTTCAAGGTTTGTTAGGTGAGCCCCAATTTTCTCAATAATTCACTGTTGGAGTATGTGATGTTATTATTGTAGATGCTCATCATATGGTGGATGGCTAATCATTTTTCAAACTTTTTTCAATTTCTCTGTTTAGACTCTGCATCCTTTTCAATTTTTCCTTTGGCTGATGTCTGAAAAAAACAAATGATGTGATTGGAAACAAGTCCATTCGTTTTTGGAAATCATGTTTCATGATGAGGGAAAGAGAAACGCACACTGACTTATAATGATTTGTGGATTTTGGTTCAATCTAAATTTGAATAATTCATGAAATATTTGTTCCCATCTCATACCTCTAATATCTTTCCAGAATATTTGGAAATGTAGTAGTGCAAGATGCTGGTGAATGTGTCTCTGCATACAGTAGACACGAACCAACAAACCCATGAATGACCAATTATGTACACAGTTGTTCCCCTGCTCCTTGCTGGCTCTTATTGTGTCTCTGAGAGAGTTTCAGCACAATGGTGAGATATGTGTTTAATTATTAGGGAATAGCAGTGGATTTTGATTGGATGGTTTGAATGGTGAACAGTTTTTCTTTTGATAGACATTTTATGAGGTTGGGTTTTAAGATAACTATTTATGGTGAAATGAAGGGTCAATCCATTTTTTATGGAGTTGGATATTGTCCTCTTTGTTTGATGTTTAGAATTTGAACTGGTGTTGTTATGCCTCAGGGCTGACATTTTGACTTGTCTGCAGTGAACTCGTAAGGTACCACTGCGTTTGTGATTTTGAATCTGTTTTAAGTTGACATCAACCACAATTGAAAGTGAAAGATTTATTTTCAAGATCTGCTTATCTAACAGATACACACAATATTTTACTTGAGAATGTGCATGAGTATTATGTATTGTTTCATTTTTACCAGGTTTGTCCATTGAGATCGAGATATAAGAAAACACTGAGATGAGCAAGAGTGAGGCACAGATAAAAGTTCTCGATTAGGGAAAAGTGGTTACAAGCAGAAAATATTGATGAAAACCATGTTATGTTTACATTGTGCTTTGCTTTCATTTGAGCAGCATTTATGTGGTCCACAGGCTTGATTCTTTATAGGGGGTGTTACTCCGCACAGTCCTCAAACCTCATATTCATTCGTCAAAGCTAAAAATTGTCTTTAGGATGTTATTATTTTTTATTTGGTTTAAAGGAACGTGTGAGGGGTATAGCCGGTATAGATGTGTTGTGTACGTTTTGGGAAAGGCGCACTGTAGATGTTGAGAAATGCATATTATTTTATATGGTTTCTCAATTAAAGGCGGTAGTACGCGCCCTAGATCTAGATTTGAGATGAGTGACTGATGAAAATAGTCAATACTGTCAAATGTGTGTTATATTTTTATATTGAATTATTATAATATTAATAATTATTATTATTAGGGTATTTATTGAGCACAAACTTAAGCGAGAAATGCAGAGAAAAAAGAAGCAGGGAACTAACAGGAGAGGGTGGGGAATTGGCAGCATGGTGGGAAGTGGGGAGCAGATCATCGGGTTTCAGGTAGGGTGATGTTACTCACCGCTCTGTAAATAGGTCAGGAAGATAGATAGATGACCTTGGAGACGATATGTACACAGGAATCGATATTCAGCCTCCAATTCCAGCGCCCCTGAGTACAAGACTCAGGCTTCCTCAAGAGAGGGGCTTTTCTTTACAACGTACCTCTCTGCTGTTTCTATTGGAACAGGCAGAGATGTCAGTTGAATAAAAGAGCGGGGAGAACACACAACGCCAATACCAAAGCTGCAAAGGAATACAAAGATATTAGACAGTGCTGAAAAAACAAGTAAGCAATCAAGCACAGTAAGGGACAGGAAATACCTAGGCAGGGATTGGAATGGAACTTTCCCCGGAATGGACCTACAAGTAAAGAAGTAAACCCTAATGAGTGAATTATAATCTAATGGATTCTTTCTATAGAGAGTTTTAGCTAACACTACAGACCTGAATTGTGGCACTCTCAAGGGTTAACGATTTCCAGGATTGGAGAAAATGACAAGAAAAAATAATAAACAGGGAAGTTAGTACAGGGAAGTAAGCCTGGGCTGCACGAGGGTCGCGCTAGAGCCGGGTTGGTGCAGGATCAGGAGAGCGTCAATATGCACTTTGAAAATAAGTTTGTTGAGTGTTGTAGTTCAATGACTGTCCCAAATCCAGTAGAGAGGAATGCCAACAAAGCAATAGGTAAATAACGTACAATAGTCAAAGATGGCGCTGGTAGAAATAGAAGAAAAACACAGTTGGTAACCGGAAACACGTGCTTCCCAAAAGAAGCTTGGAGCAACTGAAGAGTTCCGAGTGACTGCTGACGAATGGGTTGCAAAGACAGCAGGAGCAGGGAAGGATAATCCGAGTAACGTTCCGTGTCAAATACCAGAAGATCACGACAATGATAAGAGCATAGAGAAGGCAGTCCAGGGGCAGACCGGGTTGATACCGTAGCGGTCTAAGAAGTGCCAATGGAATAGGAGATGTAACAATCCAAAAGTTCGGGCAAGGGTCGGAACCAGGAGATCAAGTTGGGATTTCGTGACAAGATTTCACGAAGGAAAACAGACATAACCGCAAATAGCAAGAAACACTAATTAGCAGCAACAAGCCCGCTGGAAGACGGTAGTTTTAAACCTGTAAGGGGGGCTTGTCCTGTTGTACGTCCTTCACGTACGAGATGTGCCAGCTGACACGGGTTCTGCCATAGCTTGTACAGACGCCATGGCAACCTGTATCTGCTCCACAAAGGAGCCTGTGAATGGGACGTACGCCGCAGGGAAGTTTTACTCTGCCGAAGTGTAACATGTGAGGAGTTCAGTGTGTGGACCTAGGTGTTAAGGAGTAGACATTCCTTGAAGAGAAAGGTCTTGAGCTCTTTCCTGAACTGTAGAAGTGATGGGGCAAGTCTGATGTTGACAGGGAGAGGTTCCAGAGTCTTGGAGCATTGGCAGAGAAGGCCTGACTTCTGGTTCTTTCCTTCCTGCACTATCATAATTCAAGTCTGCACATGTCCTTACTTTGGGTGGATCGCAGGCCTCTGGAGATGCTTAGTATCTCAGTGAGGTAGCTTGAGGATTTCAGAATGACAGCCTTATAGATGATGAAACAGGATTTGAAGATGATACATTCTTGCAGTGAGAGCCAGTGCAGTTCTGTGAGGGGCAGGGTGATGGGGTTGAATTTGCTGAGTCCTTTAATGAGTATTTCTGCAGCATGCAGGACAAATTTTGGGGTGCCAGGGTAGTCGCCGGATGGCCTTCAAAAAGGGCATTGCCACCATCCAGGTTGGATAGGACAAAAGCTTGGACAGCAGATCTGAAGTTGCTTTCTGCGACAAAGGGCTTGATTTTCCACAGGGGAGAAAGTTAGTACCAGGACGTTTATGTCTTCCTTGCTATGTGCTGTTTGAACGTGAGGTGTCTGTCGATGTTGAACAGAAGAGACTTGGCAAAGAGGGCCAGCTAGGGTGTGAATCCCCCGAGGTTCATCGCAGAGAGCCAGGTCTGGATGACACGGTGTTCGGTGTTGTTGCTCAGCAGTAGGAATTCAGTCTTGGAGGGGTTGCGCTTCCAGTAACCACTGGACATCCGGGACTGAATCAATGTCAGGCAGGTCTTAAGCCTGTGGATGTTTTCGATGGAGGATATCTTGAGGTAGATCTGCATGTCATCTGTGTATTGGTGAAGGTGGATGTTATGTGGATAGATGAGGGCTCTGAGTTGTTCCATGTAAAGATAGAATACCACAGTGGACAGGATGAGTTGGTACTCTGTAAGAATCCTTGTGCACAAATTGTTAATGGTTTGCAAGGTAGGATTTGAACCAGCTAAGGACTGAAAGAGGTTATTGGCTTCACTGTGTTTGAGGAGTTGTGTGGCTACTGCTTTCTTAAGGATCTTACTTAGAAAGGGAAGATGGGTAATGGGGCGGTAGTTGCTGAGATCGTTAGGGTCCAGTGTTGGTTTCTTGAGAAGCGACAGGATTTGTCCTGTCTTGAAGGTCGAGGGGAAGGTGCCTTGAGTTAGAAGAGCTGTTAATGATTTTCCGATAAGGAAGGAGTGCTTTCTTCAGAAGGGTCTTGAGTACAGAGGCAGGGGAGTTATCTACATACGATATGACCTTGAGGAATGCAAAGGTGGCAGTGAGGTCTTTCATAGTTAGTGTCTTGAAAGTTATCCAGGTAGTTGTGGTTTTGTGAGATGGTATGTGTTGTGTGTTGTCAGTTGTGGCATTTATGTCTTTTTTTTTTTGACGGATCCTGTTGATCTTGTTGATTTAAGAAAGAATTGATGGTGGTGGATTTTTCGATGGAGGGTGTAATAGGTGGGTTGGGCAGATGGTTGGTGCAGTGCTTGATGGCTTTGAAGAGGGCTCTGCTTCATTGCTGGCCTTGAATATGGTGTTTTGGTAGTAGTTGACCTTGGTAGTGTTGATCAGTTGCCTGCATGTAGCATAGAGTTCCTTGAGCAGGGCGAGGCCAGATGTGCTGCAGGAGTTTTGTAAATTATTTTCGTGCTTTCTGTTGGTTTGTTTGTTAAGATGGAGTTCTTGAGTGTACAAGGGTGCTGAAGGTTTAGGCTTGAAAGTGTACCGTTTCACTGGGAAATGGTGGCTGATGTTGTTTGTGAGGGTGGTGTTGAGTTCTTGGACACGCAAGTTGTAGTCCTGGTTCATCAGAGGTGCATCAGTTCATGTATGGTGAAGCTTGATGAGGTCTTCTGTGAGAGCATCCACTGGAAAGTTCTTGAAGGCTCTGAAGACTTGATTGGTTGGTGTTCAATGGTGTTACATCAGAGGTGTGGTGTGACTAATCTCAAAGGAGATTGCCAGATTGTCTCACCCGTCTAGTGGAATAGGAGACCTGAGATGAAGGGTGGGCAGTGTGGTGATGATGAGCTCGGTGTTAGGGAGAATTCCCCTTAGCTACTGCGCCCCTCAGCAGCTTTGCTGGATTTCTAGGATTTCTTTTTTTCACCTGGTAAGAGTGTGAGCCTTTTTTCCCACTCTTACATGTGTTTTGCTGTGTGTGTTTAACATTGTTTGTGTTCATAGACTGTGGAGCCTCACTTACTCCATAGGCATCATCTTTTTACTGTGTGTTACAATGCACCTTCAGTGCAGTGACACAGGGTTGTCTTTTTCAGACTTCCCACTCCAAATCCATTTTCTGAGACTGACTACTGTCTCTCAGAACATGTAAAGTACCATTGACTTTATTAGTCCTTTTAAACTCACAGACCCAGTACAAACTATCTTACATAGAGTTCTGGAAAGGGTTAATACTTATCCCTTTTTGTCTGTTTCTCATGGAACATTGTTTTGTTCCCTTTTCATTAAGACTTGGCTGGTGGCCGTGGTAACTACCCTATTTTTCCTACCGCAGTTATCTTAAATAGCCCGGGTATTGTTTTAGGCTATCTTGGTAGCCTCGAACTTAAACCCACTAGAGCATATATGTTTTTATACAGTTCAGGCTGGGTTTATTCGCCATTTCTTTTTGTAAAAGTCTTTCTCGTGTTTTACTCTGCGTGCCAAACCAGGTGTAGTTCCTTTGTTCACCGGCCTTTCCCGGACTTCTGCACAGGAGCCCTCCTTAGGCACCTGAATGTCTGGGGGGACAGGATGTGAGGGAGGGGCTTGAGACTCCCTGCACAGGGTCTCCTTGGAGACCCATGTCTCATTCTGGTATGATTGACTGTGGTGACTGTCCTGTCGGGATAGCCACCCTGCTGTGTGATTGACAATTAGAAAGTAAGATCATTAGAAAGTAAGATATTAGAAAGTAAGATAATCAACATTCTTGCTAACATAAGTTCAAGTAAAGAGTACTGGTACAGGTGACATTCAGAGGTCAGTTGCATGTTTTGAAACTTAGTCCCACACACCTGGTTTACAACTCTGAGCTGTGCAGAGTATGGATGGGATGATCTGGTGGACTTTGTTAGTGAACGCAACCCTTCAAGAAATGAGATAGAACACATGAGACCAGCTGAACTCTGTGCAATGGACCCTCTTTTTGTGTATCACTTTTTCAACCATCGTTTTCTAGCTATGTGGCATCTCATATGCATCAAAAAGAATGTTTCTTTTGGGCATGTTGAACATTTGTATTTTTGGAGGAAGGAGTACCAGTCTTTTGGAGCAACTCATCTTTATATGCTATTATGGGTGAAAGATGTAACTGGAGAATCACCCCAAAACATATTGGCCCTCATTAGGAGTGAGCCGGTCTGGAAATAAGGTGCTGGTAGCAACGTTACTTCCACCTTTACTGGACCTGGCTCACTCCGAGTCTGCCGGTTAGGGGGTGTGAACTACTAGCAGGCCTGACCAGCCAGTAGTTCTGGCCTCTACTGGTAGATAAATCAATGACTCCACTGGATTGGGAACTTACCTTTCCGCCACCACCCGTAATATCCCGGTATTCCCTGGATATCGGGTGGTAGAAATGGTAAACCGAGGTTGCTGGTAGGCCATTGGTACTGCTGGCGGCCTACCAGCAACCTCATAATGAGGGTAATTGTGACAAATCCCCAGATGTCGTCACTTAACCCCTAGGCGGAGCCCCTTCCCATGAGGCCAGTTAGGTGAGGCTGCTACCTGATAGTCCACCTGGGGTGGTACTCAGCAGGTGGATATCATGGGGGGGACCCCCTATAGGATTAGTGGTGACCTGGGGAGAACATGGAATCCCCATAGCCCAAATCACCCTAACACACCTTCATAACCCCCTCCCACAATCACTTTACCTAGTGTTCCTATATGTTATTGCCATACTAGCAATATGCAAATTATTGGTTCGAGGAAGAGTGTAGACTTCTCAATGAACATGTATTCCTTAAGTACTGAGATGAGGGAGAGATCAATTGACTCCCTGGGGAACCTCAAGATCAGCACTGGGACGAAGAAGTGCAGAAGCATAGAGAGCACTTACAAGAACTTCTATTTTCTCTCAAAACCTGATTGGGCAGAGCTCATACAAAACTGAAGAGGGAAACCAAGAAGATAATAGAAGCCCTGCTAAAGGATCCGTGAGACAGGGAGCAGACCGGAGCGGAGAACAGAGGAAGTCGTGCCAGGAACCCTGCAGGCAGAGCTGCCCCTACCGGGTCCACCGTGGAGAGACCAACCAGAGCTATGGAAAAGCAGATGTCCAGACACAAGAATCAACTGGAACGGGCAGTCAACAGAGGACGCGCAGCCTGCAAGGTACCAAAGATTGAGGAGCCATCGCAGCACATCAGAATGGAGAAGGGGCCACGAGAGGCCTGAAAGGACACCAAAGAGAGCCCAGGGCCGACTGAAGAACACCGGCAAACCCTTTTCAGGTACCTGGGTTGCCGGGACTGTTGGTGGGTCTGCAGAAGGGCTGACAAGTGTCCGCACATGGGTCAGGGATGCACCCTTTTATGAAGAGTAACCTAAGTAACCTTCATAATCACAGCACCTGGCAGGATAGTGAACCAGGTCTGCAGCACCAAGAGGGGACAATCCCACAGGTTGTGACCCGCACTGTTTTATAAAGATTAACCCAAGTCATCTTCATAGTCACAGTGCCTTGCAGGATAGTGAACCAGGTCTACTTCATAAAGACAAGAGGAATGCACAGGCCTGGGATCCGCACCCATAAAGGTGAGAGCACATGTGAACTATGAACCTTTGAAGTGCAAAGCAAGCCAAGTTGATGGGAGGCATCTCTTTTGGTAATATTGAATTGTGAATTGTGAAGGCAAGAGGGGCAAAGACATCAGGGGAAGGGAGGCATTTCTGCTGGCAGTGTGAACTGCATACTAAAGTCCAAGAAGGGCCTGGTGGAAGGGAGCCATTCCACCCATCCCTTGTGAACGTGAAGCCAAAAGACCCAAGGAGAAGGAAGCAATACCTCATGGTCCAGAAGTTTATGTATCGTGAACGCAAACAAGAGAAAGTCCAGGGAAGAGAGCCATTCCGCTGGCACTGCCAGAAAATTAAGAATAAAATACCTGGAGAAGGGAGGCATTCTCCAGGACACCAAAATAGTGAAGATTGTGAACTGTGAAGCCAAACAGACAAAGACCTTGGCACTGTGGAGACATTGATAACCAAATACCTGGAGAAAGGAGGCCTTTTGCAGGAACCCAATTGTGAAGCAAAACTATGGTTAACAAGGATGATGCTTGAGTTGGAACCTTTTCTTTTGAATTGGTACTTAAACATTACAGCACCACAAGCAGGAACGTTATTTGTTTTCTCGGAAAGGAACAAAGACCTGGAGAAGGGAGCCATTCTCACAGGTGAAATTGCCCCTATGATTGAAACTGTGGCTCATTGTCCAGAAGAAGGGAGTGATTCTTCTGGACCAAGAAGATATAGAACCTTTTTCATATTAGTTACACGTGTGAGGGATATAAGTAGGCATTTTGAGACAATGGTGGACTCTTTTTGTTTTCTTGGGCAGGGAAACCATCTTAGAGTTAGGGAGAGATATGTTTCCTCTATATGTTTCCTCTTTATTTTTGCCTAAATAAAATCTTTGCCAGTCACCATGACACCAGTGTCAGACTCGTACTTCTGTACCCTAAAAAAGTAAAACCAGAAAATGCAATGAACAGTCCCAGTACATCAATGACCACAATTCTGTCATTGCTCTGCATTGGAGTGTGACCATGGAAAAACTGTTCACCCCTTGCTACGGAAAACAACGGGAAGATGATTCACATGTCACCTCAGAGCACTGAAGAAAACTAACAGGAAACTGGAACAAGACAGGAGGAAAAACTATAATCAGCCGAAAGAAATCACATACCAAAGACGAAATCCTCAAAGTAAAAAATGCTACTACACCGAACGCATCACAAATTCAAGCAACACCCAGAAAGATAGATTCATCATCACAACTGAGCTAAGAAACCCGACAGCCTGCAAACAACAGATGCATGCCCTCACACAACTATGCAATGAACGTGCAGACAATTTTAAGGATAAAATCTAGTATCCAGCAAATCATCAAGAGCATGTCCAAAAACAGCAAGAGCACCCCTAACCAGGCAACACTGGAAGCAACCACAGACACCTTTGCCAGTATAGTGAACAAAAGCAACAGAGCTAGATCACCAGTCGACACTTGCCTACCAGACATGCACAACCCCTATAGTCACCCAAAAAACACCTGATGAATATTTCTGCAACCTCTTTAACCATATAGTGGCAACAGAAATAGAAGCACAAAGCTGTAAATCGGCTTACATCAAACCACTCCTTAAAGACCCGTCAGAAAACACAAAAGACCTGACTAGCGACCAATATCAAACATCATCTAACTGGCAACACTCCTTGAAATCTACGAATACAAACAAAACCTGGAACATTTAGAAAAGAATCAGATGCTAGACCAGTAATAAATCAGTTTCAGACACATGAGATGAACGGAAACTGCATTATTATCTAAATGGGATGATCAAAGAACCAGCGCAATGCCAACATCCCCTCAGCGCTAATACTAATGCAGGTAGTAGCAGCCTTCAATACAGTTCACCACAAAACCGTCATCAAAACCCTCAGAGGATTAGGAATTAGCAACATGGCTTTACTGTCGTGAAAATCCTTCCTGACAGAAAGAACGGAATCAACTTTTTAAACCCCCTTCAACTCGCCACCACGTAAATAAAACTGCACAATTTCCACAAGCCTCATCATTCTCACCACTGCTCTTCAACATTTACATGACCACACTCATCAATCTTATCAAAAGACATGGACTCACCTGCTATAACTACGCAGTTGACACGCTAATCATCTACAATCCAAAGGTACCAGACCTCATCCTTATCAACTGCCTCACAGAAATAAATGATTGGATGAGTACCAACCACCATAAATTCAACCTGGGCAAAACGGAAATCATGTTCACGCCCAACAGTATGCCACACCAACACCACATTCCATGGTCTACTGAAATGGGAAATCAACAGGAAACTCACAAATTAGTTAAAAACCTCAGAATATATTGGACAATGACTTAACACTCAAACCACAACTGACTATATTAGAAAAGAAGTGCTTCGTCGACATATGCACAATCAAGCAGATATTAACCGTTCCTCACCTTCAAACATAGAACACTCACCATCATCTCCCTCATCATGTCAAGAATACACTAAATGAACAGAATCTTATTCGGAATGTCGGACTACCTCACTAAACAATTACAGCGAATGCATAATGCCGCCGGACATCTACTCGTCACACTCACTAAGTGAGAACACATCATGCCTGCACTGAGATCCCTACACTGGCTATCAGTAAAAAAAAAACTTTCTTCAAAACACTCTGCATAACCCACAGAGAAATCCATGGCCAAGGAGCAGAATTTCTACAGGAAAAAACCTCCATCTACAAACCAAACAGAACACTGAGGTCCAACAATGATATCGTCAAAACTTTGGAACTCACTCCCGAAGGAATTACGAACAACTTAAGAACACCTAAAATCTGAAAATTACTAAAAACATGGCTGTTCAACTCACTGAGCTAAACAGGAAACGTTGTCAAAGAGAAAAAGCCAATCACAACACATGGAGAAAAATCAAACCAAAAAAAAACAACTGAATCCTAATGAACTGAAACCTGTATACCCGAATGAAATAAATCATTTTTTATGCAAACTACCATACAAGTCTATGAACCCAGCAAAACCCACATACCATTACTGAGGAAGGGCACAGACAACTTTCAACACTATCCCTCATAAAAGCGCTCCCATATCCTACATACTCAGCCTCAACCACCAAACAAAACACAAACATTCCTCTCTTCCACTACATCAACCTGAAACCCTCAAAAACTGCACACACTTTCCAACACCCAACTAAACCTAACACATTACAGAAAAATAAACCACAAACCACCCCGTATACACTCATACATCAAAGCACTGCCAAAATCTATCAGCCAAAAGCCAACCCAGGCACAGTGACAGGTTTTTCTGAACTGTAGCTAACAACAGCACAACAAAGCACTAGTGTGCTTTCCCTCTGGATCCCACTACCTAGACTTGCTGAGCAATCCTTCATTTTTAGACCCGCCAGAGTGCCTGCAGACCATGGCAGTGGCAGTGCTGAACAGCATAAATCACAATAACATGACATTCATCTCTGAAAGGGAATACCACAGATCAAATTTCACTTTTATAAGCTCTATGCCAAATGCATAGGGTCTATCTGTTTCCTTCTGCATCAGTATCCTGATTTGCAGCACATACTCTACCAGTGGCACTGAGCAGGTTCAGAGGTCACCATTGCCCATTTGATAGCTGTATTGACTGCCAAGTCTCTGCAGTGCAGGGGCTGCATTTCAAATATCCACCCCTGTTCCAAAAACAGCATAACTCTGAGGATTATGTCCCAGTGACATGTTAGACCTTACATATAATCCATCCCAGAGTTAGGGTATGTTGTCCAGCATCTCTCATAGTTATCCAAGCCACATTACATCAATTTCACACATGTGTCAGTCCTGTGGGCCCAGGTCACCTGTGGAAGGGTTATGTATATTTGTTCCAGACCAGTCTCCACCTGTCCACATTAAGGACTGTGGCATTGTGGTATTGCCTCTCATTGTTCTTTTGTAAGTTGTACAGACCGTTAACACTCTTTCCCCAGGGAAGCTGGCTTGGGAACAGGAATTACATGGAAGTCCTAGTCACAAAAGGCTATTCCTCACACTAGGTTGTTGTATTCCCATTGACCTTTGATACTATTGTAAAGGGAGACATCTGTACTGGTGGGGGAATATTCTGCCAACTTGTTTCCCCCTGACTCCCCCTGCCTCTCCCTGCCTCTCCCTGCCTCTCCCTCTTTCTCTTTCTCTCTCGCTCTCTCTCTCTCTCTCTCTCTCACTTTCTCTCTCTCTCTCTCTCTCTTGCTTTCTCGCTCATGTCCCCTCCACTTCCTGTAGCACAAAGAAATTCGGATATGGTGGTCAGAAGGGCAAGGTCCAATCATTCCAAGAGCTCGGATTGGACCCTTAATGCACGCTAGTGTCACCTGTAGACTTTTACCTTTAAACAGAGGAGTCTCACAACACTTATTTGAATCCTCACTGGAATCCAACCCTGGAAGAAGATTTCACTTGACCCTGCTGAGAGAACAATCCTTTCTAAAGTCCCTCAATTGTGAGGTGCAGCCAAGTGTTCCAGGGAAGATGCAAGCTTCGTCCCCTAACCATCCACAGGGACCATTTGGGTGTTCACTGCTGCTGGACCAAGACCTGCATCTGTGCTAGCCACCCCAATTCCTAAGACCTCCCCGCTTTGCAGGATCCCTGAATGTGTGGGTCAGACTCCCCCATGTTTGGCAACCCAAGAAAAATACTAACCTTGGCCCCATAAGAACCTGGATTAGGGCTCATAGGTCCTGAAAATCAGAATAGCTAAGATGCCTGTGGACCATGAATTGAGTGTATTTGGTGCCCAGCAAACCACCAGGACCCTTTGATGCTGCCGTTAGTGTTCATTGTTCTTTCAACCCACATTTGTCTGTTCAACTCTGTTCGCCTCTGCCCGCTCCAGCAGAAACACGCTGTTGCCTTGGCTCATACCAAAGAAGTACCAAAGAAGTATCAAAGCATGTTTGGGCTGTCAGCTTCTTCACTGCCGCTCCTGTAAGTTGATCGACCTGACCTTGCGGTCCACCAGCAGCAACTGCCGAACCTCCACATCCTGGTACCAGCTCACCAAGGTTGAACCGCAACCTCCTACCAAACATGGTGTCTGCCCAGTCCAAACAGCTCGAGTAGATACTTCAAGATAGCAGCTACCTTCCGTTGGATCCAGACTCAACACAAACTTGCCCATGAATCACTGATACTGCAGTATCCTTGAGCTGAAACAAACTCATGACCGATGCTGAGAACCCCTGTTCGATGCCGACGAAATGTCAAGACATTTCTAAGGGTATGACTGACTAATATCTGCCCCTCTGATCCATCTTTGTGCTCTAAAGACTGGCTAAATCCCTTTGCAAACTCAATAAATGTCCTTTTTTAACATTGTGGTTTTTTAATTGCCTTTTCTCCCCCAGTCTCATTACCCATAGTGCTGCATCTATTCTATCTTTGCATATTCTGTGTTCTTTCTACAGGTGTGGGTTTTTATAGTGTTTTCTAATTAGTTATTATTGTAGATGGTGTGTTTGAATAAAGTATATACTTATATGGAACCTTGATTGGACCTTCCTTGATTTTGGACTGTTGAACTTCGCTGTTTGGGTTACTACTGAACCATGATCACACCCCTCTTGAGAGTATAGCCTTCCCTCGGCCCATGTTGCCACAAAGGGTGAAGGAGGTATATCTCTTAACCGTGCCTGTTTTATGATTGGACCCTGCTCTGCCTCATACCTACCTGCTTGGTCTTTGCCTCACCTGACTCCCTGCCAGGACCATGATGTGCTTCATATACCTGCCTGGCTTCTGATGTTCCTGGTCTCAGTCGTTGCTGTCCCCTTGCCAGGTCCTAGCCTTTCCTTGCCACCCTGCTCAGTTTTTGCCTTGCATAGTTCTTTGGGCCTATCTGTGCCCCACTCTGCCTTGCTATCCTGCCAGGTCACTGACTTCTAGCTTTTACAGGATACTGATTTATGAAACATCATCTCCCAGTTACAGAGTCCACGCTTTCCTTGCACCACGTGAATTACTGGGAGGCTGTGCCCTTGTGTAGGGAGGTGGGCTTCAACAATTCCCATTATCCATAGTGAGGGAGCGGAGTGGGACTAGTCAATGCACTACACACCACGGCCTGCATCAGAACATTCAGTCTGGACGCCACAAAGAGGAAGACCTTGACCCAAGAAACAGGTAATGGGCACAGATGAGACCCGCAGATGGTCTGGTAGCTTATAATTATGTGGGTGTCTAGTAATCAGGAATAAAATGGTGTTCTATAAGTAGATGCATATACATTAAGAATAGAAGGATTTGTATTTTATTAAGAATAGAATGTTTTTCAATTTTGTTAAAATGTTTGTATTTCTAATTTTGATATTAAGTGTTTCACTTTTAATGTAACACAACTTTTAAATAAATAAATAAATAAATAAATAGATGCATACATACATTAAAAGATATGCACTAGTTCCCTACAGTATAGTAGTGGTGGTTATTTTGGGGATTTAGTAGTTTGCTAGACCTGGATTGCTGAGGGAGCTGGATTGGAGAACTGAATTGAGAGGGTAAAAAGCAGCCTTCCCTTTTCTGTAGTGTTCATATGTATTGTTCATGTTTGTGCAATGCAGTAATTATGTGTTTCTGTTACATTCTAGGCGGTCACATATGATCCATGTTGTACACAAGGAGAAACAGGAATTTCATACAAAACAAGGGCCAGAGACACCAAGGATTTTGTAAACATGTTGTTCATGGATGGAGCATCAGTCTTGCTTGAACGGTTTGACAAGAGGCTGTTTTGGAAGACAGGCCTCCTATCTATTAAACTACATCCTACTGAAAGTCAGTGTGTGACAGAATCTAAAAGAATGGCTCAGGCCCCAGAAAGGATATCTGAAAGGATAATGAATGTAGCCTTCTTAAAGGAGCACATTGTCTGTGGGGTGCAGGTCCCACATGTTCAAAATGTTTATCCAACGGACAACCAAAAGCTCAGGATAATACAGCTAAAAGATCCAAAACATCCCTTAGCTGCATGTTTTATTGAGAGCAAAGGACTTTGTTGGGCCTGCACTGCTCCCCAGTATTTGGACCTGACTCCAATTTAAATATGCCAGCCACTCCTCAATAGATATGTGAAACGGGTTAAAAAACCAATGAATAAGACTGAGCTATTGGAAGGCATCAAGATGTTTTCACATGAAGTACTGTCATGAGACATTTGCTACATGGCAAGTGTCCATTTAAAAAAACGCCCTACCATTGGCCGTTGCATGAAATGCTGCAGTGACAGATATGTGATGTTATATTAATGCATGTTCAATACATTTGATTTTTTCTTTTTTACTTAGAATGTCGATAAAATAAAACAAGTATGTATCCTCTGTTAACATACTGTAATTCATTCTCAAGTTGGAAACATTTTGCTGGCCAACAGACTGGTGCAGCTGGGTAGTGCATAAGGTCATTTCTGGCCATTAAACAATGAATTCATAGAAAGAAAGATAGTCTCAATTAAATGGCAGACATTGTTTAAGGAGGTGCAATCAAGTTCCTTGTTGTACAGTACATTGTTAATTATTCTGGTGCTTTGTTGTCAGGTGCTGGGCTCTTTTGCATGCACTGTAATTGTGGCATTTTGATTTCACCGATTCACATAAATATGAAGTCCACTTACCCCAGCACTTACTCCTTCCTCCCTCGCCCTTTCTGCACTTGCACGTTCTGAATACTCACAAGGCATAGTAGGTTCGCCCCTCTTCCCCCTCTGCTCTTAATATTGTGTTGTAATGTATTTCCCACCCTCACTCCCTCCGTGGCCTGTGGGAGCTTTGAAAGAGTATATTCTTATTGTATATGCGCCTTACAAGCAAACAATAAATAAATGAAATACATGAAATCAAAAGAACAATTGCAGAGCCGGGTTGTGAAGAGGGTGATACAAAGCAGCATTTAAAACACGTAAGAAAGAGGACCGTGTTTGTTTGAGTATCCTATGAAGTTAAAGGAAAGATTTAAATGATGTGAAAGTAACAGTGTAAGCGCGAAAAAGGGGAGTCGTGCGTGTGTGAAGTTATACGTGGAATACAGACCGACATTGAAGTGAAAGTGTAAAATAGGGCCAAAAGCCCACGAAAAAGGTGCAAGAGGCACGAAAAGTAAAAGAAAGTGAAAAAGGGGCCAGAAGCCCATGGAGAGAAGCATGCAAACGGCTGACAAGTGGAGGAATAAAAGGACAGCGCAAATGTGCACAGCAAAGGGAAAGGAATGCATGAGAGTAGTGCAAGAAGCACCAGAAGATAAAAAGTGCTAAGAGTAAGAAACCAAGAGAGGGGCAAAGGGTCAGAGTGGTCGTGCTGAGGAAAAGCAAAGAGCCTGGAATTTTTTGAAAGTCTCTGATTCTACCCCATCAGAGGATGATATGTAAGAAAGACTATGGGCCTCATTACACGGAAGGCGGTGAGCCATGGCGCTATTAGCCTTGGCGGAAATGGGATTTACCGCCCCATTCCAAGGTTGGAGGGGCGGTAAATCCCCCTTCCGCCATTGCCCTTCCCCATTCCCATTTCTGCCCCATAGGGCTCTATGGGAATGGGGAAGGCGCTAATTACGGCACCGCAATTTTGCAAAAAGCAGGCGTTAAAGCACCAACCCGCTAAGGGACCTCGTAGTAAGGCGGTAAGGCGGTAATGGTTAACGGTCACCGTTACCATTAACGGTGGCCGTTAACCATTACTGCCTACCGTGTAATGAGGCCCTATCTGTAACGTCAACGTATATCCTTACTTACTGAATTGATATTTGGAACTAGAGGGGCGTAAGCTTGAGGATGGGGGCTCTGTGAAGCCAAAAAGGAACTGTGGTCCATTGGGCCTCATTACAAGGGTGGCGCTCCCGTAATGAAGGGTGACAGTACGGAACCGGCATCCTTCAATACGGGAGCGCCGATTACGAGGTTCCCTTTGTGGGTCCCGGATCAGATGTCTGGTAAAAGCAGACGTCTTTTCCGGGTCCCGCGAGGGGAAGAGGGAGGTAATAACGGGCCATTCGTAATGGGCCCGTTATTACCTCCCTCCCCATTTCCATTGAGCCCCCATAGGGCTCAAATGGGAAAGGGGAATGGTTCCTTCAAGGAGAAATTACCGGGTCCTCCAATGTTGGAATGACCTGGTTATTCCTCATTGAAGGAACCCGGTAATGGAGCCCGGTTTGGAGGCAGCCATGGTGCTAATAGCACCATGGCTGCCTCCAAACTCGTAATGAGGCCCATTGTGTTTTGTTTTGAAAGCTGGAAGAGGCCTTTACTTGGGGAAGAGAACCCCGAGATGCCTGTTGAGACAAGTAGACTTTATGTTTTTGTGTTGAAAGTTGGAAGAGGCCTGAGCTTGAGGAAGAGAACCATGAGAGGCCTGTTAAGGAAAATAAAGTAACCAAGTTGAAGCTTGTGGAAGGGAACCCCAAGGACTCAATACATTGAAGCTATTGGAATTCACTGCAAGGGGAGAGTGGAGAAGGTCTTTCAAAAAGACCTTGTCAGTGAACACATCTTTGTGTTTTTGACCATATTGCACCTGATTAGAAGACCATTTGAAGCCAATTCTGGTTTTGCCATTTTTATTGAGCCATTATTTTTCCTTTTCAAATAACTACCTATCACATTTTTGAAAAGCGTGAGGGCAAGGATATGTTTAGACACAGACAGACTTTTGGTTTGGACTATTAGACAATGACAGCCATTAGAAACATCAGTTAAGGCAACCATCACTTTAGAGTTAGGGTCAGACAGTCATTCCAACAACCCAGGAACCTTAATAAATAAAGGTTTTAAAACAAATACTTTTGAGTGTCTCTTTTGATACCATGCCTGTCTCACACTACATAAATCATGCATTATTCAGTTGGACTCCCCAATGGCCAGGAACACAACATGGCAAGCAGAACTTTCAATTGGATCTTTGTGGTAACTTTGTATAGTCCCTGTCAAACACTGGAGAAAGCCGTTATAGGGGTCTTGACATTGGATTACAGAGAACCATCTGAACATGTTTTGCACACTTTTGGCACACAAGTGCAGCAACACAAGCAAACGCTGCTTTGAGGCAAAAAACTACAGCAATACAGAAGGTTCAGATTAATAACGTTTCCGAAGGAGGACTGATGGGTCACACATGATTCAGCCTGAGCAGTACTGAGTATTTCCATCAAAGAGACACAAATCTCCATTAAAAATAAATTATTCTGGCCAGTTTTAAGAAACAGCAACAAATTACTTCAAACACAGATGAATCAAAACCACTGAACACTGCACAACTTCTAATATTTAAAACGTGGCAGGGGCTTGCTTTTCAGTCCTGCCTCCTCATCTCCCCACAGAAGGTGAGTAGAGCATCGAGTCAATACAATGGTATGGGTCCAGTCCCCCAATCTGATGCGTGTAAGAATCAGCAGACCGGTATACCAGATGCCCTGTCAAAATGATGGGGCAGGGCTTGAGCCCCCATCTTCTACTGTATTCTTCCAAATCTCAGTGACTCCATCGGGAACTCCCTGCAAAAGGCAGAAGGTGGTGGGGCAATGGGCTTCAGTGTGCAGGATTACGGGTAGCAGCAAAAAGAGGCAATTCCCTGCAGCCAGCCCCCTTCCAATAAGTTCCAATGTGCACAGGATGCTGCAAGAAGCAAGAGCCGCCCCTCCCCCCCACTAGTGCAGTGCCCCCCTGCTTAAGGGCACTGCGCCCCCAATAAAAGTGACACATGCTGCCATAAGTACTTTACAGAATCACCCAGCCTTTGATACACTCATTATCTTTTTCAAAAATTATTTTTATTTTGAAATTCTGTTTGACATAATGCCACACTTAATAATGTACTCCCCTTCCAATCCGGCAAGAGGACCAAATGTATACTGTCGACTGTCTGAATGATCTACACGTATCATGAGAAGAGACCCAAGACAAACGGGTTTCGTTAAGGGTGCTGCCACTAACATCAGTCTGATGAACTTGATTCTTCTCAAATTAGAGGCATCAAAAACAAAATTGCAAATCTTTGCTGTGTTTGTAGATTTACAACTCGCTTCTGACAGTGTAAACCGGCAGAAATTATGGAAGACACTACACTCCTAGAATTGTCCAGGCATTGTATTCTAACACCACCATAAGAGTAAGGTTATCTGCAAAAGGAACAACCATCAGGGAAATAATAACGTGGAACGGCCTGATGCAGGGGTAACCGTTAGCAGCCACGCTTTTTAATCTATACATTTTGGATCTAGCGGCCTCCCAAAATTTTATTTCAGCAAATCCACCCATTCTTAATGGGAGCCTGGTGCTCTGGATCATGTATGCGGACGACCTTGTCTTACTTGACAATACACAAGTGGGTCTACAAAGGCACATTAACGCCATATGTTGAAGATAATGACCTTATTATCAACACAAGGAAATCCCAAACCATGACACTAGTCTATCAACGTGGGAAAAAGAAGAATGATATTGCCATCTACTTGAATGAAAGCAAACTTGAACATGTAAAAACGATTAAATACCTCAGAGTATGGTTAAACCCAAGTGTTTGCGAGCAGGAAGGGGGGAAACATCTGAGAGCCTAAACTGAATCATTTGCTCACCAAGGATAATCATACATACATTGCATTCTACCGCAAAAAGGTTGTTCCTATACCTACCTATGGAGGTGAAGCCACCTTGAATCTGGCTTTGCAGAACCAGAACGTTGTTGAAGGCATCTTTTTGAGAAAATGTGTTCTCTTCCAAAGTCATATCCAGTTCAACTGATACGCTTTGAGCTAGCCCTTCAATCCATGCAATCAATTATAGTATGGAAATCATTAGACTGCTTTCGAAAAACCATAGTGGATGTCAACCTGCTACCAATTGACATACTAAGAAGAAGAACTAAGACCTCGAATGATACAGTTTTGAATACCTGGAAAGCAGCTTGTGTATAAAAGATTGGCACACTGGAATGCAACTTGGAAATGTTACAACACCAGTCATTGCAAATGAAATTTAAAAAAAAAGAGAAACAACTAGTTAGAGATTATAGAGAAGAAAAGCCAGTATAAACTGGCAATAAACTGTATCCAGAAGTGTATAGCTCTGAATCAGCTACCCCGTATCTGACGCTTTTCCCATGTCAGCAGACCAGAGACTTATTTCTCTGAATGCGACTCAATTTACTACTGACAAGAGAAGTCCTAGTACAAACCAAACAAACTGCAGAGACCACTAACGCATGTTGTTTTTGCCAAGAACCTTGTCAACCTGAATCTCTCCACTATTTGATCATGGATTGTGAAGCTCTCATTAAGGGAAGAAAAAAGTATAGCGCCATAAAAACATCATCTTCAGAGTTGTGCAATTCTCAGACTTCAAAGCGAGTGGACTGCTCGACTATGAAGAGAGATTCTCTCTTGAACAGCAGTATTATAGTATACCTCTTTTGCCTGGAAAATAAGCTTTTTGTGTCTTTTTTCTTTTTGTTATCTATTATAGATCTGTTGGAGGCTCTCTCATCCTCTGAAAGGAATGTGAAGGATCAAAAATGAAAACGTTTGTAAAAAAATCATTCAAAAAAACAAAACCAAAAAACGTACAAAACCTATATTGGGGTAAGCTCTTGCCTGTGACAAAGGGCTAGCCTGTGTGTCGGAAGTCTGAATCCCAGCAAGACTGACTCAGCCCTTTACCCTTCTGTTGTCGATATAATTAATAGCATTTAGTGGGTAATAGTAACACCTATAATCACAGTGTGTGGAAGTGGGCTGATTCTGGCAAGAAGAACTGTGTCAAAATCTAACATTATTGTCACTCCATTTAGCCTTTAGTGAAAAGCTATACATTAAGGCACAGGGGATGTGTACGTGCACACATACACACTTACCACATGCATACTTTTCTCTATACTGAGATCAACAATCAATTTTGGGAAGATTAGCAACAAGTGACAGGCATCCTCACATGCTGAACATTGAAGATTGGCTCAATGTGATAACCCTCCTGACTACTATCAAAACCATCACATACAACCTTCCCACCTCAAAAGAGCTATTGAAACCTATAACAAAGCCTTGCATGCTTATCTAGACTTGTACAATGACCACATGTATTCTTAATGACTTACTAGTATACCTGTGCCTTTTGATTCTGCTCCTTTTATGATTCTCATGCCAACTTGATTGGACCAATGTATCCAAATACAGAAACATCCATAGGGAATTTAATCTATAGACAGGAAAGGATACCCTACAAAAGACACACAATAAATAATGCACAAAAACGATACACAAAAAGGATTGTACCTCTCATAAAATGTAGCCTGACCAGTAATAAGCCAGCTTCTAATGCATGGTGAAGGGTCCACGGTTCCTCAGCCACTATCTCCTGGCCTTTACGCAGGCCTCAGGGGTTATTTTTGCAAAGAAGAGCAGGCCCATGCTTTAGCAAATATAGCTGTTATTAGCATCTCTTATTAGTGCTGGCCTGCAGCTAGTGAAAATAATGGTGTGGCAGAGTAGAAAGGGCTTTTGACCTAGTGCATGTACAATTTGAGGCAATTTATTTGATTGCTTTATGTGCTGAAGTGTGAGAACAGCATGACATACCCATCAAAGCCAAATACACAAAACGTTCCAGTGTGCTATTGTATGGACACGTGACACATCAGACAAAAACAGGCATATCTGCTGTTACATAGAGGAGCACCACATGGACGCCCTTACCCAAAAGGGTTGTGACTTGTGCAGCACACACATCATTGCTGCATTGATTTGCCATGGACTACTGTCTGCATGGTCACACACAACGAACCCTGCTGTCCTAATCAAGGTGCCAACTCACATTGAGGAGTCCTCTGGTGTGCGCTAGGCAGTGGTTGGCTTGTTAAGAAAATGAAAAGACCTTTGATGCTGAGCAGATGCATTTAGACCATGTCCCAAAGCAACCACTAGAATACTTAAGTATGAAAATGAAAGTTAACCTTCCCAGGCATGCGCCATATGTAACTAAAAAGTAATATAAAAAAAATGTTTTGGTATGTCAAATGAAAGGGCATGAAAATATAGAACATAGTTTAAAACCTTTTCTGACAGTTAACCTTCCCAGCCATGCGCCATATGTAACTAAAAAGTAATATACAAAAAAATGTTTGGTGTGTTAAATAAAAAGACATAAAAATAAAGAATATAGTAAGTGCCAAGGATGAGTATACTCGTCCTTTTTACATAGACTTCAATAATAGCCTGGCACTTAAGGGGTTAAAACATTTTCTATGTGGCACGGTAATTCACTTAGAACAATGCAAAGATTTGGTGAACTAAATGATGCTGGGTAATGGCATTCAGAATAAAAATGCCCCATGTTCCGTATTTAACCCTGAAATGTTAAGCACATACTGTGTAAAAACAATGCCTTGTTGAATGAGCCATCACTTATAAATTGCCCCCATTTTAAAGGCTGTCAAAACAAAGGATGCAGGGTGCAGGTCGCCTGTCTTCAGAGCAGCACAAAATATGCATATTACATATTTCTCTGGAGACACACAGCCTGGGCCTACAGAGATTTATCTCGGCGGCAAGCTCAGAGATACCTGTCTGGGTGGGACACATCCTTTGCCCCCCATCTCCCGAGCTAATTAGCTCTGCTCCCCCGGCAGCCACCCGCTTTGCCTGCCCCAGGCAACGGCCGTGCATGTTTGCAGTTTCTGAATGTGGGAGCCCAGACAGGCTTGTAAGTCAACCATTTTGATGGTTCCAATTGTAAATGCACTAAACCTGCATACCAAATGCATATACATGCATGTACTGGAGTCCGGTGCATATGTTCTATTAGATTGCTGGAGAGGAGCGCACAAAAGAAATAGATTTGTTGAAAATCACATAGTTAAACACTGTTTGACATGACTTTATTTGTGTAGGACCATGAGACAGACACAGAATGCAGTGAATACCTGCCAACTTTAATACATAAATGAATAATAAAAACAATCAATGAGAAAAATAAACAAAATACAGCATGTTCAACATTGTATACAGTGGCCCTCATTACGACCCTGGCGGAGAGGGGTTTACGCCAGCGTAATGCATGGCGTACCTCTCCGCCAGATTACGACATTCCGTAGCGCCATGGTGATTTTTACGCCCGGATTTTCCGGGCGGAAAAATCCATGGCGCTACGGGACCTGTTGTTAATTACGCCACCGTAATCTACGGTGGCGTAATTAACGCCTTCCCCACTCCCATTATACCCTATGGGGCCAAAATGGGAATGGGGAAGGGTAAATGGGGATTGGGGACTTACCGCCCCGCCAAGGTCAGAATGGGGTGGTAATTCCGCCAACCCCCATGGCGGAGTTGGCAGCTCTGCGCCATGGTCCATGGTGCAAATTGCACCATGGACCTCCGCCAGGGTCGTAATGAGGGCCAGTGACTAAATAACAATGGAGATCACGATTAAATCCTAGTGCTGAATTAATTGAGGGAATTCACCTAATTGATGACTATGTTACAAATAAGTCTGTGTTAGAAATCTCAGCCGGACCCTGATTCGGACACATTTTCACTGCATTCAGGTGATTTGGTGTTTGGCTGAGTTTGAAAGAGATTTGGGTTTCAGATCCAGGTGAACATCATGATCATTTCATGCTGATGAAATGTTTCTGTAGAAAGTGGTTTAAATAGGCAAAACCCTTTCCTGCTACACATGTTCAAATCAAATATTATACATTTTGTGGAAAAGTTCAATATCTTTCCTACAAGGAATGTCCAAACGTAAATATGGCATTAATTCCTCCAATCGGAATTAGCATGACTCCCAATATGTCTGGCAGATTTACTGCTTTATTACGAGTCCATGGCTGTACAATCGGCCTGGGTGCAATATAAATTCTGACTGGAGAAAATGCCGCCAACAACACTTATTAGGCGGTCATTCCTACCTTTTTCAGACACATTTCGGTTACCTCCAGTCGTATTTGGAGGAATTACAAAATGGTAATCTCTCCAAAAATTGTCAGAATTAGCACTAGGTGGAAATAGCATCACTCTGAAAACAGGTAGCTGAGTTGAGGACGTCTTTTAAATCTGAATCCTTTAAACATCACCTATTTCCTGCTGCCATCTATCAAGATGGTTCATGTATTATTTTTGTTCTTCACTAAAAGTGCATCCCTAAATTAAGACCCCCTAATATACAAACACACCACACAATTCTGGGACAGGAAACAGGCTGTATTAGTAATCAAAAGATCATTTTATTCAAATAAAATCACTTAAAAGGTGGTACCCTAACATTATGTTGGAAAAGTCACCATAATAAAATAATAACATATATTCATAGCTGATTTACAGGACTAAGAATTGGAGAAAATCTCATGCAGTCAAACAATAGATCAATTAATTATGTTTCTGAATCTAATTCTTTTTTTAAAATTCTCCTTTATAGTTATGAGCTTACATAACAGAATGAGAATGAGGACCGCAACACATGAGGCCATCAATACGAACATACACGTAGTATAGTATACAAAGAAATGAAAAGAATGTGCCCTTTCTTCTGGGATCTCACTGGATGTCCACTCCATCTAAGGGGGTGTATCTGTATAGACCACACTGTGAACACATAACACAGATTCCGCAAACAAACAAGTGTCCGCCACAGGAGAAGAAAAAGGGCTAATCTGTTGGCTTTCAGTTATCATCTAAACATGAGTACAGCGAAAAAGCAAGTCCCATATTTCAGCACTTCATAGGCAGCCCAACCACACAGAAAGACAGAGAAAACCCCACTGCACCTATACAAATCCAGATCAATCAAAACCAACTTCTATCAAAATATTGTTTGAGCTCCTGTCATCTGCCACAACTGACCTTTCTGGTATCGCCTTCAGTAGTCGTTCCGCCTGCTTCATATCCCAGAAAATCTATTCCTTGTCCCACCAGGTAACCATCAGCTTCACTGATCTGGGCAAGAAAAACTTTCTCAAGCACTCCAAACTTCTTCCTTCTTCTTTCTGTCACCGGTGCCAAGTTGTGAAAAATATGTTTTCAGTGTTCCTGGTATTTAAGATCACCCCTTAATCCCGCAACTGTTGGGATCCTCTCTTTGTCTGTCACATATGACAGTTTAACAATAAGAGTTGGATCCCCTGTTGAGTCTGATGGCCTCATGGAGATATGACACTTGATTCAATCACTCTTGTCGATGTAAATAGGATCCTCCTCTACCTGCAGCTCCGGTATCTCTGGGAGCAAGGTGAACACAAAGGCAACTGGATTGCTACCTTTCTGCTTCTGCTGTTAGACCAAGAATGTTCACTTGCTTTGTCCTTACTACTTTTTCCATATACTCCAACCTGGCTTCCGTTATTCTGTTCCCCTTTATGATGCCATTCACCTCTTTCCCCAACTGTGGCACCCTTGCTGTTCACTGAATAGACCTCTGGTCTAACTCAGATATTCTTTGTACGAGGGTGGTAGTTCTGGTTTCCAATTGTGCCACCTTTTCACTCATTTTGTCAAACGTATTCTCCATCCTCGATACAGATCCTTCAATGTGCCCATGGCCTTCAACATTGGGTTGCAAGATGGGGAAGCCAGGTGCGAGACAGGTTGATTTGACTGTTTACCCAGTGGGACAAACAAATCTGTTTCCACCCCTTGTATTTTTCTTGGGTTTACCGGCCACCATTACGCCCACCTATCTGGTCCAGGATTCAAGCAACTCAATTATCAGAGAAAAGAGAGACAGCAAATAGTTAAATATAAAGCCAGTGCTAAACACTAGTTCACCATTCAAAAATCTGCACCGATGCATCCAGAACACACTACATATTGTTGAATTGGCCACTACATTTCTCACTTCTGTCACAAGTTAAAGGGACTGTTAGTGATTCTCTGCTCACACAGTGAGTATATGCTACTTGGCTGATAAGCTGGAAACCACCATGCTGGAAATGCAGTAAGATCTTAAGACATTCACCCTAAACTCTGGTCTGTACATAGGCAGAGAGACTGCCCACAACAAAGATGGCTGCCCACACTTGAGCTTTACGAGCACACTCGAGCCAAGGATAATGCCCATAGTAGGAATGGCCGGCTTACTCAATACCAAGTACTCAAAGCGTCTTACACAAGGCCTCTGAATCCCCTTGCACCACTTGGGTTGGCTCTCTGCACACAGGTAAGCTCGGCTTACCCTCCTCTCGGTTTCGCTCACTGCTGCTACAAGTGCTCCCTCCCTCCTGACCATCGATTCAAAGTACCAAGTCTGGTGCGCTCTCGTTAGGCTGGCAAGCCCAATATCGTTTGCGGACAGTCACAACTCCACATTGGAATAGATATGTCATCCTCTATCCTTTCATGCTTCATTCCACAAATTGAAGTGGTGCACAGCCGACAGGGATCAGTTTTCCTGGGTGTGTAGACACAGAGCTCTGTGGAAATGCTCCTGCCTTACCACCACCTTGGCCAAAAAACCCTCTGTATCAAATTCTAATACGTTAATGTATTTTCTAAACAATACATTCTAAATCCATAATTACATTGCTACTATTTGCTAGTCATGCAACTGCTTTGCAGAGCACATTTAAACAATGTATTATCTCCTATAACAATATCAAGTAAAGGAATCAGAGATTAGTTGCATAGTAAAAACAATATTGATGTAAAAACCATAAAACAATTAATAACCCTTATGGGTAGATGTGGCACTGTGTGATTCTAGCAAGTGCATGGAAGTTGAATGCAAGTTGTGATAAGTTGCATCAGACACGTTAGGCATGTTTTTAGGGATGCTGTGCTATCAAATTACAGTGCAGTGGCTAATTCCCTCAACAATGAATATCATTTCATGATTTTCCAATAACAGAATAACTACCTCTCAAACTTTACTTCATAAATTGGAAGCCATTGGTGCAATGTTAGGAGTGAGGAGATAACGTAATTTACTTTGGCATATTTTTTGTTGAAAGTAAGTGGTACAGCTAAGCTCCCTCTTTTTATCCAAATGTCACTTTTTAAATATCTATGGTTAGGCCACAAATTATCAATCAATCAAGGAGATGTGGAAATGTACACCCTTCCGCAAATCTGGTTTCAGAATGCATCTGTGAACACCTGCAGTGTTAGAAATTACTGTGCTCCATCTGCGCAAATGCTATCTTTTCCCAAGTAAAGCAATTTTGGGTTGGTTTTGAATACAGTGATAAACCAAAGTGCACTATCCACTTTGCATGCTCAACCACTCTATTTGAGCCACAACTAGTGGACGCCCCTTCGAGTCCACCCACTCCTCGAATTTCACATAGAAATAGTTCTAGAGGGCCCATGTCAAATTACATTGGGGATTTTTTATACTCAGTTTTAAAGAATTATTTAAGGCTTAGATCCAGACAGTAGCCTTACGTGTTTTCAGGGAATTCCCAGTCAGCTGGCCCCTTCTGGTTTCTCACTCCCTCTTATATGAAAGATGGTCTGCGTCAGGTAAATCTGTTTCAGGATTCCTCATGGATAAGGCCTCTTTTATCGCCAGATGTTGTCAAAGATCAGCATCCATCCATTTGGAAAAGCCTTTCCCTACTCTGCAGCCTTCAATATCCTTATATTTTCTCTTATTCCCTGTCTATTTCTACTGATATAATGGGAATAACTCACACGTTATTTCATTGTGACGCCAACTGTTTTGAGCTTGTTCAGGTCTTTGCATTGGCTTGCTTAACAGACAGAACCTCCTTTAAATAAAATCCTTATTTTTCATAGTTTGATCATATTTTTAAACATTTGACAGGGAGGGGGCTGGATGCCCTGTACATGTTTGAATTTAAAATAATATGTCTTCCATATCTCGCTTTGGCAACATAACACATTGATGAAATGTGTATTTTTTCATCATCGTAGTGCTCACAAACACAGGGGGTAAGTATCATTAATTTGTAGAATTAATATAAATATTGATGAAATTATTATTAATGCATATAACTGCATTTGAAGTTCAGAACTGGCAATACCAAGCTCCTAGCATGTGATCAGTTTGGTTTTTAGTTTATCTTTAAAAAAGGACCAGGGCTGAAGCCTATTTGACAGCACCGGTGGCCTACCAACAAACTTGTTATGAGGGCAAGAGGCTCTGAAATGATGGTGTTTGCTATAGGAAGTTTAATGAGTTCCAATAGTTTCAATAATATAAGTTAAATAAACATTTTCTCCCAAGGATCATACTAATCCCCTGGAATTTCAATCCACCTCCCACTAAAAATGTCTCTGGCTAAACATAAGTAATCTTGCGTAAGGTTCTCACGAAGAATGAGCAAAACATTGCCTAATTTTGGCCATGGAGATTTAAGCAATAATGTATTCACTATTTTAAAATCTCACACATACCTTAACATTGTGTGTATTTAAAACAAATGTTTTATTGTGCTTTGCTCAAAGAAATAATAATCTTTCACAAATAACATACATCACTAAACTTATCCAGAATGACATATATTATATTAAAACAAATAAACATTATATATATTCCATACATCATATCACATTTAATTCCTCATACAAAAACCATAATAACTTATAAAGTGCTTATGTGCAATAAGATACAGTCAAGAGCTTTATTCGATCATCAACTGCAGTTAAAATGACAAAATATGATATAAAATGAAATACAGGATAAAATCACACAGATTTAGCATTGATCTT
Source organism: Ambystoma mexicanum (assembly GCF_040938575.1). Lineage (NCBI taxonomy): Eukaryota > Metazoa > Chordata > Amphibia > Caudata > Ambystomatidae > Ambystoma > Ambystoma mexicanum. Next base: position 401,273,438 of record NC_090928.1, on the reverse strand, counting down.
TGATAAGAACCAGTGTAGTCAAACATCTAACACTTAATGACCTGCATTCACTCTGTTCCTTATAGTATCATATGAAATGTCCACTCTAAAACAGAAAAAGAGGCCCAGATAACACGTTCTTCCTTTTCCAAGCATTGGACATTGTACTAAAATATGCTTTAGTGATTGAATTTCTGCACGATCCTTACAATAGCAACAGATTGCTTTGGTTATGTTGTGATTTTTATCACATGAGTATACAATTTCACTGGTAGACAGCAGATTCAGGAGAAGTTGAAAGAAGTGATTTTGTGGATTAGGGCAGGGCAAAATGGCTAGGTATCTGGGCAATGTGCCAAAGGATTTATCCACTCGCAATAACCTAGAATGAAACACATAGCTGTGCACTTTACTTATAGTATTTATCCAATCGAATTCCTTTTGCCTTTTCTTAACACCTAACAGGTTCAAAATCAGTTCTGTGACTTCCTGCAACCATCTAAACTCTTTACAGTGATTTGTTACTAGAGGATTTATTCTAGCAAACTCACTCAGTTTTGTTAAAGTGCTTATAATCCTTTAAGAGTGGAATCAAATAGTGCAATATCATCGGCATAGGAAAGGCAGCTGATGTACAGTTTTCCTATTTCTGGACTAACCAAACCTGCTCCAGTAAGGGTATCCTTCAGGTCAGCCAAATAAAGATTATAGAGGCAAGGTGCCAGTATTCATTCCTGCCTCAACCCCCTAGTAATGTGACTAGAGTCTGAGAGCATATCTAGGGCGTCCCGCCTTGTTTTGATCGAATTGTTAGAATGTATGTATATCATTATGGATAGAAGATGGCGTGGTATGCCCTATTTGTTTAATTTTTGCAATAGAATGTTATGGTCTACCATATGAAAAGCCTCCAAGAAGTCTATCATGTCCACATATAGTGCTTCAGTCAATGAATTTCCAGATGGAACAATTCTGCCCTTTAGCACAGAAAAAGTTATGCCATTCAAACTTGTGGCCATTCCTTTTCTGAATCCTGTTTGGAAATCAGAGAGAATACCATCATCCTTCATCCAAGACTCCAGATGCTCCAAGAAAAGAGAAGCAAAGATTTTACTATCAGCGACTAATAATTCTATGGGTCTGTAGTTTTGGGGAACAGAAAAGAGAAAGAGACATGTATTGCTACCTGTCTGCCCACAGTGCACTCCAATGGGAGGAGAACCCCCCAGAATATTCGTTTACTAAGTAATTAACGTAGATTGTCTAGTTCAAAATGTTTCACATTGCAGCACTCAGTAGACACTTTCAATTGTATTAATAAAATAATTCAGCAGACCATTTGTTTGAAAAAGGAAAAGCAACCTTTTACTGGTATTTTTAGATTTCAAAAAAAGGCATACAACACTAATCTTTGTCAATGTATTAGGACAATCAAAATAGCTTAGGATTCATGTAAATAAATAATTTCATCATTAGTGTTACCAAAAAACAGAACACTGTCAAACTTCAAAAGACAATTTTTCCTTAGAGTCTCACATGAATCACAGTGCAACTTGCTTTTTTTAAAGCTGATAATTGGTGTGGGGTACTGTTAATCCCAGGGCATTGTGTATCTGTCCATCAATGTAAGTACAACAATTCAACAGGTTGAGGTTTGTCGATCCCAAAAAAGTACCAAGTCTATTTTAACTTGCTGCCAACGCGTTTCGGACTAACAATCAGTCCATCTTCAGGGCAGATGATACCATTGGTTCCAGAACATGTGTTCATTCACACTTTCAAAACCTAAGGCGGAATATAAGAAGGGACCCACCATTAGGATTATAGTCAATAATAGTGTTTTCTATTTACTGATTCTTAAAGTACCGATAACCAACCTCGTGAATTATGTTGGTGGGATCTATAATCCCAGGCTTAGTAGCTGAACCTGCTGTAAATGCTGTCACTGCATCAGTATCCAAGAGGGTGCCGTTATCTCACTCCCAAATCGAGTCCAATCAGGGGCAGTTAGTTCTAAAGTAAAAACAAACATAAATGGATTTTAGTTTTGATTATATTAACTATTTCTAGTTTAATATAATAGGCCTTGAAGTTTTATTGCATATGCTTTCTACATTTCACACTCCTATATTATAGTCGGTGAGGTGTTCAGTCAATAAACAATGAAGTAAATAGGCATACATAATCATCAATCCCCTTTCATTTGCTAGGTATATATAAGAAATTCGGCCCGTGATTATCCAAAAGGCGAGATTCTCAATCTGAGGATCAATCCTTACACCTTCATCAGTTTCAGGTCTGTCAAGCGTAGTTCCTCGCGTCCGGCGTGGGAGTGAATGTCACTTCCCCGGATTCGAGGCTTTTTGCACTAAAGTGAAGCCTCATTGGTCACGCGCAAGGACAGTAGTGCCAACGTGTGGAGCTGGCTGCTACTCCCCTGTGCATGCGTGTTGCCAGTCGCGCGTGTGCTGCAACTCTGCGTCTGTATATTCGGGACATTGAGTCCCATATTGCCTTTAACTAGCCTTGCATAAAAGTGAACACCGCAGCATGCACTCTACGTTCATGTGTAAATAGTGGTTAGCCCTTGTTTTTAGAACTTCAATGCCTGGGTTAAAAACCCGATATGATGCATGAGTGAGGTGAGCAGCGCCGATGTATCATGTCGGCTACTGCTCTCCTGCGCATGCGTATTTCAACTGGCGTGGAAAATGCACCCACGTTTCTGTGTAATCAGAGAGTGAAGTTCTCGTATTTAATTCAATCACGCTAGCGCGACGGGGAACACCGCAGTGTACAACTCTCGCGCATGCACCATGACAATTCGTCCAGTCTGAGACGGAGCCACATCCAAGAGAGGACGCGGCACTGTCTATGCAGAGCCTGTGTCCAGGAATCCAAAGAAATCCATAAACGGTGAAACAGGGTATCGATATGTCCATTGTCCAAGATATGATAGATGTATTAATGCTGCTAAGCAAATAGATGTTGATGCGCCCTTATGTTGGTGATTGGAGTATTTACATATGTCGCTGTCCAGCTGAGTGGGGATGACGCAGAGCAAGTATGCTCGGGTCCCCATGTCTGCCGGGCTGCGATGTATATGTGGTGGAACCAATGGTATGTGCCTTAAGTATTAGAAGTTCTTTTGGATCTACTCGTCATATACCATCCTGCCATCATATAGACGTTCACATTCTAAGACATAGTTTCTTGAAGCCAAGTGGTTGTAAGTCCTCTTGATAGGGCCTATACCTTGTGCCTCAGATTCAGGCACCATCTACATATCATCAGAAATTATATTCAAATACCCTTTTAAAGCATTTTTAAACATAACACATAAGGTCAAAATCCACATTCATCCCCGTAGGGCTGAGACAGTCTAGTGAATCGATCCACCACATTTCCCTTTGTTGAAGTATTCTTACTGTATCACCTCCTCTAGGGCTGGGCTTGATTTGTTCCAATATTACACATTTAATTTGTGCTATTGAATGTCTAGCTTCTAGGAAATGCATAGCTACTGGTGACTTTTGATTCTTGGTTCTAATGTTGCATCCCAGGTGGCCTGAGTGTGCTCTGCACAGTATCACCTTGCGGATTCCGCTGGGCGGGACGATTTGATCGCCTCTGAGGATGAGACCGTTCATGGTGGTGATTTCCTCGTTCACTTTCCAGTAGGGACGAAGGCCTTTGGGGATCGCTCTCTCGTTGGGCCATCCTTCGCGAAGCCAGGTACTAACGTGCCGTAGGGCATCGTCCTGTTCGAACTCCTCCTGCCAGTGGTGCTCACTCAGGTCCATGTACTCGCCATTCCTTAAGTCACTGATGGAGGCTACGACACACACTCATCTTCCAAGAATGTGGTACCGGGGGCGCTTTGGTTCAGGAGTCTGGACATGCAGCTCGCTTGTGCGTTTTCCAACCCGCAATGTGGGCTATCTCGTATGTATATTCTTGAAGCTTTGCAGCGATCCTGGCCCGCCTCGGGGTGGCAGTCTTGGTGCCACCCGGCTCAACATGTGAATGAGGGGTTTGTGGTCGGTGATCAGCTTGAATCTCGTCCCCCATACGTACGATCTGAAGTAGTCGACGGCCCATGCGCATGCCAACATTTCTTTCTCAACCGTGGAGTAATTCTTCTCCGATGATGACAGCGCTTTGGATGCAAACGCCACAATATTCTCAGTGTCTCCCTTCTTCTGGGTCAAGGTGGCCCCCAGGCCATACGCGCTGGCGTTTGTGGTAATGAGGTGTCCCATTCAGGGTTGTATGATTTCAGGCATGGCGCGTGTAGAATTCTCTTTTTGATTTCACAGAAAGCTTTGTTCTGTTCCGGTCCCCAAGAGTAGGCTGCCCCCTTCTTCAGAAGCTCCCTCATGGGAGACGTGGTCTCCGAGAATCTAGGGACGAATTTGGCATAGTACTCCGCTAGGCCCAGGAATGAGCGTAACTCCTCTTTGGACATCGGAGCCGGGGCTTCTGTTATGGCCTGCATGAGGTTCTTCTTGGGACTGACGCCGTCACTTGAGATGCAGTACCCAAGGTATTCTACCTTGTTCACTCCGAAGACGCATTTTTCATGGCGTAGGTGAATGCCCTCCTCTTGAAGCCTGCTCAAGACTGTCCTGAGTGCCTTGTCATGGGTCTTGTTGTCTTTGGCATACACGAGGATATCATCTTGAAAGAAGGAAACATTCGTGAGTCCTTTAAGTAAGGAGTTCATCATCCTCTGAAATGCGGATGCTGCCGACGCAACCCAAATGGCATGCGGGTATATTGGAAGGTGCCGAAAGGAGTGATGAACGCTGTAAGGGGGCGAGAGGATTTGTGCAGGGGAATCTGGTGATAGGCATCACGCATGTCCAGCTTAGAGAAGATTGACGCCTCTTTTATCATGAGGACGATTTCGTTGATGCTGGGGAGTGGAAAGCTATCCGTGATTACCTCTAGATTGAGGCTTCTTAGGTCGATGCAGATCCTGAGGTCGTTGCTGGATTTCTTTTTGACCAACACTACTGGACACAGCCACTCTGAGGATTCCACGGTCTCGATGGTTCCTTCTTCGACCATCTTCTGAAGGTGGGCATCCAATGCGGGTCTCGCTGTGGCAGGTACTGCCCTGACTTTGTGTTTCACCGGGATCGCATTGGGTTTCAGGCGAATCTTGTGGACAAAGTTTCTCACCTTCCCTGGGTTCTCGGAAAACAGGTTCGGGAACATCTCCTTGAAATTTTGCGCTGCTCCTGAGCAGACCATGAGTACCTGTTCAGGAGTGCTGGGATCTAGTTTCATGCTGAGTTTGTGTTGATCGTCCCATCCCAGCACGGCTGGGCCTTTGGGTGAGAAATACACTTTGGTGGTCGTAGACCTCCCTTTGAAATCAATCCGGGCTTTGATGTAGCCTAAAAGGTCGACAGTTGCACCACCGAACACCGTCGGTTTTTGCCTGGTCATTCTGATCTCTACTTTTGCTTGTCCCATCATCTCCTTGTATGTGTTGATGGGGAGGATAGTGAGGTCAGATCCCGAGTCTGCCATGACGCGCGTTTCCATTCCGTCAACCTTAATGGTGCAGTGGGGCTTTTCCCTCCTGGCATGGGGGGCGTTGACCATGACGACCATGGGTCTGTCCTGTTGGTCGTCATCATCGCTTGAAGCGCAGTCACCATCGACACAGGAAACAGTTTTCTCCTGCCACGTGCATGCCGGAGCCACGTGACCAATTCGTCCGCACTTAGAGCACTCCTTATTTCTGGCGGGGCAGTTGCGATCATTCGCCATGTGCTTGGTGCTGACGCATCTATAGCATTTGGGTGCCTCCTTTTGCCTGGGACCTTTGTTTCTGGGGCCGTCGCCGGACTGCTTGTCTTTGCGCCCTCTCCATTGTAGTGCCGCAAGTTCGGGCACGGGCAGGTGACTTCCCGCCTCATTGCGTCTGCTGGAGGTTTCTTCCTCCGCCCTGGCAATTTGGATGGCCTTGTCAAGGATGACCTCCTTTTCTTGTATGAACTTGTCCTGCACTTTCCTAGAGTTAGTGTGAACGACGAGCATGTCGCAGATGACCTGTTCTGCGTTTCGCCAAAGGCGCAAAGAGAAGCCAGCTCCCTCATCCTGGTGATGTAGTCGTCCACGGGTTCGCTCCCTTCTTGTTTGCGGGTGTAGAACCTCAGCCTGTGCAGTACAACGTTCTCCTTATTGGTGAACCTCTTCACAATGCGACGAGTCGCTTCCTTGTAGACGTCGTCGTCATCATCGGCCGCAGGTATTGCCTTCAAACTGGCAAAAATGCGCTGACCTTCAACCCCCAATGCATTTAACAGCATCGCCCTCTTCCTGACGGGGGCATACCGCGTGCCGCCCACTGCTTCCATATAGGTGGAGAAAAGGGGCTCCCACTGCATCCATGGAATTGCTGGTGTCCCTGGTGAAGGGAGAAAGGCAGGGGGCGGTGTGGCGCCTTGCATGGTGGGCCCGTGGGTATTTTGATATCCTCGTCGCCAATTATGTTGTGGCCTTAAAGGACGACAGGATGCTGTAAGGGGTTCCAAATGTCTTTATTGTAAGACAAACGGGACCTTAAACTGCCTTAACTCGGGACAAACATTTACTCACAGTTCGGTTAAGTTCAAATTCATGGCTTCCCAGTTAACTCACTGTGGGAAGGGTGTGCACAATGATGGCACGCTGCAAGCTTCTAGGGCCCCCATGTAGCCTCCTGTGGCTGTGGACTTATGCCCTAGAAGCTGTGACTGGAGGCTGCTCAAAACCTCCTGTTGTTGCCTCCTTATCAGGAGCAGCGCTGTGGCATGACCTGCTTGGTCTGCCGCTGCATCAACACTGGCGGGAACGTTTTCCCGCGGAGCGTGGGCTCGCGAGATGACGTTATGCCGAGATCTCGCGAGAACACGCTCCCGCGATCACGTGATGTCCCCACAGTACCCTTTTTCAGATGAAAGTAGAAATATTTGTTTTTCAAAAGGGGCTTTCAGAATGTTTTGCTGTGAGTTTACAGTTCGTCATAAGCCAGTCCTTGGGCCTTAAGTACATTTTTTCCTATGCAGTTCCATATTTATTCAATGTTCACAAGGTAATCAATGTCATTTATCAGAGGCTGTCCCTCAGGTGAGATGGTAGTTACCTGCATTTTACTGACACTCTTTCATGCTATCCGGTGATAAAATCGTCTGGGAAAATGTCACAAGTACAGCGACAGGCAGCATTTTCACATAGAACCCCTGTGATGGTTATAGAAGAAGCACAGAGCTCATGTGGAGTAGCAAGACATCATTCAGTAATTCTCACTTTAGATTCAGGCGTTCTCCATTTCCACCACACATTCAATGGTGAAGGACGGTTCAATCGTGTTAAGGGAAAAAGAAAAGCAAAGTGTCTGAAATGAGGATTATGAAGCCAAGGTTTATGGAGGCATTGATGATAGTAGTGGCTGTGGGTGGAGGTAGTGGCCCATTCGGCCCATTATGAAGAGCTCCTAGGGTCACAGAGTAGGAAAAGCAGCACAGGAAGACCTCAATCTGGAATGAATTGCAGCACAAGGTGGTGGCAGTAGGCACAGTGCCCCTGGACAATGACGACATGAAAACGAGGTGCCGTGAGCGCACACGTCATTACAATTTACCAGTTTTTAATGATAGCATGGTGCTAAGTAAGCCAAGCAAGGTTGCTGGAACTTTCAAGAAGCAACACATCACATGTCTATTAACTCAGACAAGGTTTAATATCCCTGCACACTGAAGACATTAAAAATGGCTGGAAAGACCTTAAGTCTAGGGTTCACTCACTGCTGGCACACCACCGCAAGCAGACATCAGCCCCAGAAGGAGGCACATCTGACTCGCCCTAAAATGACCCGATGGGAGGAGACGGTCCATGCCAATCTCGACATATTTGTCTGGGGGGGGGACTTTGTTGCAGCCATGTTTGGATCTTGGAGCTAAGCTGACCCAGTGAGTAAACGAAGGACCATTTGACCATGACATAACCAAACACAATGGAAAGCCATATACTGCCTGTCATCCAGCAGACTCGGGACCATCATAGCACACGCCCAATAGTCACAGCCAATAAAGTGGCCCCAACAATGAGTACTTCATGAAGATCAGACCCATACAATAAGACACTGAGTAAGCTAATTGTTTAAGAAAATGTACCAAAGCAACGTTTCTCATGGTGTGTCATTTGACTCGGAGTGTCCGTGAGATCCCCAAAACCTCTCCAGCAACCATAGCTTGGCTGTCTCACTCACATGCAGACCGAAAACCTGATGAACACTCACTGGCACATGTGGGCCAGACAGTCATATGCTGGGCAACTCACATTACGCCATAATACCATCACATATCTGTCAGACATACTCAATGACTTAACCAAAACACAGCTACTTTATGCATAATGCAAGAGGTAACACACATCATTCAGGCGGTACAACATCGCATTTGCCACTAAAAACACTGGCCCAACACTCCCAAGACCCACATGTGGTGTGCAGGGTGACATTATGCATTGTGTAGCGAATTAGCATGGCCCACCAAAATGTTCCTGCAACCACTTCGCCATTAAATGCAAACTTTCTACACAACATCTGCCCCTAGCAGCAAATTAAACACCATTGGATGCATGTAAGCCAGGATGCCATTAACAGAAAATAAGTATGTGTCATGGTAACACCATTTACCATTTTGAGTGATATCCAGCTAATAAGAATGAGCCTGAATGTATTAATTGATGATTCCTGTAAGTAAATGTCAAGTGACATTATGTCACGTCCCTCCCAACAGGCCTGCAAGACAGCCAACAAGATGAGATGCCAAGTACGTCCTCCCAAGTACATCCTCCACTTCGATGCCTTTTACTTCCAACCATCCATCTCTGGTAAGACATCCGAGGACGCAGAGAGACTGGTATTTGCTGGAAATCATCATGCAAACAACTCTTCTACAGGCCCCTCCATGCCTGTGCCCACGACATGTGTATCCACAGAGCCCTTGGACACAGTGACCACCAGCACAATCCCCACATCAGGCATCACGGACACTTCCACAATTCACAACAGTTCCTACCAACAATGCAGCCGTTCACGTAACAGTTGCCCCAACCACTGCCATGATTTTCAACACAACGGCTTTTCATGTGACAGCTGCCATGACCACTGATGACACTACCACCAATACCATCTACAGGTATCTCACACTTGATTTGTCCGGCACCTGTTTCTGCCACCATGCAATGTGTACCTGTCAAGTTCCCTTGCTCGACTCCTTTCTCCTTCCCCATCCTTTTGCCTTTCTCCACTACCCTAGTCCTATCCAGTGGACATGCACTGCAATGGCACCATCGCCAGGACTGCAGTGCATAGCGCTCATACATCAAGAAGAGAAAAGATCCTTCACTGTCAATCCCTGGTACACAACATACCCTTGAGACACTATGAGGGCTATTGAATACAAATGAGCAGCTCCAGAAGCACATGGAGAGCATTGTTCAAGAACCAATGGGCAAATCAAAGGGTGTGGGCAATGGAGTGCAGTGGCATCAAGGTAGTTGGCCAGTGCCATGGAGAGACTGAGTAAAACGACTGAACATGGCACTGTTGCCATCATCGTGGTGACCAGGGGTTGAGTGAGCTGACAGATATCATGTCAGCTAGCAATGCAACAGTGCTGAGAGCTATTATACTCTATACACTCCAGCATATCCGGTGGACATAGCCAGCTCAACCTTTGCCATTCCTACAGAACAGTCGATCCCCAGCACTCCAGTACACCAATCATCCTGGATATTGCCATGCTTCCCACCCCCATTTTCCACTGCATGACAGGCACGGCATGATAAGCACAGATGAAAGTAGAGACTGCCATGGCACAGTGGTCGTTACAGGGGATGGTGGGAGGGCATGGTTGTTGATGATGATGATGATGGTGGGTGGGCATGGATGTTGGGGGTGAATGTGGTGGGTGACCGTGAGTATGCCCCTGTTAAAAATGAGTTTGAATTCTGGCAAAAGTATCCAATGATCCTTTAGTATCTGTCATACATGCACTTTTAGTGATTGATCATTTTACAGTGAAATATGAATGCATATTTGTTTAAAAATAGGTCTTAATAAGCACCTGACAGATGAGGAATAATTTCCTTCCATCATCGCATCATCCCTGAGGTGGCCTGATGTCAGGTGACAGGTCACCTGCATCATCATCAACATTGGAGGCTTGGTGAGTTTTACCATCCTCTGGAGGCATGCACACATATTCCTAATGCACATGTTGTTGTGCATTGAACAGACTGTGAAAAATGCCCCCACCTTCTCAGGGATGCACATGCATACCTCACCTGTCTGGTGGGGGCCTCGGTCTCTAATGTGTACACACACTGGCTAATATATATGTCTCAAAGTACACCACATTCTGTGGGGATGCTGGGTCCCTGATGGGTGTCATAAACCAGAGCGGCATCTGATAGCCTTTGCAACTGAAATATGTAAGAGAAGTATTTTATGAGGGATTGTCTGTTGTGTAAGTGATCATCATTCTACTGTGCTGCTGGGATTTCATTTCTGTCAGGTACACATGGTGCCTCTGACTCCAGGCCATTTGTGGTGGGTATGTCATAGAATAGGGAATTGCAAAAGAGCACTACCAATCCTGCTCCATAGATAATGTTAATGTTAAAGGATATTTATACCGCACACTATCACCACCGGAGTGGTCCCCTGGCGCTCAGTGAATGATTTGCCCACCGTTCTTACCTCAAATCCCTGCTGCAACATCACCCATAGTCAATGCCTAATTGCTGGTCTGTTTCAGGTGATCTATGCTATTTGTGCTGTGCATTTTTTAGTTGTCTTCTCATTAGTATGCCTTCACAGATGATAGATAGATGAAGGTATTTTCAAGGATTTGGGTCTAGACATTACTGCATGCCTGAGTGCATGACTATTGTGCCCACTCATGTCAAACTCTGCCTGGGAAAGGGGTGAATCTTCCCATGGCATATTTCAGTAATCATGGCTATGCATTATGCCAACTCTAACCATAACCAGGATTTAGTGTATAAGGGCCTTCAAAGCATGTATCCACTGCCTATGCTGTAATCTTGCTGTCATACGCATCCTGACATGGCAAGGATTTGGGCAAGCGTGGATCACATGTAGATTTGTGTCCAGTAACCCCATGTCTCATATCCTTCTCATTTGCTCCCCAAATGCATTGCAGTGTCAGTCTTGCTACTTAGCCAACATACATGTCTGAGGTCCACTGGGGGTGTCTGTGTATCCTTGCATGCTTCCGCTCAGCAGGACCATGGTGTCATGGGTGGAACTAGGGAAAGTGGCACAAGCGTTCTGCAAAAAAGGATCTTGGAAATAATATAGGAACATTTTGAAGAAGAATTTCAGAGTTAGACCCAGCCCAAATGGAGTTAAACCGTTGGAACACACAGATGACCCTCAAGACAACCTTTTCTGATTTCAAGATACCTTTTATCACCAAAAAGAAGGAACAGCTATGACGACTACGTTATCCCCAAATTTGGCCAATTTAAATTCCAATCACTTCAAGGAAACATATATTTACTCTGTTGATAATGTACTCCATCGTCATATCAAACTGCAGAAGCAGTTTATTGACAATGTAATTGTCATCTGGGAGGGGCCCAAACACAACATTCCTGAGTTCATGCCATGGCTGATTGATCGGGATCCCAAACTGTTCTTCATTCATGTCATGAGCGCAATTGAAATATAATTTCTAGACATTTATTTTGTGAAGATAAGAGTCTTAAAGTTAGACCATATACCAAGCCCACGGACGCTAATGCTCTACTCAACTTTCAGAGCTTTTGCCCTAAGTCCCTTCAGGACAATTTACCATTCATTCAATATATATGTTTACGACATAACAGTACTAAACCCTCAGATTTCGAACAAGCATCTGACAAGCTCAACAAAAATTAGTGTGTTAAAATGTATCCTGAGAATTGTGTAAGCCAAGCTAAGAAAAGAGCTTCTAATATCCTATGGGAAGCTATGTTACAACACAAAGACAATGCCAATAATGAACAGAGGCTAGTCTGTGTGTCCACCTACTCCAATTACTCCTATAAGATCAAGAAATGCATAGGCATACATTGGCATGTTTTACGCAATGGCCCTCTGTCCATGCTCCACCGCTGTTTGCATTTAAAAGAAGTCCAAATACCTAAGACGCTATAGTGCATTCTGACATTAAGAAATCCTACACTCAACCATCGCCCACTTTACCAGAAACCTGGCGGATGCCACGTCTATTTGAACATGTTCTATGCAGCAAATGTAACATGTGCAAGTTCACCACATGCACAAAAACGGTGGACATAGGACTACAATGACCAGGGGTGCAAATGAAAGTTTTTGCAAACTAGAAAATCAGGTACGTTTTTACACACAACTATGAAGACATTATTATCCATGCCAAGGTCAATCTTTAAATATAGAACACAGTGTACTAATGACTATAATACTATAATAGTCACAGGTTCCTTAAAGACTGGATATATACTGAGCCTCTAAAGGCGTGCTCAATAAATTAAGCGGCACAACTTTAGAAAATCACAGAAGTTGAATGAAAGGAATTAAAGGATAAATATTGATCTTTATTCCAAAAGGACAATTACACATGTGAGTATAAATATGAAAATCAATCCATATTAAGTTTTAAGCATGTGTATCATAAATCTTTGGTTAACACAACATGACTGCCAGTTTTCCTTAATCTCCAAAAACATTTACGACCCATTTTTGCCATTTGTGCCCTTTTTAAACTCAAGCATCTTCTAATGATATCCTAGTTGTTCAGGACAGATAGACATAAGCAGCACAAAGAATACATTAGGTATTGATTTATCTTTTAAATATCACATCAATACTGGTAATTCGTTCTTTCTAATTGATGAAATATGCCTCTCCCCAAGTAAGTAACTGTATCTTTTGACTAAATTAGTACAAGCAAGTCAATAGAGAAAACGAGTGAAATGTAAATATATTGTGTTGATTTTTATCTAGAGATGAATGTCTGCAATGTCTAAATGTTAGAACTACCCTCCTGAAGAACCAATTGATTGTCTTGGTGATACACTCGTCGAGGGATTGTGAGAAAAATAGTTTTCTTGATCTGAAGCAACATTTGAGATTACATTGAATGAGACTTAAAATTTGCAACAATTGAAAGAAAATTAAGGAGTAAGAGGAAAATGTTTTCCTTATATGAAGCATAATTTGAGATTAAAACGAATGAGACTTAAAGTTTGCATTAATTAAACAGTAAATCGTGTATCAACACTCCATTCAATGGTCATTATTGTTATTTAAGTTGCGGCACAGCAACAAAGTGTATAGATAATTTTTGCAAGGGCAAAACAGAGCCTGACAAATTGCAACTCTAAGATAGTGATAGAATATCCATGTAAAAAGAGCTAAATAGGCATGACTTCCAGGAAGGTCAAAGTGAGAATCTCTGAACATAGATGTTGTATAAGATCAGGCAATATCAACACCCCAATAGTAACCCATTTTTTGGAAGCAAAACACACAGCAAATTATATGTTTTGGATGGTACTTGTGCAATGTCATACTCTAAAAATCCATGGAACGGTCGGAACAGAGAATGATCTTCCTGATGAACAACCATGTGTCAGGGCTCAATGAAGTTAATAACAGGAATTTGTAATCCAATATTAGGATGTTAGTCTTGATTGGTCAGGCTCCAGAATTCACCTTTGGCCATTATCAACAGAGAATTGGTCCCATTCAATATTTTTCTCCTGGGCATATTTTGGTCGGGGAGATTAATACGGGGGTCCATGAACTTTCTCGTCAGTCCATCAAGCACACATAAAAATAATTGCGCTGTTCTTTCTCTCCTGCCTTTTCTGCCCACAGTACTGCCACCGGGGTCGAGTGAGGAGGGGCACATTATTTAATGTGAACACCGTTTCAGATTATAACCTGCTAGGGCAACAACTCTCCAGATGGTGGCTATATTGCCTTAAGTCATCCATGTAAAGGAAGCACTGCTTAATAATTAGAGATCACATGGTTAGCATCACTTACATGTGTTGTACTGCCTAACCAGAATTCTGCTGCAATCATGGAGCCAGAGAAGGAACGCAGCAGACTGCACTTTAGGTAGGTAGGGCATGCATCATTTTGGCATATCTACCTTTATTACAGAAGCCACATGCGGCTGGAAGAGGTCCCTGACACAGCTTCTTATTCCTTGTATTTTGAATTTATAAGCAATACGAATTGGACAGGACTTGGTTCAAAGGAGACTGTCTCCTGGCTACCCCATTTACACATGTCTCATTTAAGGAGCAACATTTACTTTAAAGTCCTGCACCAGCGAGCCCCTTTCCAGAGCACTAGGTGGCTGCATGTACATGGGCTTCCTAGAGTAATCAGGTTAGTGACCCTACTTAAAGATGACGTCTGAATCCCCTCTGCTCCTTCCGGCATATTTGAACCCATTACCTGATTCTTTCACAGGCACTTTGATTTTTACTATAAATCCCCCCTGGCTCCTCATACCTGAGTGGGTTTGGAGGGGTTTGCAGGTAATTAATGGCATTTCGAGTCAGCTGAATTACAGATTTAACGATAGTCCGCGCAATGGGAAGGTAGAATGTCCGCTGATAGTGGTTTTATACATTATTCACAGGCTATATGTGTTGAACACGCCACAGACACTACACAGTTTCAAGTATTGACATCATGGATGAAGAACTTGATTGATGATTGTTCCCCTGAAGAATGTTCTCAATGATAAGAACAGAAACAAGTTGGGTTGTATAGAAAGCAGTCTAGATATGGCTTTGAAATACTGCTCTATGCAACAGAGTCTTAACTTGCCTCATTCCGACTAGTGTTGGCACTGTGTCAATGGATGAGGTGCTGGATATTCGACTGGAATTATATTGTTTTTATGTCATATTTTGTGACCTATCAAATAAGATAGAACAGTTTTAGAGTGTAACATTTATTTATAAATGTAAGACTAATTAATCCTTATTTTGTATACGTTCACAAATTGTAGGCGATTCATATTTACCAGTGGTGTACAACATCATACCCACTTTGCCGATGCCCTGTGCTGAGGGAATTTCTTATACCAAAGGAGGAATTACCACCACTTTTTGGCAGTAATTATTCCTGCACTAATTTCTCCAATGAATTAACACTGGAGAAATTACCACCGATTTGGTGTTACCTTTTCCAGTTTCTGTCAAATGTGTAATGGAGCCCAAAGTGCCTAATTAACCATCTTATTGTCAAAGCAACCCAAATTAAGTCGTTCTTTTCAGCTGACAAAAAAACATCTTTGAAAAAACACAAATGCCTGATTACAAGTTGGGCAGTGGTAAAACATGCTGGATTTCTGAATACTGCATGTTCCAATACTCCACCAAATTAATAGTTTTGGTACTTTTCTAAATAACAGAATGGACTGAGTCTTGAAATCCAGTAGATCGTGCCTGCCCATGCTTATTGGATGAGGTAACGGCAAACGAGTTTGACGGTAATAGTGCCAAACTGGTAATCAGTTACTTTACTTCCTTATTCTGACAAAGTAACACAATAAAACATGAAGAGGTCACAAACATTTCTATTTGCATTACTTTGAGAAATGTGAAGATCATCTTGTTCACAAAGATGATGTGCTCACTTCCAGGAGGCTCTGCGGCTGCCCAAGTGAGGTTCTGGACAGCCACCTTGCATATTCATTTTGGGAGCACACTTCAAACACTAATGTTTTCCAGGCCTCCAGCATGCACATGTGTTGGGAGGTGTATCCATGACAGACCCCTTTGGGGCTTGTGTGAGAAACCGGAAGGTACTCTCACATCTACTCCCCAGGGATCTTCTGCTCAGGTGGTCAGGGAAGAGCCATCGCTTTTGGATCCTGACCCTGGGGGTGGACAAGCGAGGGAGGATCACCTGAGTGTAGGGTCCTTGGGATTGGAGAGCGAGTACCTGAAGGGGAGACATGGTATCCCCCATCACTAACACTGACCTACTCAAACCCCCTCAGTCTTCATAGGATATTTTCAGTCCTTCACTGTTTTCCCTATAATCTACCACCAAGTACTGAGAAGAGGAAGAGCCAACTAAGAGTAATACACACTTCCTACTGTAAACACCACTCTGGTACTGGGATGTAGAAGAGTGGCATGGAGACATATAGTAATGAAGATCAGGCATTTCACACTAGTAGGTTTATACAAGGTCAGACAATGGAGTCTAACCCTTGTCACCTGCACCACATTGATAATGTTAAAGAGTATAAAAGGTGGAGCCCAGGGCTGGACTGGGAACCAAAAGTGGCCCTGGAAATGTTTTTCAAAGTGGCCCCATATTATCATAGACTGGAAGATTTGTAAGACATTCTTTATTTAACCCACTCAAAAGAGGACCACTTGGAAGTCTTGAGTTCCCTGTAGGCCAGTCTACCACTGGTAGTGGGCACTGACTCCCAAAGTATAAACACTCAAACCTGACGTGGAAGCTCTCGTGAGCATACAACTGTCCATGTGATGTGTGTGAAACAGCAACTGAGTGTGCGTACAAGTGAGTGTGTGACACTGCGTATCCGTTTACAATTTCCAGTGTGTGTGTGTGTGTCCCTAGAGCTGCGCATGTGTGCGCACAGAACTGCTAGTGTCTGGACACAAAACAGCAAGTGAGCATATGCGTGTGCACAAATCTTCGTATATGTGGAGTGTGCGTAGTGGATAACAAGTGTCCATGCGGTACTCCCTGGGACTACCAGTCCTCCAATAGTTAATACTGTGGTTGAGGTATAGGGGTTCCCCTGGTGTTCGGTGGTGGGGGGGAGGCTTACTCTGGGGGCAATTGATGGGGTGGGGGTAGCGGCAGGATTCGCCTGCTTGAGGGGGTACTGGGGTAAGGCCTGAGGCTGCAGGGGGCGTTAGACCACAAGGTTGTTTCTGTGGGGAGGTAAGTGATACAGCGCGGTAGGTACTCTGCAGTATAGGTGCGGGTTGCTACTTAAGGGGGCCATTTGGATATAAGTTGAGTCCGCAGGCCGTCTTTGGGGGTGAGGATTGGGGATAGAGGTGGGCATTGGTGTTTAGGAGAGGCTCTTGGAATGAGTGGTGAGGTAAGAGTGGTGTCCGGGCGGCTACGGGGGACACTCACCACTTGAGAAGGGTATTATTGGGGTCATGATTGGGGATGGATAAGGGCACGTGTGTTAAGAGTTGCTCCTGGAAAGTGAGGCAGTGAGGGCGGTGTGTGCAGGCCGGGTATTTATATCTGGCCGTCATGAGTGCCACTTGCCTCTTGAGGTGGGCTCTGAGGTCACGATGGATGCTGAGGGTGGGTGGGGGTGGGCACTCGTATAGCGTTGCTCTTGACAGGGTGGGACTGGCCTACAGGGTACTCTGGAGATTTCCCATTGGGCCTCTGCACCCTAGGACTCTTTTGTATTTAAGGGCTTGCTTAAAATGTGTGATATGGGGCCCCTTTGAAAATTATTTCCTGGGCCTCTTTTGGTTGCCAGTACACTCATTGCACCTGAGGCCGCAGATGAGATGCAGAGGGTAGGCCGCTTTCTGTGTTTAGAGAGGGGGCGTTTGAAGTCAGGAAAGGCAGAATGCAGATTATGCAGCAGATAAAGAGCTCCCTGGCTTGGGGAGATACTGATCCCCACTTCACCTTCTCACCCCACTCCTCGAAGCCCCCCCCCCCCACATCCGCGGCCTACCCTGGCCAAACCTAGACTTCCTGTCTGTCAAAAGTCTTGCTTATTCCGTCAGTCAAGGGAGTGCGGGGGGGGTGGGGAGAGACAGAAAGAAGGAGGAAAGAAAGAAAGAAAGAAAGAAAGAAAGAAAGAAAGAAAGAAAGAAAGAAAGAAAGAAAGAAAGAAAGAAAGAAAGAAAGAAAGAAAGAAAGAAAGAAAGAAAGAAAGAAAGAAAGAATGAAAGAAAGAAAGATTGATTTAGGAAAAATGGAAGCATGGAAAAGTAAGGAAGGAAGGAGGAAGGAGGGAGGGGGCCCGTGGACTGGCTGTATGCGCTCTGCCTGCTATTGCCCCAGAACTGTTTCGTGTCCTTGCAGGATGATAGGGAACGCGGCGCCCATTATAGTGGCAGAATGTCCCAAGACTAGCAACATTCTTGTCTTTTAAAGTCATTTGCTTCGCTCGCTGATAGTCACAATAGCTACTTTTCCTTTGAATTTGGAAAAAAGGAGTTTCACCTCCTCCACTGGCCCAAAAGCCAGACCCTCTGCCAGGTGTGCCAGGCTCACTCTGAGAATCCCTGCCCGGGGACACACTGACGTGCCCCTCGCAGCATGAGCGTCCATGAGACAGCTTGAGGAGAGGAGAGATCTTACACGCAGCTCTGCAGAACTCTCTGCAGTGCGTGTGCCTGAAGTGGCGCCAGAACCTCTCCGGAGAGCATGATTTATTCATTTTGTAACTTCTCCTTCTCCCAGGGCAGGGCCGTGACCCCAGATTACTCCTTTCCTGTTATCAGTTAACACGCAAAGTAAAGAGGTCATGGGCAGCTGCGCAGGCAGGCCCATAAATTGTATGTATACTTTCCCCAAGGAAAGAGGCCCTGTGTGCTCGAGGCCTACCAGGGAAACTCCCGGTGTCCCGGTGGGCCAGTCCAGGCCTGGTGGAGCCCAAAAGCAGACAGGGAGAGAGGAGAGAGAGACCGCTGTGTTAGGACCTGACTGGGAAGCAGAGGTGCCGGTAACGAAGCCCAGAGACCTGCAACATGGACTTTGCAGGGCCGAGAACCCTCTGATTGTAAGGCAGGCAGCAGTCGCTGATAGTTAACAGGAGAGACATAAGAGTCATTTGCACCCAAGTCCAGGTGCAGCTGGAGCTGCGGAAGACAATGAGGCATGCAGAATGTGTGTGGAGCCGAGCAGAGGTGCCAGGGTGAGTATAGAGACGTGGCCAGCAAACTGCCAATTTATTTCCCATTCGGGTAGAACCACTGGGGGATCCGCGAAAGCCGATAAGTGTCAGAAGACACTGAGGAGAACAGAGTGCTCCGAAGGAACATTGCAACAGGTAACGATCCCTGCATTTGATCAAATGCTACCCATGTTGAATACCAAACTGAAATAAAGCCGCTAATTGAGCAAACCCACGTAAATGCTACCCATATTGAAGGCGGAACTGAAAGAAAGCTGCTATTTAAGTGAATACAAGTAAATGCTACCTATAGTTTATAGTTATATGCCGAAAGCCGAACTGAAAGAAAGCTGCAAATGGAATAAACTACTATGTGCTTGCTCAGTGGTGAATGAACACTCTAATAGACATGTCAACCAGCACTACTTATTAAGAGCAGTATGGCCAGAATTAAAGGCATATGAAGGATTGCGGAGTTGGGGTGAGCATTATATGTGCAAAGATAAGAAAGACTGTCAATTAGAACTGCAAGCGTGAGCAGGGCTGTCAGAAGATGTGGTGAGGCCTGGGGCAAAACATTTGGTGAGGCCCCCTTACAATTATTTGCACTCGCCCAGCAGCGGCACCTCCGCAAACAGGAGAATCGAAAAATCGCCCCTTGAGTTTGTGTGCAGGATCCCAAATATGGTTTATTACTACAACTCCAAATCAACTACAGCAAACTTAGATTTCTCTACTGAAGAAAGGTTTATGCCAGACTACCTTTTGTATCATATGCAAAGATATATATAGGATGGCATGAGCTCTCCAGTGCGCCACCTCCAACTCTCTGAGGGTCAGTCACTTTTCCAAGCAAAGATTAGAGGGCAGATCTCTTTCTTCGGCTGGACCCTCCCTCTGGAAACGGCCTCCCTGCCACTCTGAAACTTGAGCAGAACCATCTCCGGTTCCGGAAGCAACTCAAGACCTGTCTCTTTGTTTCTGCCTTCTCTCTTCCTCTCCCTTGCTGATCACCTGCCTGATCCATGCACTGGTCACCTGGTCAAGCTCTGAATTCGGGCTCAGGTACCTGCCTGTCGTGTTGCAATCACGCACTGCCTCTTGGCTCCCCTGCACTTGTAGTCTGTATCTGTAACCCTACAGTCCCCTCTCTTGCGCTTATTCTCCACCCGTTGGCTGCACTTATGAGTACCCACACTTTCCACCCGTTGGCTGCACTCTTGTTTCTCCTTTCCTTTATTCCTGCACTTCTGCATCCTACCTCACACTCGGCACTTCTCCCCTCCTCCCTTCCCGGCTCTTGCGTGATCTGAATTACACAAGGTCTAGTAAGATCTGTTTTTAGTACTACTCTTTTGTTTCCCCCTCCTTGCCTTGTTGCGCCTAGAAACACTTGTGTACAGGCACGTTATAAATGCCATATCATATCATTAAGGAGCACCCTGCACCGGTGTGCACATAAACACACATCATACACAGTGACAAATGATTTACAGCGGAGGCTGGTACATTTCTGAACTTAAGAGGCTTAAATGTGTGTGCCAATTAGGCAGGATCAACAGAGCACAGTGAGAGAGCCCAAAGAAGGGTTGCTTGAGGGGGGGTTCTCATGCCCAACAAAATGTTTGAAACATTGGGTTAAAATTATGCATTTTACAGCACTTTCTTAGCAAAATTGGGTAGAAATCCATACAGTTTGCAATTGTTTTTGTGTGGAATCACATGGAAAATCCCAATAGTTGCCAATCATAAACAGTGCATAGAAACATTTTCCAATACATTTCATGCTGCCTTTCCACGTGAGATATGCTAGTATAAATATATATTCATGCTGGTTGTTCTAATTATGTCCATGCAGGCTGCATCAATATATGCCATTATTACCATCTACAGACTCCCAGCCAGTAAAATTGCCATGCCACAGAAAGTAAATCCAGGCTGACTGTGTACAATAAGTGTTATTACTGGCTAGATTGGCCTACATTCAGTGTGTGCCAATTTAGTCAAGTAGTATGTTTGCTTTAACCTTGATGCATAGTCCTGTGCATCAAGGGTAAACCAAAAAGAGCACTGGCAATGCTAACAGTTTGGGCATTCGTGTAGGCATGGCAAAGTCACTTCTGTCTTGGTATTAGCTGGCCATTGATAGTGCCGGTGCAAAATGGTTTGAGTACCTAAGCAGCTAATAGCAATGTCTGGCAAATGCCTAATACTTTTACACAAGCCAAAACTGTTGGCTTCGCCAATGATTGTTTTTAACAGAACCTCAGCGAAAGACACGCAGGGTTTTTTTAAATCGAGTGGCCAAAGGCAGACCTGATTAAGACATTTTTATTACACCAGTTCCGTGTTTACAACTCCAATGAAGTCATGAACTTTCAGAAAACTCCTTTGAGGAAACACTTGCAGGCACATTGAGGGCAAAGTTTGATGGCAAGGCGTGTTTAAAGCTAGCTCAAAGAGTACCAGTGATGAGGTGTTTTGGGTATGGAGGGCAGGACTGGATGAGAATTGCCAGAGGCATTAGCATGGCCATGAGAAGAAGGGAACTGGTGACATGAGACATCTCATTCTCACTGCAGTCCATCCTTAAGTGTGACGTTTCAGAAAGGAAGGCAAGAGGTAGCTGCTTGTAACATTGACGCTTCACCAGAAGTCTCATTCGAATGTGGAAAGATGTTAGGTGCCCCCACACAAGAAGTTTGCCCGTCCCTCACAGCCTTTGATGTTAGCGCCTCTCCCAACATTTTAAGTGTTAGTCCCCCCTCCCACATGACATTTTAACCTAGGTGCACCTCTGATGCCATTAACCCACCACTTAATGAAGTGGCTGCTGGGGCGGCTAAATTTAGGGGTGGGGCTGAACACATACTCATATAAAACACGTTCACCCATGCATTTATCCACCAGTTACAAAACTCCATACATACATGCATACATAAAACCAAACACAGCATTGACACAAACACCAACATGCATGCATGCATTCATGCATACACATATACATACAAATTTAAATACACATATTTACATTTTTAATTTAAAATAAAAAAAAAAACACTTACCTCACCTCCATGCACTCCGACACATGGACATGCTGTCTGACAGGACAGAACTCCTCTCCTATCAGTCAGCGTGGTTACACTGAGCAACGTGAACACACTGACTGACAGGAGAGGAATCCTCTCTTGTCATTCAGCATGTCCACGTTGTCAGCTGAATAACGGGAGGCAGCAGAGCTCACTTCTGAGCCCTGCTGTCTCCCATTATTTTGCTGTTTGTTGTGGAGCCAAACAGATTCGCAACAAACAGCAAAATTATTTCAGGGGCAGAGAGGAGACAGCACAGTCCTCCGTGTGAATAAAGGACATGGGAGACTGTGCTGCCTTCTCCTTAGGAGAGGGGGCCGTGAGGCCCCCCGCAAGTGCGAGACCCGGGGCAGTTTGACCCCCCTGCACTCCCCTCGTGATGGCCCTAAGTGTGAGACAGAGTCACAAGTATATTACAAGCCAAGAACTGTGGAAAAGTTAAAGCCCAAGGCAGAAGAGTCTAGAAGGGGCTCAACAGCTTTAGGGAGACCTATGGTTGCGTGACCTGTGATGGGCGGACCGTGCAGTCCCACAACTGTGCCTTGACCAGTAAGTCTCCTAATATGTATGGTTACTTGTTACGTGACATGTGATGGGTGGACTGTGTGGTCTAACAACTGCGCCTAGACCAGGAAACCCTTAACGGTGAATAAGCTGTAGCAAACTGTGAAACAATTGGTGAAGCAAACCTGAAGGCGGGTCAAATGGACCCAGTGTTTTCTTTCTGAACTTTGAGCAAATGCAACCAACGTGAACATTATGTGAAAGTCTTGGGCAAGGGAGTCCCAGGACCCCTGCTTTGTGTGACCTGTACTAAGTTTGAAAATTGGGAAGGAGATGTCTTGGATCTTCATTTTGTGTAAATGGTGTTAAATTTGAACTTGGAGAAGGTAATTTCAAAACTTTTGAACACTTATATACCACCCTGATTATTAATAAAGTTTTGTTTAGAATTCCACTTCTGTTGTCTGTGTCATCTCTATTGATACTATGCCTTTCTCACACTTGTTGTGTGAAATGTGTAAGAAAGAAAAGAAAAACACATTTTATATCCCTGTTTGAGGGACAGTAATGGAAGTGGGACACCAGCATTTCATAATGCCACTGTTCCTCTTTAAACCAAAGCATGAAATGGTCAGAAATATCCCTGCATGTTTTAACGTCCCCTACATCTGTTCCATATAGGCTCAAAGAAATGTGTAAAGTTTATGATCATGTTACAGTGCATCCATTTATGAATTTGACGTGTGCATTAAAATGTGAACACACACCCCCTCCTTTGTACAAATGGGGTGAGAATGGGTTTCTAAATGCACATTCTAATTCCCTGTCTTAGTAGGGCACATCGTTTCTTAACCCAAGGGATTAAATGTGCTAGCACAATTGATCAGTTGCACCACAAAATGTTTTGAAAATATGCTCCAAACTGTGGAGATCTGTTGTGTGATTTTTTCTATGCACAGGATTTAAAATATTGTAATACTACCTGAATAAATGGTATTCATGTAGTTAACGTGACAGGACAAACGTGTTGGTCAGATAGCTGATTGTGGTGATACAAATGAGCGATATGTACAAATGGCACCCATGAGTACATTATGTGCAAATAGGTGTTTTTATTAAAATGTGGCTTCCATTTCTTCTGGCATTCATTTCAGAAACTGAAGCCACTAAAGAGGCCTCTATCCGTGCTTGTGCAGCACGTATTAGGGTAGAGCCTTTGCCAAAAGTGATTTGTCTCTGTCTGTAAATGGAGAGCATCAGTTTAACTCTACAATTTGACAACTTCAGCACTTACTCATCATCATCATCAAGTGCATGGCCAATCAAACCACACTGCGGACGAAATGCACTCATCAATGCTTAAATAAAATGCTTTACTAGCATATTAATGGTGGCCATTTGATCAAGTACAGCACACGGGATCCCCAATCAGAGTAGTCCCTTTATACAAATATTATGACCGTTGAAAGATGTAATTTATCCCACCATTAAAATTCTATGAGGGTCTGCAAGTTAATGTTGCATTACAATAAATACACGATTGGAGGAGAAGAAAATTAGCTCAATGCTTATACTAATGTTATATTTGCAACTTCTGAACTAAGGGGTCATTTATTTCTTGTGAAATGTTTTCAATTCAAGAAGTAAAGTTCATTAAGTGCATAATTGTATTTTTAACGGCAGGGCCATTGAGACAGTTAAAATGTGATTCAATAGAATACGAAGTGCATAATCCTCAGTGTGTGAGCTTGGGCTGTTGAAGTTGTGGCCATCGAGTTACATCAGTACAATCCTTGGCCGTGAACTGGTCACGTACTTTCAAGCCCTGGAAAAAGTAATGCATCTGATTGCACTTCGAATGAATGTTTTGGCACAGCTTTGGTGCATGTGGATCCTTTAAGGGAGACAATGGATTGGGATTGCAGAAAGGAAGGTCTCTACTAAACATATCTGACATCAAATGGATTGTCTATCTCAAGCAGTTACCTGGGGCAAAGGGTAGTCAACAACAGTTAGCATCTGACTGAGTGATGGGCTTCAGATGTGTTCCAGTTGCCCAGCTACACTGTGGTGGCTTGTTGACCTGAGTCTACTTTTTAAACTTAAACATTAAAGGATCCATTGAAGGGTAGCATTCAGGGGTAGGATTCCGTCTCCAATCCTTGTGTTATCTGCAGACACCCTCTGGACACTGGGTTGCAACCCCAATGGTTTAATGTCTTTAGCATAGTTAGATGTTATTTCTGTTTTCGCTCTTTACAATATCAAGCTGTACATTAGTTTTTGCAATGAAGATACTGTGGAGTCGTGTAATGGCTTGTCAACAATGTCAAAGGTCATTTTAAGTGGGATCGCTGATGTCATTCGGCAAACAGGTCAAAGAATATATGATTTATTTTCGGCTACTCACGTTATATTGGTAAATGACAATACGAAACAAATCAGATGCAGAATAGCAATGTTGTCAGCCACACACCAATACACAGTGCGGAGTCATGCGATGATGTGTGGAATTACCAAAATGGCATCTGACATTTTTTCTTTGATTCCAAAAGATTGCACCTGTTGTCCAGCTAGTGAAAATATATGCCTACCATCTGTTGGAGTCATATTATTATGCTGGGATGGCGATGTGGCATGCAGTGGCATGCACCATGGCACACACGGGGACCCTGACGTGTGTGTCACTTCTGCGCTTCATGCTCTGATATAAGACCGACTCATTCCATCATGAATGTAATCACCACACGCAGAGGAATTTCATCAATAGGTGTTTTTTGATAACATTTTCTCCAGCTTTGCTAAAACCAGAATGAAGGATAAATAAATCCCTGAACATAATTATTTTTATTTTATTGTTATTAAGCACCTTTACAACAGTACACAAATATGTTTACAGATTACAAAATTCAATATGATGATTAAAACATTTTACAATATAAAAAGCAAAACAGTGTGATGGCTTATTCACATGTTCCCAACATTCTATTTACCACTGATTCACTTAGGATATTTCAAACCTACAATTCGTTACACCTAAAAGCTTTCTACTAACACAAATGTCTACAGTTGGCCTGATATCGCAGACTATATCAAAGGGAAGGAAAAACTATTCTCAAATACAATGACGATGTAATTCTCACATCTTCACTTCGACTGAACAAACCATAATACATTGTTGTGCCGAGTGCTGGCGATCACGACACTCAAGGCACTATTCACTGTTTTTCAGGCTGTCAAATGTTTTTCAATAATATTTTATGAAGTTGAATAATGCCAACATGATTGAGTTTCTATGCCCACGCATACATTGAAACCACAGAGCGTCCGACATGAAAGCAGAGTCACTATTATAGTAAGCACCAAGAAGTTTGAATCTTTCTTTTTTAAAATACACACAATTAATCATTAAATGTTTTAGTGTTTCATCTTCACCAGCTACCAAGCAAAATCTGCATTTCAAATCATTTGTTTCACTAGGATTTCTTATCCAGTTCATCATGCGTTCTTTAGTCGGAAGAAGATTAAATCTTATTTGCATGAACATTGTGCGAACTTGATAACATGGCACTTGTATGATATATGGGAGATACGTTGTTTGTGTCTAAGTTTGGCATATTTTTTGTAAGACTTATACATACCTATCAAGTCGCAATTTATTGCCCAATCCCTTTGATAGAGTTTTTTTTCACTATTTGAGGGCATGTTACTAAATCACCCGATGCATTGCAATTGCGTCAAGAGGCTCTCTCAGTTGCTTAACACAAAGTGTTAGAGATTTCGGGTTACCACTAGCTATCATGCCGGCAAGATCTTCATATAAAGAGTTCTGTGGAGGCTGCAGCATTTTTGCCAGCCAGATTGGTCATTCTCCTCCATGCAAGCTTTGAATTCAATGATGTTAGTCCAAGCTCGTGAATAATGATGGCATTAGGAAGTGATTTTGGCAATTGCAATACTTCCTTCCAGATTCTACCTCGAATGATGTTAAGAGAAGGCCCAATCTGCAATAGACAAAGGTCAAGCCCATATAGGATGACCGCTTCCACCTTCAAGAGGTAGAATTCAATTAATGGTAACAGAGAAAACCTGCAAAGCTTGTGTAGTATGATCTTCATTTGACCTATCAGGGGAAGGATTTTAATGGAAATAGATAGTTGCCATTTCACAATGGAGCTAGAGTTAGACAAGGAGTAACCAAGGTAAGTCATCCCTAAGGACCATGGAATGGGGACATCATCCAAGGTCCATTTGTATGAAATAGATTTTTTTTAAATTTGTAAACACCACGATGTGCGATTTTGCGGGACTAGGACTAAGGTTATGTTGTTCACAAAATCTGGCAAAATGATACCATTTTTTTTTAGCCCACTTGGAGTCTGGTCCAGCAGAATCACATCATCAGTAAAAGCAAGCCAGTTTATATGTAAACTACCTAATTTGACTCGGGAGTTAGAGTAAATCCAAAGAGTGTCTATATCTGCTAAATTCAGATTAAATAAAATGGCGGCTAGTTTGCACCCCTGCTTTACTCCTAGGAAAGTATGGACAAAATCAGTTAGCAAACCAGTATGGTCGATTCGCACTCTATAGTTTGTGTTGTTATGTAGGAGTGCAATCATGGCTATGATATGAGGGGGAATTTGGAAACGTTGCATTTTTTCCCAGAGTACTTCCCTAATGACACAATCAAAAGCGGATGATAGGTCGAGTAAAGCCATGAAGATGGGTCCATTTTTCGGATTACCTAGAAGACAACAGTATATGTGAGAGAATTGTTGCATTTAGATGGGTTCCCATTAACTTCCTGAATCCAGTTTGAAACCGCGAAAGAATTTGCCTTGATGACATCACTTGGTTTAACTCCTTGAAAACCAAGGATGCAAAGACTTTTGCGGACACATCCAATAAGTCTAAAATTTGCCGGGTTGTCGATCAGGCCCTTTTTGGGTAGGGGAATAATGATAGCAGTGGGCCATGAGGTAGGCAATTTTTTAGACAGAAAGATCTGGTCAAAACGACGCTTCAGGAAGCAAGCCCAACATTTTGGGTCACTCTTCATAACACATGGTAGAATACCGTCAGACCCAGCTGCCTTTGAAAATTTCAGTTTCTTAATGACAGCAACTATAGCGTCTACTCCCCAAGGGAAGGAAAGCGGCATCAATGTATCAAAGTTTTGTGTCATATCAGTGTTAAATCTTAAAGGAAGAGCATATTTTTATTTAAAGAAATCCATCCAGGTCTGACCATTCACTGCAGATTGAAATGAAGCAGGGTTTCTCCCAGATGGATGTCTCAATAGTGCCCAAATCTCACAAGATTTTTTTTTGGTCATGAGGTTGATCATATTTTGATTTTTTTTAAGATGCCTATTAAACTTAAGCTGTTTGACAAAATGTGTATAACTTGATATGATTCTATTTTTTTCTTTTTGACATTCAGCAAAATTAGTCACAGTTTTGAACAATTTGCGAATAGTTACATTTATGTGTCGTTTGGCTCTGGCAATTTCGCTATTAAATGTCTATGACTCATGGGAAGATTGATCCCGTTTTTGCTGAGAGACTAGCAATAACAGGTGTTTTCGAATCATGTCAATAGCAAGAGCTACCATAGGCGCTAAACTTGACTATTGCAATGCACTTCTAGCCGGCACCTCTGAAAAAAACCTAAACAAACTCCAGGTCACCCAAAATAACGCTCTAAGAGCAGCACTAAACATCTCCAAAAGGGACCACATCTCACTGGCAAGGCAATCAGTTCACTGGCTCCCTGTCAAAGAACGCATCACCTTCAAGGTACTGACTACTACCCACAAATGTATCCACCACACTGCACCATCATATCTCTCAGACACCATTCTCAGACAGACCTCATCCAGACCTACCAGACTCTGCTACACTAACCAACTCACTGTACCACGCATCCACAAGATTACAGCCGGGGGGCTGGGTTTCCCCTACATAGCACCAAAACTTTGGAATAATCTCCCCCACGCTCTAAGAGCAGAAGGCTCCCTCACAGCGTTTAGAAAAAAACTCAAAACCTCTCTCTTTAACTAAAATTCCTCTACCTACTGCCATTCAGGCACACACTGCTAACTATTGCTACTGCCCAAACTGTATGCATGTATGCCTCTGTATGCTGTAACTAAGACGCGCTTTCCCTGTAACCAGCGCTATTCTGTAACCAGCGCCACGATGCCTCAGGGCTGATTCTGTGCGCTTAACAAATGCGAATAAATAAATAAATAAATAAATGTCCTGGTTCCATACATCAAGAGCACCACAATAAATACCAGGCTCTTAATTCTCACCATTGATCTTAGCATCACGATTCACAAAGTATGTTAGGTTCCTACATAAGGTAGGAGACCACCTCAATGATAACATGTGTCTATCTACTTCTGGTAAAACCAATGATGGAATAGATTCATATTTCTGCATTATTCTGACAATTTACAGCACAAAGGTTCGAGTCTCCTGCTAGTGTACCCGATAAGGCAATATAGTCAATACACAAGGTATTCAACCCACGAAACCATGTCATGGGTATTGTTTTTGATGCAAGAGGAATTATTTGGATGCCCCATGCTCAAAAAACTTTACCCAGTGCAAACCTTTTTCATGAGATAACAGGGCATAAACATCAGTCTGGAGAACTTCCTGGGATACATCATTGGCAGCTAGGGTTGAATTGAAGTCCCCACCAATAATGATGCGTACATTTGGGGTCTTCATGAAAATATCAGTAAGTAATATGTTTAAGTAATGGATTATGACATCCAAACACACAGCGCGTGGATTCCAATACAGAGACACTACCAAAAATTGATCCATTTTCTCGAGGTCCATTGATACCATATTTGCCAGTATCTCAGGTGAATCAGAAACCAATTGCACATTCATTTCAAACTCATTTTTTAGGAAAACCACCAAACCATCTCTTGGTCTTCCAAACATCCCTCGTTCTGCATGGCTGCAAATTGCAGTGTATCCATCTAGTTGGATGCCTCTTATTGCGATTGTTTCTTGCAATAAAGGTATTGCAGGGTGCTCTTCATGTGGCAGTTTAGAAAACCAGGAGAACAAATTCTTGAAACCACAATTCCATGAATTTAAAAGGAGACTATTTTATGATTTATCTGGCTGAACAGAATCCTTAGCGAGAGACTTTATTAATGGTTCCAGCCATGCCAGGCCAGATAGGATCTGGGAAACCGAGTCAGCTTGTACCCTTATTTTTTCAGTAAGAGCAACTATTTGACTATATACCAATTGGGTTGTTCGATGGGGTTACCATCACAGGCTGGAAATCCATAAACATTGTAGCTTTATCCATTGAATGGAAGGCAAACAGATGGTATCCCAGCCTTTCAAGTTCAATTTGGTAATCCCATATTAAAGTGGCGATGATAGTGGTATGTAATTTACAGATCATTCTTTGATTTTGTACATGCAACAATTTTATCCAATCCACATCGTCAGATATCAGGTTGCGAAGAGCAGGAATTAAATGTAACACTTTCGTAAGAGCTGAGCGATTTAAATTTGCCTTTCCACTTATAACTGTGTTAACTTCCCAACCCAACACCAATTTCCTTTCCGGTGAGATCTCCTCAGACTTCTCAAAGAGATTGTCCTTGATTAATTTTGGGTTTGAGATTAAGACCGAACCACACACATTTACACATGCGGGAATGACAAGTGACAAGGTTTGGTCATGTATTCCCACAGGCTCCAACTCTGTTGGAGTCTCATTACAATGTTTTATTTCAGACCCAGCTAGTTTAACCACAGCACTCAGCCTATAATTGCTAGCTTTACCAATTGTCTTACTATAGGATGCACTGGGATTAACCAAATTATCAATACTGATAACAGCATAGTTTGAGATGACACTGTAGTCATTTTTTGTCTATTTTTTCAAAAAATCTTTGTAGTTGCGATTGTAGTGGTCTTATGGGGTAAATCCACAACTATTATACCCTCATTCTCTAAACCCTCCAATTCCGTTGGCAAGTTTTTTTGAGATCACATTATGAAGATCAGGAGCAGAAGTTAGATCTATGGTATTGTTGGTTCCCTTATTTAAAGTCAAGTGCACTTGACTTTCTGCGTTTAACTGGTGCAGGTCAATGACCAGGTCATCGGATGAAATTTGGGCAATCTTTTTTATTGCAGTGTGATCTTTGATTTTTATATTAGATCAATTCTTAGTTTTCACATTTGAAGTGGAGGAATTGTTAGATTTAGATGCAATTAGACTAGCCTGATAACGCCTTTTGTGGGCCCTTGCATGCATCTTTCTTGCTTTGCATGACATACAAAAGGTATTCTGAGGTTCGTCCTGCTGGACCTCTTGTTCCTCTGTCTGTTTTTCAGCAATGTTAACCTCAGCAATGTTAAGATCAATTAGGTCGGTTAACACTGTAGGACTGTCAGGCGATACTTTGTCCACCTCCAAATTAGACAGAGTAACAGTGTCTTGCACACCAAAAATGCTTCTGCTGTTACCAAGTTTGCTCTAAGGAGAATATTTTCAATCACCAAGATGCGGTCATGCTGAAGCTTGGCAACATCCATATAATCGGGTATAGGAGCCAAGTTACTAATGCCAGCAATATCCTTCTGGTGATGAACCATTTGAGCAAACGATTTTGCTGGAGGTTCTACATCCCTTATTAATGTGCATGTTTGAGTAGTCTGCACTTGTGTAGAAAGAGGGGGAACAACTTGTGACTTTTGCAGACTGGGTTGATCTTTCACCAGCTGTGTAGTCCAGAAGTTATGACATTTCTCTTGAGCAAGCATGAAGCCCTCCATTCTACTTAATCTATTTTGTAATGTCAGTGGGTAATAGACTCAGGTTATTTATAGCCGTATGTGTGTATTTATGACCCTTATCTAATAGGTTAAGGATCTTTGTCAAAACTGGAAAGTTTTGAAGCTCTTGATAATTCAAGTCAATAAGAGTATCGTCCAATGGATATAGAGGTAATGAGGAGTTTGGCGGCTGCCTTTGATCACCAGACATTTTGAACTTATATGGATCATATGTAGGTACTGGTGATTGTGAGTCAATTACCTCTCTGGGGTTGATGGTTGAATGGAATGATGGAGAGAGCGCCTTAATTTTATCATTAGACTCCATAGACCCCAACTGGACATCGCGGTTAGCCATCAGTTGTTTTAAATTGGCAGCTACTGCACCATGGAACTGGACTTGTTCTCTAACACAATTTGAGCATGCCGCAGGCATCGAAAGATCAATTGATAATCGTGTACGACAGCGGAGTTCAGCCAGTACCACAGGGGCTACAATTGAAGTATCAGTCGGAGGATTGCCAGAAACATCCCCTGTGAAGCCAAGTAGTGAGTTATCGTTGATTGGGACATTGTGCACTGGCTTGTCACTAGTCAGCACACCGCAAGGTGCACTACAGAATACATCACCATCCACCGTGGAGGCCATTTTGCCTTCCACAGAATTGTTGTTAATGAAAGTGCCAGCACTGATGTGAGAACTTCCCGACAGCTCGTCTGCCACAGCACCACCACTTGTCCCCTTGGGTCCCGCTCTGTGCTAGATCAGCTAGGGCAGCGTCGGATGGTGCATTTCAGTTTGTATCTCAGTTTGCATTTTATTCGGCAAATCTGTATGACAGCATTTACCACTTCGGAGATTTTTCACCATTTTATCCATAAACTACGGCTTGCCAATGATCATTATAATTGAGGAATAAATAAGGACAGGATAATCACCTTGGTGGCACACGTTTAAATGTACAAGTTAATTCAATGATTAGTATACAGAGTCCTCACAGGTAGGTGCACAACTATCACAATTGAAAAGGGGAACACACCTATGTGATAAATTCCAGCACCCTCCAATCGAGTTAGAAGGCCTTGGTAACGCTATGTTCCCGTTTCGAGCCAATGAATCACCCTCACTCACCTCACCCGCTAACCCAAACAGCCCAACAGCCAGTGCACTTCTCAATGCACTTCTGGATGCGCACGCGCGATGTGCGAGCACCGGAATATTTCTAGGCTATAGAACCCAAACGAGGCTGACTGCTGGGCGTGTCAGGGGGCAGGACAGCGGGAGGAGCTGCAGGACAGAGAGAAGGGAGACAAAGAAACAGAAATGGAATCAAGACCTAGTTAAATAACACAGGCACAAGCACAACACAGCACAAGATGCAGTAAGTAGTTTAAGTACAAGTCCAGAGTTCAAATAATTACGTGGGGAGTGTGAGGAAAAGAAAAAAACACAGTCTGTGTTGCCGACCACAAAACTTCCTCTTACTGACTAGAGGCAACAGCAGCAGAAGCGGCAAAGTCCATGAAGTCAAGGCAGCAGTAGCAGCAAAAGCGTGGCAGCCCAACAGCCAGTGCACTTCTCAATGCACTTCCGGATGCGAGAGCACCAGAATATTTCTAGGCTGTAAAACCCAAACGAGGCTGACTGGTGGGCATGTCAGGGGGCAGGTCAGCGGGAGGAGCTTTTTTCATTAGGCGCATTGATTACTGAAGTTCTGATCTGCAGCAGACACAGCAATACATTTGAATTACGCGAGGGAGGCCTCTTCTCTGATTACGCGAGGGAGGCCTCTTCTCTGACAATTATTAGGTCCTCTTATGGAGTCCTAATTGTGGGGCAGAACAGAAGACATTTACCAATGACCATTAAGTTGATTAAGTCCTGAACATAATTTCCTGGCTACCTATCAATCTCAGATTCGTTCCAATTGCACATTAGCCTCTACCCTGCTGGTGTTTGATGATGACTGTCTTGTTCTGGATGGTAGCAGAACCTGACAGCTGCTTCATGTAGATCTCTTTGTGGCTTTGGAACATGGGCCACTCCTTAAATGTTTGTGTGCAAGATGGATATTTGTGGCAAAGTCCTGACTTCATTCAATGCTGGCCATTCACAACTGGTCAAAATGGAAGGATCTGTCCTATTTGTTGTAGCTCAGTAGTCAATGTTGTCACACGTTGTCTAATGTTTATATGAAGCTGCTGGGAGAGTGTGCTGCTAACCTGGGTATCTGCCTCCACCTGTATGATGAAATTCACAATTTGACATGTAGGTGGCCTTTGTGGAGGGTATTAGGCACCTTAAGAACTGCCTTCAAAACATCATTGA
The DNA here is from genome assembly GCF_040938575.1 of Ambystoma mexicanum. Taxonomy (NCBI): domain Eukaryota; kingdom Metazoa; phylum Chordata; class Amphibia; order Caudata; family Ambystomatidae; genus Ambystoma; species Ambystoma mexicanum. Next base: position 401,239,765 of record NC_090928.1, on the reverse strand, counting down.
GTGGATGGAGAAATACTCTGTAAAGCTACATTTCCCCAAAAACTAGTTTTTGCTTCTTTCTTGTGAAATAAAGTTTTGCTTGTCAAATATTTGCCTTCAGGAGTTGGCAGTGGATGGTATTTCCCCTACTCCATCCTTTCCAGTTACTACCTGGGATTTCCTATTGATTCTCTTCTTTCCTTTAAACCTCATATTCAATCGCTGGTCAAAACAACAAGTTTTCATTCATTTTCCTTAAGTGCTATCAAACACTTTTTTCCCTCTACATGATTTCAGTTTAGAGGCCCATGCTCGTGTTATATTATACCTGGATTCCAGCACTAGACTCTTCATCAAGTCCATCATGAAGTCTTCATTAAATCCATCCTCGCTTCTCTGAGGTGGGTTCTCTACGCTGCTTCCAGACTGGACCCATTCATGGCCCTAGGACATTTCATTATATTTCTCTTATTTGGACATAACTGATTTAATTCACTCTGGATTCCTGCATCCATTATAAAATACTGTATATTTTATAAGAGCGCTTCAACTTGGTTCTCCAGCTTGTCCTACTGAGAAACATATACCCTTGGGTCAAAATAGTGCTCTGCGGAGTCAATGCCAGTTTATTTTGAGGTTCAACCAACTTTGTTACAAAACTGTGACTTCCAATTGTGTTTTCCTATTCAGTTGTTTGGTTTCTGAATGAGCCCCATATTTCTCTTAGAACTCTGCCAGAGTTGTACCATTTAAATAGAAACAAAATACCTGGTTGTGTAAAGACTCCCTCGGTAGGCCATTTAGTGACTGCTCCTCCTGATATCTGTGACATTACTTTTTCGTTTTTATCATTATTGTGTATTTTGATAATTTTTAACTATGTCTGTTTGTTGTATAGTGCTTGGTTACTCCTCGTTGTGATAAGTTTTCAATATTAGACACTTTGATATCTTAGCTATATCATAAACATGGCTCCACACCACTGCCGGCCCTTCTCTAGCCCTTGCCATACCACTCAAACATGCCATCTATCGTGAAGACAGGCTGGATTCCAGAGGCGGCAGGGCCGCTATCATGGCTAGAGACCCACTACCCTTCAGAGAAATATGCACCACTCCCTTTGCTGTTGCTGAACCCCTGACAATCAAATTGAGCCTCTTGCACACCTCCACAATAACCATACCTGTGATCTATCCCCTCCTCTCTTTTGAAGAGGATATCCTGCACCTGCTCACCAATGTCACACCTACGTTAAAAGCCATACACTTAGGTGGTATCAACCTGGGCCTTAATGATACATTAGATCTCAATGCCTTATCCTTAGCTAACTCCCTCGATTCACTATGCTTCACCCAATGTATCCTTAGCTCCACTCATTCCAAAGGCTGAATCCTAGACTGGCTGGGGGACCTTAACTGCAACATTGCCATTACATGCAATCAGCCGTGCCCTTGGACTAACCATAATGTCATCCTATTCACTATTCGAGCAGCCGACCCTCAGCCATCATTGTCCCCACTCCCCCTGCCATGACCACTCAGAGCAACAGAAATATCACCAAAGCACACATCTTGCCACTGCTGGACATGTTGGTCCAGCCTTTACGCTCACTCAGGCTATAAAAATTGTAGCTCCCGTCACACTATATAAAGCCAAAGAAGCTGCACACCGGAATGCTTGGTTTTCCTCTAATCTCAAACCCCTGCACCTACTGAAATGTAAGGCTAAAACACTGTGGAAGAAAAAAAACACCAAGCCTAACAAAACCTGCTTCATCTTGACAGCTATGGAATACAAAAAAGCGATTTACTTAGAAAAGAGCGCCACCTTCAATACCAGAATTGCGAAATCAAACTCCAGTGCCAGAGAGCTCTTCAATTTATTGCGTGAGCTGGAAGACCCTGTGCCCATCACAACAAATTGCACTCAGGACATCACCTGGTGCATTAACATACAAGATGCCATGTTGCTCAAAATTGATGGACTCCAAAAAAAGATAATCTCTAAAAGAAACACTATGGGCCGTACTTCCCGTGTTATCACTAGTGATAGACCGCAAGTCTCCATACCACATTTATTACCCTTTGTCTTCAAACCGGTCACCGAACTCAAGGTCACACAGCTCATTCAAAGACTTAAACCTTCACGCTGCCAGGGAGATATATGCCCTGCAACAGTCATCAAGGACTGCACCAAACCTCTTGCACCCTTCAAGACCACCCTTATCAATGCACTCGTCTCCTCTTGTTCTGTGCCCAGTAGCATCAAGGATGCATGGGGCCTCCCACGCCAACAAAAACAAAAAAACTACCCTTGATCCAGACATCCCCACCAACCACTGCCCCATCACCACCCTCCCCTTTCTTCTTAAAATTCTGGATCATGCAGCATTCCTTTTAATTCAGACTTCCTGGAATCCAACCACCTCCTGGGACTTTGTCAATCTGGTTACCGGCCTGATTATGGCACAGAATCTGATTTGCTGGATTTAAAGAATCAGCTGGATGAGATCAAAGACGCAGGCAAAAGAGCCCTACTGCTGCTACTTAATCTGTCGGCTGCCTTTCACTTAGCAGATCGCCAAACCTTGTGTCGCCACATAGAGACAGCAGCTCACTTCTCATCTGGAGCCATCTACTGGATCGCCTCCCTCCTATCTGATAGGTCCATGAGAGTGTTTTCTGTTAATGCGGCAACCCTGCCAAGCCTGATCACATGTGGTGTACTGCAAAGCTCCTGTGTCTCTCCAACCCTATACAATATATTCACAATACCCTTATTTGACCTACTTGACAACAAAGGAGTTTCCTAAACTAACCATGAGGAAAACATGCAGATTCTCCTCCTCCTATCCAGTGACTACACCAACACACAATCTGCTGTCAATGAACCCCACCGCACCGACATGGATGGTGTCCCACCTTTTGTTCCTCAATGAGGATAAGACCAAACTACCGCTGGTTGGGTCCCAAACTTCACTCAACAAGCTCGACCCATCATACAAATCATTTGCCACAGAGGGCAACACCATCCAAGTGTCCAGCAATGTCAAGACTTTGGGTGTATGCCTTGATGCAACATTGTCCATATTCAGGCAGGTCAATGCGATCGCCTCTTCGGAGGCTCACTCCTCGAAACTCATCAATGATTGCAGACCCTCTCTGACCCCTGAGAACTGCATTACCATTGCGACAGCACTTATTGGTTTAAAATTGGACAATTGTAAAGTCCTTTTTTCAGGTATCTCCTCACGCATCATCAACAAACTGCAAATCATCCAAAACAATGCCCTTACAGTAGATCTCAACATCCTGAAGCACAAACACATTTCTGCAGCTAAAAGAAAAGCACACTGGCTACAAATCCGCGAGCGCATGATTTTCAAGACCTAGGCAATAGCGATGAAATGCCTCTGCAACTCGGTGCCAAAATACCTCTCACAAACACCTTCTAAAGCCCAATCGTCCAGACCTACCTGCTACGTGTATTTGCAGCAACTCACCATCCTCCGCTTCAGAGGAAAGAGAGCAGGGGGTCCAGCTTCCCAGTTACAGTATCTAAGGCCTGGAATGCCTTACCTTTGACATTAAAATCTTAACAATCATACTGGGTGTTCTGGAAACAACTTAACTCTCCTCTTCTCATCGAATACACCTCCTGCATGACCCTGCTTACTTTTTATCTGACTCTTTCTGCACTTGCCCCTTATTTGATGCTATTTGCTCTTACTCCTTGTCATAAGTGTCCTATGTGATGTAATCAGCGCCTTGATGCCTCCAGGCTTAGCGCACTAAACAGATGCTAAAAATAAATATTAATAATAATAAAAATAATAATAATAAAAATAATAATAATCATAAGTTAAAACTTCTCCCAAAAAAACAAGCAAAGCCGAACACATAAAGTATTCATTGAATTGTGATTTGAAAGCTATATTTGTGACTATGATTGCATTTCAAAAACAAACACAAAACGAACTCATGTCAATTTTTTCTGAAACATTGATAAATCCAACCTCTCTGATGTTGTTTCTATTGCAGATGCAGAGTAATATGTCCATCCACAAATTTTATAAGCACAGATATAGAAACTCATGGTAAGGTAACATCAGTATGTTATAGCTACAGCCACTGTATTGCTTGATTCAGTCTAAAATGTCCTGCTAGTAATTCAAAATATTATTTATCACCTCAAATGCACATGTAATGCCATTATATTGGATGTCAACTGCAAGCTCGTATGTCCAGGTATGGCATCATATTCCAAGACACACATCTCATATGCCCAGTTTTAACCTTAACTACCTAGGTTTTGTCTCACATGCTCTGGTACCGCAAACATATGAAGAGGCCCACATATCATATACCAAAGTATGGGCATCTTAATATCAGTGATACCTTATATGTCTAACCAAAGTCAACAATTCACAGTTACCCTGTCAATCGCTGAGGTACAAACTCCTATGCATGGGTAATGATCAGATGGCCAAGTACTGCCAACCCCTGCCTGTTATTGACTGCCAGCACACTTCTCTTCACCATCCTGCAGCCGTTGCATCGCCCACCCCCTTTTTCTATGCCAAGGTGCAGCACTTCTTTCCTGAGGAATCCACACTCCACCCTCCATCTTTTTAGTTTGGGCTATTAGGTGTGGCTTGTGACACCTAAATCCCCAAACTATTGCATTCAAATACTTATTCCTGTATACATAGGGAGAATGGGGGCGCCAAGTTACCTGAGGGTTCGGTGCGCGGTACAGACAAAAAAACTAAACTAAACTAAGGGTTTTGGAGAAGGGCTTTGCAAGATGGGCACATAGAAATGTCATTGAGGAGGAATACACTGGGGTTTGGGTATAAGCCAAGCCATTCTTTGCCTATTGCCTTGTTAATCCCTTTGGCTAATCCCACCCCTTCTTGCCTTTCCCTGCCTACAAGTTATCTGCATGGGAATTCTTTGATGTCTCAGCTCTTCCATGCTGGCGGCCATATTGGAGATGCACTTAATTGTTAGGTTGTGAAGAAAATCCTTGATTCACCAAAACCAAGTCATTTGTTTTTAAATGTAGGGCTTAAACATATTGTTGTACATTTTGTATTATGAGTTATGAAAACATCAACTCATAGTTTGAAAATATTGTGCTTTTCCAAAGAGTATATGTATTTGTTAAAACATGTTTCCAAAATATAACGTGTTAACAGCTCCAAAGATTTTTGTGTTATTTATCAACATTTTTCTTTCTTTATTAACTGACCGATATCAGTGAGTCACAGACATTCCTTTTCAAGATGACAGCTGCATTTACTGTCCCGGCGCATGGAAACATTGTGCTGCACTCTCCTTGGTTTCTTGGGGAGTGTATGGTGGGTTTGTCACAGGTCATTGTTGTGGGGCTGCCATGCTTCAGGCTCCCTCCTCCCCTCACACCCACTACATGCACAGAGAGCAAACATGTATGTGTACACTGAAAAAAAGGTCAAATAAATTTGATGAAATATAATTCAACCAAATTCTGACTGGGCTCTCCATGTCAAGGGCCGTGCTTCTTTGTATTCTGCCATCTGACTTTCCAGCCTGCTAAGGTCAGAATTTGCTTCGCAGTTCACCCTGTCACTGAGGGTTCCCTTGCTGAAATCGTTTCCTCTCCTGTGCCGCACAGTCGCACTGTGCACATTCCCAGCTTTCCAGTGCATGATGGCTTCCCGTGCGAGGAAACATGAAGTCGATGACCTAACAGGTCTGAAGACCATTGGAAACAATAAGAGTTTGGTGCTGCACACATTTTTCAACTTGAAAACAATGCTCATTCTGCATCTGCCCGTGTTTATGCTTGTCTTCTTTCTCTCTTCAGGCACTGGACTATTGCAATATCCCTCACTTCCCATGCCTGTTCTCCATCTCTTGGTGTGGCTTACAAATCTGTGCTCAGATGTATTCTGGGACATGTAGTTTGGTGCCCAAATAAAGAAAAGAATTTCTGAGAGGCAACGGGTGGGAGGGTGTGACCAGAGATGTGCACCTATGTTGACTATTTATTAAGGTATGTAAAGAGGAAACCGTACCCAGTGACATTGATGGAAGATATCAGGCAGCAGAGCCATGCACCCTGGGGCCCACAGCAGGATACGTTTTCTCAAAAACCATGCAGCCACCGAAGCCTGACTGGAAAGGCCTCCAGCTGATCAATCACTCAGAAAAGGATTTTAACATTCACAAAGAGAGTGAAACTTCGCTAGCTCGTGTTATGTTCCGCCCTGCGTCCCGCTACGCGGTGACGCAGGGCGTGCTTAATAAAAGCCCCGCCCCCGCGTTCGGGAGGCAGTTCCGGGCAAACCGTTATCCAGCGTGGGTGTGAGTCATTGCCAGCTCCCGCTGGAGCTGCGCCACAGGCCGCGCGGCCTACCCGCGTAACGCCAGCCCCCGCGCGCAGGCCGCGAGTCGGCATCACAACAATGGCGACGAGGAGAGACGAGCTCCACAATAAGCTCGGTGCTCTGAAGGCACCACAACGACATACAGCCATCGCGGCTTAATTTTTGGACACCCGGTGGGGGTGCCATCACACACGTGACCCCCCACCCCAAAAAAAAAAAAAAAAAAAAAAAAAAAAAAAATTTTTTTTCTCTTTCATCTATTCATGCGCTCTGCCTCCAAGACCACAGCTCTTCCCATCCAACACAGGAGAGCAGCACCACAGAGTGTGGGGAGTGCCAGGCCAGGAGTTGCAACACGGCGCCTGGGCACGGCGGCACCTCCAAGGCAGGCAGACGACGCAGCACAGCATTGGTGGCCGTCGGAGGCACCTACGACAACACGGATCAGGTACATGCCAGCATGGCGGCCGGCACATCCACGCCTGGGCCCTCCACGCCGTCCAGAATTGCGGCAAACCTGTCCATGACGCCGCCTCCACCTCGAACTCAAGGCACTTCGTCGACACTGGTCCAACCGTTTGACCCATTCACGGATCCGTCGTCATGCGGACCCAGATGGCAGCTATGGATCCAGAAGTTCGAGATGGCGATGGAGTGCAAAGAGATCACTGCGCCCAGGAAACTGAAGGCACACCTGCTACTCAGTGTGGGTGATGAGGTACTGCGCATTTTCAATTCGCTGAACGTTGATGATGGCCTGGATGGGTACCGAAGCGCGAAAGACGCCCTCACCGATCACTTCCTCCCTCAATTAAACCCAGACTATGAGACGTTTCTCTTCTGCACCACATTACAGACAGCGGAGGAAACCCTTGATGCGTACCACACCCGCCTGAGGAAGTTAGCCATGTCCTGTGAATTCACAAATGTGGAGAGGGAAATCAGGAGGCAGATCATCAACGGGATTCATTCGGAAAAACTGAGGCGCCTGATACTCAGCGAGAGGGGTATCCCCCTACAGCGTATCCTTGAACTAGGATGTCAGAGGGAACTGGCACACACCAGAGCGGCCAATATGGAGGCCACGCTACACAGGCTGCAACCTGCTCTCAACACGGCTATGGTGGCCCGCATCGCCAACAAACAATCCTCGAGAGACGACAACAGTGGCGGATACGGACAAAACAGGTGGCAACCGCGTATTCCGGGACCCACTGAGTGTGGTTGGTGCGGTGGCCCACGACATGGCCGTCGCAACTGTCCTGCTCAAGGCACCACGTGTGGGGCATGTGGCCGGAAGGACCATTACGCGAAGGTATGCCGATCAACGGACACCCCCATACAGCCTCAGCAAAACCAGCCGGAGAAGATCGCGACCAAGAAAAAGAAGCAAGCCAGTGCCAGAAGGGTCGCAGTGGCCAGCTCCTCCATGGAGGATGAAGGGGACGATGTCTCGGCAATGCTGCAGGCCCCCTCCAAGGACACAGACAGGAAAGGAAGGAAGGTATACCTGGTGTCTGCACTATGCCAGGACCGTGGACCTCGAGGAAAAGCCACCCGAAGGCGCAAATGCGTGGTCACCATCCAAAATCAGTGCGTTCAGATGACCATCGACACAGGCGCTTCGGTGAACGTAATGCCTGAGAGCATTTTCCTGACTCTAAGTCCTCCACCAGAGCTGAAAAGCACCGACACTCTGCTCTATGCATACGGCTGTCGAAAGCCCCTGCCGGTAATTGGCAGGTTCCGCACCACGCTGGAACACGGGGAAAACAGACTATGGTCCAAAGTCTATGTTGTGAAGGCAGGTGTTGAGAGCCTCCTGAGTGGGGACGCAGCGGAGGACTTGGGAGTGGTCCAATTCATCTGCCATGTCAACGAAGAAATGGAGATCGAGCAGATGCCTAACCAATACCCTGACTTGCAAGAAGGCATAGGCTGTCTAAGAGGCAAAACCATCAAACTGCATATTGATGAGACTGTGCAGCCGAAAGCCGTCCGGCACCGGAGAACGCCGTTCCACATGAGAGAACAAGTGGAGCAGGAACTCAAGGCACTGGAAGAAGCGGGTATCATTGAGGAGCTCACAGGGCCCACACCGTGGGTCTCCCCAATGGTAGTCACACGGAAGCCCAAGCAGCCTGGAAAGGTGCGGATCTGCATAGCCATGCGCCTCCCCAACACCGCCATTAAAAGGGAACGCCACATAACCCCAACAATCGACGAGATTGTGGCTGACCTCACAGGGTCGAAGATATTTTCAAAGATTGACCTAAAGGCGGGGTATCATCAACTCAAACTCCACAGAGACTCTCGATACATAACAACATTCTCTACGCATCTGGGGCTGCGGAGATACAAACGCCTAAGTTTCGGAATATCATCAGCTGCGGAGGTGTTCCAGCAGACCATCCAGGAGGTCATCCGGGGCATCCCTGGTGTCCTCAACGTGAGCGATGATATTCTGATTCACGCCCCCGACAAAGAGACACACATCAAGAGGCTTCACGCCCTACTGGGCCGACTACAAGAGGTTGGGCTCACAATACATCGGGAAAAGTGTGAATTCCTCAAAGCGGAGATCACGTTCTTCGGATACAAGTTTGGCAGCACAGGCATCTCCCCGGACCCGCAGAAGGTCGCAGACATCCAGGCGGCTAGCCCTCCGATGACACCCACGGAAGTGCGCAGTTTTCTAGGCATGGCCACCTACTGCGGGAGGTTCATCCGAAACCTGGCCACACTATCTGAGCCGCTGCGGGAACTCACGAAAGCCAACGTCAAGTGGGAATGGGGGCCAACATGCCAGGACTCGTTCGAAAGCATCAAGGACTCCCTCTCAGCTGACACCAAGATGGCCTACTACAATACTGAACTGCCCACAGAACTATTCGTAGATGCCAGCCCCGTGGGGCTCGGAGCCATCCTAATGCAAGTCACGAGGGAAGGGGAGAAAAGACCGATCGCGTATGCATCGAGAGCCCTCACCGAGACCGAACAAAGGTACTCACACATCGAAAAGGAGGCCATCGCCGTGCTGTGGGGGTGCCGGCATTTTCACCTCTACCTATATGGACGTCACTTCACGACGATCACGGACCACAAGCCCCTTCTACCAATCTTCATGGGAACCTCAGCACACCCTCCGGCACGAATAACCAAGTGGTTACTGCACCTCCAGCAATATGACTTCAACCTCGTCTACCAACCAGGCAGCGGGAACCCGGCGGATTTTCTATCCAGGCATCCGCGAGAGGCCACTCAACAAGAGATCCAAGTAGCGGCAGAAACAGAGGAACACATATGCCAAGTGGTGCGAGCAATGAGGCCCAGAGCGGTGAGCATCGAGGAAATCGAGGCGGAAACGCACCAGGACCCGTGTTGCGACTTGGTGAAAGATGCCATCCTGTCCGGTGACTGGAAGACTTTCATGAGACATACACACAACAGAACAGCGGAAGCAAAGGGGTTTTTGTCAGGCATATTCACAGTGCGGCAAGACTTGTCAGTCACGGAAGGTGGACTGTTACTTCGAGGAAACCGCATCGTGATCCCTCTCAAACTACAGGACAGAATAGTGGCCCTAGCACATGAGGGACACTATGGACTGATAAGGAATGCCATCGGGAAGGCATGGACAATCCACCCAGCGAAGAAGAGCCGGAGGCCATCCCTGAGGAGGATGGAGCGCGGGATGGAAGCTGGGAACCGGTGGATGAACCTGGCCTCGAGGACCCGAACAGCGACGATGGAACCGAGTCGGAAGCAAGGGGGAAGGACCCCCGCGAAGGACGATACCCACTGAGAACAACGACGAGACCGCCAGCCAAGCTAAGTGACTATGTGTGGCAACTGGTGCAATAGTGCCATGAACCCCAATGGCAAGGTGGCTGAGTGTTGAAGACTGAGCGCTTATGCTGGACTTGGCCGTTGTTCGGCTGTTAGAGTTATGTGTTTTGTTTTGTTTTATAATAAAGGAGGAATGTTATGTTCCGCCCTGCGTCCCGCTACGCGGTGACGCAGGGCGTGCTTAATAAAAGCCCCGCCCCCGCGTTCGGGCGGCAGTTCCGGGCAAACCGTTATCCAGCGTGGGTGTGAGTCATTGCCAGCTCCCGCTGGAGCTGCGCCACAGGCCGCGCGGCCTACCCGCGTAACGCCAGCCCCCGCGTGCAGGCCGCGAGTCGGCATCACAACAGCTCGCTCCCAAGAAATCAGTGTCTCAATCAAAAGAAAAGAAAAAGGAGAATGAAAACACGAATTCATAATTTTCTAATAAATAGCGGACACATGCTGAAAAAAGAAAAAGGGAAAGACAAATATTTGCTTACATTTTAGGACAATAATTCTAATTACATAATAAAAAAAAAGTTTTCTAATTTACAAGTTTACAATTTTTTTTACGATAGCAGACAAAAAAATACGTTGAAGGATAAAGGTCACAAAAACATGCTTCGTGTTCATTGCACATACATTTCATTCTATAAATTTTAGCTTTTTTAGATACTGCACAATTTTTATGAGGAGTTTTGTGGATCTGCCCTGTAACATATAACACATAAGCTCTCTGTGTTCAAATGTTTAAAACAATGTGTGATGAAATTACAGTTATCTTTGTAATTATTCTGTAGGTTACAGCAATATACCATGAGATGTTTCAGCTACTCATGGGAGTCTTCACAATATCTGCATTTTGAACTTTTTTGTTGGACTCTGAGGCATAGGACATCTCCAGTTGGTAACGGATTAAAACGAAATCGCATAAAGGCTTCTACGAAGTGCTTATCTGGACATTGCTTCAGATAGCTAGGAAGTTCCGTTCTTGATTTACATTCTAAACTGATTTCATTTGATAGTCTGTATTTTCTTCGATCATCACATGTCTTCACCCTATCAGTATCTAGTATTTTATTTTTTATTTTTTTCTGGGTTTGATATTAACAGTTCTGTAGTTATTTCAAAGTAGGTCATTATTTGCTGACACTGTTGGATGAAGCTGTAAAAAGGTGTAACTAGTCCTTTCTTTATGTGTTGTCCTATTAGAGCATATAAAGAATCAGGCCTATTCATCTTCAATATACAGAAGAGGAACAGCTTCGTGTGATATGGGGTTAATGGTTTCAGTGGTGTTATGTCTGTGAACACCATTAACTATGCTCCAAAAGTTCTTATTATTACTGTGTAATTGCCTCTAGCAAAGATTCCCATCTTTTTGTAACAGGAGATGTTTGTGGCTTTTAATGCAATTTATATACTTTTGTTTTTTTTTCTTTTTGAATGTGTTTCCATTTCTCACAGATGGTGAGTGAGCTTAGTTTGATTCTTCTTATTGATTTATGCATATGAACCTTTCTTTCTTGGACTTCCTTCATGTAAACATGATGACGGTCTGAGTAGAATTTGGTGGTACTGACTTTAAGGGCACTCATGGTCTTTTCTATTATAAAAGGACGAATCTCACATTTCTGCGAGTAGATAGTGGTATGCCAGAAGTCTTCCATTATTTTCTTTGCATTTGCTAATTCTTTTACATTCCATGAAAGTCTATTCTTTCTTCAATTCACGTTCAGGTTTTTTCAATATGACATTTTTGGCAAGTTTAACTCACTTGTGTTTTCTACTTTGATTAGATTGTGATCTAATATGGGGCTGCATATTATTTTTAAATGGACTAGGTTTGGAAAACGATTATCTGAGACTACAATATAGTCAAGCCAAGGGCTTGAAATGCCTCCATGCCTCCAAGAGACAATACAAGCTGCTATGCCATGTGCCAGACAATGCAAGAGTGCAGTTGTGTGTTTATTTTACTCTAAGAAGACCACTTCCAAGCGCTCACAATGTTAGCTCTACAGTGAGGTAACGTGACTTGGCCGTGATAATATCGTTTGATGAAGTGGGGATGTCAGGTTTGATCCTAGGTTTCCTGGTGCCTAACCTTTGGAGTAGATGACATATAATATGTCATCTTTACTTTAAACTAAAGTGCAATGTTTTCTCCATGGTTGTCAATCGAGGACTGATCACTTAACCATTGTTCAATAAAACAAAACAACAAAATACACAGTAAATCAAACTGGCAATATAAGGTATCTTCATGGAAACATGTTGGACAAAATAAGCATGATGCCCTCTAGATGGCACAAAAAGCACGGCAGTGAGAGAACACACATGTGCAATATCATAAACCCCCCACAAACATAGCCTATAATACCTCACAAGTTTATACATACACAACGCATCTGTATTCACAACTCACAAGCTTTTTTCACTGTAAAGAAGAAGAAAACAACGTTGTCAATGAAGTCCTATAAAAAATGTTTTTGACAAAGCCAGCAGCTTTTGCGTGTGCATAGGTATTAGGCATTTGCCAGGTACTCGCATATCATTATGCACCGGCTACCATCAATGGCCAGCTAATACCACTACACCAGTGCCGGAAAATTGCCTTTCTCATGCCTACACAAAAGCCCAAACAGTTGGCCTTGGCAATGCTTGTTTTGCTCTGCATTTCATTCTGAAGGATCTCCTGCAGGGTTGCAGCATCTATCTGATACCTAAGGCCGGGTGCCATGTCAAAACCTGATGAGTTTGTGTCTGTTGGTGGCAGTGGAGGGGGGATTTCCATTTTCGACTGTGTGAAAACCGTTTTATGGGGTTGAGGGAGGCAGCAGGGTAAACATCTGGCTGAAATGAGCACCAATTCTATCCCCTGCCCCAACCAATTCCTGACAAACACCTGCTTGCCCTGCCCTGATGGACAGATTTCGCAGCACGCTCCAGAGCATAGCACATGAGCATTGTAGAGTGAGATTTGAGGCATCTCTAAGCCTGCCAACAAGCATGCTAAGAGAAGCAAAATGGGCGACTGTGGCCCCAAATTTCAAGCAGCCCTTTCTCTGAACCAAAATGTCTTGCCTCTCATAATCCTTAGCTACAGTTTATGGTAATTGACTGGCGTTTACAGAGTGTCCCTTCCCCCGCATCTGTGTTTTATTGCACAAGGTATGCAGTGTATTATCGATGTGTGTGTGAGAGAGAACAAGAGAAAGAGAGAGACAAAGAGAGAGAGAGAGAGAGAGAGAGAGAGAGAGACAGACAGTATGAGCAAGTGAAATGGGACCTGTATGCAAGAGGGCAGTTGTGGGAATGTAGGATTGCTTGTTGTTTTGCCTTGTAAGACCTCCTACACATTCCCCCAACTAACCGTTTCCCTCTACGATCTCCTGCCACCTTACACTACACAAACCCCCCACAGAGGGTCTCCACATGCCTAGCCGTATGCACACCAACACTAACTGAGCCAGGACTAAGCTCTGTTCTTTAGCTTGATCGCACTATCCCACATGAGTGGCTATCCAGACCCAAAGCCCTGTAGTCTATCAGATCTTGGGCTCTTCACTATGGATAACATAATCCCAAGCATCACTGCCAAACCGTAAAAAGCAGGTGGCCACTCATGAACGGGGTACTTCCAACCTATGCCCATCAATGTTACAGGTTTTCACATCGGGCTTTCCCGATGGCCCACTTACAGCCCCCACGCCCCTTTTCTCCTGCAGAGTCAAGTGTATCGAGGCCACCCATAGTGGCAAACGGATGCTATACAAGACCACTTACATGTCATTACATATTAGCTGTACAAAAGTTAAAATGTTTGCCTTTATTAGTACTTGTTTTTAACAGGACTTGAGCACAAGGAACAGGTGCAAGAGCACATACATATCTGTCTTTAATTACAACAGAAACTCATTTACATGCACAATTAACGCATAGACTCTCAGAAGACCGCTGAAAATGAACACTGCCAGCTTCCTATAAAACACAAACAATGTTACTATATTATGCTATGATTTAAACTGATGAGCTCTTCAACCATGTATCCTCATTTATATGTTTGACTTTGAGTTGTAAGAGGGGGTGTATCAGAATGATATTTGAGGATACTGTTACCATATCATTCTTGCTGCTATATTGCCATTTTTACATATCCTCATATGAAACTGTGATCTGTCTACTCAGTATACTTGAGGGTCCGCCCGATGGGTAGGGTTGCAATGTGTTGTGGATGTGACTGCCAAGCTTGAATGTTGATTTTGTTTTGTCATTCTGATTGTGGTTTAGTGATAGGCTTGTGGTGGTGCAAGCCGGATTACAGGGTCCCAAAAGGAGCATAATACTCAACTAGAATTCCCACTTTGCCAAAGCTCAGACACACAGGACTCCTCTGGTCAGGGAAAAGGATATTCAGGGACTCAAGACTGGGGTCGGAGGGGCAGTGTTTTTTTTTTTTTCTACAGTACTGGGAGTTTTGGAAATTGGTGATGACATGGTGGATGAGGCAGTATCACTTTTTATAGGTGGCTATGTATTACCACCATCATGTTTGTATCCAATAAAAACCATTTGTACTGCAATAACACGGTGGTACAGAAAAAAGGACATGCGTTTAAGTTATCTTTGACATATCTGACACTTGTGCATGTAATTTGCATCTGACTGCATGCTATTCAGCATGTTTGTGTTTTGCATGTACAGTTTAGCAGAGCCCTCAACTGTAGACAGTCGCCCAACCGTTGATAGAAAATGTATAATACCCATTCCCTCTTTCACTGCAACCCATAGAATACTGCTGAGTCCCACATAAAAAGTAGTTCCATCTGTCACATATTCACTGACATGGCAGTCATATCTGTAAATGAACACAATGCACTGGATGATTTTTTATAATGTTGTAAACTAGTCATCTCTGCTAGTAACTGAATAGTCACCAAATTGTAATTACTATTTGCATGCAAAGTAATTCTATTTTTATTTTCAGGTTTGCACAGACTGCATCCTTCTAAAGGGCCTTCTTCCACCACAGCACTCCGAAGCCATAACAATGGCAGTAGTTACTATACAAGTATCAAATAATATAACATAACATTTACCAAGCTCAATCTCATCTGCGCAATGTGTACTATGTTATGGAAAGTTATCATAGGGTTGGGTACAACACAATTATCTAACCATTGCAGCATATGTCCAGGTATAGCCTCTCATGCCCAGATAAATCCTTGCATCCATGGCTGCAACTATCCTTTGACCTAGTAGCACAATTCTATAATAGTTTGGAGCAATGTGAAATTGATGTGTTTAATGTTTGAGGACAATGTTTTAACTTGCATATGATGATATGATATATGATACGGCATTTATAACGTGCCTATACACAAGTGTTTCAAGGTGCGACAAGGCAAGGGAGGGGAACAAAGGGAGGACAGACCACGATCCTACTAGGCCAGGTGTCATTCAGATCCCGCAAGTGCGTGGGAAGGGGTCAGGGACAGTGCAGTACATGAGAAAGATGATAACAATAGTAAGTAAACGGCCAGCAAGGGGCAAGTGCATGGGTAAGTCTGGGCATCATCAGGTGTCAAGGGCTGGTAGTGGGACTGCAGGGATACAAAACAGTCCCCAAGTGCAGGGGTTGCCAGGTGGGCAGTGCAGGTGTGTGATGCTGGCAGGGGAAGGCCTGGGTCCGAGGTCCGAGGGTATCCAGGTAGACAGTGCAGTTCTGGTTACAGCCAGGAGGTCAGCAGAGGAGGAGGAGAAAAAGCAGAATCAAAGAGAAAGGTTTTGAGGTGCTTCCGGAACTGGAGATGGTTCTCCTCAAGTTTAAGGGAGGCAGGGATAATTTTAAGGGAGGCAGGGAGGCTGTTCCAGAGGGAGACACTAGCCGAAGAAAGAGATCTACCACCAACTCATTGCTTGGAGAAGTGACTGACCCTGAGGTTGTTGGAGGTGAATGAGCGAAGAGCTCGAGAAGGAAGATATTTAGGAAGAGAGAGTTGAAGGTATTGAGGCCCTAGAAATGTTTCAACATAAGGCAACGTTTGCAAGGCACTGTTGAAGCTGCCAAGCACATGTTCTGGGGCCAGGTGAAACTGGCAAGATAACGTCCTCGGCCCAATGTAGAAAGCAGTATCAAAATTGATGCAAAATCGATGTGGCAATTTTGAAACTGGCTTTAACAAGTTCTGAAAATTTTGTTAAAAAGAGTATTACGCTGTAATAACTGAGAAAACAGTGACCATACATTGTTGAAACTGGGGTGCTCATTTTCGGGGCACAGGGCAGATCTACACTGAGCGGTAGTTCGACATGGACATGACAATTATTTGGGTGCAATGAAGAAATTAAATTTACAACATGTTTAACCAGGGCAAACCTGACATGGCACTGTTGAAACTGGCATGTCAGTTTGTAATTAACTGGGTCAATTTGAAACTAATTCATCAATGTGGATATTGGCTTGACAAAGAAAAGGAGGGATGGCTGAACGTGTTTGGATTCATTGTAACCTCTGGCATTGCTCTGGTCAACTGTCCATACCATGGTTCTTCAGCCCACCATGCCATTACACTAAGAGGAAAGAACATGTGCAAATCAGGTTTGGTCCAACCTCCTCCCCCTCCAAAGAAAACAGTCCGGTCCAAACTGCTTGGTCAAATCCCGTCTGCATGAGACCACAAGCGACTTCATGCATGCGTCAGCCTTATCAACCCGAGGCATGTTTCAGCTTTATTGGGCATCATCAGTGAGGTGTAACTTGGGTCTCTAGGGCGAACAGGCTCGGGACCTATGTTTGGGCATACCCGTCCCATTCAGGGTGACCAAATCGAAACAAAAGGCTTACTTATTGAAATGAACTCTGGTAGAGCAGTAACAATATATATAGTGGTATCTCCTGCCACTAAATACAAATCAATCGTAGCTTCAACTAGCATATCATTTAAGATTGGCCTTTTATCTAATGGGGCAGGGCACACTATATTAGGCACTGCTTCAGCAATGTTTAGTTTAGTTTAATTTATTTATTTATATGGCACTCTTAACCCGAAGGTATCTAGCCGCAGGTTTACAGGTTACAATTGAAGTGCAGGTAGTTTCCAATACAATTAACAAATTGCTTACAGAGTGCATACAAATTACATTACCATTAATGAGAAACATACAAGAATAGTAGAGTAAACACATTGGGGGAGATACACTTATAATTCAGAACATCAAACAGTTCCAGTGCAGGGGTGCATTGAGTTCCCTACATATGACAATAATCTGGTACTAGAATTGTTATTATTCTTGTGAGACTATGTGGCCTAGGTATTTTCGTACTGGGTATTGCAAACACATTTTTTGATAGGCACAAGAAGGATTTGCTTTGCAGAAACATTAATTAAAAAACCCAGTGTTTTAAGTTCTTTATTTGGATGATACTCTCTATAAGAACACACAGGAAGGATGGGCAGACTGTTAATAGTCACTTACTTACTCCTATTAAGGCTCAGTATTTATACCCTCCAGGTTGATGGTTTACAAGAGGCCACTCCAGCCCATCAGGTTATTGATAGGTGGATGACATGACACAATATGTTTTCAAGGTTAAATACAATGCATTTGCAGGAACAAAACGTTATTTTCTTGTCCAGGCTGTTTTATTTATTTATTTGTTTAGTTATTGGGCATTTGTATGGCGCCTATACACAAGTGTTTCCAGGTGCCACAAGACAGAACAAGGGGGCTGGGGGGCATAGGAAAATACAACAATGATGGTTATATTGGCCTTGTAAAAATCATATTGTGTAAGTGCAAAAAAGAGATGATAAGTGCAGGGGAGGGGGAGTAGGGGGCAGGGATGGGAGGGGGTGAGGAATTACAGAATATGGGGGCCCAAGGGGTTGAGCAAGTGCTGAGGGGGCCAACAAGGGCAAGTGCCAGAGGAGAAAGTGGGAGGGGCAAAGGACAGGGTGGACCAGGGTGGAGTTCGTTAGTCAAGGAAGGGTGCCTGAGGGCAAGTGCTGATAAGGGATGCTGGGGAGACTGGTCGGGGGTGATCTGGCTCCTGTATCACTCAGAAAGGACCAGGCACCAGTCACAGAGGCAGATGGACATTAGCATGGGAGGGGGAGTGGGAAGGAAGAGGAGAAATGGAAAGTCCTGAGGAGTTTCCCAAATTTAAGATTAGGCTCCAGTCTGAGGGGGCAGAGAGGCCGTTCCAGGGGCAGGAACCAGCCGAGGAAAGGGATCTACCTCCCACTCTGTGCTTGGAGAAACATCTGACCTGCAGAGAGTTTGAGCTAGAGTGCAGAAGAACTCTATCTGGGAGGTATTTAGAGAGAGAAAGCTGGATGCAGAGAGTTCCCAGGCCCCAGACAGCCTTGTGGATGATGCACAGGGTCTTGAATATGATCCTTGCAGTCACTGGGAGCCAGTGGAGAGTTTTAAGGGCTAGAGAGATGTTGTCCCTGGGATTGAGGCCTGAGATAAGTTGTGATGGCCTATTCTGGATCGGTTGAAGGGGGCAAAGGGAGGAAAGAGGCAGATTGAAGATGAGGATGTTGCAGTAGTCCTGAGAGAACCAGTGCTTTGGAGACATTGAGCGCCTGGGGGAAGGTGAGGAAAGGGATAATGCCTCTGAGGAGTTGGAGCTGAAAGTTGGACTTCTTGACAAGGTCTGTGAAGTGTGGAGAGAAGGAGAGAGAGAAGTCGAAGGTGACCCCAAGGTTATTTGGCTCACAGGATGGTGAGAGGAGGGTGCCCAAGGATGGTGGCCAGAGATTAGTTGAAGGGGGTGAAGGGAGGAAATTTCCAACATGAATACATATACATATATATATATATAGAGAGAGAGAAAGAGAGAGAGAGAGAGAGATAGAGAGAGAGAGAGAGAGAGAGGGATCACACCCACATCCCAGGATTTCCATCTGATATTTACACACATGTGTCCTTTTTTAAAAGTTACATGCAACAGGTCCTTGTCCATTAGTTCAAATATTTAAGCACAATTGAATTAACACACATTAACAAAAAACATAAACAACACCAACGGTTGCCAAATTTTACTAAATCACATTAACATATAAAAGACATATTGATGAAAATATGAAAGATATATACTGACTGTTATAGCAAATCCACATCTCACCAATCCTTAATGATCAGAATGCTTTTTTGCTTACATGAATCAGTAAGATGCCCTTACTTGTGCCTCGAAATTGGTGAGTGAGGAAACAAACCCCATTTGCTCCACATCTTCTCATTATATACCCAGGACCACTTTGCTCAAACAAGCCTTCCTTCATAAAAACATCCATATGTATCTTATTTTCCTCATTAACCAAAACCCTTTTCCTTCAGCCCCACCCGCTAACGTCCCATTGCCATTGCTTCTGACACCCAAAACATAGATTTGTTTCTAATTTTTAGAAATTGCTCTAATCTCTGGCCTTTGTTTCCAGCACTGTATAACAATGAAGTGCCTGGAATCAAGACCCTGACTTTGCAGGAGCTATTAGATACATAAGCAAAGCATTGTCAGAATCCTAGGAGCAAAACATGAATACATCTATTCTGTTCCTTATTAAGTGTGCAAAATTGTGCATAGATAAAACTTAGAATGTATTATAAGAGGGTAATCATAATTTAATACAAATATTGCACCTTTTAAAGCATGGGAATGAGAGAAAACTTCAATTTCCAAAAATGAACATTGAAACAGAATTCATCAGAGAACCACACATAATGTTGTGGTCCAATATTTTAACCAATGCATTTCTTTGGTTTGCCTGTTTACAATGGTATTATTTATAAAAGAGTTGTCGATACATTCCTTAAAACTGATTGTCAAAGTTCAACCGGTGTATCTACACTGTATGACTACAGAATGCAATCAGATACTCCCGGGTTGTTGCAGATTTCAGAATGTATCCATGCTCGATTCTAGGTGAATGAAGAAAACAATGTATGGTCTGCTTCTAGATACCCATGTACAGTAGCTTCATTGCTGAACCTTGTAGAAGGACAGCCACACTATTACTCCCCAGGTGAACTCAGAATGTGGCCATTGCACTGTTTAGGGGTACGCAGAATAATCCTTCTGAAAATTTAGCTAATTGTACAATCGAGCATGGATAAGGAACCCAGGCAAAATAAAGAAAGTTTGTGAAGCTTGAAATCCTGAAGCATGTAGAATACAGCCAGATGTTGAACCAGATGAATACTGATGGCATCATTAGCACTGATCCTAGGAGCATGTAGAATTTAGCGCCACAATACTGCTAGCAGATTGGAGCATAGCCATCATACTTAATTTGGGTCACTGCTTAGTACATCATGCATTTATCCTCTTTCTCGCCATGCACAGAGGAATCAGCTGAAGGTACAGACAAACCCGCAAACACCCACCATCATACACCGCTTAATCACATTCCGCACAACACCTCTGCCATAAGAATGCAGCCACTGTTCACAACATAAATGTCAATACATAGCTGCACACACATCGTCTATCCCACTCTTCCGTACCCAAGCTAGACCCCTCATCACCACCCATCCACATGCCTCTTCAATGGGTGGATAGCAGGGACTTGGCCACTCTCATATCTTAAGCATTGGCCAATATGCACACATGCATACTAGCACCTCCGGAAATCTTTTCCCATATCTGGACTCCAGGCCCCCGAGGGCATTCCACCTACAGCGGGTTAGGATCATACTAATGGTGGAAGGCGCTATACAAGTGATGAACTACTACTACTACTACATTGTGTTTCAGCCTCAATGAGCTAAAACTATATTGCTCCCTTTGTATACATTGGCCTTCATCAGCAAAAGAACAATTACAATTCTCAGTAACAATGCCCCTGTGTCATTTATATCATGAATACCTCTTGTTTATGTCCTTTGCTTCATTCATCACAAACATCTATGACAAAGAATGATAAAAGCAATGAATAAGTGACCTCTTATGTTGCAATCCATGGATTATCTATGCTCAATTTTACACACTGAATAAAACAGAGAATGGATGTGTTCATGCTTTCCTCCTTTGTTTCCAACAGACAAAAAAACTTCTCTCAATGTGAATACTATACAGAAAATGTGTCTGGTACTGAACACTATAATAAATTAACTGATTTATTATAACTAATCTAATCTATTTCAGTAATCGTGTTCCCAGAATGTTAGTTATTTTTGGTCACTTTCAATTTGCTGTGTGTTCCCGCTAGTCGAGTTTACGTATCCAGTGAATTTCTAAACATTCATTCTATTTACATTTTGGTATTTTCCTTTTACATTGTCAAAGCAATATAGGCAAATTGCACTACACAGTGAAAAAAAAGTCCCCTTACAAAATAAACACGCATTATAAGTGCCCTGACATTATATACGCATGACTTAAGCATGTCCTAATTTTGTCCTTAGGCATACATGTATGACATAATTGGGGAAGGGAGAGACAGGCAGTCAACACCTCCCTGCAGGTTGAAGAAAATTGCATGAACATTCTGGGTCCCTAAAGGTTGGGGCCCTCACATAGTTGTTAAATATTTTATAACATAAGCCATTGTACAAACACATGGTTCGTTTCCTTCTTAATCTTTGCATGTTAAATGATTTTCATTTCAAATTTGTTTTTCTTTCTTATGGTGTTTCTTTAGCAGTAGATTACCCAGAAGAATGTTTTATCAAAGATAAATAGGCAATTTCTTATTTACCTCAGTAAAATATTCATACTTATACTTTTAAAATGGGACTATCAACTGTAATGACTAACCTCCAACAAAGAGCCAACTACACTGCAGCTAGTCTCATCATATATCGTCTCAGCTGCTTCAACCATCCACTGAGCAAAGTCAAAATCAGGATCCAACCCAAAATCCTCTGTATTGCCCAGTGTGCATTCCACATTATCACAAAAGGGCTACCTCCATCTTTGATGGGAACTAGAGGAGGACTACCAGACATACAAGAAAGTTCTTCCCATCAGGAATTATTTGCATCCCCTAAGCAGTATATTTAATGAACCGGGTCGAAGCCTCTTCACTTGTTTGGGCAACTTTGCTAATGAAAACCATTAAGCATGTTGCAGAGTGTTACTGTGGCACCCGAAAGAGGCTCTGACTGCGTAGACTCTTTTTTCCTTGCCTATCCAAAACTGAAGCGGAGCTATCCCATAGCAACTCTGCCGGGAGCAGAGCATTTGAGGAGTGTGTTGCAGAGTGTTACTGTGTTGCTGTAGGGTGAGTGACGAAGCGTTGGAGCTGGAATTGGTGGCAACACTTAATTTCTAGATCTTCGAGACACCATCTTGCTGAGTGCAGGAACACTGACAAGACAACAAATAAAGCTCCTGGATGCCTTGGATTACCACTGAGAGGTGAAACTGAGGTAATCGCTCCCCCTTCCTCTCCCCTCACCCCCCCTCTCCTCTAAGAGGAACTTTGTTTATGGGAAATGAAACAGTGATGGCAGCGAACACCTCCTTCTCAGACTTACACTCCATTCATATTTGTAATATCTTGATTGTCCTCAATGAAGGAGAGGTGACTATTGATGCGAGGGGGGGGGTGACTTCCACAGGTGAATTGAATGTACATACAATGACTGTATGTAACACCAGAAAGGGATGTGATGACTCATCAACATCTGAACAATCCACACAGTCATAGCAGATCTGACCACAGAGGCTAAGTCTAACCCTATAGAACAGTCCTTGAAAGCCAGCCTTTCAACAGAGGCAATGACCGCTGTGCAAAATAGCATAATGGCGGCTTTATCAATCTGCTTAGCACCATTCACCAAACTGTACAAATCACTAAATGAAACACTATGAGATCAATCCACCTTAACATCAATGCTACATTTGAAAATGATCTTTCTAGAGACTTTTGCAACTACAGTGCAAGCTAGATTGAATAAGGAAACAGAAGTGTCGGCGCAGTGGCAGAGAAGTTTAAGTGATATGGCCAGAGAAGAGATTACTGATAGAAGTACCATGATGGAAGTGCTTTTGGCTGATTGCAAGTGGATGCAGAAGCACTTAAAAGAGGGTATGTATGGCGAGGCTGGCTTGAGGCTCCTGAGAGGGGAAAACTCCCTGATGAGTCGAACAATAGGGGAAACCTCGAAGAAACCAACAGGAACAGAAGATCAACCGTTAATTCAAGTAACTGTAGATCTGCCAGAGGAAGAACAACAAGAGGATACCCCAGATCTGATCCCCCGAACTGACCCTCCGGGTGGGGGAAATATGTTGACCGTCCAACAAGACCCCCAAGTTCAAGAAGAGATCAGAGAGCCTAGCAGGAGGAAGATAGTTAACTCTGTTGGAATAACACCTGACGGAGAAAAGGAGATGAGAGAGCCTTTGAATACAACAGCACCCTGCAAAACCTTTCCCATATTCACCACCAAAAATGTTCAGCAATAAGCAGTTGGAAATAACTTAGACAAGACACCCTAAACCAATGGAGCTTCACATAAAGTCCAAGAACACTCAATTAGCCATGAAAATCAAATCTACCGGCTCCAGAGCATTCATGCGAAATCTAACCACTCCTCTGAGAACTAAAAATGTGAACACAAATCCCTAAAGGAATCAACATGTCCAAAAATGATCCTAGAAAAACCGCCCATATCCAAAGGTAAAATGAGATCAGAGATTCAAGAACATACAGAGAAGATATGGAAGAAGATGTCAACCTCAAAGATCTACTAGAATGCTTACAAGGATAGGAAGAGACCTCTGTGACTGAGGGCTCAATGAACGACTACCCACCCCTGGAAACAGAGGTCAGTACAACCCAAATGGTAGAGAGAGAAGAGAACCCAAGAGCAATAAATATACCAGTTCTAACACATGAGTGCTCCTTTCAGACTTGGGTACAAAAACGAAACAAGGGGAAACGAAAGAGCTAACATAAAACAAATCCAAGGCTGTAAAAGCCAAGCCAAAGGCCAATTGAACTGTGGAAAATCAATCAGTGAGATCAGCAGATGATGCCAAAGAAAAACATTGTAGTCATCCTGTAAAGACTTCTACAGACTAACGATAACTTGATTCTGCACAGATGAAGCGTGCTTAAATGATTCCACTACTCATCAAAGTTAAGATGTATAAACTCAGAGGACATCCAAGCGGTCCAATTTGTCAATGAACAACGGATGGACTGGGTAATTTTCCACTTAAAATATGACCTGGTCAAAACTACACTAATAGAGGCTGCTGACGATTTCCTGCCCCTGGGCTTCGAACTGTGAGGTGGTTCTGCAGAAGAGAAGAGCGTTTCCAAATGAAGAAGCCATGTTAAAGCTACAGAGGACTGCTATCAAGCTCAACAAGCTCAAATGTGTTGCGAAACAGATACACCAGAGCAGGAACAGGGAATTTTTGAGCCTCTGGGAGATGTGGTTGATTATGTGACCACCCAAAGAGGCGTGCTAATATTGTTAAAGCAAGGCAGATCTGAATCAGCTCTGAGGGAAGATTGTTCATGATTAGCAGGTGCCTTGGCAGCCCTGTTAAGAATTAATGCCAAGCCATTGCTACTGGAGGCCATCTTTTTATAGGCTCCTGGAACACCCTGGGGGTTTGCCCACCCATTTAACAATAAAAACATGGGTTTGGGGGCTTATAGTATCTTGTGTCTCCAGGATGCCTGGATAAGATCAGAACCCCAATGCGAGGGCTACATCTGCTATTTGAACCCTGCCATGAAAATAGCAACAGGCGCCCACACTCAGGTCTATTAACGCTAATAAAGGTGGGAGTAGGGTTGATAGTGATTGCAGTACAAAATCCTAATGCCTATATACAGATGCGGACAATAGAAACTGAGAAGAATGAAGTACTCATCATACTTTATCTATATCGGAACCATTTGAAGTGTGGGGGTGGTGATTTACAAATGTGGTGATGGAGACAATTGATGAGAACATTAAGAGAACAGACAACACTCATATAATCATCTGTAGAGATTTAAATATTACTGCCCTAGATGCCCTGGGGACTTGCATACCAAATTCAGAAACTTCCAAAGTGTGCAGCTGTCTAGCGACCATGACCTATTGGAAATTAAATGGCAAAGTAGATTAACTCCTAAAATGTCAACAATGGAGGATAACCTTCAGGCATCCCAATGAAGAAACTAGTTGAAAATCAAACCAAGGGATGTGCCTGGGATCACAGGGAACCTTGATCGCCATCTCAAGCTAAAAATGAGCTTGAATATGGCTGGCTCCTAACAGACTTTGAGCAAATTGAATCAAGGCATGAAAAGAGAATGTTCAAACCCAGACATAAAAGCAATCTGAAGGTAATTGAGGCAAGAAAAGCCATGTGGGTGGATTTAAGACATTTTACAAAAGAAGGGAGGAGAAGCCTATAGAGACAAAATAAACAAACAGAAACAGAGGTACATAAATTGAGAGCCCAACATGAGGCGGAAACCATGTTGAAAATGGTATGCCAAAGTAACAGCCGAGGCATGTGGGACCTGTTAACTAATAATGATAATTTTCAATCAGCAGTCATATCCAATCAGGTACCTGAAACGTAATTGATTGCCCATTGCTCAACCTTGTTCACACAGGTAAAATCAAAAAAAGTGGTAGAAAATAAATGCGGCTCTGGCACTTGGTGATTAAAATGGGACAAGGAGGATTTAATCTCTATAATGAACAGATTAACACCCTCTCAGGATTCAGGTTCAGACGGACTCATAAATTACATCTTGAAGGAGGCACCGGAATTCTGGATGACTTTCACAGACACACTATTTAGGCAATTAGTAAAAGAAAGGGATGCCACAGTCTTGTGGAAATCTGCAATGATTGTGCCAATCTATAAGAGGGGTAAGAGGGAGAAACCTGAAAACTATCACCCTATTGCCCTTCTTGATATCCTGGGAAAGATATTTTCCAAGCTGTTGTTAGGGAAACTACTAGCCTGGACCAAAGAGGTGGGGTGCATGGATCCCAGGGAGACGGGTGTGTGAAGGGTGCGGGAACCAGTCTGAACATCTTTTTGCTGAATCTGCTGAAAGTGAAGACGATGAAAGCGAAAACCCAAATCTGCATGGCATTTATAGACCAGGAACAGGTGTTCAACAGTGTAAGCAGAGAACGCCTGTGCGAGAAACTTGAGAGCTGGAACTGCCCCCAGGATCTCCTAGAGGCGAAAAAGGCACTATACACTGGAACATCAGTGAGGATCTGTTCAACAGACCAGGCAATCTATGCAAGGGAACTACAAACATTTAGATGCCTAAAACAAGGATGCCCACTGGCTTTGATGCTAGTCAGTTTGTATCTGTCAGAAAGAATCCCAATCTGTGATAGAAGTGTACCCTCCAAGAATTCAAGGAGTCCAGATTCCATGGATGATATATGCAGATGATATGGTCATCATAGGTCAGACCCCCATAGGGTTACAGAGAATGCGGAACAGATTCTGCGTGTGTACACAAGAAAAAAACGTGCGCATTAATGTGAGGACATTGAACATTCTAATATTTAGTGTCTCTTAAAAACAAACAAAAAAAGTATTTAAATGGTACATAGGAAGCACTAACATCGATAAAGTCAAAACGATGAGATACCTAGGAGTATTGATAAACAGAAGCATAAACAGGAAGCCATGGTATGATATATTAGGAGAGAAAATGGTGAACCTAAGAGTACAAGCCAAGACTTCCATAAAAGATATGGGGAATTTACATTAACTCCCCTGATCACATTTTACAAACAGGTTATTAATGTGTTAACCCATGGAGCTGAATCTGTTCTAAATATGTCTTTGTAATCATGGAGTTGATTGGAGAGTCTATTCTAGAAAGGGGTGCTGAGACTTCATCTAAGTCTCCCAGTCAGTACAGTGAGATACGAACTTGGACTGCAATCACTGGGTTCAGTAGCATTATGGAAATCCCTGCATTTATATAGGGAATGTGAAATGTCAGACTGTCTTTAGAAAATCACCATGCGAATCCCTATTCCATTTGCTTGTGGAATGCAAGAAATGAACATCAATAAGAACCGAATACTTGGATATTTATCTGAAAGATTATACTACACTATCAGCTGAAGACTGGTGGAATATGATAGTGATGGGTAGTAACATAAGCCTAACTCTAGCAGTACTGTGAATGACAAAAATCATTCCTAACATGGGATCAAGGGAATGGGGAACGGTTACTCTTTCTTCTTGTTTAAATGCCTGAGATGAACTGGAAAGAAGTATAAATGAGTAACAAGATTTCTCAATGATGTTGGATTTTAAACATGATGAAATTATGTGAACTGTTTTCTAATATTTTATAAGGGTTTGTTTTTAACCAAAATAAAAAAAATAAAAAAAATAAGTTGCAAGCACGCAGGCAAAGTAGCTAATACAATGCTTTATTTAGCAGCTGTAGTGCAAATAAAAAAATCATTGTCCTGAATCAGCGACATCACACTTGAATTTTGGACAGTGCATTTCAATACAATTTTTTTCTGTGCAAAACACAAATTAAAAATTAGCACACTAAGTGAAGAGAAAACCAAAATACAAACAAATAATCATTTACAAGTATGTAAAGAAAGCCAAGATCCATTCATGGTTTCAAGCAGTCCAATGTCCTCAGCAGATGTGGAGAAGGAGAGGGCAATCCAAGGCAACCTACTACACGATGGCACGAGGACGCCTAATTGTGGAAAGTGGCAATAGTCTCTAGTCCCAGATTGCCAGGACACCTAACGGCAATGGGCACTGTAATTGGCAGTCTCTACTCCGTGCGCGGACGAGGTAGATGGACGCATGACGGCAATATGCACTGTAATTGGCAGTCTCTAGTTCATGCGCGGACGAGATGGATGTAGAGGGCAAAGGATTCTTGTGAGGCAAAGAACATAGTCCGGCTGTAGAGGTTTCAAGAGCATGTCAGCAGATGTAACAGGCAAACTAAAGCATAGGAGGCCCAGAAGTACGGTCTGGATCATAGCAGTACGAGAGCCAGGTACCAATTTGAGAGGCAAAGAATATTCGTAATGTATAACAGAAGTCGTTACCAGGATATCGTTAATCAAAGCAGAGGACGAGACAAAAGCAGTTCCGGTAAAACAGGCAAAAGGTCTGGATGTCTGGTAACAAGGTTCGTAATCCAATAACAGAAAACAGATTAGCAGCGATTCCAAAATCAGAAGCACCGGGCAGATGGACTGCAAAGGCCAAATACTGGTGGTCATGTGACCGCTCTTTGCCCTGCTCCCCGTACTGGATTCGTAGTGCCAAGCGTGCAGAGGACGCCACTGTTTCCAAGGCAACCTCCAACTGAAACGCCGAATGTCACTAACGCGTTTCCAAAACCAGGCATTTGGAAACTGGGGAACGGAGTACATGCAAGCACAACAGTGAGTATACGTGACATGGTGATTGGTACCAGCAGACAACGTAGATGTGGGACGCACATGGCACGAGGCAGACCTGCTGTTACACAGAATCCTGGCAAAGAACCCCGTGCTTGTTCTCCTAGTCACTAAGTTTGAAGACATGCTCAACACAGCCTTACCCTAACAACCATAACAATAGAAATAAAGACTCCAAGGAACCTGTGCGTTCCACAACATAAGTCTAGATAAGCCTAGACTCATCTAACAAGAATCTCATCCACTGCATGCCTGTCAAAAAACTTTTCTCTAGCAATGCACCCTTAGTATCAGACCTACTCTTCACTACCATATGTTAAGGAGGCTCCTCATTCTCAGTGCTGTCAATCACTTTATGGAACTCAATGGCCAGGTGACTACTATCAGAGGAAAGCCACAAAACCTGGTTGTTCAAATACCCATAGCACAAAAACTAGCATGGCACTCTGCAAAATCCAAACCAAACTGATCCTTACACAGTACTAGCGACACAGACTGGGACACAAAGATTCACAGGCTCTCCACAGACAAAGTAAAATGGAAACAGAACTCTCAGAGACTGGACCATTTAAATTCTTACAAAATAATACCCATCACAGACATCAGCCCAAATCCCAACCAGGGCACCAGGCTCACAATCAAGAAGATACTACAGACATGATCCATTTGAGTCAGTCTCACTGACTTGTATCAAGTCATACGGGACTCATGTACTTCTGATCTGCACACATCAATAGCACAGGTCACACACCTGCCTCTTCTAATACCCCACCAACCACCCAATGTTGTAATGCATAACCACGCACCATGAGAATGTCACATGGAAGAAATGTGCATGCAACACCAGTCTACATTAAATTCCACTTGAGGATATCTTTCAATGAGACAAACTGTAGAGTATGCTAGGAAAACACTTCTGGGTCATATATACAGTGTCCTCTGTGGTCATCTACTATCCATCCATATGGAGTCAGTAGTAGTCATCGTTCTCTGGGACAGACTGATGATTCTCATGATCCTATGCCCAGTATTTTGTAGGAATCTCCACCTTATTTTTGCAGTTTGAGATTCAAGCAGATGATCTTTAAGTAGGCCAAATAAATGCACCAGTTGAGTTACTAATTTGATGCTAGATCCGAAGATATATTCTGCATTTTTCCAAATTCCTTACGCATGTTGGACGAGCCTATTAATGTAACCCTAGATTCCATTTGAGAGCTTCTATTTAAGGTTTGATATGGTTGTGCGGTCACATGCGGAAGGCATGGCAGGTCTTTTGATTTTGTCCTGATTGCAATCTATAGATCAGCTTATTGTGGATCCTGCATTGATCTCATATTTTGGTTTTGTTGACTCACGATCAGTGTTTAAATTAACAACACTTACGGGCCCATTCTAGTGGGCAACATTGAAAATAAAAAACGAAAACCGCAACACACCTTAAACCTTAACAAAACCTGAAGTAAGAAGCCATGTAAAAATACTATCTCCAACAAATAACATAGATGGACCAAGTGGATGGGTAAGTCGCTCTATATCTCCTAGCGCCATAAATTGATCAATGCTCCCAAAATACAACCTAAAGTGCTCATTCCGGTAATCTCCAAACTACCAACCATAGATAAGAAAATACACACCAGTGTTCTGCTTCCACGTATCTCTTAGTACAACCGGCCGCTCTAAATAAGAATAAAAATACTTGCCAACAGTATGCCAGCAATACACCCCTCCTGCAACACAGCAATTTGTAAGACACACATGAATGAAGGGAACATGCACACTAACATGCATACAACACATGTACAGTCTGAATTGCACCTACATGTGCACCCGAATATACACACTGTTGTACTCACTGGCAAGCAGCAAAGAACCACTCAGAACATTACCTTACTTCCATTCCATCATTCACCCATTTGCAAAGAAAGAAACATGGCTTGGCCAAAAATTTTGCAGAACGCCATTCTACGTCATACATATTTTAATAGGTCAAATGGCACACTCCAATGGTCCTCCTTAGCTGTTTGTCAACAGAGGTTCAGCAGGTAGAAGTAGACAGAGATTGTCTTCTTGTTCTGTAGTCTTCACTTTCCTACTCAGTTACTTGTGATATTAGCCTCTGCCCCATTTTACGTTAGACAATCTGGTACCAGGTATTTTCAGTTGGCTAATGGTGACATTGAATTACATCACAGTTTTGAAGGAACAAAAAAAATCAGCCATGTGTTAATGCTGTTTCACCATCTTAAAACATTGTCTTAAACAATAGCTCCTTCCCTGACGTATTAATTGTCACTGTTACTTTCCTCATCCACTTGTAACACTATATAACTTGTATAACTTGTAACTATAGCATCCTAACCCACAATCCACCTTTCAAAATCCATTTTCACCGTCATTTGTCCAAAAGATAATCCTTTAATAATTACCCATTTCCTTCACGTTGATGAGTGTGTTTCTGTATTTGCGGTATCTACTAATTTGTACTAACTTTAATGTTTATATTCAAACCAAACCTCCAATTTCACTGCACCCTTGCAGATTGTGTGCCAGATACACTGGTGTCCTGGAATCTAGAGCAAGTGAGAAACAACTGTAAACATTGGAGATAAACACTCTTCAAAATCATCAAGAAGGAGCTGCCATTGGACAGTGAAACACGCGTCGGAATCCTCTTTTGATTTATAAATTACTGATTTATATACTCAACAAGGCAACATATCCAAAAACTAATAATCTATATAGTTAAATGCTAAATAAAACAGATCTTCATCTCATTTCAATTAATCCCGGAATATGTGCTAAAAGCAATGTTATAAACACACAAAAAATGTTCTACAAGCAAATAATCTACATTTTAGGTAATAAGTAATCCCAAATGCAAAGGTCATTGTAAATTCAGTCATTCTGTTGGTTGAATAGGTGCTTTATTTCTCAGCAGGTAAAAATAACACTGTTAAGAAGAAACTATATAAAACCGTCAAGGTGAGCGGAGAAGAGTGATTTATCTGTGGCAACAGAGGGCACAGGATGAGTCAGAAAAATCACATAATGGATCGGCTTCAGTGATATATTGTTCTAAAAGCACCTCCTTCCATTGAACATATTTGTTGTTGCATGTTGTTTTCAATAACTGCATCTGCTGAGTTTATCCTTTGAATTGTGTATTGTGAAATTGAAAAAAACTCGTTGCACCAATGAAGATTCTTTTACTATGGTATTAATCTCAGAACTCAATGGTAATTGGAAAACAAACGAAAACACTTTTTACTTTTAATCAAGAAAGAAAAAAGAAAAAAAGGACGTTTTTGTTTGAAAAGCGTTTTACGCTTAATCAAGATAGAAAAAAGTAAGAGGTTTTTGTTTGGTTTTCAATGACTATTTTATTTTGGGATTAATAACATAGTATACGATTTTTTAATTGCACAATTCGTTTTTTTCCAATTTCACAATAGACAATAAGAAAAAATACATTTGACAAATATGGAGATAGCCAAAATGTATTTGGAAATAAACACCTTGAATTTAGTTTAACCCTTAAATAATACAAGCAGCGACCACGTACATTAAGAGTAGAACAAAGGTTATCTGGGGGGCTCCATGGCCGAATTGTTGATGGGCCCCATCACCTTTACAGACGTCAGTGCCAGAGTAATGCATGTATGATGGGCTCCTAGCATCCCCAAGGAAGCTGCACGAACGTCTGACAGTAAAAGGACTTGAACTAGCATGTCCTTGTGAAATCTCAAAAGTGCAATTCTAATTCTAACCCTGTTTGGAAGATGGAAATGCAAGTGGGGAAGCAGTGTTGCTCGAAGTAAAAAGAGTGCCTGAAAGTGTAAGAATCCCCCCCCCCCACGCCCCCTATGCATTGTGTATCTCCCTGAGACTATTCCAAACAGGTGTCTGGGAATGCACTTCTTTTGGATTCAGGATTCCATATGAAATTAGCAGGAACGCCCTCTCCAGCCTGTTCCTTTCTGCCATTAAACAAGGATGGAGAGGGCGGGTGGTTGTCGGAACTGAACCTATGCATCTTTGATCAGCATATTCATATACCGTTTGTGAATTGGGCAAAACATATTTCGGCAAAGGTGAAGTTTTTGCATCAGCACATCCCATTATTTGCACAAGTGATTATTTTGTGAATCAGACCCTATAATATTCATCACCATTTTTCTCAATACCAATTAACTATTAGAATTTAATCTACATTGCATATATGTGTTTATTTGCACAGGCTTTAAAGTTGTATTATTCCATAATGTAGATTTAAGTATATCCTACACAGAGAATGCAACGTGGATGGTTATTTTCTAGCTAAAGAGGATTAATTGGAACCTCCTCAGGAAGTTCTTAATAGATCTTAATAGATTGTGTATCTTTATTTGCGCCAAAACGTAGGAGTTTACGGGTAGAGTGGCAAGACCAATTACCAACAAATTACAAATCTCTGTCACAGGTGTCTGTGGGGGGCTTTAATCCTTAGTAATGAAACAACATAATTGTTGATGCAATGGGTACAGGACTGGGGTCCATCTGTGATGTATCATGTGGTGCTTTTTATGCCAGGTATGTGTTGGACAAAGGAAAGGGCAGGAGCTTTGCCTGTAGAGTTCTGGTAAAGAGGACATGTGTGATACATTCTAGTATGGTCTGTTTGATACCAGTATCAATTTTAAGCAGTGATGATGTGATAAATTGGATTCTGCTCCGCAAGTGTACAAGGAATAGTAGGGGTAAAATGGCACACTCAGGCCTCACACTACTACAAACTAAAG
The DNA here is from genome assembly GCF_040938575.1 of Ambystoma mexicanum. Lineage (NCBI taxonomy): Eukaryota > Metazoa > Chordata > Amphibia > Caudata > Ambystomatidae > Ambystoma > Ambystoma mexicanum. The sequence continues at coordinate 401,206,402 of NC_090928.1, read as the reverse complement.
CCCAATGCAATCATAAAGGTAAAACTGGGACAGTTAAGAGATGTGCCTTCTTCGCCTTTTGTGGTAACGTGGGCCGAGGGTAGGCTTTGCTCTTAAGAGGGGTGTGAATGTGATCCAGTAGTGACCCAAATAACACAGTATCACAGTCCAAAATAAAGGGAATGTCCAATCATGGCTTTATACAAATATATATACTTAAATCAAACACACCATCGCCAATAGAATGAAATAGAAACACTGTACAAAAACACACCCCTCTGAGAGACAAAAGAGAAAGCCACAGACTGAAGAAAGTAGCACTATGAGCATGGGTACAAGAGTGATGTGCAAATATGAAACACAGAAGGATATGCCTTTGGTGAAAGAAGGTGATGAGGTGACCAAACCAGTGTTAAGGGTCCCCAAAGACTGAGGGGGCAGTTTGTGGTCAACAATACCTGGTTTCAGTTCTTGAATGGTTTGTCAATGTCGAACCCGGTCTGGAATGTTGATTCGGGTGCACCAAGCTCATTTCAAACATGTGGGATCATGTGAGCCCAACCTGCAAGCAGGCATCAACTAGGGGCGAATGTGCTCGTTCTGTGAGGTCAAAGGGGGTTCTTGATGATGCAGTTCGGGGTGGTCCCAGGATCTCCTGGCAATTGGGCAAGGCCAAGTCTGGCTTTAGCCACTGAGAGGGGTTAATGTGTGATGCTCCCGTGGTCCTAGTCAGCAGGCGACTGTCATCGAATTGGTGATCTTGGGGGTGTTAATCTGCAGGTTTGTGAGGTGGCTGTTCGAGGTCTATTTGGGTCACGCCATGGTTCTAACCCCTGGTCTGAGGCAGCATTTTACCTCACCAGTGATACGGAACAGGCCCTGGCATCGAGCAGTTGATTCAGGCATTGCAGGTTACTGGCTCTACTAGGGCACGATGCAGCAGCAAGCTGGTTTGAGGAGCAAGCAATAGTTCAGATTGGTGGAGGAGCACAACAGCCAGTGCCAGTGTTCTCCCTATCTTAAAAGGTGCAGTAAACATGGGACGACCAGTTTGGTAAGGCAGAGCAGGGAGCTTTGTATGGTCTGACTCTCAGGCTGCTGTGAGGCTCATTCAGGGGAACTCGAGAATGCTTCCATTCGGGGTCTGCTCTCTCAGGTTTAGGAGCTTCTGATGCAGAGTGGCATGTCCTGGACCACAGCAAAGGTCATTCCCAATGTGCCCTGGGAGTGGATAGGGGGCTTATCTCTCTTTTGCCTTGGGTGTTTCCTTCTTCACCTTCTTCACCATATGCTGAGGGCTTTGAAGGTGCAACTTTCCTAACGGAAGTCCAGTGAGTTCTTCTCAGGTGGTTCAGAGTGAATCCTTGTGGCACACTAGTGTGAGCCTACTCCTTTTGCAGCTGTGCACTCCTTTGATGCCCATGCCGAGGACAGCTGCCTGCTATGGAGCTGACTCTAGCAGAGGAAGTGACCTGCCATCACAAAGAGATCAGAGAAGAGGATTGGTCCTCCATGCTCCTATACAGTCATTTGGCAGTCTCCAACTGGCTGAACAGCATACACATCACCTTTTACAGCAGATCTGACTCACAGTAGCTGACGCATTTGTGATATTAATTGGAATGTGGTGGCTATGGCGGCCATGATCATAAGCAGTACCATGCACCATGTCTAAACTCAGTCATAGCTTTATTTTAGAGTTTGCCCTGCCACCATCATAGATTATGTGTGATCATTTTATTTTTGGTATGGGGGGCATTTCTTAAATGCTGTCCCTGCACTGCAGAGTCTTGGCTGTCACTACGGCTGTCAAGAGGGCATCTGGTGACCTTTGAACCGGCTTCGAGCAGGTGTTGGGGATCAGGCTACTGATGCAGCAATGCACAAGTATACTATGCTTTTGGCACAGAGCTGACGAAAAGGGGACTCTGGTTTGCAAATTACCCTTTTGGAGATAGAATTGTGCACATCATTTGATGTACTAATACAAATTGAAAAAGACAGCGCAATTATTCACAGAAGATGTATTATGTTGTCAATGGTGTTGAATGCACCGAAACGTCAAGTAAGATCAGGGTGAGAGCACAGTTGGCCATTGATAGCCTTACAAGACACTGTAAGCAAAAACTGAATTTGTAGTTCAGAGCAATTTCTGGAACTGTGTTAGCTTTTGCATTAAGATGTGACATTACAGCGTTTTGAGCTTGTCCATAATGAATATTCCACTGTCATATTTATATATCAATTGCTTCATTATGGAAAAATACTGAATACTACCCGCTGAATTGCCTGGATATTGATTTGTGTAAGCAGGCAGGATGGCTTCAGGGTTTTACGAATCTTGCTTAACTTCAACTCAGGAACTTTAGTGAATCCTCTGAAGGCTGCTTCAAGCTCTGCCTTTGCTGAGAGGCACACTGGGGGCTGACGGAAATGGAGGTGATATTTGAATGAAACAATTTATTGATCAGCATAGTCAGTTCATAAAACAGTTAATACAGTAAGGGACATTCTGCAACACTTTTAGATAGATATAGAGGCATAAAGAATACAAAACCTGTCTCACCGGGCATCAACAGTGTCTTTTCTTAGGTAAGCATCCTCACACATCATGTATAAGATTCCATTAGAACAAGGTCATACCTATTTTATTCTTATTTGTATATCATCAACATAAGATGTTTGATGACATTTTCAAAGTCTTGAAAGACTTCTGCCGCAAACTCCATACTTTCTCGTAACAAGTTGCACAACCCAATAGGTTCAGCTTTATTACAAATTGATGTTGAATGCCTAATGTTGCTTGATTTGTAAATTTTAAATGATGTTCCCAAACACTTCGAAAAACAATAAAGTTGGGGTATATTAATAAAATATGAGCTTTGGATGCAGCCAGTGTTAATGACAAATAAAAAAGATGTCAGTACTTTTTGTTGGTTTAAGTGTGACTCGGTTACAGGCTTGAAGTGTCCCTAATCAAAAATACAAGTAAATAATCTTTAAGGGTATGCTTTTAATACACAATTGTCCACAGCTAAGTGGCTTCTTTTTAACAATGGTCACAAGTCCTCCTCTGCTTGTTCTTTCCACTGTGCATTTGTCTATCAACTTCCAGCACAAAGCATGCTTCTCTACCTTGAATCAATTTTCAAGGATTCAGAATCTCACACCGTTCTTGATATACATGTGGTTAATAAGAGCAAACCATGAAGTGACCCAGACTTTGACATGGGTGAAATTTGCAGATCTTTCTCTCTAAAAAGAATTACATTTCTAGGACTTGCTTCCAATATACCCTCGCATATTAGGTCTTCAAATGTGCAAAAATGCCAACAATCAAACCAATAAAAATGGGTTGTTTCCTCACTTCTGTTCCTCTGGGCATCACATGCCAGCTTTTACCAGCCTCAACACATAGTTACACGAAAGTGGTCACAGCTTGCACATTTCAAAACAATGAATACAACCTCTATGAAAGGCCTCCACAACCTCTCCACAAGGATTTTACCAAGTGTGCACGTCAAATCAATTGTTGAACCCCGTTCCTAGTTCTCCAATCGAGTGACCCGCTCCACACTTGTCAAAAATGACGACTTTAACCACTTCCAGAAAAATTTCACTGTTTTATAGGCATTATCCTAATTATTAAAATCTATTTAACACCACCAACTTGGGTTTTCCAGTGCTTGTTCGTCACCTCTTCCTCTGATCATTCTCTTTGTCATCATTTAAAAGGTGTTTTAGTTCATTTTCTCGTCGGGCCAAAAAAAAAAACCGCATAATTTGTATAATCTGCAAAAGGGGAACCCGGGTAGTCCCGATATATCTTCCCTCAGTTTACTCAGTTTAAGCAAGTGGATAGTGAAATCATTACTAAAGATGTTGAACATTGTCCAGATGTTGTCACTGAACATTGCCATAAGACTTTGATAGGAGAATTTGGTGGATGCATGTTTTGAACTAGGCAGTGAAGTCTGAAGGAAGGCGGTGGAAGAGCCGCTTTATTAGAGTGATAGTTTTGAAACCAGTGGTATGAATGTTGTTGGGCTGGTGGTGGACTTTACATATGTTAGTGAGAACACTTGAAGTAGAAGCAAGTGATGGGATTAGAAAAGATTGTACCCATTCCACCTCGCATTCCTGAGTCTCTGTTTTTTGTTGTAAACCATGCAACATTTAGCTGGTAATTGTTTGGGAAGGCTGGATTTGATGTATCTGTTGAGAAAATGGCGGTCGCTATTGTTTTCATCCACATCCCTGTCAGACAAGAAGTGTCGTCAGGAATGTTCTGCCTATTTAAATATAAGCTAAACAAGTTTTCACTTACCCCTTCCTGTGTTCCTCTAGGGAAATCCCTGTGTATGTGTTAGGACAGTTTTTCTGAAGTCCAAGTAAGGGTTTAGTAAACCATTCAACTGAGACAGTACAAGACTCCACTCTTAGTATAAGGCTGTACCACCTGAGTTCATTGGTAGCATCGACAGAGCAGCCAGGCGTATCTTAGGAGGGAGAGAGGGTTGTAGAATCAGTGCAAGTGAAATTGTAATGTCAATGGTCCAACGAAACACTGAACAACTATGTATTGTAAAAAATAAATGGCTTATTTAAATATAAGTAGGCCCAGATATATCCTGGGGGAACTAAGTACTATCACATTCTGTTTCATTACAATTATAAAAACACAATACTATGCTTGAAGTACACACACCAAGCATAAACCTTAGTTAGAACACCTAACAGTATTTCTAGGGAAGTCCATCCTTTTCATACACATTTAGTATAGGGTACGCCTATTCTTGGGGAGTAATAACCAATGGTTACTGTCAGATTACATTCAGTAGTAGACCCTTTCAGTTGTACCGTGACGCTCAGCAACAAATCACAAAATCAGTCAACTGGACAGAATATGTTGTGTGAACAGTAAAAACCTATAACTACTTTTGTAATATCACGCAGTTATACTAGGTGAGTAAAATCTAAGGTCGTAATATTCAATTACATGTGCTTTCTTGATAAGTGAAACACACATTGAAATAAGTAACTCATGTAACTTATTTTTGGATGGCACACAGCTACCTCAAGGTAAGTAAAACCCATATACTTTTTCAAGGAGCTATCAGCAAGTTGGGGCAGGTATAAACCTAAGACTCTTTTTGTGTCTGTCTAAAACAGACCTGGGTAAGCAAAACCCAATGTTACACTTTACGAATGACTCAAAGTTATTCTAGTTAGGTAAAACCTAATGCAGACATATTCTGGACAGGCTAGCAGCAAATCAGGGGAAGCAAGACCCAGTTGGAGAACCCTCAGACAAATATCCTAACAGGAATAGTGAAGTGAAACCAACAGCATTACTTTTGGGAAGAGGCACAACCAAATCACAGGTGAGTAATATAGCCTCAAATTTACTTTCTGTTAGAATGGCGAAACAGTTTCTAAGGAAAGAAAGATGTTACATATACTTTTCAGAATAGTACAACACACATTCAGGGTAATTAAGGACTTTTGTAAATATTCACTGTCAGAGTTAGAGTTACCAACCAACTCTTTTACAGGTAAGTAACTTATAAGCATGTATTCTCTTTTCTAGGCAAAATCCTCAATCCCTTAAAAGTATTTCCCTTATTCTTGGAGCATGAGTGTTCTCAGTGTCAGAAGGGGGGTCACTAGGGTCTAGTGTCCAACAGGCAGTGTCAGGATAGGTTCTTAAATAGCAAAAGTCAGAGTTCCTTAGGAAGACTGTTCAAACAGGTGAGTATTTTACTTTAAAGTTAGTTGAGGGTCCAGGAGCTTCACAGATGACACCTAACGAGGATTCCAGTAGTGGGATTGGTTGAACTGAACGAGAGGCCTCTCAATCACAGAAAACACCCCACAACTACACAGGAATCACAAGAGATTTTAGGTAAGTAAATACCCAAGCCAGCACAGTACCTCAGCACAGAAGAAGATTTTGCAGCAGGAGGACTTCAGGATCTGCAGCCAAAAACCTGGTCAGTGGATTCCTTGCCGTGTTGACTGAACACAGGACCTTGGAAGGGATTTTGAAGCAGGGATCAATGGGGAAGGCTCTAGGCTTCCTGCCTGCCACTCTTTTTCACCACTTAGCGAGCCCCGCCCAACTGGTACCTTCCTGCTTGCCGCTCATCCTGGTGCCTTCCTGCTTGCCGCTCTGTTTCCCTACTTAAGGAGCCCTCCAGCTTCTTTTCCTTTGCAGATCGGGAGCAGGTGCAAGTGGATCTAGGTCACCTGGCCTAAGCCCTGCCCACATGGTGCCTTCCTGCCTGCCGCTCTTTTTCACCACTTAGCAAGCCCCGTCCAACTGGTGCCTTCCTGCTTGCCGCTCATTTTCACCACTTAGCAAGCCCCGCCCACCTGGTGCCTTCCAGCTTGCCGCTCTTTTTCACCACTTAGCAAGCCATGCCCACCTGGTGCCTTCCTGCTTGTCGCTCTGTTTCCCTACTTAAAGAGCCCTCCAGCTTCTTTTCCTTTGCAGATGGGGAGCAGGTGCAAGTGGATCTAGGTCATCTGGCCTAACCCCCGCCCTCCTGGTGCCTTCCTGACTGCCGCTCTTTTTCACCACTTTGCAAGCCCCGCCCACCTGGTGCCTTCCTGCTTGCTGCTCTGTTTCCCTACCTAAGGAGCCCTCCAGCCTCTTTTCCTTTACAGGCGGGGAGTAGGTGCAAGTGGATCTAGGTCACCTGGCCTAAGCCCCGCCCACCTGGTGCCTTCCTGCCTGCCACTATTTTTCACCACTTAGCAAGCCCCGCCCACCTGGTGCCTTCCTGCTTCCCGCTCTTTTTCACCACTTAGCAAGCCACGCCTACCTGGTGCCTTCCTGCTTGCCGCTCTGTTTCCCTACTTAAGGAGCCCTCCAGCTTCTTTTCCTTTGCAGATGGGGAGCAGGTGCAAGTGGATTTAGGTCACCTGGCCTAAGCCCTGCCCACCTGGTGCATTCCTGCCTGCCGCTCTTTTTCACCACTTAGCAAGCCCCGCCGAACTGGTGCCTTCCTGCTTGCCGCTCTTTTTCACCACTTAGCAAGCCCCGCCCACCTGGTGCCTTCCTGCTTGCCGCTCTTTTTCACCACTTAGCAAGCCCCACCCACCTGGTGCCTTCCTTCACCATCACCGTCTTGTGGCCAATGCTGGATTTGACTTTTATGGACTTCATTCATTCATGGTGCGTCACTCTTTCTCTACTCTCATGCTGGACTTCCTTTGCATCTTGTACTCATGGTGGCCCTGAATCATGCTGTTCCCATCTTCATCTAGTATCCTGGCTTGCAACATTATGTGTTACTACTGACTTCTGCAATTGTATTTGCTCTCCACTCTTTCTTCTCCACTCTTTTTGACTGCTTACTCTCTGTTCTCTCCTCCTTTCCCTTCTCCCTTTTCCTCTCTCCTCCCCTTACTTTCTTCTATGCACTTACTCTATCAGAATTTTCCCTGGACCTAATATGATAGCAACCTCGTCTGTTTCCTCCACCCTCCCCTTACTGTTTTTTTCCTCCCCACAACCCCTACAGCACTATCTGAAATGTCGTCAGGACTAGTATGATAGTCGCTTGTTTTGTTCCTCCCCTCCCTTTCTGCACCCCTCTCCCTCACCTTTTGTTTTTCTCCGGCTCTACCAGAAATGTTGTCAGGCCTAGTATGGTAGTCGCTTGTCTGTTTCCATTTCCTTCCACTCTCCCTTCCTTATCTATGTCTTAGCTTTTGCACTATCTGAAATGTCGTCAGGCCGAGTACGATAGTTAATTTCACATCCTTACTGTTCATGGCCTGTACGAATGAGGTTGTATTTTCCCTTGTTCCCTCCCTTGCCTTGAAGCGCTTTGAAACACATTGTGTATAGGCGCTATATAAATAAACAATCATAAATAAATAAATCATAAATCATAGGCAAGGTTTTCCCCATGGCTGGATGCGGCTCTGTGGATTTGGCGCCTTTATCAGGAGCACAGAAGAAGACAGAATGTCGTTGTTTGGATTCTCGTTGTTACATTGATCCAGTACTCTGGTAAGGGGACTTTTCAGACTTGATTCATGTGTCTGGAGATCCAGCAGGATGCCCAGGACGTTTCAGAGAGATTCAGAATTCAGAAGACCATGCACTGGACAATGGCTCGAGGTTCCAGCGTATTGGGGTATTGCAGCCCCACATGGACGCAGCACGGTGTGGGATGGCTCAAAATGTAGGTCTCCTGGAGTCTAGTGGGTCTCACCAGGCTTTGCATCAGGGTCATTGTTTTTGGATTCCCCAGGTTAATTGGAAAGAGGGGCAACAGCAGGCTCAGGTTACACAGCAGGCTCACTGGTTGCTGGAAATCGTCTCAGCCACTTTTGCTTCATCATCCTCTTCAGTTTTGATTCCAGTGGTTGACTTGTTTTAAGCTTCCAGGTTCAGAGTATTTAACAAGAACTACAGCACAACTTCTGAGTTCTCTCCCTGCATTTTACAACAAGGGGCGGTCTGGATGTCCAATCAGGACAGCCAGCCCCCCGCTGGGATTTATCCCCATTCAGGCAAAGAGGAATACAAAGGGCTGTGGAGTTTTGGACTCCTCCCACGCTTCCTGCCTTCACAGACAGACTGGAGCCTGAGCGAGGAGTCCAGGGGACTCCCGCCAAAGATAAAAATCACACAAAGGAATTTCCCACCCTGGATGCCAGGGGAAGGAAGAAGAAAGGACAAAAAAAACAAAAAAGGCAAAAAAAACAAGACAGGGGCCATTTTGGTCAAATGAGCACTCTTGGATGCCTTTACTGCACCTGTGAACAAAGCCTGCTGTAAAAGGTGCACCAAATTAGTAGAAGGTATCACTCTGACCAACCATGGAAGGTAAGCTTGTCCCGGTAATAGAATTGTTAATGTTTTAGCGTGAAAGGGGATACATTGTATCTCCCCAGCACTCCACATAAGGTGGGGTGTGCTGGTTTCACCAAATAAAATGTAAAAGGGATCCAAAGATCCTTCCTACCCTTGGGAACTGTAGTTTTCTCAGTTTAGGCAGAGAAAGTTAAAAGGGGAGCTCCTAGGGCAATGCAACAACAACAGGCACTTATTGCCAAAAAGTTGTCAAAGAGGATAACTTTAGAAAGACACTATGGAGAGTCGAACAAATGACACCCATAAAACGAGTAAAAGCTTCTATGAGTGTGGAAAAAGGTTCCCACTCACAGAGGTATAAGGAAAAATAATCCACCAGTAAAGCAAAAGGTCTGGGGATGACACAGGTCAGGAAGATTTACCATTACTATGAACATCTTACCTAACAGTATGGTACATTCTTTTGTCATCATTGTTCTTCCGTATTTCATGTTATGTTTCCTTTGTGCTTTGGAGATGGAGAAAATGTAATGGGAGTACACATGTCAAGGTAACAGTTGCCCATTATCCTTTCTAGCTCACTTCTGTAATAATGCAATGAGGATGTGGCATTTGTTGATGGGGGGTGTGGGTGGCTGCTGAGGTGTTAGGGTATCCTGCATGTTGAAGACATTGATGGAACCTCTTCAAAGGAGGGAGAGGTGGAAGTCATTGACCTGTCAGATGATAACAATAGTATTCAGGGGCTCATTGATGGTGGCTGGCACATTCTGTCATGTGGGTGGAGGTCATATCCTGCTCAGCAATAGAAGATGTTGGAGCCTGTCGGAAACACAAAGCAATTGTAGAAACAGCTCAGTGGGAAATTCTGAAAAAAGTGAATTGCTGTTTGGTAGATTTTACGATGATCAAGGAAAGGGTGCTACTAATTTGGAGAGACTGGAAATTTAAATGAATTACTCCACTCGGAAGAGGGGCGGGAAATAATTATGGAATTACTCCTCTCTGTGGGAGAGACTGAAACATTAATGAAGAATCCAAGACTGCAAGAATGTATCTAATTGGTGCTGATTGTAAGGCAGAATTATATGCAGTACCCTTTGGGAACACCACACACAATTAGGACTACATGTGACAGTACAAAATCACCTTTGGTACAAGCCTGTAATACACAGTAAAGTGGTAGTGATGGCTGAGCAGCCAGACTTATATCAAGAGTAAAGTGAGCAGTATCAATAGTTACGCAAAAGACAGCAATTACTAGGATTCAAACAAACACTGACTCAAGGTTTCCGAGTAAAAGAATATACATTTATTTACACATCAGTTGTTAAACATTTCACTATTATCAAGCAGTTGAAAAATCACGATTCTAATACACTACACCACACCCAATAGATTCTGGACAAGTTAGGATCAAAATGAAATGTGAGCAAAATGGCACTCCAGTAATAAAAAGGGAGGGAAAGACAAAGTTAGACAAAAGTTGAGCAGCACCAACAAGTAAGTAAGCAGGGAAATCTAGAAAAAGGAACTACAGGGCGGAAATCAAATCAAGAGGCCAGGGCCAAAGTCAACGGACCAATGTCTTTGCAGAGGATCACACAGTTCAGGTTAGTTTGCGGTTAAGTCTTTGCCAAGAGTTCAGAACGAAGTTGGTTGGATGAAAATTTACTTTAAAGAATAGAGAAGGACAAGCCCTCGGATTGGCAAAAGATTTCACACACTTTCACCGGGGCTGGACGAAACAAACAACCGGGTTAGCACAGTACCTTTAGAGCAGAAGAATGCTGTAGCTGAGGCAGACGTTCCTGGCAGGTCCTGCAGGCTCACGGTTCCTGAAGCGACTATCGGACTGACAAGAAGGAGGAAGACTGGAGGGTCCTGCACTGCCCAGGGAAGAAACCAGCAGCTAAGCAAAGCGACGAATAAAAGGTGCGCTCCTTAAAACCCAAGCAGGGTCCGTTCCTCCTGGCTATCCGGTTCTCTGTAGCTGTGCACAGCAAATTCGACCAGAGAAAGGAGGCCTGGCTTGCAGTTTGGTGAACTGGTTGTTCCCACCAGCTCAAAGGGAGAAGATTACTTGCAGACCTTCCCTGTCGTCGAAGTTTGATGATTTGGACCTGCAGCAGAGCTTCACCGGGAGGTTCAGTTGTGGTAGTGGTCCTCTTCTGTCAGCTTCTATTCAGTTCTCTCAATCCAGCTTTTTATGCAGTTTTCCCCCATTCACACAGACTGGCTGTCAATCACACAGCAGGGTGGCTGTCCCGCCGGGACAGTCACCACAGCCAATCATGCCAGAGTGCAACATGGGTCTCCAAGGAGACCCTGTGCAGGGAGTCCTAAACCCCTCCCTCACATCCTGTCCCCCTGAGACATTCAAGCGCCTAAGGAGGGCTTCTGTGCAGAAGCCCGCAAAAGGATGGCGAACAAAGGAACCAAACCTGGTTTGGCGTGCAGAGTAAAACACGAGAAAGACTTTTACAAAAAGAAATGGCGAATAAACCCAGCCGGAACCGTATAAAAACGTACATGGTCTAGCGGGTTTAAGTTCGAGGCTACCAAAATAGCCTAAAACAACACCAGGGCTATTTAAGATAAACACGGTAGGAAAAATAGGGTAGCTACCACTGCCACCAGCCAAGTCTTAATGAAAAGGGAATGAAACAATGTTCCAAGAGAAACAGACAAAAAGGTATTAACCCTTTCCAGAACTCTATGTAAGATAGTTTGTACTGGTTCTGTGAGTTTTAAAAAGACTAATAAAGTCAATTGTAATTTTACATGTTCTGGGAGACAGTAGTCAGTCCCAGAAAATGGAGTCTGAGTTGGGAAGTCTAAAAAGACAACCCTGTGTCACTGCACTGAAGGTGCTGTGTAACACAAAGTAAAAAAGATTATGCCTATGGAGTAGGTGAGGCTCCACAGCCTATGAACACAAGAACATTTTAAACACACATAGCAAAACACATGTAAGAGTGGGAAAAAAGGCTCACACTCTTACCAGGTGAAAAAAATCATTCCTAGAAATCCAGCAAAGCTGCTGAGGGACTCAGTAGGTAAGGGAAATGAGCCATTCTGGAGAATTCTCCCTAACACTGATTTCCTGTCCGGCACCAACCATTGCATCATGAGGCTGGGGAAAGTGGTGACCACAATTTGGAGCACATCCCCACGGTATTGGATTTTATGTGATCTGTCACAGCTATCATCATTTTTTATTACACCAGCAGTCAAAGGTGAGGCTAAACATTACGAATAAGAGGCAATACAATGAGATGGTGTTTGCCTTGATTTTGTTTTATTTTTAATTATTTAGAATTTTGGTTTATTACAACTCTTTTGTTGTTACAAGGATTTTACATATTTATATTTCCAACATCACACAAGAAAACACAAACGTGCATCAAGAATAAAACATAAAATCATCACAATATTTAAAAATCATCATTAATTAAATATTTCTCCTATATCACACCTACTAAAAACTTCCTCTAGAAACCTAATTGCAGCTAAAACGAAGGGTACTCTTGTTCCACTAATAGGCATCTGCCACCATTCTTCTGCATTTAAGCTGCTAGTATTTACAATAGATCTTCCAAAGTACACGGTTCTCATGACAGTTAGGCCAGTGCAAAACAATAGTACATGTTTTACTGTCTCCCCCTCTCTATCCTCTTTCCAAAATGTACAACTGGCTTCTTCACAGAGGCGTAGACAGTTTAGGGCAGGAGCTGACAAGGCCCATCCAAAATCTGTTAATGTACACTCAGCAGTCCTGTCTGGGCATTTACAGATGTTAATGTAACTAGGGTTGGCCCAACTACATTAGCTTCAGGCCCCACTTGTCAGCAATCCTGGCTACACCGCTGCATTTTCAGGGCCCTTCAACATTCGAGCAGCTAAAACACCCTTTGTCAAATATAGATTAAAACGCAATCGTAAAAATCTATTCATATAAAACCACCAGGGAATTTGCTTCAATAGTTAGGGAGAGCATTACAAGGTTTTGCTTCATTTCTAAAATGATAAAACAATGTATTTGACGTAGCTCCTTCTCGCTTCTAAATCCAATCAAGCCTCCACAATTTCAATGTTACTGCAGCTGGATTTTCAACAAGGGCATCCTCTGTCATACCTAATCTGCCCAGCATATCGACACAGGCAGCTTTCCATTCAGTCAACACCATACCGTTCTTACTTTCAATTGCAGCTTTTTTGATTGGAAACATTGATGAAGCTCCCCCATCAGACATTTCTGGAAGAATTCCAAAACCTTCAAACAAACCATTGTGTATAATGAAGGTAAGCCTAACTCACACCAACCCAGTTGTATGAGCACCCCCTTTGGTAAAGCCAATACTCTCTTCAAAAATATTCCTTCAAAAACTGACCATATACTATAAGGAAGGCTAAAGGTGGTCTCCACCTCCTAGGTCAATACCAACACTATTTTAGTTCTAAAGAGAAACTACCATATTGCCTCTGTAGAGCACAACCTTGCGCTGCAATTCTTTTAGCTTTTGCTCTTACTATACTCTTGTTCCTTGTGACTGCTATACTTGCATGTATGCACATACCTAGGTGTGTAAAGTTTCCAACCTCTCCAATGCATCTTTATTTAATCGACCGCTAAAATGCCATTTTTCTTTTTTTCTGGAGGGGTTGTAACATCAATATGGTGGATTGTGGCACATTCATTGTCAATCCGTTATCATGTACATAGTTCACCAGCGTATCCAATTGTCGTTGAAGGCCGATAGGAGTCCGGTTCAAAATCACAAGATCATCGGCATACAGCATCCAACTAAACACTATGTTATTTATATGCAGGGGAAACGATTTAGCCTGGCTCACCAACTCACCCACATCTGAAATAAATACATTAAAAGAGCTGGAGATAAGGGACAACTCTTTTTCAGACCTTTAGATGTTTAATTCTCTTGGATAGCTTCGACTCCAAAATTAATCTATCGTTAAAAAAGATTGAGCTATATAGAACCCTTATTACTTCCAATAGGCAAAAGGGACAACCCCATTTACATGGTTTTCTCCATAGAATTGTCATATCAACATTATCAAATGCCTGTGCAAAATCTATCAATGCTATATAAATTGTGGACTGATTGATAAAGTGTTAAGAATAAAATCATTTAGTGTAGTTACCGCTCCCTTAATAAAACCGGAATTAAATACATCCTTTCTATTGGTCTCCTTAATCCATTTTGTCAGACAAAAAAGCACTCTGTCAATAAAGCAAATATTTTCTACGGAACGTGCAAGAGGGGTATGGGGCAGTTTGTCTTTGGATTCACCCTATCGCCCTTCTTGAAGATCAGAATACTATTACTTTTTCTCCAAGAAGGAGGGAGTTTATTTGCCACTTGCTCAAATATCATCGACAACAAATATGCCCACATTTCTGGGTGCTCCTTTATCATGGCATTGGTCAGGCCATTGGACCTGGGGCACTTGAACTACTGGCCCTTTTAATTAATGCTACTATCTCACTCTTAACATACATGAGCTCCCATTTTGTACCGAGTTGGTCTTTTAGGTACTCCTGATCCTGGTTTAGATGTGTAAAAATTCCCTCAACTGTGCAATCAATTCCAAGCCTTCTCTGAACCTGCATTGGCCTGCAAAGCTATTTGAGGTGTCCCATCTGCATTTATAAGCCAGCAAATATCCCCCATGCATTTCAGGATGCTGCCCTGAGCATATGCTCTGCATCTTGCTGAATCATCAGAACCTTATATGACCGGATCCAAAGTTTCTCTTTTTCCTTTTTTTCAACCCTTTCACTACATCTCCCTTCAGAGGAGTTCTGATTCTTTTATTATCCGTTCAGAGCTCTCTCTTTTTGATGATCACTTCTGTATTATAGGTATGCCTATTCTGAAATGGAAGCTTGCTAAGCCCTGTATTTTTTACCACAAAATTTAAATTCAACAAAATCGTGGCATGGTTGAGAACATAGTGTGAATCATTTTCATCACCATTCCAACAACAATTTCTATAATGATTGACAAACTTTCCCACCATATGTTGTTTCATAATCAATCCATTTTGGCCTTGGGATACTTCCACCTTGGGGCTTTATATTTCTCCATCTGCCTTTTTTCTTCAACCCCAGGTGATTTTTAAAATAGCAGGGACACAACCCGAAACAGACGTATAATCCAGGATTGCCACTTGTGACCCTCAGGACCAGGTTGACTGCGCTGGGATATCCCCCTGGAAACGTCCACTCAAGATTAACAGGTTTCTCAATTCCATCTCTTTCAACCATAGCAGTCCTCTTTTCATTGCTGGGGTTTAACCTTTTACTATATTTTTCAGGACTTCCTTCTTTTCATTCAGACATGTTACATTTAGGTCACCACAGATCCATATCGCAGAGCACTCTCCATTTATCAAACAGTCATCCAACAAATCAGTAGTGCAATCTATACATTCTATTTCTGATACTGCTTGTGAAACTCCAGTATATAGGAATATACCAGTACCAAAACTAGTACTAAAACAATGCATCAACCAGGAAAATTAAGATCGGATCCCATACCAGGTTGGCCATCTGAATAAATCGATTAGGATTTTACCCTCTTAATAATTCAATACCTTGATCATTTTTACTGCTAACAAGTTGAGGATGGTCTTCCTCTTAATCCATAAATAGCTGGATTCAGAAGGACAGTATATCCATCTACTGCCGTGGTGGAACACAACCAGGTTTCCTGCAAAAATAAAATATTGAAATCTCCAAAACAAAAAACTCCCCTTCTCATAAAATGAGAGAAGCCTTGAGTGTTCCGGGCTTTGACTGTAGTAGTCCCTATAGGCCTGGTACCACTTTTTGGTTATTTATTTGTTGCTAATAAAGCCTATGGCAGCCATGCCCATGAATTTTTTTGGAGGGCATTTTCTTCTTCTAGACGCTGTGTAACCACTCTTCTTGGTACTGAACTACTGTTGTCACATATCACACTCAACGGAAAATTCTTGTATTTATACACAACACCATTCAAATCTTCACTCCAACTGCCTTCCCAATCCATAAATCGAGTATCCTGATTCCTGCAGTGAACATTTCCCAATTGGTTAGAAGGTAGCTTCACTCCTTTTACTTTTTTATCTATCTGAGGTGCCATCCATTTCTGGTTACTTACTTCATATAATTCAAAACCTAATGGTAACAGAAGAGGTGCGGCAGCTAATAATGTGTGTTTCCCTAAGTTGGATTTATTATTGAGCCACACACAATCTAGTTGTTCATCTGTTACAAATTCAACCCAATTTATATCTTTCGACAAAATTGCTCTTAAATTCAGAATGTGATGGCACAATGTCAAAATATTGTCACGATTTAAAATGTAACCATCCTCTACAATCAACATTTGTTCCAACTACAAACAATTTCCAGTTCATCATATGCCCCATCAACTTGATCTATCTCCGGATCAAATCCTTACTTTTTTTAAATTAATTGTCCGATTCAACGTTTCATACTTCATTTTTGCCATTTGCCTCTTGTGTTCCATTGTCTGAAAGCCTGCAACCTTAGATAGATCTATATTCCTGGATGGTATCTCAGAAAAATTAAACCCTAATTGAATGCCACTTGTATTTGAACTCTCTGTAAACCAGGCTGTTCTGCTTGTTGTACTTCTACATCCTTTACATCGGCATTGTCATCTTCAATGGAGTAAGTCGAGAGGTCCACCAAACCTTCTGTCAAGAAACCAGTACCAAACGTTATTGGTGGATGTTGAACTTGTTGTGTAGAAGACGAATTCTTCCGACCAATGTAACTCTCAGGAGTACCAAAGGACAGACTGAGGCTTCAATTGATTGAAAGAGGGATGGACACTGGAAAACCTGATGGCTGCAAAGCAAAGTTGCAAGGTTACTACACGTATTAGCAATACTGAGTGACACTAACAGTAGCCAAAAACAGACTAACCTGAGACTAGATCAAAGGTTGATCGAGGAACAGGAATATACCAATATTCTAAAACCAGAAAGGACAATACCAGTATCCCTGTGGACAGATCAAGACATCAGAGAAGGGCACAATGGTAACGTGGTAACTAAGTGACAGTACATAATACCAGGAATGTCTTACCAGTACGGCCAGACGATAATCCGTCGTGAGACAAGTGAGTTCCTTTGATGAGGAGCAGGGCAGATGGAAAACAGGATTCCTTGGATGTAGGTGGAAGCCAACAAAGCCTGAACCGCCGGCATGCGCACGCCTAAAGGTCCAAGTGCTAAATTGAAGTCTCTAGTCCAAGTACTTTTCCGAGGAAGCCTACTCCAATTGTCCAGGTTGGGCAAGTTCTGGGAGATGAGATCAAAACGTAATCCAAAACACGACTGTAAGCAATCCAAGTCCAAAAACCATGTTAGCCATAAACCAAGCAGGAAACTGTAGACAAAAGCGAGTCGAAGAACTTTCTGAGGTCTATACCAGACGAGCAGTTAATCCAGATGAGGGCAGGGCAAAAAGCAAGGTCAAAATCACAGGCCAGAAAGAATCAAAAACGTAACTCCAAAATACAAACGCTGTTGCCGCAAGAACGATCAGAAGCGGCGAGGTGTGTTTCAGGACGGCTTTTAAATCTGATCACCTGATGAGCGGGGATCACAGAAGAGCGGCCGTCTCAGGTAACGTGCTTGCCAACATGTCATGTGCTGTTGCCACCATGGCAACCCCCAGTGTTCACAGAAGGAAGCACTGCCGTGAGGAAAAACACAAAAGCATTTAAGACAGCCCTGCCTGTTTCCCCGCAGTGGTAGCCTGACCAGTTTACCCAGGAAAACAAGAGGTGAGGAACTGGTGCCGCCTCATCATTTGTTACGTGACAATTTCAGTGGCAGTATCCTGACACCTTCCTGTAAAATCTCTAGTCACCTTTAATTTATACAGGCTCTTTTCATACATTTCCTTTGTGATCGCTTGCATTTTAGACCCTGATTTTTTCTTAGCTTTACTATTTTCCCTCAAGGTTTCATTCACCTTATTTGTAATGTCAATATTGCGTCGAAACTTTTGCGAATCATTAGTTTTCGGTTTACGAGGAGGTCTTTGCTCTTTTGATTTCTTAGTGGGTGCCTTACCCCCCTGTTTCCTCGTGCACCTTTGTCAAAAGATCAGATTCTCTTCTGCTTGCAAACCTATATCGCCAACAGCCACCACCTCCTCAGAAATCTGTTCTCCAAATATCATTACATTGTCTAGTTGAAGGGGCTCTTCAACTGCATTCCTCAACCTCCTTGGCTCTGTATCCTCTGAATTACAATTCTCTGTGTTGGCATTTTGTAGATTTTCGCTGGTCTGCAGTAGCTTGACGTTACAATATTGGAGCTTGTGAGACTGTCGTAATTCTCTTGGGTCCACTTGATTTTTTATTCCATTATTCTGCTAATTCTGTGTGACTCTAAATAGAGCATTACTTAAACATTCTGTGTGATCATTTCCTACTTTTAAATCTGTAATTAAGCCTTCAATATAAATCATCTTTGGGTGCAGCATAGCCAACAAAGTTGCATGGTTGACATTATCATTATTGCCTCATGAAGTTTGAGAAATGGTGCCAAATATATTGGCAGTGCCCGACATTAAATTACAGTTCTCCTACTGCAATGGATCATAGTTTATTCCTCTACATGGACTAGATGGTCTTATAGAACTTATTGAGCTCGGGGCGTTTGGCAGAGAGGAATAGGATGAATAAGAAAAAGAGGATTCCAGCCCCTCATTTACCTCCCAGATGGGGGCAGTAGCAGGAGTGGTGCAATAGGTGGTATTTCCTCTATCACACGCTCTGTCATTGGTAGTAGTTGATCTCTGCCAGAATCTACATTCAAAGGCTGTGCTGTTAAAGCATCAAAGTCCCGGGTCAGCTGAGTCAACTGCAAATCCTTCTCTCTCTCACTCATCCCGATGATTTCCGCCTCAATCATTCTCTCCAGAACTTTATTTAACTGCATGTCAGAGGTGTTCATTTGCATAGATTCTATCGGACTATTGGAGGTGACTCCAGCTATCGTGGATTATTCATAAAGACACCTTCAAGCAACTCTGCATCAGTGATTTCACCGCTGTGACACAATGGGCCTCATTCCGAGTCGGGCGGTAAGGGTTAACGGTCACCGGTAACGAGACCGGTGCCGTTAAACCCTTACCGCCCTATTCCGAGTTCCCTTTGCGGGTTGGAACTTAACACCTGCTTTTTGCAGGCGTTAAAAAACCAACCCGCAAAGGGACCTTGGAGCTAATTACGGCACCGTAATTTACGGTGCCGTAATTAGCACCATCCCCATTCCCATTGAGACCTATGGGGCAAAAATGGGAATGGGGAAGGGCCCATGGTGAATGGGGAATTACCGACCCCGCCAACCTTGGAATGGGGCGGTAATTCCGCCATTCACCATGGCGGAGTCGGAATGATAACGGCGTCAACCAAGGCGCTCAGAGCGCCTTGGTTAACGCCAGGGTCGGAATGAGGCCCATTATCTATTATTGGGACAACTTTATTTCTCCCAAAATATGCCATAATCTTGCTTTCTGTAACTTTGGCCAGTGAAGCTCAATTTATCCTCACCTTTCCTTTACGATGCAATGTTTTCAATTCAACTGGATTACTTGAAATTACAAGACTATTTGTGAGACTCGATCTGGGGGTTGATGGTATTATACCCAACCTTACTTTGTAACTTATCACTGGCACCTCATTAAGGGGCTCATGCACTGATGTCTCATTAACAGTCTCATACCCTGTTGCACTTATTGACTGATCCATATCAGCAGTGCACTCCACACCTACCAGGTCCAGATCCAGAGTACTCATCGCTGCTAGAAATTGGGTCCTGCTTCGGAGAATGTATCGTGATTCTATCAGGGACTTCGCTTCCTGCTCCTCCTAACTGCAGCTTAAATGCACTTCCAGCCACACTTTTGCACCAGCGCTTTGCGCCTGCCCTTGTTTTAAATGTATCCACCTCTTTATGCTCTTTATGTATATAAAGGGCCAGCAGATAGTGCAGTCTGTAGATAGCCCCACAGAAATACAGCCAGCTTTTCCAACACTGCAAATTGACTGCACTTCCAGCCTCACTTTGCCATCTGTGCTTCACACCATGCGCCAGTTTTAAAAGTATCCACCTCTTCAGGTAGATAAAGGGCCAGCATATAGCAGCAGTCCGTAGATAGCCCCACAGAATAACACAGCAAGCTCCTCCAACACTGCAGCTTGACTGAACTTCCACCCACAATTTTGCATCAGCGCTTCATGCCAGGAACTTGTTATAAATGTATTTTCCTCTTCAGGTACTTAAAGAGCCAACAGTTAGTAGCAGTTCATAGGCAACCCCATAAAATGACACAGCCAGCTCTGCCATTATTGCAGATTACTGCACTTCCAGCCACATATCCGCACCAGCTCTTCACGCTAGTGGCCGGTTCAAATGTATTTGCCTCTTCATGTAGTTAAAGGGCCAGCGGATAGTACAATCCATAGATAGCCCCACAGAATAATGCAGCCAGCTCCTCCAACACTGCGGCTTTATAGCCCTTCCACACAAGGTGCCGGTTTTAAAAGTATCTGCCTTTTCAGATAGTTGAAGAGCCAGCAGATAGCAGCAGTCCGTAGATAGCCCCACAGAATAACACAGCCAGCTCCTCCAACCCTGCAGCTTGACCTCACTTCCAGCCGCTCCTTCATGCCAGCGCTTCACGCCAGGTGGTGGTTTGTTTGACTAATATCCACCTCATCAGGTAGATATTGGTCCAGCAGATAACAGCAGTCTGTATATAGACCCACAGAATAACACAGCCAGCTCCTCCAACACTGCAGCTTGATTTCACTTCTAGCTGCACTTTTGTCCCTTGATTAATGAGAAACATTACAGTTTTTAAAATTTTATTTATTTCTACTGAACTTGTATAGCACCTTACGCCTAAGCACTTTACAGAAGCAACATTATAGTACAATAACAGTCATACAGAAAATAATGATACATCAAGCAGACAAAAGATGGAATTGAAGACGAGTTTTAAAAAGAGGCAGAGAAGAGATTGAGTGAAGAGGAAGGGGAGAATGTTCCAGTGCTTGGGATACAAGAGGGAGAAGGAACGAGAACGAGACATGCCATAAGGAGGACGAGGAACAGATAGGAGGTAAAAGATATGGAATGAAGAGCACGAGGTGGAGAATAAAAGGAGACTAAAAACGAAAGATACGTGGCAGTAAGACAGTGTATTATAATAAATAGGGCTCCTGGTTACGGTCCTGTTCTACCGAGGTAGGTAAACATTAAAGCACACACATGAACAGGGCCAAGGAACCGAAAAACACACACATTCCCGTAGTGAATGCACAAGATTTTTAGTAATGGTACTTATCAGCAAAACAATTTAATTATCGTTACAGCATGATATTTTTTTTTTCTTATTCAGATCAAATATAATCACAGGGAAACTCGATTTAACAACAGGTCATCACATGATGTAGGTAGTGCTCAACCAATGTCAATCCCTTGGATAAATATTTAAACAACATGTACACACCCTGACACCATAGAAGGAACACATGGGCAATACAAGAAACCGTACATAGTGCTATCAAGCACGACAATGGAACAGTGGATGGATTAAACACTCAGGAAAAAAAGTCAACACGACTGTGTTTCGGCCATGAGCGGCTGAATTGATAGCCAATCTTTAAAAGGACTTTATCAGGATGGAGTAGTGGAGAATGGGGGTTTCCCGTGAGTTCTGTCAAGAAAAATGGGACAAGTGACTAATCTTAGGTAACAATTGATGTGCGATTACATAGGAGTGGTCTCCCACAGGAGAACCAATGCAAAACGTACTGTGTCCGAATGGAACCACGGATAGGAGTTGCAGGACCTGTCTGGTATTTAACCACCGGACCACAAAGATATAAATTCTTGAGTCAGGTCCAATTTGCAAGAAGGACCGAGCATATTACTTAGGTGGAGGGGGCCCACGGAATGGTTCTAAATCCAAAAATCCAAGGTAATGACCAAAAGCATCTTACCTTGATTACGGTGCTCCAAACGCTTTGAATGAGTGTGGAGTGGGCACAAAACAACACGTAACCTCCCCTGTGCTCTTACAAATCACACCTATACAGTGGAAATGCAGAGAAGTTTCTATTACTGAAATGCACAGCATGCGCCTCCACAAGCATGTGTAGAAGTGGGTTGGTATATAAGACGTGCCGATTGAGCTCACGTCAGTGAAGTAGAAAATGGGGACGCTAATGTACGTTAATACGGACATCAATAATATGCATAACCTTATGCGCAAGTGAGGGCTGTATAAAACATGCATATGCATATCTAGATACTGGTAATCTATTGGTGCGGGTGAAAGTGGAAAAACGCTAGACAGCGTAGACACTTTAATACAAAGCAGCAAAAGTTAAAGGGTAATGTAAAGGGTAATGTAAGGGTGCAGAAGGAGGAAACTGACACACAGGTGGCATGGTGATTGCTATAGACTTTGATTAGTGAAGAAAATAGAGAGCAAAGCTACATTTCCCTGTCACTTAGAGGGGTTTCCCTGCCTCAACTAAAGCACTAAGGGTTCTGTCAGAATGTCTGTGTAAATCAATAGTCCACCGTCCTATTTCAAAAATCCTATTTCTGTATATTACACTTAAAACTAAACTAGAGCTAAAGTAGAGCTTCTTGGTTCAGAAGACTACCTCTCTTCTTCTGGACTGGGGATAAAAGTTCACTTCCAGGTGTTAGATTCTTATTAGGGGATGATTCCCTTCCACAGGGAAAAATTGTCCTCCAACACAAAAGATAAAGATCCATCACTTTTATTTGACAGGCACACTTCTTATCCTTTAACACTTTGTATCAGACAGTCTTTAGAACTTTGGTTACTGGGAGAACTACTCCCTTCTCCTGGTATCTTTATCTTACAGTTCAACACAACCAGGGGGAATGACTCACTTCCCCTGGTCTTAGTTACCAGGAAAATGACTCCCTTCTCCTTTTATCATGACTTCAGACTTCGATACAACCAGGAGGAATGACTCCCTTCCCTAGGTCTATTTACACTTGGTTGCACAGTTCATCACCTCCAAGGGGAGTGACCCCTTCCCATGACCTCTCCTTGACTTGGTTTCACAGCTCAGTTTGTAGGTGCCGGTTCCAGACTGCACTGTTTCTCATTCTGTTTTTGGCATTCTGAATGCTTTCTTCTCACTCCTGCTCTGTCGGTTAAGTGTCTTCCATGACTCTGCTGCGCCCCCACCAACTGTCCTGGCAACCCCTGTACCATTAGGGCTGCCAAAGTACTCTCAGGTTCTCAGGCTCTACTGCTTTCTGTTTCAGGTTTCTCGTGGCTTCCCCCGCTCATTGTTGTGCTCTGGCTGCTCTGCAGCATGTGTTCCCTCCCTCTTTCTGGTTAGTCCATTCACACAGGAGTCGGTAGGCATGCTGTTGCCTGCCTGCTAGCGTCTCAATCATCAGCCTCTTCTATTCTCCACGCGGGATTACTCATCCACCCAGAGGTTCTCCAGGGAGGGTTTGACAAGATGGTAAATCCTTCTTTCATGTTTATCATGTGGTCATAGAACACTAGACTGTTCATTCAAGTTCTCACCGGTACTCTTCCTTGTGCCGCACTGCCTCCTCGACCCAGTACTTGGTAAGTAGGTCTCCATAAGGTAGTACCTGCTCTTCCTTGACTCAGCAGTTATTACATTTTCAGACTTACAGACTTGCAGACATACATGAAAGTATGGGACATGGAGTTGGGTTTTATGGGATAGACTGAGTGCAGGGTGTGGGTGGAGGGTTGGCATACCACGTTCTCCTGAGATGTTCTCCCTTGTCCGCAGAGGGTAAGTCACTCCCAATGAGATCTTCCCACTGAAAACCACCCCATGGGGGACTATTTGGTAGCAGCCTTACCGCCCTGACCTCATGGGAAGGGACTCCGCATTGGGGAGGAGAGAAAACATTTTGAGGTTCATCACAGTAAGCAAGATTCAAAGAGGAGCCAGCGCAGAGAGTGCAAGGCAGCAGAAATAGAATCACAGAGGATACATTATATAGAGTACAAATTTAAGAGTGATAAATAGAACAAAATGTATCACATTGATAAGTGGGAAGACTAAGAAGAAGGGAAGAACAATAGAAAAGGCAGAGAAAATCTAAGTATGAAATAAGAAGTTTGGCAAAAGATGAAAATGACAGGAACAGAAGTTACTGGATGAGGAGAGGAGAAAGGCAGATGGCAGAAAAGAAACAGATAGTGGAGATGGGTAAGGGGGAGGGAGGACAGTACAGGCAGGGAAGAAAAGAAACGAAATAAGTATCCAAACCAGGCAGCCACAATGAGAGATTGAGATGATGGATGCATATTAAACATTGAATACATGTTTCTCGGGGCAGATAAACCGAGACACCATGTTTTTTCTGCCATGCCTAAAATTTAGGTCATGGCTCTATATTTAAGCCTATATGTAAATATTTGGGCTGACTCCTACAGTCCTTCATAAAATGACGTGATCATTCCTTTTTTATTCTAGTGAAGTAAATTGCGCAATGGAAAACAAGGAATTGGTAACAGGTCCAATTTGCATTGGAATTGGAATTGGAATAACCTCCCCAAATACTGCTCACTTTAAACATTACTGTCCTCTGCACTAGCATCCTGCGGGTGGAAATTATTGGCGGTTGAGATGCAGTCTGCAGTTCAGCTTTGAACTACAGACTGGTTCCCCATAAATTGACAACTGGTTACTTTATAAACCACAACAAATGCTCTTACGAACAACAAATTCCTAAAAGGAGGTGCATTGTTGATTTAAACCAAGTGCAAAGCCATGTGTGGGGCCTTTGTGCCATCCTAGCAAACTCATTTTGGCAAGATTTGAAGTACAATGGATTTATGAAAATAATCAATTTTCTTTGTTCCCGTGACTTTAGCCAGGTGCACAGATCCCATCAAGAACATATAGCATGGAATTCTTGAGACTATGGTGAAATTCAAAAACATAGCAGGATGCAGAATATCCCAACCTCAAATGCAACTCCAATTGTACCGACAATGAAATATCTTTTCTGGATGTATTGATTTATGAAGAAAATATATTCTTCTAGTCAAATGTACATCAGTAGGTGACAGTCAGAATCATCATTCTATACTCCGGGAACCAGCATCCACAGAATCAAAGGGATAATAACCCATTCAGAAAGTTTCAAGGATTGAAGAGGAATGGCAGTAGACAAGGGGCCTCATCAGGGATTGGGTGGAGCGGTAAAAATGCAGCAGTAGCGCTATTACTGCCGCACTACTGCTCTGCCCGATCCCGAGTTTGGGCAGAAAGCTGCAGCTTTTTGCTGGAGGTAAAAACCTTTTGCCTCCACCCATTTCTGCACATTTTCAGTACTATTACCACTGGCGCTATTACTGCCGGTGGTAATAGCACTGAGAAGCCCCTATGGACTCAGAATAAACAGGGATTAACAGTGCCACCACAACTCAGGGTCCAGAGCAAATTGCGCTGGACCGAGTTTCAGTAACGCTAATAGCACTGGGTGGTATCCCGGCGCATTTACCACCGGGATACCGGCCAATTCGTGATGAGTCACAAGAGCATTCATTTTCACAGGTGAAAGTACACATTTTTTTTGGAAAGGCAAAACGCTGACATCGAAGACATTCTATTTATACCAAAACTTTTTGTAGGATCTTTAATGAAATGCAAAACAATGATTAAAAACTATTTCCACTCAATTACGGCATTAAATCTTCAGTTCCAAAACTAATGTTCACTTTTAAAAGAGGGGAAAAACACAAAGATTCTTAATGAAAAGGAAAGAAATGTGGAATAATACCAGTGAGCTTTTAGGTATTTGTAATAAACCAAAATAAATGTTGGAAATCCCAAAATCTCGATATGGAACTAAGGACTATCTTTAAATTTGAAGAAAGATATGACACAAATTTGTGAAGGCCGCTGTTTGCACTATTTGAAAGGAAGATTGTTTCATTTTCAATACATTGAACAAAATATCATGGAAATGTGCAATGGATCAACAAATCTAAAAGTCTCTTATTAAAAAGTTGTTTCAATTAAGGTAATAACTTAGTTTTGAAGGTATTAGGTTGTAGATCGTCCATACAGTAATAGATTTCAAAATAAAGAAGCATTTTACCATTTATTTAAATTTTGGGGATGCTAAGGAAGGATCTCCATAAAGAATTGTATATGCCATGACAAAGGAAAATAAATGGCTACAATTTAATGAAATAACGTTTTTAAAAAAGCATCTATGGTTAGAAAAGGTAGATAAATGGGATGGAAAGTATCCCAAAATTAAATCTGACAGCATGAGCAAACCACAATTATGGATTACAGCAAATTACTATGTGTCGTGATTTTCCTTATAGCTGCATGCCAGAGCCTAACGGCCAACAAAAATGTGGTCTAAATGTCCATCTGGGGTTTCGTGAGGTTCTGCTGCAGAGAATAGAGTGGTAGCCAAAGCAAGGTTCTCGGAGAGGTGAACCTCTGTGCTTAGTGCAACAAGAAATCACTACTCCATGGCACCTGACAGGCTTCCCATGGGACCCAATATTCTTGTAGGTCACTTCTAGAAACATCCACAGAAGGCCTAAGTAAAACGCACTTAGTAATGCCCAAAAGCCACCAGATGATCGTGCCAGGGGGACACTTTGGACAATCCAAGACCCAGGCACACATCAGTGGGAGCTTTTACTGGCCAGGTGTCCATGCTGATATAAAAACCTTTATTCAGACATGTCAACTATATCAGAAAACCAGTACACACATCCCATTACCTGCCCCTGTGAATCGTTTACCAAATAATAGAAGTCCCTTTCTCAAGAATTGAGATGGACATCATTGGACCTTTACAAATGCCTAGACTGGGTAACACATATGTTCTCGTGATTGTCGACTACGTGACCAGATTCCACAAGGCATTCCCTATGCGGAACAACACCACACAGCAGATTCTAAAGCACCTCCTACCATATTTTTCCAGAGTTGGCTTTCCTAAGGAAATCCTAACGGATCAAAGATCCAATTTCATGAGCAAGCTCATGGGTGAAGTAAAGGAGCGGCTCCATATTGCCACCTTGCGAACTTCAGTTACCATCCCCAGATTGGTAGAAAGATTCAACAAAACACTTGAAATTATTTTAAGAAAGTTGGTAGATAAAGACGGGAAGGGCTGGGACCCTATGACACGCTGGGCACTATTTGAAGTAAGGAAAACCCCTCCGGCATCCACTGGTTCCTCTCCTTTTGAACTCCTTTTGAACTCATTTTTGGATAGGAGCCCAGAGATGACCTGGAAAGTAAGAGGAGAGGCACCCATTCCCCTTTTGCAAACTGCTAGCAGGTTGTGGGAGCATATGAGACTTGTTTGAGATCTAGTCTATACTCATAGGGAAAAAGCCCAAGTCCAAAAAAAGTCCACCTATGAGAAAAAGGTAAACTTAAGATCGTTTTCCATAGTATAAAAAGTATTGGTCCTGTTGCCTTCCTCGAAAAACAAGCTCATCTCTAATTGGCATGGGTCATATGAGATACTGGAATGAACAGGAACCTGTACCTGTAAGGTAGCTCAAACTGACAGGAAACAAAAGATCCATCTATATCACGTAAACCTCTTAAAACAGTGGTAGGAAAACCCATCTGCTACCAATGCCACAATACTTTCCTGTTTGGTACTAGAAGCAATAGATAACTTTGAATTAATTATTCAAGAGCTTTCTAATCAACAACAAGACAATTTAAAGGATTTAGTTGTATCATTTCCAGATGTGTTCTGTGAGAAACCAGGAAGAGTGAAAGGCACTTATCACTACATTAGAACATCCAAGGAAATGTGTTCCATCTGGAACCTTATAGACTCACAGAAGCCCGCAAACAGATAGCGGTTGAGGAAGTGAATAAAATGTTGAGTGCAAATATTGTAGAACCTTCTTCAAGCCCATGGTCCTCCCCTATCGTATTGGTAACCAAACCTGACCATTCCTGGAGGTTTCGCATAGACCTCCGCCAAGTCAATGCCATTTCTGATTTCGATGATTTTCCCATGCCACACATTGATGACCTGATTGATAAACACTGAAATGCACACTTTTCTATCAACCATAGACTTAACAAAAGGGTACCGCCAGGTCCCAGTGTATGGACCTGATAAGGAAAAGACAGCTTTCTCGATGCCCCTGGGACTGTTCCGTTTCAAAGTCCTCCCTTTTGGCTTACACAGGGCTCCAGCCACTTTCCAACAACGTATGGACAAAATATTACAGCCCTACTATGATTATTGTGGAGCTTATACTGACAGTATCGTCATTTATAGTAAAACCTGGGAATATCATCATTTCCATCTCTTTACTATTATGAGAGCCCTCACAGAAGCTGGCCTAACTGCCAATCCATCCAAAGTCAGACTGGCCCAATCAGGCCCGAAATACCCCAGCTTCTTTGTAGGAAATGGTAGTGTCCAACTTCAACACGAGAAATTGAAGGCCATCCTAGATACCCCTACACCTAAAACTAAAAGAGATCTCAGAGCATTCCTGGGGTTAATCGGTTATTACCGTAGGTTCATCCCAAACTTCTTGGACAGAACAGCTAGGCTTACAGACATATTAAAGAATGCTGAATCCCAGAAAATGAATTGGACTGACAAGTATAATGTATGTTACAACAACCTAAAACAAACCCTGTGCCAGAATCTAATCCTAAAAGTAGTAGATTTCTCAGAGGAATTTGTATTACAAACAGCCTCCTCCCTTACTGGGCTCGGAACAGTCTTGTCACAAATTTGCGATGGATTGGAACATCCCATTTTATTTACGAGTCACAAACCTTTCCCACTTAAAAAAAAAATACTCTGTGCTGGAATTAGAGGCCCTTGCCATCAAATGGGCCACTATCCACCTTAGATACTACCTTCTTTGAAGAAAGTTCACACTTGTCACGGATCATTCTCCACTAGTTTGGATTAGCCAGCGAAAAGCCTCTAACCGTTGAGTCATGAGTTTCACTGTGGAGCACTAAAAGGGCAAAGATCAAGGCAACTTGGATTCTCTCGCTTGTGAAACAAATGCGGTTACATCACATAGGGGAAGGTTATGTGAGAAACCAGAAGGTGTCTCACCCGCTAGTGCCCGGGGATCTGTCATCCAGGCGGCCAGAACATGGCCATCGCTTTTGGATCCAGTTCCTGGGGATGGACTGTGCGGGAGGATCACCTGGATGGGGGGTCTTCGGGGAGTCGGACACCGGATGGTGAGACGTGGTATCCACTTCCCTGTCAGACCTTTTCCCCATCCTACCAGGTAGGATACTTAGGAACTCAATCCCTCCTCCTTCCCCAACAAAAACACTTTCCCACAGACAGTTCACTGTGAGAGAAAATGGACTAACACCCGAGCCATATACCTGATGAGTCCCAACACCATAGTCAGGCAAAGTCAGACAATTACTGAACATTACACACACCTGACTTCAATCACACTTCCCAAACACATATAAAAGGTGAAGCACAAAAGCACACTCTGAGCAAGGCAGAAAACACGAGGAAGCAGCCATTCCAAGATGGCAGTTTAATACGAGGAGAAAGATGGCAAGACCAGAGAGGGTTGCAAGGAGGGAAGTGCCCTTAACCTTTTCGGAGAAAAAACACTACTTTCACGAGCCCTCGAGAATAAGCACAAAAGACCAGGAATTAAAGCTGGAGAAACATGCATTATATGTCAGAAGTACCTGGGACACTCCTGCATTGATAGGCGTGGGGGAGCGACTTCCACCATGGTATTGTGCTTGGCTCCTACAACAAAGCAGCGCCAGTAAAGTCAGCACACCCCGTGAGTCATGGAGACTGATAACAGACCGTTCTGTGTTAGAACCAAGGCTACAAGTGGCAACATTGTATGGAGAAATCTGGAGAAAACAGTGTGTGAAGAGTATGTGATGAGCAACGTGAATATAATTGGACATCCAAGGAGTGACTGAACATTTGAAGCTAAGATAGATACCATATACAGAGTGGTCTGGCACAACGTGGGTTCTCATTTCAAGGTCTCTGTTAGGTATCCAACTGAGAGGTGGCAAATGTAAATTGTGGAATCAAAGTGGTCCTGCAACGGGTCAAGCTGAAACCTGTGCACATTTGAAAGTCTTTGATAGATAATAAGAACTGCAATTGGTCCAAGCCCGGCTAAGGGAGATTATTGTGTAAGAGATATTCTCTGTACATTGGAGAAGGTGATCTGAGCCCAGAAGAGGGGGATCCAAAGTAACAATTGTGGTATAAAAAGGGATCTGAGCCCAGCTGAGGGGGGTCCAGAGTGAAGAGTGAATCACTTCACTTGAATACTGCAAGAGGAAATTAACTTTTTGTTTGTTTTTGTACATCAGGCCCTCTGAATCAAGAGACTTGGGCACAGAAGGCCCTGATGCTGTTAATGGAACTGTGCTGGTGTTTGCCGAAGAAGCCAGAGAGTGTGCTATGCTTGAGTGAACCACCTTGTCCCATGCTGAAAACGGTGGGAAGGGAGGCCAACGGCCTGAAACATCCTGACATCATTTTGTGAACACTACTTTCTTTTTCATGAAAAATACCACACACTATTTGTATTTAGAGGTAAGGATTGGCAATATTTCTTTTTTAATAGGCCCTTTTTATTTTGATGAGACTCCACTAGGACTGCATTATTATTCTTTGATGGTCGTAGCTTACTCCCATATGTAGATTTAGAATCAGATAGGTGTTTATCACACCCTTGTTAAAGTTCAATAAACACCCTTGAACTGTGGTCCCATGTGTCTGTCTTACTATTGATACCATGCCTTCGTTACAATACTAAACATTAATTGTTAGCAATATCTTGGCACAGTTGTATCAATAAACCAACAAGTTTTTACACTTTATAGTGTCTTTATACTCATACATAGGAAGACATTAGGAATACTCTCAGTCACTTGTTTAGTATGTATTAATATGTATTCTCTTGTGAATACAATGTATATCAGCATTAAAGTTAGTATAGTCAAAGGATATGCAGTTCCAAATATTAGCAATAAAGTAGTTGAATAGAGTCCCAGTATTTTACTCTTCTAGTCTCGTCTAAAATATTAATGCAACCTACAAACAATCAGCAATGTTTGTGTAGCCATTGTGGCACACAGTAATACATAATACTAAGAGTAATTCTGTCAGGATAGATGAGTCATGGGAAAGGTGGGGTTACATATGCCACACCCTGTTCAACCCAATATAGGGAAAGGCTTAAAAAGTCAAATATCTCTGGCTTCTAAGGGAAGTTAAATAGAAACACCCTAAAACCAATCTAAAGCCATTGATTAAAGCATTACAGGTAAAGCATTTTAAATCCCCCTAAAAGGATTCCTCTTTTCTGTCCTCTGTGTTTTGATGGATCTACTTATCCTGTCCAAAACATATGTCGGTCAGCACAGACTGATGTTATGCTCTGTGTTGAAATGCAGTATCATGATAAACAAATTGTTTCATGTCACAGATGGCCTTTGGAATATCAAGACTCCAGAGGATTATTCATTGGTTATCATTTTGTAAAATTCAATGATTCAGAAATTTGATGGAATACAAAGGGAATGTTGCACACTAAGGTCCAACCCTCTATCGTCTCTGGTGAGCTTCCCAGCTCCCAAACCAGACTTCCCAATTCCCTGGGTTGGCAACTAGGAATCGTTATCACTTACTATCTACAATTTGGACTTGGGTGATGGTCTAAAGACTTCAGCCTTTTCTGTCTTATTCTCGCCTGAATTTTCCCAAGGAGAACCTATCCAAACAATCCCTTGGAACATGGTGTTCAACAAGATCTGGTGCCTTTTGCCATGACCAGTATTTCTCACTGGACACCATTATGCCCTTGCATTACATGCTTTCTACTCTCTCCTTCTGCCACTCCACTGGTCATATAAGCATCTAACTTCTCTTACACTCTCTCCTCACCACTCTTTTATCGCTCTATTATCCTCTCTCCTTTCTCTTCTTCCCACACTCCACTAGGGTCTACTCTCCTCTCGGCCTCTTATCCCACTTTCATTAATCTCTTACACTCTATTGTACACTTTACTTACTCTCACTCACTTAACCTCCTTCTCTCTCTCACTAACCCCCACTCACAACATCCAACAACTAGTCGAACCCACTAACACTCACATACCACTCTCACTCACAACCAACACCTGAACTGCAACAATCTCCACCACAATCAACACTCTGCTCTACTAACTTTCCCTCATCTGTGTCTTGGTCTGCCTCCACTCCACCCCTGGCCTAACCCACACAAACCACGCTCCTGCTGTTTTCTGTGAGGCTTTTATACCGTTAATTTCCTGTGGTGGTTCCTTACAAGCAGGGGCGAGGCGCGCACTCCACTTCCTGGCCAATATATTACCTGAACAAGTATCCAAAAACAATCACAGGGTTAAATCCCAAAAAGTGTCCAAAATATTCACAGGGTTACATCCCAATAAAGTTCACAGGGTTGGTTCCTTTCTTGCACTGTTGTACTCCTCCAAGCGCTTTCGATTCTGCAATACTCATCAGGGAGCCTGAGTTGCCATTCAATTCAGGTGAAACCAATATAAATGCAGTTGCAGTCTCTATGAATTATGATCAATGTAGTGAACCCATTTAAACAATTCAGGTGACCAGAGAAAGACTCCCCTCCAACACACACATAATACCCTTAGCAGGGAGAGGGGAGAAAACCATTAAATTTGACTCTCCATTTTATGGCAAAATAACCCTGGTTCTGTAGCCTCTGGAGTCCGGATCTCCACAAGTTAATTGTTCAAAAAAGCAGGGGTGAGGCATGCACTCCAATTCCTGGCCAATATATTACCTGAACAATTATCCAAAAACAATCACAGGGTTAAATCCCAAAAAGTGTCCAAAATATTCACAGGATTAAATCCCAATAAAGTTCAAAGGGTTGGTTCCCTTCTTGCACTGTTGTACTCCTCCAAGCGCTTTCGTATCTGCAATATTCATCAGGGAGGCTGAGTTGCCATTCAATTCAGGTGAAACCAATATAAATGCAGTTGCAGACTTTAGGAATTATGGTCAATGTAGTGGACCCATTTAAATAATACAGGCGACCAGTGAAAGTGGTTCTTTACAATATCTTACAATATCTTAAAATAGGGTGCTGGAGGGGTTACGTAGTATCCCTTTTCTCTATTTTCTCATGTAACATTTTTATGTTACCCTTTCTACAATTAATGGCTGGTGACAGTGGTTTGCTTTTTCCTACCATTGTGTGATTCTACCATGGGCTGCAATTACAGCTGCAGTAAAACACCCATGGGTGCCCATTTTATCAAAATGGCCAGAGTCTTTTTTTTAGCCATTTCTTGTTGGAAAGGTCCTTCATGTTATTTATTCTGCGCCCCAAACCAGGTTTGGTCCCTTTGTTCATTTTGTCTTTAGTGGGATTCACCAGTGAAGCCCGCCTCTGGCTCCAGCGTGTCTGGCAGGGGCAGGAAATGAGGGAGGAGCCTGAAACTCCCTGTGCTTAATCCCCTTTGTTACAGGAATGCACCCAAAGGTGATTGGCCAGCTTGCTGTGCTTGGAGGATAGCCACCCTGCTGTGTGATTGACAGCTAAACTGCGGATGAATGGGAAAAACCTGCATAAAAGGCAAGGCTTTTTGCTTGGAAGGCAGAGTCAGCCACTGGACGAAGGAATCCGAAGAAGAACTTGGAAGAGGCGCTTGCTGCAATTCCTGGCCTGTTGGTGCATTGCTGAAGCTCTGAATTCGCCTCGACAGAGAAACCCTGCAATGGACGACTTCTCCCCTTGGGTTGTTGGGACCAATCAACCCCAAGCCGAACTCGTCTGGACATCCTCTCAGAGCTGGCTGTACTTCCATTGCTGCTGCAGGAACCGATTGCTAGGGAGAGGAACACCAGATCAAGTGCATCGTTTTTAAGTCAGACCCGAGCCACAGGAAGATCCTCCGGACTCCCATGAAGCAGGACTGACCAAGCCTGAGCCACCTCAACAGAGTGCTGGACCCCAGATGTGAGCAAAGTCCATAGTGCTATCCAAAAACCATGGTGGTGCTATTTGCAAGAGTCGCAAGAAGCTGAAACCGTGAAGTGCCGCTTCTCATTCTAAATTCACAAAGGCAGCAGTTGGGCCTTCTATTCACTTACCTTCTTTAGAACTGCAGGTGATATGCCAGTTGTGTTTACCTTTCCATGAAGGCTTACGCAAGGCTGTTATTGTGACAAATCAACTTCTGGGGCACCAGTGGTCCAGGGATGAATATCGGTTTCTGAACCATCAATCAGCCCCACACCTCTAGTAACCAGAAGGGATTTTAACAGATTGGAACACCAGTAAATTATAAATCTCCTTGTCCAATTTTTGGTAATGTGGATGGAACGGCATCCTTATCTCGGCAAGGCCGTGGATCGTTGGTTAGTTGCAACACAGCAAAAATACATTTATTACCCAATGATAAAAGGGACTGTTCAGTCAAGGTTGTATACAAATATCAACTTTATTATTATTACAACAAACAGTTCTAGCACACTATAAAATACAGTCCACCCTGTAAAGGAACACAGAGGACAGACAGTTTCACAAAGGAAAGGCATACACTCTGGATACTGACAGGAGGGAAGTCGGTAAAGCAATCAGTCTTAACTGTTCAATGTTAATTGCTTTAAGCAGCAAGGGAGCAAGGGGTCGTAAATGTCACTACAGGACTTCGGTGAAGGACCAGGGGGACATAACCACAATGTACCTGGTGCTTAAGATGATCTTGATGGTCGACAGCATCGAGTCGGTTCCAGGACGGTTTGCAGCCCCTGAAACAGAGTTCAAGATGGTAGAAAGCTGCAGGTATCAGGAGGCAGGGAGTTTGGCAAGTGAGGCTAGAGGGACGGCTGCAGGCTGGCCTACACGGCTGCTCTGGGTCAAGAATTGTTGTCTCTGTGCTGGTTGTTGGATATGGAATGCTGTCAAGGCGTCTCGACGGCTTTGGTCACTGCAGCGTGACAACAGTCAGTGGTGCAGCCAAGCGCGGTTCGAGGGCTCGTCTACCTCAAAAATGTCCTTAAAAGATGGATGCTGGGTGATGCTTGTTGAGGCACTCCACCTAGCTTCTTTGCAGGGATTGTGTCATCCTTTAAGACAGAGGGTCCAAAGCTGAGGAGAGTGTTTGCAGGCAACAGCCTGTCCTTTGTTCAGAGACTCTGTGGCACTTTGTAAGAGGATTCAATTCAACACTACAGCTAAGTCAATGCCTAGTCTGGGATACTGAATGGAAACCCTTATGGATATATCTTTATGTCCAGTTCATGCGTTCTGGATGACTACCCCTATATAACACCCCTCTCTTGGAATTCCCCTGACCCCACTGAGCCAAGAAGTAGTTCTGTTTTGCAAGTTAAAAGGTTTATTGGATAATTTAAACAATCGATATATATATCACCCTTTATAATAATTAATAATTGAATATCACACTTAATCTGAGCAGTAATCAATAATGGATAGTCTGGCACTGGCACACTTGTGAATAGGAACAGAAGAATAAGGTGGTAGAGAATGCTTTATATAAGTTCAGATGGATGCAATGTTGAATGAAAATGCAATACAGAAAATACTTAATATGATTTCAACAAAACAATGTAATCACTTTTCTCTG
The DNA here is from genome assembly GCF_040938575.1 of Ambystoma mexicanum. Lineage (NCBI taxonomy): Eukaryota > Metazoa > Chordata > Amphibia > Caudata > Ambystomatidae > Ambystoma > Ambystoma mexicanum. The sequence goes on along the minus strand of NC_090928.1, from coordinate 401,170,840 downwards.
GCAATCCACTCCCCCCCTTTATGCAATGCAAGGAAATGGAAGAAAAGCACACAGTTCTCAGAAATGCAATCAAATGTATTTCAGTTCACCCCAGCAAGCTTAGACCACAGAAGTTTGAAACACAGGCCCAAAATGCTTTTATATGTGCTGGCAATGAAGTGAAAAATATGCTAAAATGCTGTTAATTCCCTCTAGAGGTTCAGGGTGAGTGGTGTCAAGTTAATATTAGTCCAAGCTCACTCTAGCAATGATTCAGGGATGGTTCTTAAGAGGCAAACGAATTTTTAGCAAGGAAAGCAAGGAAGCTGCTGTTTTCACACGTGGAGAAATTTGCAAATCGCGGTAAAATTCGCGAGTGCGTTTTTCGTGATTGCGGCAAAAGTGTATGGAATAGGAATGCGCTTCCAGGTTAGTTGAGAAGCCAAGATTCCCAGCTTTCAGAGGAAAGTTACTGCAAGTCTCTAAGACAAACGGTCACGGAGATATGAGCGATATGGTAAAGGTCGTTTTTCAGATTTGAAATTTTAAAGTTCAAAGTGACAAGTGACAGCTAGCAACTAGAAATGACAGGTGACAGCTTTGCAAATGACAGGTGACAGTTAGGAGGCAGTTCTACTTAGATTAAAATAGCTTGTATTAGATTATTTTAACTAAGAGATTGGTTCTGCACAGTTCTGCTAGGTACTCACAATATATTTAGAAATAGAATGGGCCTCGCCACGGATCTGGTCAGGTTTTCTTCACTCGCCACAGACGGTCTCTGCACACAGCGTCGGGGTCAGCTCTACTCTGCTGGTCTGGTCTGGGTCGCTGGTTCTGATCAGGTCTGTGGGTCCGGATACAGCGGTCTCCGGTTCAGCTCTCTGGCAAATGGCAAGAGTTCTTGCAAAGAATTCAAACAGCTCGCCTGGCTGTGATAATGGCAATGATTTGAGGCCTGCTAAAGAGGGATTTAGCTTGTAGTTGACCTCTCTGCTACAAATTCTGAAGTAAAGTCTTGGTCTCTGAAGGTGGATAGATTGAAGTCTCTATGTTGGCTCTCTGGAGGTTGATGGAGGTAAAGTATGGATTTTCCCGGCAGAGCGTCCCGCAGCAGATGGAATAGAATCTCCCTATCTGTCCTGACTGTCTGCTTTTATGTGTTTTGAAAGTGGGTGGAAAGGCTAGCTTCCTAGGCCCTACCCCGCTCCACTTGTCATTGGCCACTTCATCCTCTTCCCCTTGATTGGGGGAATGAAATGAAGTGTCATCATGATGAGGTCTGTTTATGATACAGAGAACCCACCCCTGTCAACTTTACACACAATCTATATTTGCTGAAAAAGACATATTTCATAGATACACAGTGGTTTGAAATTACATGCACCCATCACATATCACATGAGATATACCCTGTTCATATCTGCTCTTCCTGAGAGCTTGCATTGGGAAATGGCAACATATTTCACTTTTTGGTCAGGTTACCAATATCAGATTCTTACTCAAATTTACCCGAATGTGTGCAAGGCATGCAGGCATTAATTGATGAAGTATCAGACTTTTCACATGCAGACATTTTAAGTAATACCCTCTTAACTGCTAGTTTGCCCCCAGATCATGCCACTGCTTCTAAAAACCTCTTAAAATGTGGGCAGAAAAATCACAAGTATTATGGTATCATTTAAATAATTATGACAAGTCCGTACTATGAGTTATTCATCTTTTTCTAAAACCATATTCTGGCTACAGGGGTGTGTCTTTTCAGGTCACATGGTACAGAAACCAGTCTTTCCACTTTCTTCAAGCTCAGCCTCTGTCTCCAGTTTCTCCCCCTCCCAGTTTCTGCCAAGCCAGCTTGCTCTCACATGCAGTGGTCCTCCCCTTTCCTTCCAGGAGGAAGCCACATTTACGACTCCCACCAATAAAACATTTGCCTGAGTCAGGACAGGGCTTTGTTCAAATTCCTGCAGAGCCCAGGTAATTCAATCAGAGAAGTGTCAGATCCCTTTTGGTGGGAGCAGCAAAAGGCAGCTAGGCCTGGGAACATAGCTGTTGTGCAAGTCTCAACTCCTGTCGGGGGTAGCTGGTGGGCAGAATTCAGTTCCTTAAACCAGGCCCCAGCTAATGTCACTTTTAGTTACCCAGTTTAAGTCAAGGCAATTTTTACATATGCAGCTAGAATGCTGATTCTAAGTTTAAAACTATGACATTTAAACAATTGAAACTGATGTGACACTCAAAAGTAGGTCACTCATTTCTTTTAAACATTTAGATTTTTAGTGTCTTTCAGTCAAAATTTACTTAAACTGCTGAAATCCACAGCTCAGCCAGTCTTGTTATAAACCTTCAAGTCACTTCAGAATATAACTTTACATTGGATCCACCTCTCAGTAAGTCTTTCTTTGGCCTGCTTTGGGTTCATTTATTCAGTTTTACACAAAAAAAAAGTCTGGTGTTGTTTTAAAACGCCGGCTTTCTGATAGTGGTGAGTACTGGTAATGCACCCATTTTTGGGATTTAAGAAAATGAATTCCCCACAATTCTAGGTTGCTTTTGGCAATCAGCATTGCCATTCCCAATGGTTTCAGACTACTGTGTGGGTAGTCCAATGGTGGTTTTAGGCAGTGCCCTTCTGTGCCCATAACATCGGCAAAAATGAGTGGCAGCCTATTCTTCATGCATTTCCCTGTGCATTTTCTGGGAAGCTCTGGCCATCATGATGTTTTCCATGTCAGTACTGCACAGTTTTGAGGTAGGGCTCGGATGCATGGATAAAAACATCCCACAAGCCCCCCTCTTGCGATGGCCATTCTGTTTCACTGATGGGACTCGCAAGACCTGGGATGTTTCCTCATCTTCTTCCAATAGATGGCACAGTTCAGCATCTTTTCCCCCATCCGGTACTGATCGATCGGTTCTCCTCGCCGGTCCTGATGGGAATATTGGGCGGTACACTGGGCCCCTTGCGTCTCTGCTCCCGGTCTCCGGATCGTCCTCCTTGGCCCGTCTCCAGGTTTTCTTTCTCCTAGGACGACAAAGGAAGAGCGTCAATACCTATTCATGGACATTTCTCCCCCACCATTGATATAGTGGGGTGGCATATAAATTTATAGACAAAACATATGAACATGCACATTTCTTTTTCCATTCAAAAACAAAAACACCCACATTGAGAAACTCAGAATTTGATAGGCGATATGTTGGATATTTTAAGTTAGAACTGAATTAATCTGAGACAGTACCCTCTAGGATTCCAGAGGATTCCTCCAGTTGTTGCAGAGTGTGCCTGGGATGGCAACACTTCAACTGGTTAATGTGGACCCACTTGTCTTCCCCCTCTGCCAAACCGCCTTTGGGGATGCGGATCTTGTAGGCCACAGGGGAGATTTTGTCTATAATCTGAAAGGGTCCCTTCCATGTAGGCAAACATTTTCGCTGTTTGGCCTGGTTCCTTTGGAAATTGTGTAGATAGACCCGGTCCCCCACCTGATATTCCTTCCTGGAAGTCTTCAGGTCATAGTGGGTCTTCATGCTATCAGCTGATCTTTCTAGATTCCGCTGAGCATAAGCAAAAGCATGTTGAAGGTGTTTCCTTAAATTCTCCACATACTCATGAGTTGTGGAGGCATTTATTAGTGTCTGCTATTGGGTCCTGTAGAGCAAATGCTGAGGAAGCACCATCTTGCGCCCAGTCATCAACTCAAATTGTGACATTTTTGTTGCAGATGAAGGGGTAGATCTGATGGCCATTAGGACCAGAGGTAATCGGATATCCCAACTTGGCCCAGAATCTGCCACAAACTTTTTTAGTATGCTCACAATGGTTCGGTTATATCTCTCTACTGCCCCAGAAGAAGCTGGCCGGTAAGCAATATGCAACTTCCTTTTGACCCCCAGTATCTCCCACATCTTTGTCATTACTTCACTGGTGAAGTGGCTACCCCTGTCTGACTCAATCCTTTGAGGTAGACCGAAACGGGAAAAGATGTGGTTAATCATCAGGACAGCTGCAGTTTCTGCCTTGCAATTTGGGGCTGGGAGACATTCCACCCACTTGGTAAACAAGCATGTCACAGTCAACATGTACTTATTCCCCCTAGCAGAGCGAATCACGGGGCCTACAAAGTCGATTTGTAAATCTGACCATGGCAGGGTCATCCACCTCTTTTGGAGAGGCACACGGTGTGTGAGGGATGATGGCTGAAATTGTGCACACACAAGACACCCCTTCAAGTATTGGTCGAGGTCCTGCCCCATGTGTGGCCAGTATGCAACCTCTCTTAAGATTTCCAATGTTGTGTGAAACCCCCTATGACCGGCGGTGGCCGCATCATGGGCGTGACTTAACATCAGGCTTCGGAATGAGGTAGGAACCACCCACTGATCGTGGCCCGCTTTGGATTTCCTTACCAGCAAACCGTCTTGGATCCGGAACATTTTTGGACATTTCATCAACACTCTTAGGTCCTCTTTCCCAGTGTAATCGGTATCCGTCAGGGGAAAGTTCTCAGGGTCCTCAAGGTGCTGGTAAAATTTACCAATTATTGGATCCCCCTTCTGAGCGGTAATCAAATCAGCATCAGGGGTCTCCTTACTGCATTGGGCAGTTGAAAGGTCGTTGTGAGCATTTGTCTGGGACCTAGTGATAGCAGTGACCTGGATTTCCCCCAACAGGGACTCAATCTCAATTAGATCCCCTTGGATGGCCCCGGTTTTGGCCAGCTGATCAGCTAAGTCATTTCCAGTTTTGTCTGGTCCCTCTACTTTGGAATGACCCTTGATCTTTTTCCAATGGATGATCATCTCATTCGAGGTGACCAGATCATCAATGTTTTGGATCAACTTCCCATGTTTCAAGGGTTTGTTATTAGCACATAACATGCCTCTGGTTTTCCAATTAACCAGGTGCTCCACGAACCCGTTCCGTACATAATCCGAATCTGTGATTATGACCAGTTTGTGGAGTTGATGCTGGACAGCAGTGAGGATGGCCTGATGCACAGCCATCAATTCTGCCACCTGACTACTTCGGGGACCAATTTTGTACCCAGCGGAGGGTTCTGGGAACTCCTTCACCCATGCATTCCCTACGCCGGCCACCAGTTCTTTCTCCCCGTTGTTGTCAACATGGTAAGAGCATCCATCCACATATACAGTGGGCATTCCCTCACACTTGTCTTCTTCAAAGACTTTGTGGGGGGAATTAAGGTATGCCTCCATGTTGTCCTTGATTTGTAGACTTTCGTCCTCGAGACAGTTTTCTCTGGCACAATCATGCAAGTCAGCCAGACCGTGCGCGAGGGGACTCTTCTTGTTTTGGCCATATCTGACCTCCACAGGAAAGCCTTGCATTGACAGAATCCAGGAAGTAATTCGGGAATTACTCACATTTCCGGCCCGGATTCTGTCACTTTGGAGATATTGCAGAGGCTGGTGTGGAGTTTCCACTATGATGTGTTCCCCCTGGATAAACGGGCGGTAATTCCTCAATGCCCACACCGTTGCCAGGAGTGCCTTCTCACAATCGTTGAATTTTTCCTCCACAGAGGATAAAGTTTTGCTCGCATAGGAGATTACTTTATTGACCTTGTCATGCTTTTGGTATAATACTGCTGTCAAGCACGTATTAGAGAACCCCGTCTCCAGGAAGAACTCCTTGTTTCTGACAGGGTAAGCTAGGCAAGGCGCTTGTGAGAGGCTTCTCTTGAGTTGTTTTACCGCCTCGGCTTGTTCTGGACCCCATTCCCACTTGACCCCCCCTTCAGGAGATGAATCAGGGGTCTGGTGATCTCTGCGTAGCCCTCAATGAACTTTCTGCTGTAATTAGTCAGTCCAAGGAGGCTCCTTAGTTCCCGCAGAGTTGTGGGGTCTTTCAGTTTCTGAAGTGCTTCCACTTTCTTTTCCTGGGGACAGAGACCCTGAGGAGTAATCTCATGCCCCAAGAAATTAACACGGGTTCTACACCACTGTGCTTTCTGAAAGGAAAGTTTTGCTCCGGCGGCCCTCAACTGGGTCAGAACATAACAGATCTCCGCTATGTGTTCCTCCACAGATGAACTTTTGATGAGGACATCATCTACATAAGCCAGGTTACCCCTCGCACCCAGGTCGGGCATGGCCTTATGCAGGAAAATGTTGAATTCATTGCCGGAGTTGAGGTATCCGAAGGGAGTCCAGGTCCATGTGTACTGCTGGCCCCCAAAGGTAAAAGCCAGTTTGTATTGGTCCTCCCTGCTGACAGGCACGGTCCAGTATCCATTGGTCAGGTCTATTGCAGTGAATACCTGTGACCCCTGAATCTGGGCCAGCCCCTGGTCAATGTAGGGAAGAGGCCATCGGGAAGTATGGACCCGTTTGTTGAGCTCCCTAAGGTCGGCGCAGAGTCTCCACTGGCCGTTTGGCTTCAATATTCCCAGCACCGGATTATTGAAAGTGCTGTGGACTGGGCGGATTATTCCCCTGGACTCAAGGTTCTTAATTATTTCAGTAAGGGACTCCATTGATGCGAGAGGTAAGCGATATTGCTTCACAAACACTGGAGTCATGCCAGGGTCCGTGGGGATTGTTGTTGTGTGGATGTCGGTGCGACCACAGTCATATGAGTCTACCACAAAGAGATCTTGGAAATCCAAGAAAACTTGTTTCAACTTTTGCTTTTGTTCCAGAGTCACACAGGCATCAGCTAGGTTGACTCTCTCTTCCACCATCTGCCTGAAGCCTGGAAAGACTTCTGGTTTGGCTATCTCCGCGGCCTCCTCCAGCTGGGTGGAGAAGTCCCTGGTCAGAGTGCTGATTTGGACCGGAGGCTTCAGGTGGGACAGGCAGCCCTCATGGACCTGGAAAATCACCTCATCCCTCCTGAAGTCACAAGTCACATCTTCCTTACCATAGGGGCAGGAAGTGTACACCAGGAAGTTCCCCCCATGCCGGGTAAAAATCCTGTCTGGTGTTGTATTGTCCTCACTGTCACTGTCAACGCAGTCCTTGGGGATTGGCCCTAACAGTTCATTACCTAAATCAATGGAAAAATGTCGGTCATCAACCGCCATTCCAATAATGGTGCCTGCGGCTAGAGTAATACTCTTTAAGTCGCTGTTATCCACCTCTATTGGAATGGTGTCATGTTCTATGTTGACTAATGGAGTTGGGTTTACCCCCAACCCTTGCTGTTGGAGAGAAGCGTTTAGATGTATGTAAGCATCAGGGTTTTGCAAACATTGTCCTCTTTTAGCTTTCACTTCCAGGGAGAATTGTCGGGTCCTTTCTGGGATGGTGACTTCCTCTTTGATCTGAATTTCAACTGCATAAGGTAGCAATTGAGCTGACCTAAATGCTTTTTCTGGATCATCAAAGCCCATGGGATTATCCGCTAATCGGGACCAAGCTTTGAAGTTTATTAGGTCCAAACTAATGGCAAAGCGATTGAGAATGTCACTGCCTAAGTAAAAGGCGGCAGGGACGTCTCGCACGACCCAACAATTGTGGACTATGCTCTTGTTGCCAATGGAGATTTTGAGCATACACCTGCTTGGCAGGAGATGTTTGGAATTAGGTGCTTCCAGGTCCATTTCCCATTTGTCTATCAGTTTGAAGGTGGGAATGGCTGGATCTTTTGGGAGTTGGCGGAACATGGCTTCGCTGATGAAGCTCTTACCGTTGTTCACACACACTCGAGCGAGAACAGAGTCCTTCCCATCATTTAATTGTACAGGGATGAACAACTGCTCTCCAATTTGCTGAATATCAGCCAGGCTCTGAGCTGATTTCACATCTTTCTGGACTATAGGAGTGGGAGTTTCTGATTGTGGATTAGTATAGAATCTCAGAGTGTTTCCTTCCAGCGTGGAGTACCACTTTAGACTGGAAGGAAGTTTGATTTTCAGAAATAGAGAGGACCCTCCATCACCAGTCTGTTGTCCTACTGCTATTACTGTCACGTCTGGAATTTGGCTATTCTGGAAGTGGAATTCTACTTGGTCAGATTTTTGTTCAACCATGTGGCAGGTGCCGTTTAAACTAACATGGTTGACACTCTGTTTTAATTTTATAGGTCGGCCAGTCTGGGTCCAGAGGACCTTGTTTACGCAATCTATTAGGGGTGACAACCTTCTCAGGAGGTCATTCCCTAGTAAACAAGGGGTGCCCTCCGGAGTCACTACTATGACCGGGTGTTTCACCTTGTGTCGCCCGATCTTAATGTCCAAGTCTGCAGTCCCCTCAACGGGAATTTCCTTCCCGTCAAAGTTCTGCAGTTGTCCAGGAAGAGAGGTGAGAGGAATTTGGTAATTCTCTCCCCTTCCTGCATTCAGTTCGTCAAAGGCCCTTCTGGACAGAAGGGTAGCTTGAGATCCAGTGTCCACCAGTGCCAAAATTGTACCCTGCCCCTGTACTTGTACCGGGGCATAGTATCTTCCCTCCTTCTCCTTAAGGGGGCACAGATAATGCACATTTTTGGACAACTGGTGGGCTAACTTTCTGGTTTTGGACATCGCTAGCGAAGAGATTTGGGCAGAATTCTGTGGAGAGCCTTGGGAATCTGAAAGAAAATGTTGCCAACTGGAGATCAGAGCCATTGTGGGTTCCCCTGGTTCCGGTTCTGGGACGCCCCGTGCTTTTTGGAGGCAGTCATCAGGATGGGTTTGAACCAGGGGATTTTCTTGCGGTTGGTTCTGGGATGAGATGGTGGGCGGCGGTAGCTCAGTCTCCACATCTCCCCAGTCTGGATTTGCATTCCTACGGACCCATTTTTCTTTGGGAGGAGTTCCCCCCTCTCTGAAGGAGAAGATCCTTTTCCCAGGATCCTCTGAGGATCCCTCTCCCTCAAATTGGAAGATCTGTACCTCCTCCTCAAACTGTGTCTGTTTGGGTCTTTTGTTTCTCCTACCCCCCCTCTGCTCCTTAGGAGGCAGACTTTCAGGGGCAGGAGATTTTGTTTCCGGTTCCTGGGTTTCCAGGGGCTGTTTACAAGTGAGGAAGGAAGCTTTCTCCAAGGCTTTACACCCCCCCTCCCCTTGTGCCTCCTCCCTGGAAACCGGTGAGTTATCGGGGTGCTGCCCCCGTCATTGTTCTGGAGCACCAGGTCCAGAGTTGGGTGCGTTCTGCGCCGGCATGCCGATCTGAGGGTTCTGCTGGGCCCTCAGTATGTGACCCAGATCCCGCGCCATGTTTTGAACCTGGCGCTCTAACTGGGAAACCCGCTCAGGCTGATACGGGGCCCTGTTTTCTCCCCTGGGCTGATCCCGGGAAGGGTAGCTATCCCTTCTTTGGTAGTACCCCTGGTTGGGAAGATTTGGATACCCCTTCGCCCTTGGCCTCCCCTCTCCCGGATTCGGTTGTCTGGGCTCAGGGAATTGGGGAAAGAAGGGTGGATGATTTTGGGGTTGGAAATTGGGTGGATACCTGGGGAAAAAGTTCTGCCCAGGATTCAGAGAATTTCTGCCCTCCGGTGGGAAGTTAGGAGGAAAGTTCCCTGGGTTAGGTTCTTGGCTGGATCTCCCCCTTGGGCTGGAGGAGTCCACACATAACCCAGGATGGGTCGATTTCCCTTGTAACGGGGACTTACATAATCAGGAGAGCGAGGGACCCCATTTGTGGGGCTGCCTCCTTGGCTCCCTGTCTGTGACTGGCCCGAGGATCTTCTGGGCCTAGCATTATTAGGTGCAGGTAGGTTTTTAGGCCCCCCCATCTCCAAATCCAAAACGGGGGTGACCTTTACCTCTGCCACCTTGGCAACAGCAGGGGTGCTGTTGGTTTTGGGATTTTTCTGGGTATTGCTTTTATTTTCTATGGGCTTCTGCACCTCATAGATCCGGGTAGCCTGTTCGATGACCCAGTCTAAAGATCTTTTCTCATGAAAATCTCTCACGAGCTGGGTCATTATATATTTGGGCAAGGCATGGAAAAATGTATTGACAAATTCTCTGCTGTCTGTGCGCACCCTTCTGGTGGTCTGTGCAAAGGCACGTTTCAGTTCTTGCACAAACTCTTGTGGGGCCTGATCCTCCCCACACTGCAAATTGTAGGCTGCCTTGCAAGCCTCTTGGGGATTTCTGTGAACAGAAAAATGTTTTAATATGGCCGCCCTATAGGTGGACCACCTGGAATGATTTTGGTCCTCCAGCCCTGCAAAGAAACTGGAGTACTCTGGGGAGAATGTCCACTTTACATATTGGATACAGCTTTGGCTGTCCTTCAAATGAAAAGTCTCCATCATTTTCTCATAGAGCTCCAAGTGTTCCCAAACAGAGTACTTGGCGTTCTTATGATAAGGCGTGATGACACTCCTGATTGCCTTAATCTGTTTCAATGGGTCCTTAATCAAGGCCCTTTTTGTTCTATTGGCCCTTTTGGTCCGGGTAACCCTGGTCCATTCATCTTCTGACTCAGAGGCACTGCTCCCAGAGGTTCCCGTCTGTTCTTCCAGGTTTTCCAGGATTCTGCGAGCCTGGGAATGGCTGGCAGAATGTGGGGACCTGGTCTCCTGTGTCCTGTACCGCTCAGAGGAGTCTTCAGATCCCTCCTTGCTGCCAGGATTTGATGGGTACCCCCCCCACTGACCTAACTGGGCAGAGATTTTCAGGATGCCCTTAATGGGCCTACTCTCCTGGGGTTCCCCATCAAATTGCACTGTGCTTGGGTGCCCATACCCGGATGCCCGCCCCTCCATTCCTGGGTGGTACTGGCCTATGAGCCCCATGCTTCTGGCTGGGTAGTAATCTGCCATCCCTGTGGCCCTGTGCTCATGTGTGCCAGGGGACATGGGGGTGGCAAAGTCCAGGGACTGAGAGAGATAAAGGCCTCTGGTACTAGGGCTCCTGGGGTTATGCTCAGGAGTTTCTCTTTCCCAGCGAACCTCATCTCTATCCGCCCCTGCTCCCTGTTGCAATGCAAGAGCCTGCGCCTTCAGTTCCTCAGTTAAGGCCTTACTAGACTCTATCAGTCTCTCCTGTATCGCTACCTGTTGTTGGAGTCTATCATTGTGCTGGCAGAGAGCCTCATTCTCTCTCTGTGCCTCCTGATTGGTCCTGGAGCACTGGGCCAGTCTTTGCTGCAGGAGGGTTACCTCCTGAGCTGTGTCCCTATTGGCCTGCTCCTTTCTTGCCAGAGCATCCTCCACCCTCCTGGTGTGTTCTAACAAGTTCTGGCGTTCTTTTTGGAGGTCACCCAGCCCCTGGAGGGCCAAGTGATTTTCTTCTGTTTTTCTTTGTAAATGGCAGACTTCCTGGCCTAAGGCGTCTCTTTCCTGGCTAAGAGCCTGCATTTGTGCCGCCAGGTCGTCCCTCTGCCTTTGAAAGGCACCAGCTTTCTGGCGTTCTTCATCAAACTCTGCCTGGGTATCCAGGTCTTTCAAAATCAGCTTATTGCTCTCTGCCTTCTCCCTATCTAGGTGGCTTTGCAGGGTGACTACCTGCTCAGCACCTGCCCTATTGAACTCTAACTGTTGCTCCAGCTTTTTCTGGCTCTGCAGTAGGGAGTCCAAACCTTCTTGGTACTCCTTCTGCAAGGCCAGAAATCTGGTATCCTGGTCAGCCTTTTCCTTTTGCAGGATGTCCATATCCCTCTTTATTTTAATGATGTGCTGTCTACTCTCATTTTCTGACTCCTGGCTCCCCTGCAGCCTCTGCTCAGAAGAGACCAGGTCAGATTGGACCTTCTCTAACACCATCTGTCGCTTATTCGCCAGATCTTGGCTTTCAGTACATTTATCCTGCATGTCTCCCATATATAGGTACAGGTATGCCGCTATCCTAACCATCTTGTCTTGTTCATCCTTAGCTTTAGGAGCCATGTATAGTTCACTCAGGGCCACATGTAAGGGACCCTGATCTCTCCATGTATCTGACCCTGTTTCCGTGACCTGTTGCGTGATGGCCTGCAACCAGACCATGCGGTCCTGGTGAGTCCACTCACCTCTCACAAATAACTTATGTAAGAAGTGCTCTCTGGCTATTTTCATGTCTACTAAGGTCGTCATTCTAGAGATTTGAGTTCCTTCCTGACTTACAGAAGTTTGTATTTTATTTTTGCAAAACAGACCTTTTCCTTGGAGCGTTCCTTTGAGGAGTGCTTTACAGCGTAACACAGCGTGGTGATCCAACCGGATATGTGTATCTGGTCAGCTGGCACGCTGTATTAATCTGCACAAATAGTAGATCTAACCCAAACGTCCCGGACGAGCCCCCAATTTGTAAGAGGATTCAAATCAACACTACAGCTAAGTCAATGCCTAGTCTGGGATACTGAATGGAAACCCTTATGGATATATCTTTATGTCCAGTTCATGCGTTCTGGATGACTACCCCTATATAACACCCCTCTCTTGGAATCCCCCTGATCCCACTGAGCCAAGAAGTAGTTCTGTTTTGCAAGTTAAAAGGTTTATTTGATAATTTAAACAATCGATATATATATCACCCTTTATAATAATTAATAATTGAATATCACACTTAATCTGAGCAGTAATCAATAATGGATAGTCTGGCACTGGCACACTTGTGAATAGGAACAGAAGAATAAGGTGGTAGAGAATGCTTTATATAAGTTCAGATGGATGCAATGTTGAATGAAAATGCAATACAGAAAATACTCAATATGATTTCAACAAAACAATGTAGTCACTTTTTTCTGGCAATCCACTCCCCCCCTTTATGCAATGCAAGGAAATGGAAGGAAAGCACACAGTTCTCAGAAATGCAATCAAATGTAATTCAGTTCACCCCAGCAAGCTTAGACCACAGAAGTTTGAAACAAAGGCCCAAAATGCTTTTATATGTGCTGGCAATGAAGTGAAAAATATGCTAAAATGCTGTTAATTCCCTCTAGAGGTTCAGGGTGAATGGTGTCAAGTTAATATTAGTCCAGGCTCACTCTAGCAATGATTCAGGGATGGTTCTTAAGAGGCAAACGAATTTTTAGCAAGGAAAGCAAGGAAGCTGCTGTTTTCACACGTGGAGAAATTTGCAAATCGCGGGTAAAATTCGCGAGTGCGTTTTTCGCGATTGCGGCAAAAGTGTATGGAATAGGAATGCGGTTCTAGGTTCGTTGAAAAGCCAAGATTCCCAGCTTTCAGAGGAAAGTTACTGCAAGTCGCTAAGACAAACGGTCACGGAGATATGAGCGATATGGTAAAGGTCATTTTTCAGATTTGAAATTTTAAAGTTCAAAGTGACAGCTAGCAACTAGAAATGACAGGTGACAGCTTTGCAAATGACAGGTGACAGTTAGGAGGCAGTTCTACTTAGATTAAAATAGCTTGGATTAGATTATTTTAACTAAGAGATTGGTTCTGCACAGTTCTGCTAGGTACTCACAATATATTTAGAAATAGAATGGGCCTCGCCACGGATCTGGTCAGGTTTTCTTCACTCGCCACGGACGGTCTCTGCGCACAGCGTCGGGGTCAGCTCTACTCTGCTGGTCTGGTCTGGGTCTCTGGTTCTGATCAGGTCTGTGGGTCCGGATACAGCGGTCTCCGGTTCAGCTGGTCTCTCTCTGGGTACAACACTGCTCTCTGACAAATGGCAAGAGTTCTTGCAAAGAATTCAAACAGCTCGCCTGGCTGTGATAATGGCAATGATTTGAGGCCTGCTAAAGAGGGATTTAGCTTGTAGTTGACCTCTCTGCTACAAATTCTGAATAAAGTCTTGGTCTGTGAAGGTGGATAGATTGAAGTCTCTATGTTGGCTCTCTGGAGGTTGATGGAGGTAAAGTATGGATTTTCCCGGCAGAGCTTCCCGCAGCAGATGGAATAGAATCTCCCTATCTGTCCTGACTGTCTGCTTTTATGTGTTTTGAAAGTGGGTGGAAAGGCTAGCTTCCTAGGCCCTACCCCTCTCCACTTGTCATTGGCCACTTCATCCTCTTCCCCTTGATTGGGGGAATGAAATGAAGTGTCATCATGATGAGGTCTGTTTATGATACAGAGAACCCACCCCTGTCAACTTTACACACAATCTATATTTGCTCAAAAAGACATATTTCATAGATACACAGTGGTTTGAAATTACATGCACCCATCACATATCACATGAGATATACCCTGTTCAAATCTGCTCTTCCTGAGAGCTTGCATCATTGGGAAATGGCAACATATTTCACTTTTTGGTCAGGTTACCAATATCAGATTCTTACTCAAATTTACCCAAATGTGTGCAAGGCATGCAGGCATTAATTGATGAAGTATCAGACTTTTCACATGCAGACATTTTAAGTAATACCCTCTTAACTGCTAGTTTGCCCCCAGATCATGCCACTGCTTCTAAAAACCTCTTAAAATGTGGGCAGAAAAATCACAAGTATTATGGTATCATTTAAATAATTATGACAAGTCTGTACTTTGAGTTATTCATCTTTTTCTAAAACCATATTCTGGCTACAGGGGTGTGTCTTTTCAGGTCACATGGTACAGAAACCAGTCTTTCCACTTTCTTCAAGCTCAGCCTCTGTCTCCAGTTTCTCCCCCTCCCAGTTTCTGCCAAGCCAGCTTGCTCTCACATGCAGTGCTCCTCCCCTTTCCTTCCAGGAGGAAGCCACATTTACGACTCCCACCAATAAAACATTTGCCTGAGTCAGGACAGGGCTTTGTTCAATTTCCTGCAGAGCCCAGGTAATTCAATCAGAGAAGTGTCAGATCCCTTTTGGTGGGAGCAGCAAAAGGCAGCTAGGCCTGGGAACACAGCTGTTGTGCAAGTCTCAACTCCTGTCGGGGGTAGCGGGGGAGGGGAGAATTCAGCTCCTTAAGCCAGGCCCCAGCTAATGTCACTTTTAGTTACCCAGTTTAAGTCAAGACAATTTTTACATATGCAGCTAGAATGCTGATTCTAAGTTTAAAACTATGACATTTAAACAATTGAAACCGATGTGACACTCAAAAGTAGGTCACTCATTTCTTTTAAACATTTAGATTTTTAGTGTCTTTCAGTCCAAATTTACTTAAACTGCTGAAATCCACAGCTCAGCCAGTCTTGTTATAAACCTTCAAGTCACTTCAGAATATAACTTTACATTGGATCCACCTCTCAGTAAGTCTTTCTTTGGCCTGCTTTGGGTTCATTTATTCAGTTTTACACAAAAAAAAAGTCTGGTGTTGTTTTAAAACGCCGGCTTTCTGATAGTGGTGAGTACTGGTAATGCACCCATTTTTGGGATTTAAGAAAATGAATTCCCCACAATTCTAGGTTGCTTTTGGCAATCAGCATTGCCATTCCCAATGGTTTCAGACTACTGTGTGGGTAGTCCAATGGTGGTTTTAGGCAGTGCCCTTCTGTGCGCATAACATCGGCAAAAATGAGTGGCAGCCTATTCTTCATGCATTTCCCTGTGCATTTTCTGGGAAGCTCTGGCCATCATGATGTTTTCCATGTCAGTACTGCACAGTTTTGAGGTAGGGCTCGGATGCATGGATAAAAACATCCCACAACTTCCCACTTAGGAAGCTTTCTGGCAAACCTAGCAGGGCACACTGTGTGCTGGCTCTGTACCGGTTCTGGATCAGCTGGACAGGTCCTCTGCATCCGGTATCTCCCTCTATTCCCTGGGAGATGTTTAAGGGAGGGATCTTGTAAAACCAGATATTATGCTTGCCTGTTATGTTTTCATTACTAATTCCTTCATTCATTTAGTAATTAATGTATCCATCATTCATTTCTATTAGTAACATTAGTTATCCATTATCCATATTATTCTGCCACTTTGACTATGCATATGAAGAGAGAAATAGGCATTGTTATATGAAGGGCCTTGTTTAGACATGTTTAGACATTATGTTATTATTTATGCAATTAGACACACGAATGTGTGTGCACTTAGTATGTACATTGAGCCATTAAGCAGCGCTTTGGTGTGAGTGAATGGTGTTAGGCGCTAATGCATACTGCTGGCTCTGAAGCCATTTAGAAGCTGTTTGTTCTGCTGAGCCATTGTTTTGAGTTACACTGATACATGGAATGTGTAATCAGAGTCTTGGCAGAAATGGAACTCTTGCCTGAGGAGAGGGAATGAGACGGCCTGGCTTATCAGCACCCTGGCCTTGCTCTGAGACAGCAAAGACAGGAAGGTGGTAGGGAGTGCTGCCTTGCATACAGACACAGAGCAGTGTGGAGAGAGAAAGGGATTTTTAGCTGAAGCAAAGAGCTGACAATGAAAGAATGGGAGGATAGTATGTTTTGTAACACAGAGAGGAGAAGGCCATGGTCACTTGTGCATGCAGTCTGAAAGCAGTACGAACTGGTTTGTAATGTCACAGTGACAAGAGAACATAGGGGACATTACACACATATACGCAGACATTTCGACATTTGCAGAAATGCTGGCTTGACAAGAGACTGAATTCTTGATGTTACCATAGAGATATATGTACGTCATTTGACACTATAATTGTCAAGCATAATTTGATTAGAGCTAGAGGCTTTTGGAGAATCGGCTGACATGCAGCTTTGAAAAGTATTCTGAGAGAGCAGATGAGAGCAGAGTTTGAGATCTATCTGGAAGAGAGTAGGCAGGAGACCAGACCACTGAGGGGCCAAGCAAAGGGGCCCTGTGAAGGGCTGGGCGAGGGAGCTGGAGAGGAGAGAGAGCAGAGGAGTCATGATGGGAGCAGATTGATCACACCAAATGGGGAGTATGAGGCCTAACTGATTGTTGAGACACATGCAAATGGTGAATTAGAATATACACTCACACAGAGCTTTTGGTTTGATAGAAGGGGAGGTCAGACAGAGATTGGCTCAGAGAGAGAGAGAGGTGATGTGCTATATTTGGTGATGAGAGAGAGAAATGTTGATGCTTGCAAATTGTTACTAGGCCGCATTGTTGTTATTAGGCTACAATACATGTAGAATGGTAATAGGTTTCTATGCACAGAATTTGCATTATCGTTAGAACCCATGAAGAAAGGGTGAAAATTCATTTTGCTAGTAGTGTTTGCATCATGCATAGCTGTGCATGAAGACAAGTATTTTTATTGTTGAATTGATTCATGTGTTTCCTTGTGTCTTATGTATTTTATCTTGTGTCTATTCTTAGCATTAGGGTATTTTTGTGTGTCCATAGCATAGCAATTTGGCAGTAACACAATGCACAACCGCCCTGAGATATACTTGCAGGTAGAGTTACAGTTTAACATAAGGCGCCCAATATGGGGCTATGCCAAAGGTAGATTCTTTGAAAACTAACAAATGTCGCTCAACACGGGGCTTCACAGATTCTGATTGATAACATGTAGCAGAGGGTTTAGTCTACAGAGTTTTGGCAGCTGGCATCTGATCCACTTATTGATGAGCTAACATCGAGGTTTGAACATTGTGTGCAGCTGGCTGTGTTTGCATTCTTGTTTTAGCTGTATTTTCTGTCCATGATTATTGAGTTTGTGCAGGTGTTTTTATGTATTATGTTTGATGTTTTGTCTTGGGGATACTTTTGCATTAGAGAGAGCATGGTCTGGGTCCACAGCTTTGTCCGTCTGAACAGCTTGGTTGTCTGACTTTGTTTTGTGAAATCCAGATTGTTTTTTAATTGAATTGTCCAGAGCAGTTTTTTATGACTGGAGATTGTTTTGAAATTGCATGTACATATATTTGCCAAGCTAGAGAATTGTTTTTTCTTGTAGATGCTTGAGGTATTTTGTTGAAGTCCGCCATGGAAATTTGAACTGGAATCCGACCTTTGTTTGGATTCATTTGTTGTTAGAACTTGTGCACAATTTTGCCAAGCTTTGACTGTGATCTGCAGTGTTTAGAGATGTCGAAGGCTGGTTTGAAAACGTACACCACGAGATGTGAAATTTTGTTGCCGATTGAGAAACCCAAAGGGTTAAGAGTGAATAATTAAGCTTCAGGAATAGAAATGACACCATATATTGTTGACTTGCAAGCAATAATATATCGTCTCAGACATATGATTGATAGCTGGAATAGTCCAGCAGTAATATGCAGAGTGGACAGAGGCCCATTGGAAACTGCATCAATATTGAAAGATCCATTGAAAGGCCCATTGACAACAGCAGTGATGGGAGGGAACAGAGTTCCTATGGGAGAAGGGAAGGGGAAGTGCACATTGATGTAGAAGTGCATGAAGAAATAGTAGAGATTGCCCTTGGGGAGAAAGAGTTACCTCAGGGCGAGGAGAGAGGTAGTGTGACACAGACAGCTTGTCTCACTGATACAGCATTGATTGAAAAGATTGCCACAACAGCAGATCAACACAATGAAGAGAATGAACAGAATGAACAGAATGTACAGAATGCATGTAAAACAGACATATGCAGTTTGCCTAGAGAAATGCTTAGAGAGATGCCTTTGGTAAATTTGCATTGTGAAGGGTTCAGCCATGGAGATAGTTTTTTGAAAGCACATTTGCATAGAGACAGTGAACAGCATTTAGCATTGCATTCTGGGTTTAGGGGAAGGGATAAGATGGTTAAGATCTTTGATGTAGCATGTCATAACGGCATTTTAGACAGAATTGATGACAGCAATGTTTGGCCTACGTTTGGGAGTGAACATTTGGTTTTGTCTGCCGGCTTTGTAACTTGTTTAGAAAGCAGAATGAAATTGAGGAGAATGAATCGCGACACATTGGGCTGTTTTGAGATGTTGCATTCTTTGAATATTTTTAGTTTGCCGAGAGAACACATGGAGAGAACTGATGTTTATGTTATGATAGCAATGCTGCGGAAACCTCTCGTGACATTAGCAGCAGACTGTTTTGAGGGAATAGGCCGAGAGAACACTGAATGCTTATTGAATTTGAAGAGCAATGCTTTTGCAGGGCCTGGAGTGCAATTGAATGAAATACATCTGTTCTGTGAACATGAATGGATTCAGAGTGAATCATTGATGCTCAAAAGGGAGATGGATTGTATGGATTTTGTGGCGATAGAAGGTTTCGACACAAAGAGTAATGCAGTTTTGCAAATTGTGAATTATTTGAAATGGACTGTTCAGTTTTATTTTGAGAAAGATAGAGATGGCATCTGGAGAAATGGTGGGAGTGAGCGAGAGGTCACTGATCCGACACCATAGTGCTTTGAAATCTGTACTTGCATCCAACGTTGGCGGTCCCTCAATGTGACGAGAGGGGAATGGCATGGCATGGCATGGCTGTAGTGAGCCTGATAGTGCTCTGAATCTGAAGTTTTGGCCTATGCGATGGGCCATTGCATTGCCATTGGGAATTGCCATCTGCATTGTTTTGAGACAACACTCTGAATGAGTGCCACTGTGAATGATACATCGGTATCAAGAGGATAGACCTGGGAGAAGTGCTTGAGAATCTGTTTTGATTGGCACCAACGGAAGCTTGCAGCAGTGAGCATGATTTGCTCTGAGGAAACATCTGTCACCTGCTGTGATAGAGCCGATGCAGTGAGGCTCTGAAATCTGTCACTGAAAGTTATCCGTTTGCGAGAACACACTCTTGGCTTCCGTTTGCCGCTGGAACACCACTTCTGCTTTGGGCTGTGCTTTGATACCCACACTTTTGCTGAACACACTCTTTGTTGACATTTGTGAACACATTTGTTGACACATCACTTTGTTGACACCCTTTGTTGACATTCCTTTGATGAAACCTTTGCACTTACACTGATCCGTGCTGACATTGACATTTTGCACAGATGTGAGGACACACATACTGTTTAGTTACAACGTGAATGAACTGACAGACTGACATGCAGTGAGAGACTGGAATTTGGGGTCCGTGAGGAGACCAATGAACTGGAATGAACTGGAATTGAACTGATTGGCCTGCAAGGCCAATGAACTGAATGTATACACTGACCTGTAATGTATTGATCTGACCTGGTTGGCTACTGGCACTTTTGAGTCTTTGTATACTTTGTCATCTGTACAATTTGAAAATTAAATATTGTCATTTTGTGTTTGACACACTGAAATTGAATTCATCTTGATGTCTACATTACACATGCAGTTTGCTATGCTTTATTTTCGTTTTGAATACATCGGCTTGTAGAGCCATAGTTGGTTTCACACACTGTTGGCTTACATTAGACTTTCTGCTATGAGATTTGCCAGTAGAGTTTTGAATATGTTTGAATTTTGACACGCTTCCATTTTTGCATTTTGGGTTTTTGCATTATTGAGAAATGTCCATGTTAGAATGCTTTTTGAGATTTGCAATTTTGTTTGTTTTAGCATGCCACATTGACTATCTGTCTAGATATTTGTATCTAGAATAAATTATCTAATGATAAGAGAAGAGATTATAAAACCAGATTTTATGCTTGCCTGTTATGTTATCATTAGTAATTCATTCATTCATTTAGCAATGAATGTATCCATCATTCATTCCTATTAGTGACATTAGTTATCCATTATCCATATTATTCTGCCGCTTTGACTATGCATTTGAAGAGAGAAATAGGCCCTGTTATATGAAGGGCCTTGTTTAGACATTAAGTTATTATGTATGCAATTAGACACAAGCATGTGTGTGCACTTAGTATGTACATTGAGCCATTATGTAGCACTTTGGTTTGAGTGAATGTTGTTAGGCGCTAATGCATGTAGCTGGCTCTGAAGCCATTTAGAAGCTGCTCATTCCACTGAGACATTGTTTTGAGTTACACTAGTACATTGAATATGTAAACGGAGTCTTGGCAGGAAGGTCCTAACCCTTGCCCGAGCAGAGGGAATGAGATGGCCTGGATTATCAGCACTCTGGGCCTTGCTCTGAGACAGCGAAGACAGAAAGGTGGGAGGGAGTGCTGCCTTGCACACAGACACAGAGCGGTGTGGAGAGAGAAAGGGATTTTTAGCTGAAGCAAAGAGCTGACAAAGGAATGGGAGGATGGTATGTTTTGTAACACAGAGAGGAGAAGGCCATGGTCACTTGTGCATGCAGTCTGAAAGCAGTATGAACTGGTTTGTAATGTCACAGTGACAAAAGAACATAAGGGACATTACACACGTATACACAGACATTTTGACTTTTGTAGAAATGTTGGCTTGTCAAGAGAGTGAATGCTTGATGTTACCATAGAGATATATGTACGTCATTTGACACTATAAATGTGAAGCATGATTTGATTTGAGTTAGAAGCTTTTGGAGAATCGGCTGACATGCAGCTTGGGGAAGCATTCTGGGAGAGCAGATGAGAGCAGAGTTTGAGATCGATCTGGCAGAGAGTTGGCAGGAGACCAGACAACTGAGCACCCAAGCAAAGAGGCCCTGTGAAGGGCTGGGAGAGGGAGCTGGAGAGGAGAGAGAGCAGAGGAGTCATGATGGGAGCAGATTGTTCTCACCAAATGGGGAGTATGAGGCCTAACTGATTCTTAAGACACGTGCAAATGGGGAATTAGGACATACACTCACACAGAGTTTTTGGTTTGATAGAAGGGGAGATCAAACAGAGATTGTCTCAGAGAGAGAGAGCTGATGTGTGATGTGTGGTGATGAGAGAGAGAAATGTTGATGTTTGCGAATTGTTACTAGGTCGCATTGTTGTTATTAGGCTACAATGCATGTAGAATGGTAATAGGTTGCTATGCACAGAATTTGCATTATAATTAGAACCCATGCAGAAAGGGTGCAAGTTCGTTTTGCTAGTAGTGTTTGCATCATGCATAGCTGTGCATGAATAAAAGTATTTTTATTGTTGAATTGATTCATGTGTTTCATTGTGTCTTATGTTATTTCATCTTGTGTCTATTCTTAGCATTAGGCTATGTGTGTGTGTCCATAGCATAACAATTTGGCAGTAACACAGTGCACAACCACCCTCAGATATACTTGCAGGGGGGCCAGAGTGGTTAAGTGAGCCCTCTGGGACTCTTGATCAAAGCGCAGGTCTCCCTTGAAGTTTGTGGTGAGAACAGACTTCGGTCTCTCTCAAATCACATACGTTGTCCCTCTGAAAGGGTCCACTCTGCCGGGTTGCCTATGGTAAATAGTGGACCCAGCCATGCCATTCACTGTCCTTCATACAGCGGGGTGGGAACTAACTTCAAGTTGACACTCTGCATATCCATATTCCTCTTGTCCATTCTGCGATCAAGCCTGACCTAGGCCTATTCCAATTAACTCCTATTAGTATGCGCTGCCACCAGCAGTTCAGATAATAGGAGGGCAGATCCATGGAGCCTTTCCTATCTTAGTTAGGCTGCCCATGGCCAGAGGAAGGTGTTGTCTTCCCCCTTCTTGAGATGCTTTGATGTACCTGTGGCTGTCACATTCCAGCTGAACATGACAGGGGAGGATGGCGCATGTAGGCTGTGCCCTCCTGGAGTACACTTGACTATGTGTTTGTCGTGCGGTGAGTGGAATGGCTTCACCCAGTTTCGGAGGTTGATCTCCCATCATTCATTTTCATTTCCAAAAAATCAACAACAAAAAGCCCAGGCAAGCGCACACACCCCGTGCAGAGGTCACATTCCTCACAACTATATTCTACTGATGTCATGTCACGGCCAACTGACCCTCTCCCGGAGTCCTTACCAGGCCTTCCGGTAGTCTGTGACTTCGGTATACATGGGTTGGGTTCATCTTTCAAACATTTCACTGGGACTCTACATCTTCTTCAACCTTGTTTCGGTTAGGTAAATCTCTTAACTGTTGAAAGACAAAAGTGTTGATGACACCACTGAACCAACTCCTACTGTCTTTTGCTCTCTTTATCTGACTGGTTGTTGGTCTGTCCGCCTGGATTCTCTCCACACGATTGCAGTTCAATTCCTGGCCCCAGCTTGTGGATATCTCTGTGTCATCTAGCCTAGTAGGGCTATGTGTAGACCCTGCTGATACCCAGGAGTCATCTGACCCTTCTTGTGCGGTTTACAGATATAAGAATTCAAGTTCTATTCCCAGCTCCCAGATCTCTCTATCCAAGGATTTGATTGCTGTGGTTACCCAGGAATCCTTTGTCTCCGATCTTCTGTCCATTTCTACCCATGAGCGTCCTAAGTATCTGGGCTTAAAAAATCCCACGATGACCACCACATGTCACAGATGATCTTAAGAAAACCCAAACCTCAGAGGTTACAAATTCAAATAATTTAGAAACTTGATATAATACAAAGGAAATGGGTCACATTAAGGGCCAGCACTCTGTCATCTCCTAGCCCAGGCTTCATGATTCTCCAGACTGGCAACTAAACAATGATAACACATATTGGGCCTCATTATGAGTGTGGCGGTCCAGAAACAAGGGTGCCGGTAAGATTACCGGCACCCTTGTTTCCAGGCTGCCACATTCCGAGTCTGCCAGCCGGGGCTGCTGCACCCGACAGGTCTGACCCTGGTGGCCACAGTGGCCCTGGTAGGCAGACTCATCAAGGAAGCACTTGCACCATTAGTGACAGTGCTGGTGCTTCAGTGAACCCATTCCCATAGAGTCCTATGGGGCTCCATGGGAAGGGGACTAACATTTTCTGGCACCTAGCTTCCCGGTCCGCCGGGACTTGTAATGTCCCTGTGGCACCAGGAAGCTATGTGCCGGAAACAGTGTTATGAGGTTGGCCACAACCCGCTAGTTGCACCAGCGAGTTACCGCCAACCTTGTAATGAGGCCTAGTATCTTTTACTCTGACTTAAGCTATGGCGTAAAGGATTCCGCCTTTTCTATCTTACACCCTCCTGATTTTCCTAAGGAAAAGCTATCCTAGCAATTCACCAGATTATATGTTTAACAAGATCTGGTGTCTTTTCAAATGTTCAGTTCTTCTCACTCAAAAGTTTTACACTCCTGTGTTCCTGTCCCTGATGTATGCTTCCTCACTCCTTGCCTGTCTTGCCCACTTTACTCCCTCCTTCTCATTTCCTCTGATTTTACTCAGTACTCCCTTCCTCTATCCCTCTGATGGTCACACAAACTCCTACCTACACTTGCCCTTTCTCCTCTCTCACCTCTGGTCTTCCCTTCCCTCTGCTGTTTACTCTCCCTTTCTCTTCTACTCTCCTCTCTCCTATTCACTCGCCTTACTATCCACTCCCCTTTCTTCTCTCATCTACCCTCTACTTTCAACACTCTTCTCCTCCCCACTGGATTCTCCTCTCTACTGTACTCTACACTGAAATCTTTTCTCCTCTTCCCTCCTTTCTACTCTCCTCGTCTCTACCCTCTAGTCTCCTCCCCTCCTCTACTCTTACTTTCATTAACCTTGTACACTCTATCATACACTTTCCCTACTCACGTATCCTACTACACTCTCACTAACCCCCACTCACCTTCCAAAAACCATTCACACATTCTCATACACAGTTATCGCTCTCTCTCATGAACATCTCAGCTGAAACCATCTCCACCACAGTCTTCTCAACACTCTACTCCACTGTCCTTCTGCCTCTTGGTTTGCCTCCTGTCCACTGGGGTTTTGCACTCCTCATTCCCTGTGGTTGTTGCTACCTCGCCTTCCCACAGCTGGTTTGTTCACCTATTCCTGGGGGGAAATCTGATCTTGCTTTCCCCTCTGGGCATTATCATAGAGGTGGGAAGCTGTATAGTTGCCAATTAGCCCTGCCCCCTTTTCTTCCATAGCATACTCGTTAGTCCCTCTCCTGTCGGTTGTGTGACCATGTCACTGTTGCAGGTATGCAGTGAGTTTCTTTTCACTGTGACAATGGTTCATAGGACCCTTGCCGGTGGTTCCATGGCTTTTGTTAAGTTGGTGAGTCTCTCTTCTGGAGTGCTGCAAATTCCATTTTCTGCAGTGCTTCCTGGTGCATCGAGTCCTGAAATGAAAGAAACAGAACTCTGCCCTGAACAAAGTACTTTAGGCATCGGGTAATTGATAGTGATATCTTTCACTTTCAGCAAGGCATATAATGGGGGACATAGACCAGGGCCATTCCAACTTCCTCAACCCACCTCTGTGGCAGGACTGGCTATAGTGAAAACCCTGGTAGGCATCTTGCCCCAGTTTGAGAAGGATCCCTATGCCACTATGACCAGGTCTGAACCGTGAGCCTGTCACACATCTCTACCATTTCTTATAAGTTATCTTCCCCAGGACATCCATCCACCTGAGAATACAGGGAAAGAAAGTCAACATTTGTCTCTTGTGCTGGCCCTGTGTTCTACTGCAAACTAGTATGGTAGAGTGCCAGGAATCATCTTAACATGCAAGGGTCGGTATCCTTGTTCCATGCCACCCATAACAAAGGGGCATGGTTGGTAATTAACTTAAACAGGCAACTGGCCCGGATGTATAGCCTATTTCAGAGCAAGACACACAAGTTTCACCATCGGATATTTTTTCTCCATAGGTAAGAGTTTCACATTATGATATTGGTTTCTCCTCCCCAACTTGGACATGAGAGAAGACTGACACCAGCCCAACTGGGGAGCAATCTGTCTACAGAATTAATTCTCATGAGAAGTCAGAGATGGCTACTGCCACACTCTCAAACAATTGGGACTTTAGTTTTTAAATAGCTATTTGACTTGCTTGTACCTAGCATGACGGCTTGAAATTGGTTTTGGTAGGATTGGCCATAAGTGATATTGTAAGTTCAGAGAGTTTAGTGATGAACCTCCAGTAATATCCCACCAGCTCCCAGAAAATTCAGATGTCTTCTTTGGTAAAGGGATCTGGGACACTCTGTACATCCTTCACCTTACTGAAATGGGGCAGCACCAACCCATTCCCAATTGGGAACAATAGATGACAGGGGCAAGTGACAAACAATGAGATAGTCCTTTCTCAGCTGATTGCAGACCACTGCCAAATGCCTCAGGTGATCTTCCCAGGTCTAATCATGAATTCTGTCAGACTTGCTGTGTCGTGAAGAGTAATAGGGCCTCTGTCCCCATGTTCTCCACAGAGAGGTAACAATATACTCTCTGTGCAAGCCTTGAAGCCACAGGTGTTGGTGTTGTTCAACAGGAACCAGGCGCAACCGCAGACCCCAAGGCTGTGGGAAGGAAGCCAAGTATTAACACAAACAGTTACGGTATAAGTATGAAAACAGGCACACTCTAAATACCTAAAGATCTTACCTAAACCCCATAAGGGATTGGCTGGGATCGGGAGTGGTGGTGCAGGGGTGCGCGCAGACAGTCCCTGAAGCCTGGTAATGCTGGCTGTCAACACCTGGATGTCTCGTGGCACTTGGTATGAAACGATGCTTGAGCGTGACTTTAACAGATGGGGCGAGGCGAAGGCAAATCCAATATGCAGTCCGAGGTTCGATTCCGAGTGTTAATGAAAGGCGAACAAAGCAAGAGGAAGATCCAAAGGCAGTCCAAAGTTCGTAATCCAAAGGTCAGTATTCCGTGTATCCGTGCCGAACAAGTAGTGGTGCCAAAGGTTGAATGAGGAAGCAGTCCGTGATCCGTGAGCCGAGGTCGAGTACCGTGAAACTTGAATCCTCAGACGAGACGCTGAACAGTGTTACGGGAAACAGCTGTGAAGCAGCAAGCTATTCGAATAACCCGGCTTTATGTGTGGCTGCCGATCACGTGAGCGGATGACAAGTCACGTGATTGGGAAAGCGTCCCGTATCCAGGATGCGAACGCGGTCAGCGGCATCTGCCTGCTCGCAACCTCCAAGGAAGCTGCCAATGGAAGCGAGGAACGTAGTGAAGGCGGGTGCCACCCTAGCCTTGCAACAAGGACCGCCCAGGCTCCCCTCACACCACAGGTAGCCTAGAACCCTGAACTAATTGTGACTTTGGAAACTTAACGCTATTACTGGTCGAGGAGGTATCGTGAGTGTGAGAGGTGATTTTACTCCTGGTATTGGGTTGTGTGACATGTTTGGAATTCCTCTCGTACATGACAGAGCCCCCCCTAATGGCCCACGACCACGGGGGCAAGAGGGATGTGACAAGTGAAAACGGGAGACAAGGCGCGGGGCATGGACATCAGCCTCAGGAACCCAAAACCTCTCCTCCGGGCCATAACCAACCCAATCCACCAAGTACTGGAGACCACCCCTGACCACATGAGAACCCAAAATGTCAGATACCTCAAACTCCTCAGAACCACCCACAGAAACAGGACCAGGGGAACCCCTAAGACTGGTAGGAGTAGGACATGGCTTCAAGAGGGAAGTATGAAAAACGGGGTGTATGTGCCAAGAGACAGGGACTGCCAGGCGGAAAGCCACCGGGTTGATCACCTTGCTGACCCTATAGAGACCCACGAAGCGGGGCAGCAATTTTCGACACCCGGGCAATCGGAGATGTCGAGACGCAAGCCAAACCCTATCACCCACAGCGTAGGAAGGGCCCTCCACCCTCCGAGTGTCAGCCGCAGACTTAGCAGACACCTGAGCCTCTCGAAGATGCACAAGCGTCAGAGCATGGATGGCCGATAAGTCACGAGCACAAGCCACAGCAGCGGGATTGGCAGAGCAGGAATAATCAGGGATGGGGAGAGTACGAGGGTGCTGACCGTACAGGACGTAAAAAGGGGAGGAGCCAGTAGATGAGTGTGGAGCATTGTTATATGCGAACTCCGCTAGGTGTAAGACATTGTTCCATGATTGTTGATGTTGTAAAATGAGACAGCGTAAATATTGTTCCATGGAATGATTCACCCTCTTGGTTTGGCCATCCGTCTCCGGATGATATGCAGATGAAAATCGGGAATCAATCCCCAGGAGACCGGTAAGTGCCCGCCAGAACCGAGAGGTTAACTGAGGCCCTCTGTCCGAGACGATCACAGTGGGCAACCCAAAAAGACAAAAGACAGACTTGAAAAAGAGATTAGCCAATACGGGAGCCGAGGGAGTGCCAGAACAGGTAACAAAGCGAGCCAATTTGGAGAATGAATCCACCACTACCCATATTGTATCAAACCCCTGGGTTCGAGGAAGGTCTGTTACAAAGTCCATTGTAATCGTGTGCCAAGGTCTAGGGGGTACAGGCAATGGGCGTAACAACCCGACCGGGCGACCGTGGCGATGCTTACACTGGTCGCAGATTGCACACGTGTTAACATAACATTCCATGTCCCGTTTCATGGACGGCCACCAACACCATCGCTTAAGGAGTGCCAGCATCCATTTCTGGCCAGGGTGACCATTAATGGTGCTGTCGTGGGACCACTCCACAGCGAGGTTGCAGGTGTCCGTTGTGGGCAACAGTAGTTTGTGCTGAATAAAGGGCAAGCCCTCATGAATCACTGGATCCCATTCGGAGACTTTCTCGGGGTGTTGTGATACCCAAGTGCAGATGGAGGAGAGAAGGGAACCAGGTGGTGTACAGAGACATATGACATGTTGCTCTAACAAGGTCTCGGGGAACACAGGTAAGGAAACCCCCCCAGGAGAACGAGAGAGAGCATCCGCCTTCCCGTGGGACAGGCCCGATCGATGCCTGATCTGGAAGTCATAGGCCGTAAAGAATAAATGCCACCGCACCTGACGACTATTGAGGCACTTGAGCAAAGCCAAGTCCTGGAGGTTCCTATGATCTGTGAACACTGTGACTTGATGTTTTGCCCCCAATAAATGATGCCGCCAGACTTGAAAGGCATCCTTGATGGCCAACAGTTCCTTCTCGGTCATAGTGTAGTGGCTTTCCGCAGGGGAGAATTTCCGAGAATGAAAAGCCACAGGATGGAGTTGACCAGAAGAAGGACAATGTTGGGACAACACGGCGCCCAAGGCAAACAAAGACGCATCTGCCTCCACAATGAAAGGGTGTTCCGGGTCTGGGTGCTTCAGAACGGGGGCAGTAGTAAATGCTGATTTCAATGCATCAAAAGCTGCTTGATGGTCCGCCAACCACAAAAAAGGTACACTAGGGCTAGTCAAGGCTGTAAGTGGTGCTACAAGAGTAGAAAAATCCTGAATAAACCGTCGATAGAAGTTCGAGAAACCCAGGAATGACTGTACAGCCTTAAGGGTCCTGGGTCTTGGCCACCCTAACAGAGCTCAAACTTTGGACTGGTTCATGGCCTGGAGTGATAAAGAATCCTAGAAATTCCACGTTGTCGGTATGGAATTGACACTTCTCGGGCTTAGCAAAAAGAGAGAAACGGCGAAGGCGAGACAATACCTCTTGAACATGTGTCCTTCATAGAATGAGAAAAAATGAGAATGTCGTCGAGGGAGACTGCGACACAGACATCTAGTAGGTCATTAAAAACCTAATTCATAAAGCGCTGGAATGTGGCAGCGGCGTTGCACAGCCCGAATGGCATGACCACATATTCAAACAGGCCGTATCGTGAACAGAAGGCCGTTTTCCATTCGTCACCGGGGCGAATCCTGATCAAATTATATGCACCCCGTAGATCAAGCTTGGTAAATACCGTAGCATGGCTTAGACGATCCAATAACGGAGTGATCAATGGTATCGGGTACCGATTCTTTATGGTGATGGAGCTTAAGCGGCGGTAATCCACCCAAGGGCGCAAGTCTCCTTCTTTTTTGGGAACAAAGAAAATGGGACTCGCCGCCGGGGAAGTGGAAGGCCGAATGTGACCGATCTTCAGGGCCTTCTGAATATATTCCTTTAGAGCATTCTCTTCTGAGGGGGACAAAGAGTAGATACGACCTGAGGGAATAACGGAATCGGGGACTAAATCAATAGGACAGTCATAGGGCTGATGTGGGGGAAGAACTTCGGAAGATCCCTGGTCAAAAACAGACTGAAAGTCCTGGTATTCAACAGGAACACCAGTTGTAACTGCCCCCACTAAGTGTGAATCGGTGGGATATGGGGTGTCATCACTCAAGGTCAGTTGAGCGATGGCCCCCAAAGCCATCGGTGAAGATTTAATCCCCTCAGGTGCGGTGAGGCAATCATTCTGACACAACTCTGACTCGAAATGGACTTGCCCAGTCTTCCAGTTAATCAAGGGGTTGTGTTCTTTCAGCCATTGAATGCCTAATATCACACCAAACTGTGGCATTGCAATTAGATCAAACGTGATTGTTTCCTGGTGGACGTTGTATATGTGTAACGTGAGTGGAGCTGTCTGTTGCCTGATTGGGCCAGAAATCAGTGCAGTGCCATCTACTGCCTGCACGGGTTCAGGATGATGTTTGTTGACCAGGGGCAGATTCAGAGACTCGGCTAGCTTGATATCCACATAATTGCCCGTGGCACCTGAATCTATTATGATGGATACTGAGTGGACAATGCCCGGTGTGGTTGTTAATGTAGCCTGTACAACCACTGGTCTGACATGACCAAAGGCAGGTACGGTTTCCGAGAGCGCAGGAGAAATGCTCGACCTAGCCCTCGGACCTAGGTTCGAGCAATCCGAAAAACCAGGTTCTTTAGCTTCGGACGTCGTGGACAGGTTTTTACAAAATGTCCATTTAATCCACAGTAATAGCATGCATTGTCGGTTTTTCGTTGCTCCCTTTCTAATGGTGAAATTGGGCTCCGAATACCCCCTATCTGCATAGGCTCCCCACCTGTTTCTGGGGAAGGGGACACAGGAACCGTGTTAGAAAACCCAGTCTCAGATCGGCGTTCATAACGTCTTGCATCAATCTGTAGGGCGAGGTCTACTAGTTCAGTATGTTGAGTGGGTAAAGAGGGAACAACCGCCATAGCATCCTTCATGGAATTACTTAAACCCCCGTAGAACACCACTGCCTTCTTTGTATCGGGCCATGAAGTCTCAACAGCCAACTGATTGAATTTGGTGATGTATTCAATTAATGTACCTTTCCCCTGGATTAGGTCTAGTAACTCGAGATCCCGAGACTGGGCCTTATGTCGTGTGTCAAATACATGAGACATTTCAGTCATGAGAAACTCCAAATCATAAAGGGCCGGACTGTTGGTTTCAAGTAGTGGGTTGACCCATGCTGCAGCAGTGCCAGCTAAATGAGACAGGGTGAATGCAGACTTAGTGGTGGAATCAGGAAAGGCATGTGGTCTACAGAGGAAATGTAACTTACATTGATTTAGAAAAAACGTGCGAAACCTCCTGGGGTCTCCATGAAATCTCTCCGGGGCTGCTAGTGGAAAAGGATTGGGCATGATTACGGGGACCTGTGGTGAAGCGGCTGGGGCTACAGGCTGAATCACCGGGGTTTGGGCCACGGCATCCCCAAATTCTGCATTAGCGGGTATTGGGTGCTGGCCACTTTGGATGGAATCTAGGCGCTGGTGTATACCCGTATTGACGGCCGCCATGTCTGCTCTTAATACTGTAATTGCTTGTACCAACGCAGCCACGGGGTCGTCGGCTGCAGCCTCTAGACTCATCACAAACACACTGGCTTCACAGTCTGTCAGACTTGCTGTGTCATGAAGAGTAATAGGGCCTCTGTCCCCAAGTTCCCCACAGAGAGATAACAATATACTTTCTGTGCGAGCCTTGAAGCTACAGGTGTTGGTGTTGTTCAACAGGAACCAGGCGCAACCGCAGACCCCAAGGCTGTGGGTAGGAAGCCAAGTATTAACACAAACAGTTACAGTATAAGTATGAAAACAGGCACACTCTAAATACCCAAAGATCTTACCTAAACCCGATAAGGGATTGGCTGGGATCGGGAGTGGTGGTGCAAGGGTGCGCGCAGACAGTCCCTGAAGCCTGGTAATGCTGGCTGTCAACACCTGGATGTCTCTTGGCACTTGGTATGAAACGATGCTTGAGCGTGACTTTAACAGATGGGGCGAGGCAAAGGCAAATCCAATATGCAGTCCGAGGTTCGATTCCGAGTGTTCATGAAAGGTGAACAAAGCAAGAGGAAGATCCAAAGGCAGTCCAAAGTTCGTAATCCAAAGGTCAGTATTCCGTGTATCTGTGCCAAACAAGTAGTGGTGCCAAAGGTTGAATGAGGAAGCAGTCCGTGATCCGTGATCCGTGAGCCGAGGTCGAGTACCGTGAAACTTGAATACTGAGACGAGACGCTGAACAGTGTTACGGGAAACAGCTGTGAAGCAACAAGCTATTCGAATAACCCGGCTTTACGTGTGGCTGCCGATCACGTGAGCGGATGACAAGTCACATGATCGGGAAAGCATCCCATATCCAGGAAGCGAACACGGTCAGCGGCGTCTGCCTGCTCGCAACCTCCAAGGAAGCTGCCAATGGAAGCGAGGAACGTAGTGAAGGCGGGCGCCACCCCGGCCTTGCAACATGGAGCGCCCACGCTTCCCTTGCACCACAGGTAGCCTAGAACCCTGAACTAATTGTGACTTTGGAAACTTAGCGCTATTACCGGTCGAGGAGGTATCGTGAGAGGTGATTTTACTCCTGGTATTGGGTTGTGTGACCTGTTTGGAATTCCTCTTGCGCATGACAAATACTAATGTTGTATATGTTGGCCCCAGGGAATGCCCAACAGAAAGTCAAGACCCAATCCACTTAGCATTGAAAAGTAGCTGGAGCCCAATGGAGAAAAAGGGTAGGACTGCGAATTGGAAGAATCCTTCTGATGTTGAAAATGCAGTCTTTCATATTGGCATTGTCATCAAGGGGATCCTGGCACATGGGTTTATGAGAACTAGTGTTGAAATGAATCTTGCATATTCCAGGGTTTCCACAAATTCATCTATCCAGGGCATAGGATAGACATTAAATGTTGAGATTTCATTTAGTCACTGAAAATCAATACAAAACTGCCAGCTATTATCAGGTGTTGGCGCCAGGATGTTTAAGGTACTCATGGTGGCAACAGTAAAGACAGACACAAGTGATCACAGTTCAAGGGAGTTTATTAAACTGCAAAAGTGGGTGAGATAAACGCCTAATCTAAACCTAAATCTAAGATGGGAGCAAGCTTCGACCATCAAATGAAAATAAGGGAGTCCTTGTGGCATCTTGACAAATCAAAAAGGGCCTATACTAAAAAAACTATTCCCAAACCTTACAACTACTTTTAAGAGCGTGTCGTATAGGATTCTTAAGAAAGAAAGAAGAAAGAAAGAAGTGTTCACGAATAATATGTCAGGATGGAGTAGTGGATTCACCCTTCCCCATATTTTGAGCACGGGATAAGGTGGTTGACCGATGGTTTTGGTCCTCTGTGAAATTTAATTGACACCCTGATTTGACCCTTTCGTACCTCTAAGTATAGCTGGGCTACTTATGCATCTTGCCCTACTTGTGGACTGACAAATCGGGTTTTTCTCCACTATCAATTTCCCCTGTTTTCTGTGTACTATTAATATGCATCTTTGGGAGAATCTAATTTGGTCCTGCCCTGACTAAATTCAATTTAGCCTATTACATTTAACTTGTTAGACACCCAGCTTTAAGCAGGGTTACCAGTCAGCCTTTGCTGAAACTTGGGGACCAAACAATTGGCCAGTACATTCTTTCTATTTGTGTTGTACAAATATTGAACAACACGTTGACATAAATGCAAACACTTTTTTCACTTTCCCATTGTGCACAAATGTTTCTTGCACACCCAGTTGATACTAACTCACTTACTGTGTGATTATTGAACAGCGAGAGTATTCACTGGGAAATCATTGTTCCACATATTGTATTTAGGTCTTATTTCTCTGTTTACAAACTAGCCAGTTATGGTTCATGATCTTTTGGTTAAAAAATTAAAAAAGAATAACATGAACAATGAAAAAATCGAATTGAATAATGACTGAGAATGAGGGATTTGTGCCTTTTTCTGCCAGATTATGCATATAAAGAATATTTGGCTTACTATTTGAAGCTCCACTTTGAAATAATCATATTAGAATCATGCAGACACTCCGACATTAGGATAGTGTTAAGAATTACATCTCTGGTTGGAGCCCTTTCTGTTCTCCATGGTGCTTTGAGCACAGCACCCTTCTAGAGCTTCCCCAGCACGAGACGACTTTATCAATCGTGCTTTTCTCAATCACCTGTTGGTCAAACACTTTTGATTGTACCGAGGATTTTGCAAGACCCCTGTGTGACCACCTTGACCGTTCCTTTGCAGCCTTTTCAAGGCCTTCTGCTATTAGCAGTTTCAACAAACACGGGATTGACCAGTCTTTTGAGTAAGCACCCACATGATGCCAGACCCTCTGCATCTGGTCTCCCCTTTATTCTCACAGTTCTTTGAACTTCTCTTAAGTTGGTACTTTGCAGCTTTCGTTCAACACAGTTCGGTTTGTTTTTTCGGTTCTCCCCTTGCCTCACCGGCTGTAATGAACCGCTTGACTTTTCAGAATATCTGCAGTCACAGCTGGTACCACTGTAGCAGGCACCTCCCTCAGTCCTGCTTATCAGCGTAGGCACGCTCTGTGTATCGTTGACATCTGCGGCAACACACTTGAGCTATTGTCCGTGGTCTTACGATTCCTTCTCCAAAGTTTTCGCATGTCTAGTTCAAAAAGCGCAAGGTTGCGTCTCTCCTTGTCAGCCTCTCAATATTCACTGTTTTTTTTCCTCTGCTTGAACTGCCATGCCTGTATAGCTGTCTCATCATGCGGTCTGCCTTGATTATAGAGTGCTTTTGTGATCCACTTTTTATCCCTGTGGGGAAGGGAAAGGGCAGTGAGGCGTGTGTGATTCTGGACAATTGCCTAACCATGCCTGACCCTTGTATTGGGACATGTTAGATAAATGGCTCGGGTGTTAGTCCATTGTCTGTGGTGTGCAAAATTGTCTGTGTTGGAAAAGGGGGGCAGTGGTTTGGAATATCCTATGTTGTAGGAGACGGAAAAGGTCTTGAAGAAGGGGGATACTGCATCTCACCCATCGGTGTCCCACTTACACTACCCAGGGACCCCTCCATCCAGGTAATTCTCCCTCACTGGTCCACCCCCAGGACCTGGATCCAATAGCCATGGCCATGTCCTGGCCACCTGGATGACAGATCCCTGGGGACTAGATAGGGAGACACCTTCAGGTTTCTCACAGATGCGAGAGGACCACTCATTGTAGGATCGTTCATCCAACATTTTCTTGCCATCTTCCCTGCCAATCTTTTTTATGACCTCTGACAGATGGTATGATTTTAGTCTGCACACTTCCAGGTAGAGTTTGGGTATTGTGTACTAGCCCATCTAGACTTCCTGGAGACATAGAAGACACATCCAGATTTCTCACCTGTAATTTTTCCAGTTTTATGTGACTGGAGGTAGGAAGACCTGAAAGAAATAATATTCGATGAACTAGAGAACGGAGCCTCACATGTATTGCTCTCATTGAGAACCACAATTGTGTTCAACATGCACACCTATTGATGATGTTTATGTATTTGGATAAATGTTAAATAGCACAATAGTGCTTTTGGGACAATTTAAGGTGCAGAGGAGATAACAGTCAACCCTGGCATATGGGTTGTAAAATATACGAAAACAAAGTAAGTTCGTAATAGAGGAACTCCCGTCCCCTGCACACTTTCACTAGCTCAAATAGAGCCCAATTATTAATATGACTTAGATACACTCAATATGTGTGTACATACTTTGCAATACATATTATTTAGTTTAAAGCACAAAAAAACATTATTTTGGTATTCAATGAAGAACCTCCACACATAAATTGTAGGTGTTTCCAGTTTCTTTAATTTTCAATAATTCATAGTTGGCCCAACGCATTTCTAGAAGTTCATCTCTTCTTCAGGGGCATATTGAACAAAATGTATCACATCTAAAGGGAACCTTCAACAAAACATGTAATTATCTATATGATAATATATATTCAAAGTCAATCATAATTCAATATATTGTATTCACATGCATTCTCATCAGGAAAGAACCCAATGTACTGCTGGCTTAGGTAAATATCATTAAAGTAAACATATTCACTCAGTTATTCAACTATAAAGTTGTTCGGTCTATTCTATCCTCGACAATCAGGTGTGTCCAACAATCAATATACCAAATTCAAAGTTTCAAGTAGTAGATATTCTATATATTTTTTTTAAAAAGGCATTCAAGGGTCTGCCCGCCAAATGGCGGTGTAATAGAGGCATTCAAGTAGGAGATATCATTGTCATTGTCGGTAGTTGACAAGAGAAAGAAAGGTCAATTCATAAATGGAGGGCTATTAATCAATGATTATTCATGTTGAGAGATATGAGGCGGACTGTATCTTTACAAAAGAATATTAGTCTCAAAAGGTTTTTGTGCTTACCCTTATGGTAAGGATAGTAGTCACCGTGAAGGTAGGATGGCAACACTCTCTACCCGGAGGATCCGGCAGAACGTGAGATGCTGTGACTTCTCAGTCGTCTGGGTTGTACTCTAATGTTTAAAATGTGTAAAAAAAGGGGCGTTAGAGCCCGATCGTGTAGTTTAAGGAAGCAAGGTGGTGCAGAGGAGTATCTGCTTACCGTCTCAGTCCGGCAAGAAAGGAGAAATGGCGTGTCCGTTCCCGTGCTCGTAGTAAGAGTACCGGGCGGCACACTGAAATAATGGCGCTTAACTATGACATCACTGCGTAGTGGCATCAGGTGATGTCACTATTGTAAACAAAAAATCAGGAAGAGTAGTGTACGTTAGTGGCGAGTGCAACAAAACATACGAAGGAAAAAATGTATTAAGAATGTATGGAAGTGATCAAGTTCTGAAAAGTAGGTAAGACGTCAGAGCGGACGGACGTCTTGGGATAGAAAGATCCCTTAGAAACATAAGAGCAGAGTTGGAATAGTTTTCGAGTGGTAATAGTGTTCATGGGTGTTCATAAGAGTAGGTCTCAAATGGCATTACAGTAAGGTAGATGTTAAACAACAGTAAAAAACCTACTAGTGGTTCTGGGAAATGTGTTTGTGTAGGTACCAATGTTTCACCTGTACAAAAGTTTAGAAAAAACATACTTGTAGTCCTTTGCAACGGTACTGCTTAAAGCAGGTGTACTCCTTTAAAAGTCCATTCGTGCTCACACTTTCTGATTCAACTCGCCTGTTGTTTTGAGGCTTACAGTCTACATCACCCTGATTTAATGGAAACCTTTGTATATATGTACAATATGCATGGGTACATATATCATTACATACAATGTTCTACATTGAACGTCTGTCTCAATGATGGTAGAATTACACTCTAATGAGTAACCAGTTCACCTTTGTTACATTGGAAAATTTGTATCATTCGTTTTTTTTGAAGTAACTTACATAAGTGTATATTGGACTAAATTTGGTTAGTACATTGGGTATTTCACAAGAATGGACCTAAGTAAAAGTCTTTGTTTAAGCCTAATGGAGTCATGGCATCCAATGTATGGATCCAGAATAATTCACTTTGTGCCAATCGTTTGGCTAACTCTCCCCCTCTTGGGGCTGTTCGAAGCACCTCTAGTACAACCAGTCTCAATTGAGATATATTATTTCCATTTTCTTTGAAGTGTCTAGCAACTGGGGATTTAATGTTGCCAGCCCGTATATTGGATTTATGTTCCGTCCATTTCTCACATGCTTTGTGGGTGGTCCTGCCCTCGTAATATTTTCCACATGGACACTTTAATCCGTAGATCACATTTTTACTTTCACAAGTGGCAAAGTCCTTTAGCATTATTTTTTTACCGCTATTAGGGTGTCTTATGTGGTCCCCTTTGATGAGGTTGGAGCAGTGTTGGCAGTTGAGGCAGGCATGTGTTCCCATCTTCTGTTTTCTGAATGTGGTTTGGGTTGGTTTCTTCATTCTTTCTGCCCTAATTAGACTATCTTTAAAGTTTTTGCCCCTTTTATAGGCTAACATGGGTGGGTCGGGGAATAATCTGGTCAGATTTGGATCTGATTTTATCAGATCCCAGTTTTTGTTGATTATTCTCTTGATTTGGAAACTTTGGCTGGAGTAATTTAAGGTGCGAATGAGTCTCGTTGTGTTTTTCTTGGGTTTGTCCTGAAGTAAATCTTCTCTGGTGATAGTGTTAGTTCGTACTAATGCTTTGTCAATTATTTCCGTTTGAAATCCTCTTTTCTTAAATCTGTCTTTCATGATTTCTTGTTCTGTTAGTAATTCTGTACGATCTGATGTGATTTTTTTCAACCGAAGAAATTGAGAAAAGGGTAGATTGTCTTTCAGATGGAGAGGGTGAAAGCTACCGAAGTGTAGGACACTATTGACGTCTGTTGGTTTTCTGTAAATTCTCGTGTAAAATTCTGTGTCTCTTCTTTCAACTTGTACGTCCAGAAAAAATACTCCAGGTGTTCCAATTTCTAATGTAAAGGTGATGTTCTCATGGCAGTTGTTTATGTAAGAGAGGAACTCTTTTAATTCATCGGTGGTCCCTTGCCAGATCCCGAAGATGTCATCTATGAAACGTTTCCAGAATTTGATTTTGCTTTTCCAAGGTTCTTTGTTCAAAATATGATGGTGTTCAAAATGAAACATGAAGATATTTGCATAGGATGGGGCTACCGAAGAACCCATTGATGTACCGGATATTTGAAGATAATATTTGCTGTCAAATCTGAAGTAATTGTTATACAGGATGATCCTAATCAGTTCTATTGCAAAGACCTTGTTGATGAGTGTAGAATAATGCCTGAGGAGAAACCATTCCAGGGCCTCTATAACTGCTTGGTGGGGTATTGATGTATATAAGCTATTCACATCCAGTGTGAATAGTATTAGATCCGTTTCATCAGTTCTTATTTCCCTTAGTAACCATAAGAAATGTGCAGTATCTTTTAAGTAGGTAGTGGTTTTTTGTACCAATGGTTGAAGAGCCTTATCTAAATAGATGGCAAGTGGATGAAAAATACTTTCGGTACCAGCTATTATTGGTCGAAAGGGCGGCTGTCTGAGATTTTTATGCACCTTAAGAAGTGCGTAGAAAACCGGCGTAATAGGAAATCTTTTAATGAGAAAATCTCTTGTGGACTCAGTAATCCAATCTTCGTCGTGAGCTTTGTCTATTGTTTCTTTGATCATGGTGCTGATAGACATGAATGGGTCATTATCCAGGACGATGTAAGTATGTTGATCTTGTAGAAGTCTGAGGCAGCCATCTTTGTAAAAGTTTGTGTCCATCAGGACAAAAGCTCCACCTTTGTCCGCTGGTTTAAGTGTGACCGTGATATCCTCTGATAATTCCTTAATGAGTTTTAATAGATGACTCCTTATGTTCATCTTCATAGTATTACTGTATTTTTGACGACTGATTTTTTTTTTTCATGGTTTTTAAGTTGAACAGATTAATGACAGGGTGATTGACCTGAGGGTGGAATGTACTTTTATTCTTCATCTCCAAATAGTCAGATTTGGGTTTTTGTCCTCCTAAGTCTGGTAGACCATCAAAGAATACTTTGAGCTCCATTTTTCTGATCAATTTGAAGAGATTAACTTCTTCCTCAAAGACACTGGAGTTGTTAGTGGGAATAAAGAAATCCCTAAATTCAATGTGTCCATCTGACTTTTAGTGAGAATTTTGTTGGAGATATTCAGAATTATAGAATCTGTTATTTGTTCCTTTGTCTTTGTTTTTTTTTTCCCTCTGCGGGTTGGTCTCCTCCTAAAAAAGGTATATCCGGTGTCGGGGTAGTTGATGGTCCTGGTGGTGTTGGTACTGTTCTTTCTGGTATGTCCGGTCTTCTAGGGCTTGTTGGTGGATTTCTTTCGGTGTTGTCCCTTTCTCCACTGGTAGCTTTACTGCCGTCTGTACTGTTGGCTGGTCCCTGCGGTCTTGCAAGAAGGATTGTCCCTGTGAAAGCGGGAGAGTAGGAGCGGGGCATTCACCTGACTTGCGGGCTCCCAGGACCTTTCCTCTGGACCAAAACCCACCCAGTCTATCAAGTAGTGAAGACGACCCCTGTGCATACGAGAGCCAAGTATGCTGTTGACCTCATATTCATCGGTAGAACCTCTCATAAGAGGGGAAGGAGGTATGACAATGCATGTTGCAGGGGGACAAGGTTTCAGGAGGGAGGTGTGGAATATAGGATGGATACGCCAGGCAGCCAGCAAGGAAACGTGATAGGATACAAGATTAATCACCTGGAGGATGCTGTAGGGTCCAGCAAAGCGAGGAAGCATTTTTACAACAACCAGGAATAGGCAGATGTCTGGTAGAAAGTCAAACACGGTCACCAACATCATAATCAGGGGATGGAAAACGTTTCTTCTCTGCTGCCAGGCGCATCGTCTCCTGTGCTTCCCTAAGATCAACCAATGTCTGACTATGGATGAGCCTGAGTTCCCTCAGACAAGAAGAGACAGCAGGAGTCTGAACAGGAGATTGGGATATCTCAGGGAAGGGCAGGACTCAAGGATGCTGAACATAGAGGGAAAACAAGAAGAGTCAGCAGGAGTCTGAACAGGAGGTGGGATATCTCAGGAAAGGGCAGGACTCAAGGATGCTGAACATAGAGGGAAAAAAAGGGGAAAAACCAGTAGAGGAATGGGGGGCATTATTATATGCGAATTTCACTATGTGGAGGACATGATACCAGGAGTGTTGATGCTGTAATGATAGGCAACGTAAGTACTGTTCCATGGTTTGCCCATCTGTTTCTGGGTGGTAGGATGAAGAAAAGCGTGTGTCTATCCTCAATAAATCAGTAAGGGAACGCCAGAAACATGAGGTAAACTGGGAACCTTGTTCTGACACAATGACTGAGGGCAAACCGAAAAGGCAGAACACGTGACGTAAAAACAACCCTGCAAGAACAGCTGCTGTAGGAATACCGGTACAGGGTACAAAACGGGCCATTTTTGTGAACGAGTCAACTACCACCCATACTGTGTCAAAACCGTTCACCCTGGGCAAGTCCGTGATGAAATCTACAGTTATGGTGTGCCAGGGTCTGGGGTGCAGTTGCAAGGACTGTAGTAAACCAAGGGGGCGTCCCTTTTCGATTTTTGCATTGTGCGCATACTGAACAAGAACTGACATAAGCGTTGGTGTCCCTGCGCATAGAGGGCCACCAGCACCAGCGTTGGAGCAGAGACAGAATACGTTTCTGTCCAGGATGTCCGTTAATGACCGCATTATCAGACCATTCTAATGCTTGGGCATGGGTGTCAGGGTTGGGCAGAAACAGTTTATTGTTCATTAAAGGCAACCCATCGTGTACAGCTATATCCCAATCGTTAATTTGTTCTGGATGACTGGTAGCCCAGTGATGTACTGAAGACAATAGATCAGTGGACGGGGTGCAAAGGCAGATCACATGCTTAGTGTCGAGTAGAGTGACAGGGAATACAGGCAAGAAAGACCGCCCGGGATATGAGACAAGGCATCTGCCTTACCGTGTGCAACCCCGGGTCGGTATCGTATGACGAAATCATAGGCAGAAAAGAATAGATGCCAGCGTACCTAGCAGCTGTTGTTACATCGGAAAGATGCTAGGTCTTGAAGGTTTTGGTGGTCAGTGTGCACAGTGACTTGATATTTAGCACCCAGGAGATGGAGTCTCCACACCTGAAGGGCGTCTTTTACTGCCAACAGTTCCTTCTCAGTCACTGTGTAGTGACTTCCAGCAGAGGAAAATTTGCGGGAGTGGTAGGCCACCGGATGCAATAGACCCGTGTTGGTACAGACTTGGGACAAGACCGCGCCTAAAGCATAAGAGGAGGCATCAGCCTCGATGAAATAGGGGAATTCCGGATTCGGGTGTTGCAGTAACGGAGCCGTAGTAAAGGCTGTTTTGAGAGCAAGGAATGCTTCCTGCTGCAACGAGGTCCAGACAAAAGGGAAATGAGGACTGGTGAGTTTAGTCAACGGAGCCGCTATTGCTGAAAACCCAGATATGAATTGCCAGTAAAAGGTGGCGAAACCAAGGAAGAGACTGGAGTGCTTTTACTGTAGTCGGGACGGGCCAATCAAGAACAGCGCAGATTTTAGTGTGATTCATGGACAACCCTCCAGGACTGATGTGAAAACCCAGAAAGTCCATCTCCTGTGCGTGGAACAAACATTTCTCTGGTTTGGCAAACAAAGCATTAGAACCGAGATGGGTAAGGACTTCCCTGACGTGTCCTACATGCTCATCAATAGTAAGCGAAAAAATCAGAATGTCGTCCAAGTAAGCAATGACAAAGGCGTCCAAGATATCATGAAAAATATCATCCATGAAATGTTGGAAAGTAGCCGGGCTGTTGCAAAGCCCAAAGGGCATGACTGTGTATTCAAACAACCCATGCCGTGTACAAGAGGCTGTTTTCCACTCATCACATTTTCTAACACGGATCAGGTTATGTGCACCCCGCAGATCCAATTTTGTAAAGACTGTGGCATGGGTCAACCGGTCAAGCAATGGGGCGATAAGTGGAATGGGGGAGCGGTTCTTTATGGTGATATGGTTCAGCCACCTGTAATCTATGCAGAGGCGGAGATCACCTTCTCTCTTGGGGACAAAAAAAATGAGGCTGGCCGCCGGGGATTTGGAAGGTCTTATGTGACCTAAACGGCATGAATGCAGCAGGTTTTCCTTCAAGGTTTGGTCTTCAGAGGGTGACAAAGAATAAATGAGTCCACAATGCACGACTTCCCCAGGGACTACATCGATGGGACAATCGTAGGGCCTATGTGGGGGTAGATGTTCTGCACAACCCTTATCGAAAACCTCTAGAAAATCGTGATACACCGGGGGTATGTTAGTGGGAACAACTCCTATCACGTGTCCCGGTGGT
Organism: Ambystoma mexicanum; assembly: GCF_040938575.1. Classification (NCBI taxonomy): domain Eukaryota; kingdom Metazoa; phylum Chordata; class Amphibia; order Caudata; family Ambystomatidae; genus Ambystoma; species Ambystoma mexicanum. The sequence continues at coordinate 401,128,473 of NC_090928.1, read as the reverse complement.
TCGAGATTCATGGACTGAGGTTCTTTCAAAGATAACTGAGCTAAAGTACCCAAGACCTGGGTTGGGGATACAATGTCAGAGATGGCAAGGAGAGAGTTGCCCTGTCGTGTTGCCCTGTTGGGCCGACTCAAAGACACCAAGACCCCGGGACCAGTCAATGGCAGGATTATGTATCCGTAACCAAGGGATACCAAGGATAAGCACGAACTGAGGGGTGGTTATCAAATCAAAGGAAATGGTTTCAGCATGTACAGGTTCAGGGTGTTTCTTATTTTGTACAGGAAGGTTCAGAGAGGTGGCCAAGATATATCAACGTAATTCCCTGTGGCTCCAGAATCAATGACCAATTGGACGTGGTGCTTAATGTTGTCTGTAGAATACAACAAGCCATGATCAATACAGGATTAGTAGAGCCAGGTGTCGAAAAAAGGTTGCGCAGGGGGTCAGAAATGGGCTTGTCTGTTCCCCTGTCTCTGTTCCCCGAGCCTTCTGAAAACACAACGTCTTGGGTTTAGGGCGTCTTGGGCATTCCTTAATGTAGTGTCTGCCCAAACCACAGTAAAAACAAGATTTGGTCTGCCTTCGCCTTTCTCTTTCTATAGGTGTGATTAGACTGCGTATTCCACCTATTTGCATCGGCTCACTAGAAGAGGTGGAAGCAGGGGCAGCAGGGGAAAAAGAGAGATGTGTTCCCTTGAGGCCTTCTGCTCTTCGTTCTGATCGTCGAGCATCAACCTGAAGGGCTAGATCGCTGAGTTCGGGGTACTGAGCCGGCAACATGGGAACCACGGCCAGGCCATCCTTCATATGATCGTTAAGACCCCTATAGAAAACTACGGCCTTCTTATTTTTCAGGCCAAGAAGTTTCAACAGATAATTGGTTAAACCATGTGATGTATTCAATCAGAGCGGTTTTCCCCTGAGCCAACTCAAGGAGTTCCAAATTGTGGGTCTGTGATTTATGATGCGTCTCAAAGACTCTAGTCATTTCAGCGAGTAACAAATCAAAATCGCATAGAATTGGGCTATTACCTTCCAACAGAGGATTAGCCCAGGTTGCTGCTATGCTGCTAGGTGTGACATGGAAAAGCCTGCGGACGACAAATAAAGTGTAGTTTGCACTGATTCAGGAATGTGAATGTGCACAACTTTCGGGGTTCACCCTGGAATTTTTCCAGAGCGCCTAGCAGGAATGGAGTGGGTACATAGACTGGAGTGGGATGGGCAAACCCAGTGGGTGGACGGGCTGGACAGTTGGTTCCTGGAACCCAGGGTCTGGGGGCAATGCATGACGCTCGCTCTGTATGGTGTCTAAACACTGGTGTATGGCCGCCGTCGCGGCTGACATGTCATCCCTCAGGGTGGTTATAGCCTGGACCAGAGCAGTCACCGGGTCCCCGGTGGTGGTATCCATAATCCATTGGAATAAGGCTTCTCAGTCTGTCAAGAACTGAGTCCACGTAGATTAAGTATACCCCCGTCCCCAAGCACCAGTCAGAGAGAGACAAATGGACTCACTGACCGGGTATTGAGGCCACAGGTGGCAGGAACAGTAAACTCCAGGTCCCAGGTGGCTGCAAGGAAAAAACAGGCAGGTTAGACTTAAACAAACAATCTTGGTTTGCGTTGTGTCCCAATGTTGAAACTATAAAGGCACCTACCAATATGGAGACTGGAGGAAGAAATGGAAGACACTGATCCCCTCCTTGTGTCTATGAGAAGTCGTGGTGGAGACTACTATCAAGCAGCCGGATAGATGCTTAAGCAAGACAACAATGAGGTGCCACCATAGAGGATGGGTAGGGCTCCTGATGGGGAAAAGGATTGGACAGAGGTAGGGTCAAACAGGGTTTAAGATCCAGAGTGTCAGTTTCAAAAACAAGATCCAAAGCAGTCCTCAATCCAAGAGCCAAGGTCAGAGCAGTTTGTGGTAAATATCAAATTAGGCGCCACATCCAAAAGGGGAATCCAGATAGCAAATTCAAGAAACGTTGCCAGGTCCGTAATGCATGGTACAAGAAGCAAGAACAAAATGCCAAACGCTGCGGTAGAAAAACAGCTGAGAAGCGTTTAAACAGCGTACTTGCCATCTTTTAATGTTTCCGGCTGATTGTCAAGTGTGCACGTGATCGACGTGCAGGAAGGCCCACGTGATCAGAGAAATGTCAAGCCCCGCCCCCAAACACGTGATCGCTCAGGCCGTGTAGGATGTGCAACGGGGGCCCGGGGAGCCAGCTGTGGGGATGTCCATAAACGACATGGCAACTGCCAATGCCAGCTTTGCCACCAACGCCAGCCCGGGACCACGATACCCCAGGACAGCGCCCGCCGAGGGACACGAGTCTTCAAGGTCAGTGGGAATCTTAGGATGCCCCTACATGAGTGTGTCCTAGTGCTGGTACATGATGAAGGGTGTATGGCCTGACGGGGCACAGGGCAAGAGGGACGCACGACAATCGACTCTCAGGCACTACCTTTTCTTCTCTCATGATATGGAGGACATCCTGTGAGTTCCGACCATACACCATCTCAAACTGAGAGAATCCCGTTGCTGATTGGGGCATCATCTTCCAACCAGCAGAAAGAGCTAATGGGATTACATCATCCCAGTTCTTCCCATCCTCAGTGGCCAGTTTACTTAGGATGGGTTTGAGGGTTTGGTTAAACCTCTTCACTAATCCATCCCATGGGTTCCGATCATTAGCCATCTCAAACAGCGAGAATCCATAGATGATTGGGGCGTCTTCATCACAGCATAAAGTGCTTATGGGATTACATCATAACAGTTCTTCACATCATCGGTGGCCATTTTTCTTAGGATTGACTTCAGTGTTTGGTTGAACCTCTCCACTAGTCCATCGGTCCGAAAATGATCAACTAATATTATCACGGTCTTCATCTTAATGAGATATTTCTTTTCACCCATCAGCTTGGTCATGAAACTGCTGCCCTGTTCTTTAAATATTTCTATACAGAAGAACAGAATGAGTACCTTCAGTTTTGGTGTACAGATTTGGTGTTGTTTCTTTTTTTAGGGTAAAAGCCTCTGAATATCTGGTGGCGTAATCGAGGATCACAAGAGTGTACTTGTTGCACACTCTGGAGGGCTCCAGGGTCCTCACAATATCCATACCGACCAGGTCAAATGGAATCTCTATGACAGGCAAAGTTTGAAATGGGGCTCTGGGTGTATCATCTATCAATGTTTTTTGTTAGATCAGACAGACAGTGCAGAACTGCTTGATATGATCATATACGCCAGGCCGTAGAATTGGCTGAGTATGTTTTCCATGTCTTCTCTAGGCCTAGGTGTCCATCTGTCAGATTGGAGTGTGCAGACTCCTCTTGATTGACCCAATAAACTAAGCACTAAAAAGGTAGCTGGTGCCCCATGGAAGTCAATGGTAGAACTCTAACTTGGAAGAGTCCTTTTAATATTGAAAATGCATTCTTTCATATTGACATCTTCATCAAGGGTTACTTGCCAAATACGTTTGTGTGACTAGTATTGAAATAAATGCTGCATCTCTTAGGGTTTCCACAAGTTCATCTATATCTATCTGGGGCATAGGACAGGCATCTAATGTGGAGATTTCATTTAATCAATGAAAATCGAGACAAAAACTGTCAGCTATTATCAGGATTTGGCACCAATACAATTGAAAAGGACCACTCATTGTAGGATATTTCGATAACACATAGGTCAAACATTTTCTTGCGCTGTTTCTTACCAATGTTGTTTATGGCCTCCAGTAGGTGGTAGGGTTTTAGTCTGATCGCTCTTCCAGGTAGTGTTTGGATCTTATGTACAAGCCCACCTACCCTTCCTGGAGACATGTAGAACATATCCAGATTTATCCCCTGTAGTTTTGCCAGTTGTTTGTGACTGGAGGTATGTTGAACTGGATGAATTAATACTCCATGAACTTGAGAAGGAAGTCTCTCATGTATTGTTCTCATAGAGTGCCAGGAGCTGGGGATCACTGTTATTGCACTCTGCTGTTCGCGTGTTGACATGGTATGGCCGATATGGTTTTCTCCTATCAACCTTTTGGACTTTTATGTGAGGTGGGAGAAAACCTCCACTATGACATATTGTCCATGTTATCTCGCCAAAAATTTGTTCTGGGTTGTGGGGAGCATCATGAGGTTTTTTCCTTCTTGAAAAGTGCATAGCTTGGCTTCTCTATTGTGGGCTTTTTCCTGGTGGGCATGGGTACACTGAAGATAAGTTTGTACCAGACTTTGGACCATATCCACCTACTCTCTAGTGTTATTGTACCATGGGATGAATGAAGGTCTGTTGGCTCTCAGGCCCTTCCCACTCTTCTCTCATGATATCATGGACATCCTGTGGGTTCCTCCCATACACCAACTTAAAACAGAGAGAATCCCATAGATTACCGGGGCAGCTTCCTCACAACAACAAAAAGTTCTTAGGATTAAATTGTCCCAGTTCTTTCCATCAATGGTGAACATCTCTCCACTAGTCCATCAGTCTGAAAATGATCAACTGATGTTTTCAGGGTCTTTATCTTAATTAAGTATTTCTTTTCAACTATCAGCTTGGACATGAAACTGCTGCCCTGATCTGTGAATATTTCCACAGAGAAGCCTACTTGGGTTAAAAATGGAATGAGTACCCTGAAAACAGATTTGGTGTTGTTTCTTCTGAGGGGAAAGGCCTCTGAATACCTGGAGGCGTAATCAATGATTACAAGAGTGCATTTGTTCCCAACTGTAGAGGACTACAGAGGCCCCACAATATCCATGTCGACCTGGTAAACTGGAATCTCTATGACAGGCAAAGTTTGGAATGGCCTCTAGTTGCATCATCTTGCACGTGTTTATGGCAGATTGGACAGACAGTGCAGAATGGCTTGATATGTTCATATACTTCAATACCGTAGAATTGCCTGAGTACTATTAGAAAGCCTAGATACCCATCTGTCAGATTGGGGTGTGCTAACTCTATTAACTCCTCTGAAATGTCTGTGACTCCAAGAGCTGGTAATAATTTGTGCCTGCCCCCCTTGGGTTGAAGTCAACACTGTACAGGTGTTGGCTCTCAGCTTGGAGACCAAGTTCTTACAAGCTTTGCCGGAAGAAGGTCCAACTCTGGGCCTACATGAACTTCACTGATGCGGACCTAGACCTCCTAGGGGACAGGAATCTCACCTCTGTATCTTGTTCATTTTACCAAATCCGGCATAGGCCCTCTTGGTATTGTATCACTTGAATAAATGTCCTTTTACAAACCAGTTGGGCAATAGGTTAACTGGATTTTATACCGTAGGCAGGATTTCCTAGGTTAAAGAGGGTAACTTCACCTCCCCTCAATAGTCCCTATCAATGACTCCAACTCCAATATCCAGAGATTGGTTGTGGGCCAGTCCTGATTTTGTGGTGGTCCACGCCTCTGTTCCATTTGGTACTTCCAATCATAGGCTGGTGTTAACTAGGGTTTGCCCCTTTGACCTTGGGGGTTGCTCTAATGGGAACTTGGGCAGTCTTAGTAAGACACTCTAGACTTAACATCTCCTTTGGCTGTTGGTGACCTCTATATGAGGGCCTGAACAACCCCACAATGAAACCATGTGTCATATGGCCTCAAGAAAGAAATAACTATAAAAGTTGGTTCATGGGTTTTTAGTAGCATTTTTGAAGAGATGCTCACTAAGGACCATTCCTCTCTCTCTCATCTCCTGTGGGCTTTTCCCTCCATGGCCAAGGTATCCCTGAATACCAAGATGGTCACTATATAATGGTAACCCCTACTATCTATATTCTGCTGAGCTGTAAATGATAGACTAAAGGCAGCAACCTAATCTTTCTTGCTGTCGTGAATCTGTCTGAGGTGAGGAACGTAATTAGTTCAATACAGCCGCAGAACAGTAGACCGATGACAGAAAAATCCTTCCTCTCAAGAGCGTGGCTTGCAGGGTATAATATACCTGTCAGGCCAGGGGCTTGGGTGAAAAGTCAGGAGCAGCAACAGAGCTATGAGAAAAAAAACAATGTCACAATTCAGTAACAAGAACTCCGATGGTACAAGCCCCGCAACACCTCCCTTGGTAAGCCCACTCTTACCTGCTATGTGATGTGAGATAGCGGTGAACCTACTTTCCAGTGAAGACCATGTTAAAAGAAGGGATGATCAGAGTCCAGATTCCTTGGCAGTCCCAACAATCTAACCCGAACGGCACGAGGGCGCGTCTATTAATGTCCCAATAATCCAAATGAAAATGCAAGCAAACAGCAAAGCGTCCCAGGTAGTTCACCAAGATGAGTGGTACACTAGTAACAAGAGGAGAATCACAGAAGAGCGTCCAATGCAATCCACCAGTTACTTTGTCAGTAAGGAAAACAGCAGAGCATCCCAAGTAATCCAACAGTTTGTGACGCACACCCTTGGCTGATGAAAAAAGTACAACAAAGCGTCCAAAATCCTCCGTTGGACAGGTAGTGAAGACGTGAAGGGAAACAGTGTTGATGCCGTGAGAGAAAAAGGGGTAGGATAACAAGGTAAACAATAGCGGTCAATACTGGTGTATGCCGCAGAAGGAAAGCCGGGACCAATTGCCTTGAGAGGTTCCGGGCAGAACAAGATTATGAAACACAACGTTGCCAGATAAGGAGTATCCAAAAGCGGCGTTTATAGGAAGTCCGTAGAAAAGGGAGCTAGGAAGCGATTGAGGGCAGGGAAAATCGGCGTCACAAAGCAGAACAAGGGGAAGACCAAAAGCAGTCTGTTTGAATAATCCAAAAATCCAGATACCAGGAAAACAGGAGAAATACGTGCGTCTTAACGTGTAAGCAAAAAGCCAGTTAAGGAGCACCAGAGAAGCGTCCCATAGCAGTTCAAATAGACGCAGTATGGGAAAGACAGGAGACACATAACATGTGGGTCAAGTGATTGCTTCCATCCCGGAAATGCGGGGAATTGTAGTTTCTTCCCTGATCTCGACGCTGTGATAAACGCCACAGCAACTTCCAAGATTGCCTGGACAGGCGTCGGTTCAATGTAAGAGACCGGGTCATGACAGTACCCCACCGCAAAGGAGCCCTTCCCCGTGCACCATGGAAACGTTTCAGCCAAAATGAACATAACAGGCGGGGCACATGTAAATGGGAAGCGGGATCCCAGGCCTGCTCCCCTGGGCCGTAACCTTTCCAGTCTACCAGATAATACCTGACGCCATGGCGAAGGCGAGTGTGCAGGATAGAATGCACTTCGTACTCTTCTTCTCCCTGGACCATTACCAGATCCAGGGACATAGGAAGTCTAGTACCAGGTACACAGGGACGAAGCAGGGACACATGAAAAACAGGATGTATTCACCAGGAAGTAGGGATACCCACTCGGACAGCAACAGGATTAAGGAACTGCAGAACTTTGTAAGGACCCACATAACGAGGACGCAGCTTACACTTACCGTAAATAGATAAGTGTTTTGTGGATAACCAGGCTAGATCACCAGAATGGTAAATAGGGGCCAGGGATCGCTTTTTATCTGCCTGAGCCTTGGACAGTATCTGAGCCGTTCGTAATTGACCAGCAACCGCCAAATGCACAGATACCAGAGAATCCCGTATGGATTTAGCCAGTGGGACATGCTTCAAAGATGGTAAAACAAATGGAAGCATTCTAGGGTTTAACCCATATAAGGCACAGAAAGGGGAGCAACCCACTGATGAATGTCTTGAATTATTATATGCAAATTCAGTGGCTCCCAAAACCGATAACCAGTCGGCCTGATACTGCAGACATAAACACCGGAGATGTTGTTCCATGGTGGCATTTGTACACTCGTTTGCCCATCAGTCTGAGGGTGGTTAGCCGAAGAAAGACGTGCATCAACACCCAAAGAGGCGGCTAGGGCACGCCAATAACGATAAATGAACTGAGGTCCACGATCAGAAATCATTACAGAAGGGAGCCTAAAATTCCAAACCATGTGATCAAAAAACAAACTCACAACCTTTGTAGGGATACCCTGACATGGGATAAAGCGAGCCATTTTTGTGAACACGTCCACCACGACAAGAATGGTGGACATATTGTTGACCACTGGTAACTCCACCACAAAATCAAGAGTCACTGTATGCCAGGGATGCGGGGGTATTGGCATCTTCATCAACAAACCCACCGGTTTGCCTGGTTGTCTTTTGCATTGGACACATGTGGCACATCTAGAAACATACAGGTTGATATCTTCTTTAATTTTTGGCCACCAACGTTGCAAAAGGTTGTATGTCTTAGCTTGACCTGGGTGTGTGGCAAGTCGTGAATCATGAGATCATTCCAGGGCAAGAGTCCTGGAATGATTGTCAGGAAGGTATAACAACCCTTGAACGCAAGGCAGACCTGAATCAAGTTTTATGCTTAAAACATCCAGAAGGGTGGAATGATCCCAAACCCATTGTCTGAGACGACCCAAAAGGGAAGGGGAAACAGAACAAGCACAGATAACTGAGCCAGAGGGCAACAGAGAAGGCCGTGGTTTAGGCGTCTCTAGGTCGATGCCGATGAGCGACAGTGCGTCAGCTTTACCATGCAATGGACCAGGACGATAAGTGACCGTAAAGTCAAATAATGTAAAGAACAGGTGCCACCGTATTTGACGTGCATTAGTGCACTTTGCATGAGACAATGCTTGAAGATTACGGTTATCGGTGTAAACAACGACTGGATGTCGGGCCCCCAAAAAATGGTGTCACCATTCTTTAAATGCTGCTCTGAAGGCAAGCAGTTCTCATTCCATTATTGTGTATTTGCATTCTGCAGGAGATAGGGACCCAGAATAATAAGCCACCGGATGCAGGTGTCTCGTGGTGGGGCAAACTTGAGACAAAATGGCCCCAACTGCAATAGCTGAGGCGTCAGCTTCCACAATTAAAGGAAGAGAAGGGTTAGGGTGCTGTAGAACAGGTGAGGAAGTGAAGGCCTCCTTTAATGCCTGGAAGGCTAATTGTGTTTTTTGGTCTCAACAAAACGGGACAGAAGGATTGGCGTGGTGAGTAAGAGGGGCAGCAATCTCAGAAAAAGCGGCGATGAACCACCTATAGAAGTTGGAGAAGCCTAGAAATGATTGCAAGGCTTTAACCGTAGTACGAACAGGCCAATCCAGCTCTGCTTTCACTTTGGAAGAGCACATATGTACCCCTTTGGCAGATATCATAAACCCTAAGAATTCAACCGAGGGAGCATGGAAAACACATGTTTCCAATTTTGTAAACAAAGAATGTTCCCGAAGGCGTTGTAGGACAGAACCAACATGTCGTACATGATGCTGTAAAGTATTGGAGAAAATCAAGATGTCATCCAAATAAGCCACCATATAACAATCCAACATATCATGAAAGATGTCATTAATGGAGTGTTGAAAGGTGGCTGGGGCGTTGCACAACCCGAAAAGCCTGAACAGAATATTCGTATAGACCAAATTTGGTCTTGAATGCGGTCTTCCATTTGTCTCCCTGTCAAACCCTTACAAGATTATACACCCCCCTCAAATCGGGCTTGGTGAATATAGTGGAGGATGAGACCATATCCAATAGCTCCAAAATGAGAGGCAATGGATATTGTTTTTTTTATAGTAATCTTGTTAAGAACTATGTAGTCCACACAAGGGTGTAGATCCCCCTCCTTTTTGGGAACAAAAAATATCAGGGAAGCATCGGGAGAGCGAGAGTGTCTGATATGACCCAACCGTAAATCCTTATCTATGTATTCCCGCAAATGCTCTTCCTCTGTTTGGGTAAGGGAGTAAATGCGTCAGTGTGGAACAACAGCCCCAGGCACTAAGTCAATGGGGCAATCATAGCAATGATGCGGTGGGAGTTTTTCAGAAAGACCCTTGTTAAAATCATCTGCATAGATCAAATAATCCGAGGGTAACTCAGGAGTAGGGCTTTGTAACATGGCGCTTATTGATGTAATATTGGCCACCATAGCCAAACAGGGACACAACATAGCCGCTTCATGATTCCGAAGACATTATTTGGTACAAAATTCAGAAGAGAACTGGATGGTCTGTCGAGCCCAATCGATGGTAGGATTATGGGTTTTCAACAACGATAAGCCAAGTATGACCCCAAACTGGGGAGTCGACAATAGGTCAAAAGAAACCCATTCGGAGTGTCCCTCTGGAGTGGACATCATCACGGGACCCGTTTTTTCAGTGACCCATCCGGATACCAGACAGGAACCATCAACGGCCTGTACCTCTTCGGGTCTGGCCTTTGGAATTAGCAGCAAACCATGTTGATTAGCCAATTGAATATCCATAGAGTTGCCACTAGCACCAGAATCTATCATGACTGGACAAGAAAAGGATACATTGGCCAGAACAGAAGGGAGACTCATAAACAGGTAAATATGTGAAGACGGACAAAATCCACCCGAACCATCCATAGATAGACTCATCCTTCCGGTTCGGCTCAGGGACGAGTCTTGGCGTTTCCCGCCGTCTTTATTGATCTTTTCAGACATACATGAATGAAATGACCGGATTGGCCGCAATGGGCCTCATTACGAGTATGGAGGTAATGAAAAAGGAAGGCGGAATGGCATTACCGGCATTGTTAACGGGTCCGGGCCATTACGAGCCGACACCCAGCCAATACCACCACGACCATACTGTGCCCCTTCTTACCGGCATGCACGCGTACACGTGCCCCTTCACAGCGCCAATACCGGGATGCTGCTAACAGGAGGACATCACAAGTTAGGCAGGCATGAAATTAACGGCATCCCGAAGCCGGTAATTAGGGCCTGCACGACGGCGGCAATACAGGCATCACGGACCACCCGCAAATAGCAACCTGCAGTGCAGGCAACTGCCACAAGTGCACACAATCACCACAGGTGGAGTCAATGGAGCTTGTCCCAGTACAAAAGGAGTACACCCACACACCACACCCCTTCCCTCACCAAAATGATCCAACTAGCTGTTGCAATCATGGGGCTGGAGGACATGCCTGTACTGCTACAACAACAGCAACAATAGCAAAAACAACAACAAATACAGCTACAACAACAGGCAGCACACAGGAGACGCAGGAGGAGAAGGAGGGTGAGACAGTCTCAGCAAGTTCCACCACTGCTGCCAGTGGTACCACGTAGGCAGCCACCAATCCCTTGCATCAGACCCAGTCCATTAAATCTAACCCCTCAGCAGATCCACACCCTGTACCGGTTGGACCGGGACACCATCACCACCATAGTGGACATGGCACAGGAAAACATCGTCAGCCTGACAGAAATCCGCACTGCCATCCCCCCTCTACTAAAGGGTATACACGCATTTAACCGCAGTATTTTTCATCGCGTGTTTTTTCATCGCCGTTTTTATTTTGGAAAAAAACTCATCGTTTTTTTTGGGGGGGGTTAAAAAATGTAATATATGGTTGTGGGTGTAAGGGAATAAAAAAAAAGGGGGGCTTGAGGGGGTAACCCCCAAAAAAAAATGTAAAAAAAAAAAGTTTTTCGAAGAAAACAAACGGCGATGAAAAAACCCGCGATGAAAAATACTGCGGCAAAATAACGTAGAACCCTACTAAAGGTGGTGTCTGTGCTCCACTTTATGGCCACAGGCACCTACCATCACACAGTGGGGCAGCTGCATGGCATATCACAACCACTCTTGTCCCGCATGCTAACCCAAGTGCTTGATGCCCTCCTGAAGCATGCAGACATCCACATTTCCCTACCACGCACTGGCCAGGAGCTTGCTGACACCAAAGTAGGCTTCCATGCACTGGCAGGCATTCCCAATTGCGTTGGTGCCCTTGACTGCACCCATGTAGAATTGGTGGCCCCTCATGCCAATGAGGTGGTGTACCGCAATCGCAAGCAATACCACTCCATCACTGTGCAGATGGTATGTGATTCCAGCAAGATTATCACACATTGTTGCGCTCGATATCCCGGATCTACACATGATGCCATGGTGCTCCGTAACTCTATGCTATGCCGCTGCATGGAGCGACATGCTGGACGACTTGCCTGGCTGCTCGGTAAGTTGCCTGACTGGGCCCTGGCAGTGCATCAGGGTTGTGAGGTGGGGGGGATGCATACGCCACCTGGGTGGGATTGGGGGGGTGCATACTCCACCTGGGTGGGATTGGTGGTGTGGGGGGATGCATACTCCACCTGGGTGGGAATGGGGGTGGGGATGCATACTCCACCTGGGTGGGATTAGGCGGTGAGTGGACAATGCACTCAGAGCTAAACACTGTTGTCCTGAACATCCCAACCTGAACATGACACATCAATGCCATACATAAGACCAATGCCATGCATCAATGACAACATGCAAGACGCACAAGCAGGCCACCATGGGTATGTCAAGCGATGCATGACTAAACATGATTACAACTGTGCCAATGCTGCTAGTGTGATTAGGTAAAGAGTAGCATACACTGCAATTATGCGTGGCAAAACATTGTTCCGCATCAACAGTACATCCGCATCAGCATGCAAGTGAACACCCTGCATCATCTGTACAAGGCAATCCACACTAGCAGACCATAGTGCAGTACACAATGGCCCTCATTACAAGTCAGGCGGTGGACCATGGTGCTATTAGCACCATGGTCCATGCCGGATTCCGCCATGGTGGATGGCGGAATTACCGCCCCATTCCAAGGTGAGTGGGGCGGTAATTCCCCATTTACCATTTGCCCTTTCCCATTCCCATTTTTGCCCCATAGGGCATAATGAGGATGGGGAAGGTGCTAATTACGGCACCGTAAATTAAGGTGCCGTAATTAGCACCAAGGTCGCTTAGCGCCTTGGACTTTAACACCTGCAAAAAGCAGGCGTTAAAGTGTCAATCAGGTGTTAAGGGTTAACGGCGCCAACGGCGCCGTTAAACCCTTAACGCCTTACTTGTAATGAGGGCCAATGCATCAAATGAACCTGTGTGCATACATACAGGGACATGTGCATGTCGACACCAAATAGCTGCAGCCATGGCCGTGAATCCTAAAGGTGTCAGCTCAGATTGACTCACCCATACCTCTTTGTGCTCCCATGCAGGTGAGAAGCCGTGGCTACTTACCCCTGTGCGGAACCCGCGTACCAGGGACGAAGAGGAGTACAATCGGGTTCATACCCGTACCAGTGTTGTGATTGAGCAGACCTTTGGCCTGTTGAAGGCACGGTTCCGCTGCCTAAGGAGGTCTAGTGGAGCACTCCTTTATGGCCATGAGAAGGTGGCAAAGATCACCATGGTCTGTGTTATGCTGCACAACATGTGCATCCGGAGAAATGTACCACTGCCACCTGACATTGACATGCATGCACCGGGTGAGGATGATGAGGATGATGATGGAGGAGGAGCAGCACCCCTGCCAGTACGTGATGCACAAGATGGCTGTGCTGTACGCCAATCACTGATTGACGATTACTTCTGAACCACAGGGACGTTGATGGATATGTCTCAGTGCTACACTGAGCACTGGGACCGTGTGGACATTGCCACAGGGTGTGTGGGGAGTTGGGCACTGTGCGCTGTCATGAATAGAATTAACACACACGAAATGAACAATGTCTAGGCATTAAATGATTTTGAACACAACGGGTGTATTAAGAAAAATTACAACATATTGCTTCCTCCCTCCACCACTCACACGCCCTCCCCCCTCCCCCAAAAAACCCAAACACCCCATACCCCCCAAACCCCCCATACCCTCCAAATACTCCATACACCCTAATAAACACCCCATACCCACAATTAACACCCCCTTAATCCTGTCAACAACACCAACACCACCTCCCCCCTCACCCATTGTCATCCCACACTATTTCCAGACTTTTTTTGTGTCCGGGGGCAGCATTTCTGTCTGTCTGCCTTGCACTGCACCTCGTCATCCGCACAGGGCTTGAGGAAGTGGAGCTTGCAGGTGTGGAGGATGGGGTGGATGCGGATGGGATTTGAACCGGCGGTGCAGGTTGTTGGCGCTGCATGTGTTCGAGCATGCTATTTAGGTCCTGTGTGACAGCCTCCAAACTGTCACAGATCATAATGGCACTTGAATTGATGGCTGCAATGGTCCCAGCATTGGCCTCCCGGATCTCACGGCGTGTTTCCTCACCCTCGGCCACATACTGGCACACCAGCTCGATCATCGAGTCCTGCCAGGCCTCTACCCTTGACAGGCTTGCCTCCATGCCAGTGGGGGCTGTGGAGGTAGAGGGTGCTGTGGCTGGGTGGGCCATTGCAGGGCTGGCCTCTGGGGTGCTTGTGAGATGCGGACTGTGCAGTTGAACCGCAGAATCCTGCATGGGGCTGGACGGTATGCCCTGAGTGGTGTGTTGGGAGGTGGACGGGGGGGCTTGGGGCCTGGGGACATTCGACATGGATTGCGCCATCAATATCCTCGTAGTCCTCCCCTTCCACATTCACATCGCTGAGTGGGGCTGTGGCTGCTGCCTCACCCACTGAACTGGTGGCAGCGGATTGCGTGCCATCAGCCTCCCCTTCAGCTGTTGTTGCCAGCTCAGTATTCGCACTTCCGTCCGCTGCTGTTGTCTCCTCATCAGCCTGCCTGACCTGTACAGGTGCCCTGGGTAACAATCTGGGCCATGGTGCTGCCCCGGAGGTGGAATTCCCTGTGCCTGTGGTCTTGCCCTGGATGTTGATGCGCTTGGGGCAGGGTCCTGCCCTTCACCTTCTGCATCAGTGCCTGTGGGGGAACAAGAGATGCAGGGCATCATTGCTGGTGTTACATGCAAGATGCATGAGTTGGTGCTGTACAGTATTTCATTTCAAATGCATTGCATTCTTATATTTATTTTTTTATTTATTTTATTTGCATTTTTAAAGCGCAACAGCTGCCCTCGGGCATCGTGGCGCTGTTACAAGAAAGTTTACTTGGCATGGTGAAAATAACAAGAGCAGAAATGGAGACATGGTTACAGGCATGGCTATAGTTCCGGGGTTAAATGGGAACAGTGAGCATGGTACAGTTGTAATTTACAGACATTGTTGCATGCGGTAGAATTATAATTGGGATTCACTTAAATGGGGTGGTTTTCAGAGCTTTTCTGAAGGCTATGAGGGATGTTTCAGCTCTTAGTTTAGGCGGTAGGGAGTTCCAAGCTTTTGGCGCTAGGACTTCGAAACTCGAGCCGCCAACTTTAACTCTAGTGAAGTTGGGGATTGCGAGTTGGTTAGCATACAAGCCCCTTTTGGGTCTTAGTGACTGGACTAGTTGTATCCGTTCAGTGAGGTAGCTAGGGACAGATTGGGATATGCATCTGTGGGTAATGGTGAGAGTCTTGAACTGAATGCGCTCTTTAACTGGGAGCCAGTGAGCATTTTGTCTTGCTAGGGAGATGTGTTCCCTCTTTGGAATATTGAGGGCTGCTCTCAAAGCGTGTTCTGTGCGATCTGGAGCCTATTAATGTTTTTGGCAGAGGTGCCTAGTAGGAGGACGTTGCAGTAGTCCAGTTTCGCGCCTATGGTGGCCCTGGCGATGTTGAGGCGGTTTGTAGTGGACAAGTGGGGCTTTACTGCATTGATTATTTTGGTTGTAAGGGCTGCTTAGGAGGAGATGTAACTGACATGTCTGTCCATGGACAGGGTAGAATCTAGGTATACACCCAGTGTTTTTACAGCAGAGGAGACAGAGATTACTGAGTTCTCAATTAAGAAGGTGCTGTATTTGCTGTCTAGTTTGCTGAGGGTTTCTTTGGGGCCCACCAGTAGGATCTCTGTCTTGTCTCCATTGAGACAGAGGCCATTGGCTGCCATCCATGCCTGGATGATGGCATAAGTGTTTTGTAGGGTTTTTAGGTCTTGCTCGTAGTCACCAGTTAGTGGGAGAAGGATTTGAGTATCGTCGGCATAATTCGTGAGCGTTATGCCGAATTCTTCTAAGTCATTGAATAGTGTGTGTCTCTAGGTGTGTCTCACATGGTGCTTTCAACGGGGGGGCATATTGGCATAAGCCATGGTATCTCCATTCGGCACTGATGCGTACCAGGTGGCATGCCATTCTATTGAGGTTTGTGTGATGTATGATATGCAAATGGTCCCTGTGTGTTGGGTGTCTGTTGGTAATGGGATTGGCACGCAGCATGCATTTCATTGTGCCTGGGTTTGGGCCTCCATCTGGACATGGATCTGTATATGTGTGTATGATGGGCCATGCATTGGCTTGGCTCACTTTCACATCAGTTGTACTACATCATGGTTTGGCCTACTGGGGTTTGCAGGGTCACTCACCTCCATCTCCCAATGTCGCGGCACCCGTCTCCATTTCGCCAAATCATTCTATGGACTCCATTTGTATGGTTGTGCTATAGGTCTCTTCCCAGCGCATCAGTTTCACTGGTGAGTGGGCACCCACACCTGTGGCCATGGCCTCCCTGCGATTGTTGGACAGGATGTTACGGACCCGGAGACGTAGGTAGTCCCATCTTTTTTTACAGTCTTTGACTGTGCAGGGAGTGGTGCCAACCGCTGACACCTTGCGCGCAACCTCGTCCCAGATTTCTTTCTTTCTTAGCTGAACTTCCATTTTGAGGTTGTTAACAAAAACCTCATCTTCATGGGCTGCAAGGGTATCAGCCAGCATGTTTAGCTCCTCATCGTAGAAGCGCTTCTTGCGCAGGCGGGGGGTAGTTTTGCGGGTAGCCTTCTACAAGCTGGATGGTATGGCCCTGCTCTCTCCTCTGTAGTACTGCTGGATTGAGAGGATTGCAATGGATTGTGTTTTTAAAGATGGCCGCCGGCGCATTTCCCGTTCCGACGCGATGATGTAACTTCTGGGTCCGGCATTACGAGCCCGGTATTAGCATGATGTTTTCACCGGGCCGTTATTAAGGGGTTGCTCCTTGGTGGAGGTGGTATCAGCGGGTCCCGTGATGGCGCAATCAGGGGGTTGGAGAGCCGTTAGCGGCATGGCGGTGCAGCCATTACCGGCATGGGGGTTCGCGCATGCTCGCGCACTCGTAATCAGCTGCTATTAGCGGCGTCAAGGGTGCATGGACGCGCTATTACCTCCATGCCGGTAATGACGTTTTTAGCGGGAATCTCGTAATGAGGCCCACAGATTATTTGCCATTCGCCTCTCTCTTTCCGCTTTAGTCAATGGGCCTCTAGTGGCCCCAATTTGCATAGGTTCTATATCCCCAGAACATGTTGTAAGGGATAGATCCGATTTAGTCGAGCGTAGGTCAGGTACTCGATGTTCTCCACGTTGTTGGCAAAGCCGAGCGTCTACCTGCAAGACCAAATTCACCAACTCAGGAAAAGCGGAAGGGAGGGAGGCACAACTGATAAAGCATCTTTGAGTTCTTCTGAGAGCCCCTTATAGAACACTGCCGCTTTCTTTTGCTCAGGCCACGTTGTTTCAGCTGCCAACTGATTGAAGCGGGCAAGATATGGCAGAAATTCTTGTTTACCTTGGGTTATTGCCAAGAACTCCAAATCAGATGCCTGGGCTTTGTAACGGGTATCAAAAACGGCATTCAGGCCTGTATCAATACGTCAAACTTGTATAGAGCCGCATCATTGGCTTCAAATAAAGGGTTGGCCCAAGCAGCGGCTGTACCACCCAAATAGGATAATACAAATGCGGCTTTTGTGGTGGCATCTGGAAATGCCAGAGGTCGGCACTGGTTTATAAAAGTCCGGTAGGACTTAGGATCACCCAAGAAGCGCTCCGGAGGGGCTAAGGGAAAAGGCCCAGGGGGAACTAAAGGTGTTGGTGCAGGAGGTTGGGGTTGTGGTACAGGGGGAGGATTTACAGCTGCAGTATCCCCGAATTCCTCATCATGAGGTAGGGGTTGTACAAAGCTCTGAAGGACGTGCATGCGCTAATTCAGCGTGGCATGGGAAGAGGCCATATCGGTACGCAGGGTGGCAAAAGCCAGCATGAGTGCAGCCATAGTGTCTGCCCCAGACTCCATCCCGATAGAATAAACAGGCTCCTTAATCTGTCAGGAATCTGTCTGAGGTGAGGAACGTAATTAGTTCAATACAGCCCTAGAACAGTAGACCGGCGACAGAAAAAACCTTCCTCCCAAGAGCGCGGCTTGCAGGGTATAATATACCTGTGAGGCCAGGGGCTTGGGGGAAAAGTCAGGAGCACCAACAGAGCTAGGAGAAAAAAACAATGTCACAATTCAGTAACAAGAACTCCGATGGTACAAGCCTCGCAGCACCTCCCTTGGTAACCCTACTCTTACCTGCTATGTGATGTGAGATGCGGTGAACCTACTTGCCAGTGAAGACCATGTTAGAAGAAGGGATGATCAGAGTCCAGATTCCTTGGCAGTCCCAACAATCTAACCCGAACGGCACAAGGGTGCGTGTATTCATGTATTAATGCCCCAATAATCGAAATGAAAATGCAAGCAAACAACAAAGAGTCCCAGGTAGTTCACCAAGATGTGTGGTACACTAGTAACCAGAGTAGAATCACAGCAGAGCGTCCAATGTAATCCAACCGTTACTTTGTCAGTAAGGAAAACAGCAGAGCATCCTAAGGGAGCCAACAGTTCGTGAAGCACACCCTTGGCCGATGAAAAAAGTGCAGCAATGCGTCCAAAATCCTCCAAAATCCTCCGTAGGATAGGTAGTGAAGACGTGAAGGGAAGCAGTGTTGATGCCATGAGAGAAAAAGGAGTAGGATAACAAGGTAGACAATAGCGGTCAATACTGAAGTATCCCGCGGAAGGAAAGCCGGGACCAATTGCCTTGAGAGGTTCCGGCAGAACAAGATTATGAAACACAACATTGCCAGGTAAGGAGTATCAAAAGCGGTGTTTATAGGAAGTCCGTAGATCAGGGAGCCAGGAAGCAATTGAGGGCAGGCAAAATCGGCGTCACAAAGCAGAACAAGGGGAAGACAAAAAGCAGTCCATTTGAACAATCCAAAAATCTGGATACCAGGAAAACAGGAGAAATACGTGCGTCTTAACGTGTAAGCAAAAAGCCAGTTAAGGAGCACCGGAGAAGCGTCCCATAGCAGTTCAAATAGCCGCAGTATGGGAAAGACAGGAGGTACGTAACGTGTGGGTCACGTGATTGCTTCCATCCCGGAAATGTTGGGAATTGTAGTTTATTCCCCGTTCTCGACTTTGTGATAAACGCCACGGCAACTTCCAAGATTGACTCGACAGGCGTCGGTTTTTCATTGTAAGAGACCGGGTCATGACAGTGACTACCTACGTGAATTTCAAGGTGGATCAGAACCTGGGGTGCCTCATCAAGGAGGATCCAAAAAATTGTGCCTTTCAATCACCAAGGTCTCACCTGGACGCGTACCTCTCATGTTCTCATAAACCTTGCCCAGATGTTATTTTTCTCCACTTTCTCTCCCTCTTTCTTCCTTTCTATGTCCCTCCAATGTTCCTGGATCTACTGCTATCCTTCCTCCCATTATACTCCTTTTCCTTCCTTGATCTCACCCGAACAACCCACACTGACTTCCAGTTTCCCTTTATTTTCCTCCTATCCCTCCCATTAGCCCTTCTGCTCAGCTAGTTCCCTGGGCCAATTGCTGTCTTTCTTTTCTCTCCTTATGCATGTAGAAATGGTGTGAACCCACAAAGATCCCCTTAAGCCCCACCCCCGTTGTGAACTGCCAGCCGTGCAATTGTGGCACACTATGTGAAAAGCTTTTTTCATAGTTTGTTCTTGGTGCGAGATGACACTGTAGGGTGTCCTGACCCACGTTTAAGCTACCCTGCTACAACATTTGGTGCTGTGGGCTTAGGAAATTCAAGATGGCGGAAAACCCACATGTGCGCCGAAATCCAGGAAAGCTGCGCAGTTGTGCGCACACCAAAATGGTTACCTAACTTGCCACCCACCAGGGTAAAGAAAGGTCTTTGTTAACAAAATCCACTTTTACTGATGTCAAAAAGTTGCTGAAATCGTGACTCATTGGACCACTTTAAAGATTCAACCCTTTTTGTGGGGTTCCACATAACCATCTTACTGTAAGGAGCCCCATCAAAACAATGTTAAGCAAGGATTTACTACCATGTAAGAACCATTCCTGTTTAGAATGCATTAATCCAAGAAAATCCCAAAAATGGGTGCAGTACCAGTACTCACCACTATCCAAAAGCCGGCGTTTTAAAACCCACTGTGTGTTTTTCTGAAGGCAAGCAAAATGCCTATTTCAAACCTTGCAACATGTGCAAAATATTCACTGAACACCAGCAGACATTTGGCAGAATGGAGTTTTGTGTGCCTACAAAATCTGGGAAATGAAGAGCCCAAAAACAATGCTTATAACAAAAATGCTATGGAGTCAGCAGCTTAAGCCTAACTGCAACTGGATTTAAAACCACCAAAATCGAAAATGTTAAATTAAATGAGTGACCTATGTTTGGTGTCACATGCCTTTGTAACTGTTGAAATGTCATAGTTTTGCACTTAGAATCAGCATTCTAGCTGCATGTGTAAAATTACAAGTTATTTTAAAAGCAACAAAAAGTTAGCTGAAGGTCTGGCTTAAGGAACTTGATTTTGCCTAGCAACGGATCCCATCAGGAGTGAAACTTGAGTCACAACTATGTTCCCAGGCCAATGTTCCTTTTGCTGCCCACACTAAGGATATGCCATCTATCTGATAATTGAATTTCCTGTGCTCTGCCAGAGAGTGAACAAAGCCCTCTCCACTCAGGCAAAGGTTTTTATTACAGACGTCGTAAAAAGTGGCTTCCTCCTGGAGAAGCTGGGAGGGGCACTGCCTGTGAGAAGCAAGCTGGCTTGGCAGAAACTGGAAAGACTGGTTTCTGTACCATGTGACCTGAAAAGACACACCCCTGCAGCAAGGATATGGTTTTATAAAAAGGGGGATAATTCATAGTGCGGACATGTGAAAATTTTATAAATGATACCATAATTCTTGTGATTTTTCTGCCCACAGTTTAAGGCGTGGTAGGAACCGGTGGTATGTTCAGGGGGGTTTTAGCGGAAAAGTGGATATTACTCTAAATGTGTGCATGTTAAAAATCTGAAACTTCATCAGTTAATGTCCCTACCCCCTGCACACATGTATGTAAAGTTGGGTCCATGTCGGAAATTGAAAAAGCAGTTAAAAAGTCAATTATGTACACTCTTTGAATGCAAGCTCCGAGAATGAGCAGATTTGGACATAGACATGGCTAAATTCAGCCACACCATGTATATGTAATTTCAAACAACTGTGTAACTCTGAAGTATGGATTTTGATCATATATATATTTGGGTGCACAGATGATAAGGGAGGTTGTTTCAAGAGATCATAAAATGACATCAATCTGACTCACAGTTCAGTTTGCCAATCAAGCGGAGGAATGGAAGCCTGACCAATGACGAATGAGAGGGGCAAGTCTAGTGATGCAACACACACACCCATTCTCAAGAAACAGATAAAAGCAGAGAGTCAGGACACATAGAGACATTCAATTTCATCTGCCGCTGGAAGCCCTGCCGGAAAAATCCATACTTACCTCCATCAAACTCCAGAAAGCCAAACTAGAGACTTCAATCTATCCAGAGCAGAGACCAGACCAGAGAGAAAGCAGTGCTGTGCCTAGCAGAGACCAGACCAGAGAGAAAGCAGTGCTGTGCCTAGCCGAGACCAGACCAGGCGCTGTGAGCAGAATCCGGAAAGACCTGACCAGACTGAAGATCGTGACCAAGTCGCTTTCCTGTTCAAAATCTCTTGTGAGTACTTAGCAAAACTCATAACACATCTCTTAGTTTAAATTCATCTAATTCAATCTATTTAACCTAAGTAGAACTGCCTCCTATCTGTCACCTGTCATTTCTAGTAAAATTTGTCATTTTGAAAAAGTGTGCGTTTAAAATTTACAAAACCAAAAACGACCTTTACTAAATTACTCATATCTCCGCAACCGTTTGGGCTAGAGACTTGCAATAACTTTCATTTGGAAGCTGAGATCCCAGGCTTTCCTAGGACCCCAAAACGGTAGAGATAGTCCTTGCGGTTCCTTTGTAATAGCGCTCGGCGCATCCGCGAATTTTGCCGCGATTTGCAATTTCTTCACATGTAAAAAAACTGCTGCTGCCTGATTTCATTTGCCAGAAATTCGTTTAACCTGCTAACTATCCCTGCATCATTGCTAGTGTGAGCCTGGACTAATATTAACTAGATACCACTCATCCTGAACCTCTAAAAGGGAATTAAGAGCGTTTCCAGCATATTTCTCATTCATTGCTAGCACCTATCAAAGCATTTGCCTGTGTTTTCAAACTTCTGTTTAAGCTTGCTGGATTGAACTGAATTACAGTTGATTGCATTTCTGAGAACTGTGTGTTTTCCTTCCATTTCCTTGCCTTGCATCAAGGGGGGGAGGGGAGTAGCCAGAGAAAAGTGATTACATTGTTTGGTTGAAATCATATTGCGTATTTTCTGTACTGCATTCATTGAATATTGCATCCACCTGAGCCTACATAAAGCATCCTCTACCACATTATACTTTTGTTCCTATTTACCAGTGTGCTACCTTATCCATTTCATGTCAACTCATTAGTGATTAAAGAAGTGTGCTAGTGCCAGATTCTCCGTTGTTAATATTTACCATATCAGATTAAGTGTGATATTCAATTATTAATTTATTAAAAAATGTGATATATATTTTAATTTATCAAATAAACCTTTTAAACTTGCAAAACAGAATTACTTCTTGGCTCAGTGGGGTCAGGGGGATTCCAAGAGAGGGGTGTTATACAAGGGTAGTCATCCAGAACGCATGAACTGGACCTAAAGATATATCAATAAGGGTTTTCATTCAGTATTCTAGACTAGGCGTTAACTTGGCTGTAGTGCTGAATTGAATCCTCTTACAAAGTGGGGGCTCGAGCCGAGACGTTGGGTTAGATTTACCAGTTGTGCAGCTTAATACAGTGTGCTAACTGACGGGATACATACACCCGGTCGGATCACCACGCTGCATTACGCTGTGAAGCATTCCTCAAAAGGGACACTCCAAGAAAAGTTCTGTTCTGCAAAAATAAAATACTAACTTCTGTAAGTCAGGACAGAGACCAATCTCTAGAATGACGACCTTAGTAGACATGAAAATAGCCAGAGAGCACCTCTTGCATAAGCTATTTGTGAGAGGTGAATGGACCGAACAGGGCCAGGATGTGTGGTTGCAGGCCATCACACAACAGGTCACTGAAACAGGGTCAGATATATATAGAGATCAGGGTCCCTTACATGTGGCCCTGAGTGAACTATATATGGCTCCTAAAGCCAAAGAGGAACACAATAAGATCGCCAGGATAGCAGCATACCTGTACCTATATATGGGAGACATGCAGGATAGATGTGCTGAAAGCCAAAATCTGGCAAATAGGCAACAGATGGCATTACAGAAGGTCCAATCTGATCTGGACTCTTCTGAGCAGAGGCTGCAGAGGAGCCAGGAGTCAGAAAATGACAGCAGACTGTACATTACTAAAATAAAGGAGGATATGGATGTGCTGCAAAAGGAAAAGTCAGAACAGGATACTAGATTTCTGGCCCTGCAGAAGGAGCACCAAGACAGTTTGGACTCCTTACTGCAGAGCCAGAAAAAGCTGGAGCAACAGATCAATTTCAACAGGGCATGCACAGAGCAGGTAGCCACCCTGCAAATCCAACTAGACAGAGAGAAAGAGGAGAGCAATAAACTGATCCTGAAAGACCTGGATACCCAGGCAGAGTTTGATCAGGAGCGCCAGAAAGCTGGTGCCTTCCAAAGGCAAAGGGACGACCTGGCGGCACAAATGCAGGCTCTTAGTCAGGAAAGAGACGCCTTAGGCCAGGAAGTCTGCCATTTAAAAAGGAAAATGGAAGAAAATCACCTGGCCCACCAGGGACTGGGTGACCTCCAAAAAGAAAACCAGAACTTGCTAGAGCACACCAGGAGGGTGGAGGATGCTCTAGCAAGAAAGGAGCAGGCCAATAGGGACACAGCTCAGGAGGTAACCCTCCTGCAGCAAAGACTGGCCCAGTTCGCCAGGACCAACCAGGAAGCACAGAGGGAAAATGAGGCCCTCTGTCAACACAATGATAGGCTCCAACAGCAGGTAGCGATGCAGGAGAGACTGATAGAGTCGAGTAAGGCCTTAACTGAGGAACTGAAGGCACAAATGCAGGCTCTTGCATTGCAACAGGGAGCAGGGGCGGATAGAGATGAGGTTCGCTGGGAAATGGAAACTCCGGAGCATAACCTCAGGAGCCCTAGTACCAGAGGCCCTCATACCTCTCAGTCCCTGGACTCTGCCACCCCCATGTCCCCTGGCGCACATGAGCACAGGGCCACAGGGATGGCAGATTACTATCCAGCCAGAAGCATGGGGCTCATAGGCCAGTACCATCCAGGAATGGAGGGGTGGGCATCCGGGTATGGGCACCCAAGTACAATACAGTTCAGTGGGGAACCCCAGGAGAGTAGGCCCATTAAGGGCATCCTGAAAACCTCTGCCCAGTTAGGTCAGTGGAGGGGGTACCCATCAAATCCTGACAGCAAGGAGGAATCTGAAGACTCCTCTGAACTGCGCAGGACACAGGAGACCAGGTCCCCACATTCTGCCAGCCATTCCCAGGCTCGCAGAATCCGGGAAAACCTGGAAGAACAGACGGGAACCTCTGGGAGCAGTGCCTCTGAGTCCGACGAAGAATGGACAAGGGTTACCCGAACCAAAAAGGCCAATAAGGCAAAAAGGGCCTTGCTCAAGGACCCCTTAAAGCAGATTAAGGCGATCAGGAGCGTCATCACGCCTTACCATAAGAACGCTAAGTATTCTGTTTGGGAGCACTTAGAGTTGTTTGAACAAATGATGGAGACTTTCCATTTGAAGGACAGCCAAAGCTGCATTCAATATGTAAAGTGGACCTTCTCCCCGGAATACTCCAGTTTCTTTGCGGGGCTGGAGGACCAAAATCATTTAAGATGGTCCACCTATAAGGCGGCCATCCTGAAACATTTTTCTGTTCACAGAAATCCTCAAGAGGCTCGCAAGGCAGCCTACAATTTGCAATGTGGGGAGGATCAGGCCCCACAAGAATTTGTGCAGGAGTTAAAGCGGGCTTTTGCACAGACCACAAGAAGGGTGCGCACGGATAGCCGTGAATTTATAAACACGTTTTTCCATGCCTTGCCCAAATATATCATGACCCAGCTCGTGAGGGATTTTCACGAGAAAAGATCTTTAGACTGGGTCATTGAACAGGCTACCCGCATCTATGAGGTGCAGAAGCCCATAGAAAATAAAAGCAATGCCCAGAAAAACCCCAAAGCCAACAGCACCCCTGCTGCTGCCAAGGTGGCAGAGGTAAAGGTCACCCCCGTTTTGGATTTGGAGATGGGGGGGCCTAAAAACCTACCTGCACCTAATAATGCTAGGCCCAGAAGGTCCTCGGGCCAGTCGCAGACAGGGAGCCAGGGAGGCAGCCCCACAAATGGGGTCCCTCGCTCTCCTGACTATGTAAGTCCTCGCTACAAAGGTAACAGACCCATCCTGGGTTATGTGTGGACTCCTCCAGCCCAAGGGGGGGGATCCAGCCAAGCACCTAACCCAGGGAACTTCCCTCCAAACTTCCCACAGGAGGGCAGAAATTTACCAAACCCTGGGCAGAACTTTTTCCCCAGATATCCACCCGACTTCCAACCCCAAAATCATCCATCCTTCTTTCCTCAATTCCCTGAGCCCAGACCACTGAATCCGGGAGAGGGGAGGCCAAGGGTGGAGGGGTACCAAAATCTTCCCAACCAGGGGTACTACCAGAGGAGGGACAGCTACCCTTCCCGGGATCAGCCCAGGGGAGAAAACAGGGCCCCGTATCAGCCTGAGCGGGTTTCCCAGTTAGAGCGCCAGGTTCAAAACATGGCGCGGGATATGGGTCATATACTGAGGGCACAGCAGAACCCTCAGATCAGTATGCCGGCGCAGAACGCACCCAACTCTGGACCTGGTGCTCCAGAACAATGACGGGGGCAGCACCCCGATAAATCACCGGTTCCCAGGGAGGAGGCACAAAGGGAAGGGGGGTGTAAAGCCTTGGAGGAAGCTTCCTTCCTCACTTGTAAACAGCCCCTGGAAACCCGGGAACCGGAAACAAAATCTCTTGCCCCTGAAAGTCTGCCTCCTAAGGAGCAGAGGGGGGGTAGGAGAAACAAAAGACCCAAACAGACTCAGTTTGAGGAGGAGGTACAGATCTTCCAATTTGAGGGAGAGGGATCCTCAGAGGATCCTGGGAAAAGGATCTTCTCCTTCAGAGAGGGGGGAACTCCTCCCAAAGAAAAATGGGTCCCTAGGGATGCAAATCCAGACTGGGGAGATGTGGAGACTGAGCTACCGTCGCCCACCATCTCATCCCAGAACCAACAGCAAGAAAATCCCCTGGTTCAAACCCATCCTGGCGACTGCCTCCAAAAAGGGGGGGGCGGCCCAGAAACGGAGCCAGGGGAACCCACAATGGCTCTGATCTCCAGTTGCAAATTTTTTCGTTCAGATTCCCAAGACTCTCCACAGAATTCTGCCCAAATCTCCTCGCTAGCGATGTCCAAAACCAGAAAATTAGCCCACCAGTTGTCCAAAAATGTACATTATCTGTGCCCCCTTGAGGAGAAGGAGGGAAGATATTATGCCCCGGTACAAGTACAGGGGCAGGGTACAATCTCAGCACTGGTGGACACTGGATCTCAAGCTACCCTTCTGTCCAGAAGGGCCTTTGACGAACTGAATGCAGGAAGGGGAGAGAATTACCAAATTCCTCTCACCTCTCTTCCTGGACAACTGCAGAACTTTGACGGGAAGGAAATTCCCGTCGAGGGGACGGCAGACTTGGACATTAAGATCGGGCGACATAAGTTGAAACACCCGGTCATAGTTGTGACCCCAGAGGGCACCCCTTGTTTACTAGGGAATGACCTCCTGAGAAGGTTGTCACCCCTAATAGATTGCGTAAACAAGGTCCTCTGGACTCAGACTAGCCGACCCATAAAATTAAAACAGAGTGTCAACCATGTTAGTTTAAACGGCACATGCCACATGGTTGAACAAAAATCTGACCAAGTAGAATTTCACTTCCAGAACAACCAAATTCCAGACGTGACGGTAATAGCAGTAGGACAACAGACTGGTGATGGGGGGTCCTCTCTATTTCTGAAAATCAACCTTCCTTCCAGTCTAAAGTGGTATTCCACGCTGGAAGGAAACACTCTGAAATTCTATACTAATCCACAATCAGAAACCCCCACTCCTATAGTCCAGAAAGATGTGAAATCAGCTCAAAGCCTGGCTGATATTCAGCAAATTGGAGAGCAGTTGTTCATCCCTGTTCAGTTAAATGATGGGAAGGACTCTGTTCTCGCTCGAGTGTGTGTGAACAACGGTAAGAGCTTCATCAGCGAAGCCATGTTCCGCCAACTCCCAAAAGATCCAGCCATTCCCACCTTCAAACTGGTAGACAAATGGGAAATGGACCTGGAAGCACCTGACTCCAAACATCTCCTGCCAAGCAGGTGTATGCTCAAAATCTCCATTGGCAACAAGAGCATAGTCCATAATTGTTGGGTCGTGCGAGACGTCACTGCCGCCTTTTACTTAGGCAGTGACATTCTCAATCGCTTTGCCATTAGTTTGGACCTAATAAACTTCAAAGCTTGGTCCCGATTAGCGGATAATCCCATGGGCTTTGATGATCCAGAAAAAGCATTTAGGTCAGCTCAATTGCTACCTTATGCAGTTGAAATTCAGGTTAAAGAGGAAGTCACCATCCCAGAAAGGACCCGACAATTCTCCCTGGAAGTGAAAGTTAAAAGGGGACAAGAGTTGAAAAACCCTGATGCTTACATACATCTAAATGCTTCTCTCCAACAGCAAGGGTTGGGGGTAAACCCGACTCCATTAGTCAACATAGAACATGACCCCATTCTAATAGAGGTGGATAACAGCGACTTAAAGAGTATTACTCTAGCCGCAGGCACCATTATTGGAATGGCGGTTGATGACCGACATTTCTCCATTGATCTTGTAAATGAACTGTTAGGACCCATCCCCAAGGACTGTTTTGACAGTGACAGTGATGACAACGCAACACCAGACAGGATTTTTACCCGGCATGGGGGGAACTTCCTGGTGTACACTTCCT
The DNA here is from genome assembly GCF_040938575.1 of Ambystoma mexicanum. Lineage (NCBI taxonomy): Eukaryota > Metazoa > Chordata > Amphibia > Caudata > Ambystomatidae > Ambystoma > Ambystoma mexicanum. Next base: position 401,100,348 of record NC_090928.1, on the reverse strand, counting down.
GCCCCTATGGTAAGGAAGATGTGACCTGTGACTTCAGGAGGGATGAGGTGATTTTCCAGGTCCATGAGGGCTGCCTTTCCCACCTGAAGCCTCCGGTCCAAATCAGCACTCTGACCAGGGACTTCTCCACCCAGCTGGAGGAGGCCGCGGAGATAGCCAAACCAGAAGTCTTTCCAGGCTTCAGGCAGATGGTGGAAGAGAGAGTCAACCTAGCTGATGCCTGTGTGACTCTGGAACAAAAGCAAAAGTTGAAACAAGTTTTCTTGGATTTCCAAGATCTCTTTGCGGTAGACTCATATGACTGTGGTCGCACCGACATCCACACCACAACAATCCCCACGGACCCTGGCATGACTCCAGTGTTTGTGAAGCAATATCGCTTGCCTCTCGCATCAATGGAGTCCCTTACTGAAATAATTAAGAACCTTGAGTCCCGGGGAATAATCCGTCCAGTCCACAGCACCTTCAATAATCCGGTGCTGGGAATATTGAAGCCAAACGGCCAGTGGAGACTCTGCGCTGACCTCAGGGAGCTCAACAAACGGGTCCACACTTCCCGATGGCCTCTTCCCTACATTGACCAAGGGCTGGCCCAGATTCAGGGGTCACAGGTATTCACTGCAATAGACCTGACCAATGGATACTGGACCGTGCCTGTCAGTAGGGAGGACCAATACAAGCTGGCTTTTACCTTTGGGGGCCAGCAGTACACATGGACCCGGACTCCCTTCGGATACCTTAACTCCAGTAATGAGTTCAATATTTTCCTACATAAGGCCATGCCCGACCTGGGTACGAGGGGTAACCTGGCTTATGTAGATGATGTCCTCATCAAAAGTTCATCTGTGGAGGAACACATAGCAGAGATCCGTTATGTTCTGACACAGTTGAGGGTCGCCGGAGCAAAACTTTCCTTTCAGAAAGCACAGTGGTGTAGAACCCGTGTTAATTTCTTGGGGCATGAGATTACTCCTCAGGGTCTCTGTCCCCAGGAAAAGAAAGTGGAAGCACTTCAGAAACTGAAAGACCCCACAACTCTGCGGGAACTAAGGAGCCTCCTTGGACTGACTAATTACAGCAGAAAGTTCATTGAGGGCTACGCAGAGATCACCAGACCCCTGATTCATCTCCTGAAGGGGGGGGTCAAGTGGGAATGGGGTCCAGAACAAGCCGAGGCAGTAAAACAACTCAAAAGAAGCCTCTCACAAGCGCCTTGCCTAGCTTACCCTGTCAGAAACAAGGAGTTCTTCCTGGAGACGGGGTTCTCTAATACGTGCTTGACGGCAGTATTATATCAAAAGCATGACAAGGTCAATAAAGTAATCTCCTATGCGAGCAAAACTTTATCCTCTGTGGAGGAAAAATTCAACGATTGTGAGAAGGCACTCCTGGCAACGGTGTGGGCATTGAAGAATTACCGCCCGTTTATCCAGGGGGAACACATCATAGTGGAGACTCCACACCAGCCTCTGCAATATCTCCAAAGTGACAGAATCCGGGCCGGAAATGTGAGTAATTCCCGAATTACTTCCTGGATTCTGTCAATGCAAGGCTTTCCTGTGGAGGTCAGATATGGCCAAAACAAGAAGAGTCCCCTCGCGCAAGGTCTGGCTGACTTGCATGATTGTGCCAGAGAAAACTGTCTCGAGGACGAAAGTCTAAAAATAAAGGACAACATGGAGGCATACCTTAATTCCCCCCACAAAGTCTTTGAAGAAGACAAGTGTGAGGGAATGCCCACTGTGTATGTGGATGGATGCTCTTACCATGTCGACAACAACGGGGAGAAAGAACTGGTGGCCGGCGTAGGGAATGCATGGGTGAATGAGTCCCCAGAACCCTCCGCTGGATACAAAATTGGTCCCCGAAGTAGTCAGGTGGCAGAATTGATGGCTGTGCAGCAGGCCATCCTCACTGCTGTCCAGCATCAACTCCACGAACTGGTCATAATCACAGATTCGGATTATGTACGGAACGGGTTCGTGGAGCACCTGGTTAATTGGAAGACCAGAGGCATGGTATGTGCTAACAACAAACCCTTGAAACATGGGAAGTTGATCCAAAACATTGATGATCTGGTCACCTCGAATGGGATGACCATCTATTGGAAGAAGATCAAGGGTCATTCCAAAGTAGAGGGACCAGACAAAACTGGAAATGACTTAGCTGATCAGCTGGCCAAAACCGGGGCCATCCAAGGGGATCTAATTGAGATTGAGTCCCTGTTGGGGGAAATCCAGGTCACTGCCATCACTAGGTCCCAGACAAATGCTCACAACGACCTCTCAATTGCACAATGGAGTAAGGAGACCCCTGATGCTGATTTGATTACTGCTCAGAAGGGGGATCCAATAATTGGTAAATTTTACCAGCACCTTGAGGACCCTGAGAACTTTCCCCTGACGGATACCGATTACATTGGGAAAGAGGACCTAAGAGTGTTGATGAAATGTCCCAAAATGTTCCGGATCCAAGACGGTTTGTTGGTAAGGAAATCCAAAGCTGGCCACGATCAGTGGGTGGTTCCTACCTCATTCCGAAGCCTGATGTTAAGTCACGCCCATGATGCGGCCACTGCCGGTCATAGGGGGTTTCACACAACATTGGAAATCTTAAGAGAGGTTGCATACTGGCCACACATGGGGCAGGACCTCGACCAGTACCTGAAGGGTTGCCTTGTGTGTGCACAATTTCAGCCATCATCCCTCACACACCGGGCGCCTTTACAAAAGAGGGGAATGACACTGCCATGGTCAGATTTACAAATCGACTTTGTAGGCCCTGTGATTCGCTCGGCCAGGGGGAATAAGTACATGTTGACCGTGACATGCTTGTTTACCAAGTGGGTGGAATGTCTCCCAGCCCCAAACTGCAAGGCAGAAACTGCAGCGGCCTTGATGATTAACCACATCTTTTCCCGTTTTGGTCTACCTCAAAGGATTGAGTCAGACAGAGGTAGCCACTTCACCAGTGAAGTAATGACAAAGATGTGGGAGATACTGGGGGTCAAGAGAAAGCTGCATATTGCTTATAGACCAGCTTCTTCTGGGGCAGTAGAGAGATATAACCGGACAATTGTGAGCATATTAAAGAAGTTTGTGGCAGATTCTGGGCCAAGTTGGGATATCCGATTACCTCTGGTCCTAATGGCCATCAGATCTACCCCTTCATCTGCAACCAAAATGTCACCATTTGAGTTGATGACTGGGCGCAAGATGGTGCTTCCGCAGCATTTGCTCTACAGGACCCAAGAGCAGACACTGATAAATGCCTCCACTACTCATGAGTATGTAGAGAATTTAAGGAAACACCTCCAATATGCTTTTGCTTATGCTCAGCGGAATCTAGAAAGATCGACTGATAGCATGAAGACCCATTATGACCTGAAAACTTCCAGGAAGGAATATCAGGTGGGAGACCGGGTCTATCTATACAACTTCCAAAGGAACCAGGCCAAGCAGCGCAAATTTTTGCCTACATGGAAGGGACCCTTTGAGATCGTCGATAAGATCTCCCCTGTGGCCTACAAGATCCGCATCCCCAAAGGTGGTTCGGCAGAGGGGGAAGACAAGTGGGTCCACATAAACCAGTTGAAATGTTGCCATCCCAGGCACACTCTGCAACAACTGGAGGAATCCTCTGGAATCCTAGCGGGTACTGTATCAGACTAATTCAGTTCCAATCATAAAACCTACCACATCTAGTCTCTAAAATATTGTGATTTACATGAAACTGTCTCTAGTGATGCTGTTTTTTTTTTTCAAAATAAGAATGTAATATTTCGTTACGATGAAATGCATATGCTGCCCCACTATCTCAACAGTGGTGGAAAAAAAAATCGTCTATGAGTAGATATTGCCGCTCTTCCTTTATCATCCTAGGAGAGATGAAACCATGAAGGATGACCAAGAAGGACGATCCGGAGACCGGGAGCAAAGACACAACGGGCCCGGGGTACCGCCCAATCTTCCCATCAGGACCGGCGAGGAGAACTGATCGATCTGACCGGATGGAGAAGAAGATGCTGAACTGTGCCATCTACAGAAGAGGAAGAAGATTATGCGGACAGACCGGTGCGTGGGTCAAAACCCTTGGGCACGCGACTCCCCATCGACCCAAACTCAAAGTGCAGTCACGTGGGGGGGCTTGTAGGGTGTCCTGACCCACGTTTAAGCTACCCTGCTACAACATTTGGTGCTGTGGGCTTAGGAAATTCAAGATGGCGGAAAACCCACATGTGCGCCGAAATCCAGGAAAGCTGCGCAGTTGTGCGCACACCAAAATGGTTACCTAACTTGCCACCCACCAGGGTAAAGAAAGGTCTTTTTTAACAAAATCCACTTTTACTGATGTCAAAAAGTTGCTGAAATCGTGACTCATTGGACCACTTTAAAGATTCAACCCTTTTTGTGGGGTTCCACATAACCATCTTACTGTAAGGAGCCCCATCAAAACAATGTTAAGCAAGGATTTACTACCATGTAAGAACCATTCCTGTTTGGAATGCATTAATCCAAGAAAATCCCAAAAATGAGTGCAGTACCAGTACTCACCACTATCCAAAAGCCGGCGTTTTAAAACCCACTGTGTGTTTTTCTGAAGGCAAGCAAAATGCCTATTTCAAACCTTGCAACATGTGCAAAATATTCACTGAACACCAGCAGACATTTGGCAGAATGGAGTTTTGTGTGCCTACAAAATCTGGGAAATGAAGAGCCCAAAAACAATGCTTATAACAAAAATGCTATGGAGTCAGCAGCTTAAGCCTAACTGCAACTGGATTTAAAACCACCAAAATCGAAAATGTTAAATTAAATGAGTGACCTATGTTTGGTGTCACATGCCTTTGTAACTGTTGAAATGTCATAGTTTTGCACTTAGAATCAGCATTCTAGCTGCATGTGTAAAATTACAAGTTATTTTAAAAGCAACAAAAAGTTAGCTGAAGGTCTGGCTTAAGGAACTTGATTTTGCCTAGCAACGGATCCCATCAGGAGTGAAACTTGAGTCACAACTATGTTCCCAGGCCAATGTTCCTTTTGCTGCCCACACTAAGGATATGCCATCTATCTGAAAATTGAATTTCCTGTGCTCTGCCAGAGAGTGAACAAAGCCCTCTCCACTCAGGCAAAGGTTTTTATTACAGACGTCGTAAAAAGTGGCTTCCTCCTGGAGAAGCTGGGAGGGGCACTGCCTGTGAGAAGCAAGCTGGCTTGGCAGAAACTGGAAAGACTGGTTTCTGTACCATGTGACCTGAAAAGACACACCCCTGCAGCAAGGATATGGTTTTATAAAAAGGGGGATAATTCATAGTGCGGACATGTGAAAATTTTATAAATGATACCATAATTCTTGTGATTTTTCTGCCCACAGTTTAAGACGTGGTAGGAACCGGTGGTATGTTCAGGGGGGTTTTAGCGGAAAAGTGGATATTACTCTAAATGTGTGCATGTTAAAAATCTGAAACTTCATCAGTTAATGTCCCTACCCCCTGCACACATGTATGTAAAGTTGGGTCCATGTCGGAAATTGAAAAAGCAGTTAAAAAGTCAATTATGTACACTCTTTGAATGCAAGCTCCGAGAATGAGCAGATTTGGACATAGACATGGCTAAATTCAGCCACACCATGTATATGTAATTTCAAACAACTGTGTAACTCTGAAGTATGGATTTTGATCATATATATATTTGGGTGCACAGATGATAAGGGAGGTTGTTTCAAGAGATCATAAAATGACATCAATCTGACTCACAGTTCAGTTTGCCAATCAAGCGGAGGAATGGAAGCCTGACCAATGACGAATGAGAGGGGCAAGTCTAGTGATGCAACACACACACCCATTCTCAAGAAACAGATAAAAGCAGAGAGTCAGGACACATAGAGACATTCAATTTCATCTGCCGCTGGAAGCCCTGCCGGAAAAATCCATACTTACCTCCATCAAACTCCAGAAAGCCAAACTAGAGACTTCAATCTATCCAGAGCAGAGACCAGACCAGAGAGAAAGCAGTGCTGTGCCTAGCAGAGACCAGACCAGAGAGAAAGCAGTGCTGTGCCTAGCCGAGACCAGACCAGGCGCTGTGAGCAGAATCCGGAAAGACCTGACCAGACTGAAGATCGTGACCAAGTCGCTTTCCTGTTCAAAATCTCTTGTGAGTACTTAGCAAAACTCAGAACACATCTCTTAGTTTAAATTCATCTAATTCAATCTATTTAACCTAAGTAGAACTGCCTCCTATCTGTCACCTGTCATTTCTAGTAAAATTTGTCATTTTGAAAAAGTGTGCGTTTAAAATTTACAAAACCAAAAACGACCTTTACTAAATTACTCACATCTCCGCAACCGTTTGGGCTAGAGACTTGCAATAACTTTCATTTGGAAGCTGAGATCCCAGGCTTTCCTAGGACCCCAAAACGGTAGAGATAGTCCTTGCGGTTCCTTTGTAATAGCGCTCGGCGCATCCGCGAATTTTGCCGCGATTTGCAATTTCTTCACATGTAAAAAAACTGCTGCTGCCTGATTTCATTTGCCAGAAATTCGTTTAACCTGCTAACTATCCCTGCATCATTGCTAGTGTGAGCCTGGACTAATATTAACTAGATACCACTCATCCTGAACCTCTAAAAGGGAATTAAGAGCGTTTCCAGCATATTTCTCATTCATTGCTAGCACCTATCAAAGCATTTGCCTGTGTTTTCAAACTTCTGTTTAAGCTTGCTGGATTGAACTGAATTACAGTTGATTGCATTTCTGAGAACTGTGTGTTTTCCTTCCATTTCCTTGCCTTGCATCAAGGGGGGGAGGGGAGTAGCCAGAGAAAAGTGATTACATTGTTTGGTTGAAATCATATTGCGTATTTTCTGTACTGCATTCATTGAATATTGCATCCACCTGAGCCTACATAAAGCATCCTCTACCACATTATACTTTTGTTCCTATTTACCAGTGTGCTACCTTATCCATTTCATGTCAACTCATTAGTGATTAAAGAAGTGTGCTAGTGCCAGATTCTCCGTTGTTAATATTTACCATATCAGATTAAGTGTGATATTCAATTATTAATTTATTAAAAAGTGTGATATATATTTTAATTTATCAAATAAACCTTTTAAACTTGCAAAACAGAATTACTTCTTGGCTCAGTGGGGTCAGGGGGATTCCAAGAGAGGGGTGTTATACAAGGGTAGTCATCCAGAACGCATGAACTGGACCTAAAGATATATCAATAAGGGTTTTCATTCAGTATTCTAGACTAGGCGTTAACTTGGCTGTAGTGCTGAATTGAATCCTCTTACAACACCCCCAGACCACCAGTCTTCCAAGAACGTGTTTGTGCTTGCTAAAGACTCTCCACTGTCTCTCTTTCTGGTGAATAGTCTGAAATATCTCTGGAATTCATCCCCTTTGCCCAAGGGGAGCCTGCCCCCCGTGAGGCTAGGGAATTGAGCCCACTCTGCAACACCAAGCAGGACCTCACTAGGAGAGACTCCCCTATGGGGACAAGGACTTCTGGGGTCTGAGGAATCCCTAAAAACCCTACTAACATTACCTCTTTATCCATACCCTACAATGACTTGTACGAAGAAAGAACAAGCATGTGTTCCTGTACACATGAAAATGTGATATTTAACTGTGACAAGGATGAAGAATAAAAGAGACGAATAGGCCCCCAACAGGTGAAAGGAGAGAGAGGCAGAGATACGCCAGGGAAGAAAAATGGCTATGTAACCTCAGGAGGGGGAGGAGACTGGAGTATAGAAGAGACCTGCCAAACATAAAACGGCTTCCAAGCCGATGTTGGAGGGTCGGACGCGGTGCATCCTGTCAGCTGGGGAAAGAGAGAAGCAGCCAGTGTCATTGCAAGCATGGAGAACCAGTGTTCGGCCAGTGATCATGGCATCCCAACAGAGACTACGGCATGACTGGGACCGCATAACTTATTGGTACCTGGGATCCCGGAAGGCAATACAAGAGGAAGACTGCGAGTACAAGATACTGAGAGAGGAAAAAGAATTGAAAGACCAAGTGAGAGAACCAAAGACGAACAAAGCAGAATTCCAGTGACGTTATCCCTGAGACTGTCAGGTAATGGGCAGGCCTGGGTGGGTGAATGAGGAGCATTATAAAAATGCTCATTCTTATCCCTGTCAAGTGAGATGAGAGAAGTGAATGCGAAGCATTATAAAAGTGGTCATATTTGTCCCTGTCAAGATAACAAGAATATAACAGTGTGCACGAGATAAGTAATGAGCATCGTTATACGTGTATTCATACTCGTCACAGCCAAAATAATGAGAATATAACAGTGAGAACCAGAGAAGGAAATGAGAATCATTATAAAACCACTCCTATTTGTAACAGTCAAAGAAAAGGAAAATGTAATTGACAGAGAATGAAACTGCAAAAGAAAATCCTGAAGATAAGGATACAAAATTTTATATATCAAGGGAGTGTGACGAATTACATGAATTCGTCCCTTCTCCCCAAGGGAGAGCGTTCCCCCTAGCGAGGCTAGAGAAGTGAGCCTGCTTTGCAATAACCCTCCCAAGGGGTAGAGACAAGTGGGACTGGGAGAAAATTCCCCTTTGGGTAAAGGACTCCTGATCCCAGGAGGAACTCCCTTGGGAACCTTGCAAAATAAGACCTTTAAACCTTTTTGAGGAGAGAAAAGGTCAATAGGGGTTATTGCCATCACAAAATGGAAAAACTCCTTTTAAACTCCCATTCCACTGGGACAAAGAAGAGGATGTATGAAGGAGAGGAGAATTCACAAGAGAAAGAGAAAAAGGAACCAAGTTGTATGCAGGGAAAGCCCCATGGCTACATCAATCTGAACATGACAGGAGTCTTGGGAAATGCAAGAGGAGCCTGTGAGTTTGAAAAGGGGAGGAACGCTGACTTCAGCCTGAAGCAGAGGCACATTCAGCATCCTGTAGATGAGAGAGACCGAGAGGTAACAGCCTCTCAGTAACCAGGAAGCCAGAGGAACTGAAGCTGGATGCCAGGAGTCCCAAAGCAGAGAGAGAGAGAAAAGCAGGGACTGTTGGCATGACCACAAGAAGACATTGGTGGAACAGAGGTCCAAGTGGCGTTTTGAAACACAATCCTGTTGTATAAAGAATCTTACAAATGACCAATAAAATAAATAAATAAAATAAATTACTAACAACACTGAAACCTTTCTGGTACAATCAGCTCAGGAGTAGCTGACAACAGAAAAACTGAATCACCATCCACGATGAACAGAGGGAAGAGATGCTGGAGAAAGGAAACGAGAAGCCAGTTTAGGAGGAGAGGAAGCCTATCCTCAACCAACAAAAACCATGGTGACGTTGGCCTTAGAAACGGAATGTAATAGGGATAATGGGAGACCTGGGGAAGTGGATGAAAAAGGGTATTATTGGAATGCTCATACTCATCTCAGTTGCAAGAGAGAAAAGGTCATAAAACTAGAAAAAGCAGTGGATGAGAGACGTTCTTGGAACACTCATACTTGTCATATTCAGAAGTGAGGAAACATAAAGAAAGTGAACGAGAATTATTATTGGAATGCACATCATTGTCACAGCCAAGAGAGATAAAACATAAAGATAGTAAATGAGTATCATTATTGGAATGCTCATCCTCATCATAGTAAAGAGACACAAAACATAAAAATAGTGATTAATAATCATTACTGGAATACTCCTAATTGCCACAGTCATGAGAAAGAAACATAATAAGAGAGAATGTGAATCACCATTGGAATGTTCATACTCATTACAATCAAGATAAAACCTAACGAGTGAATGAGAATCATAGTTGGACTGCTCATACCTGTCTTGGTCCACTAGAAAGTGTTATACAGTCAGGACAAAGAGAACATAAAGAGAAATATTCTGGGAGTGACCAAGATCATAATAATTCATACCAAAAGGGTGTAAGAGATTTAAAAGACCTGGGTATCGTGAGGAACTCATGGTGACAACAAGTAAGACAGACACAAGTGAACACAGTTCAAGGATGTTTATTGAACAATGAATGCTGTGTGCCTATACTAAAAAAACTATTGCCAAACCTCACAACTAATACAAAAAGGGGAGTGGGGTAGTTCTCAAGAAAAGAAAGAAGTGTTCTCAAATGATATGACAGGATGTGGTAGCCTGGGATTGTCCTTCCCCACGTTTTGTGCACAGGGTAAGGTGGGAGCTTGGAGCACAGTACTGTCTTGGGCTTCTCCAGCACGAGACAATAGTTCCAATAGCAGTTCTCAGGACCGTTGATGGCCAAGTCGCATTTCCTTAGAAAGTCTCTTTCGTTCGGGGCCTAAAGTGTTCAAATAACAAAAACAAAAGTTTCTTTCACCAAATATAAAGTTTGTTAAGATGATAATGATTAACCCTTGGGTCCCCCTCTTCTGGCCACTGACCCTTCTCAATTTTATTCCACAGCTCACGCAGAGTGATGGTCTCACCCCGGGGTCCCCCTCCTCTGGGCGCTGACCATTTTTGTATCTTTCAGTTCACCAATGTAAGTTGGGTGATGGTTTCACCCTTGAGTCCCTCTCTTCTGGGCACTGACCCTTCTCATATTTCTCTTCTCTTTAATGGGATTCACTTCCCTTGGTTTCCAGTGCACGTTGGGTGACAGCTTCACCCCTGGGTCCCCCTCTTCCAGGCGCTGACCCTTCACTTATCGTATTCCTCAATTTATTTGTCAGTTCTTTTTCCCAATGAACTTTCGATGATAGCTAAACCCCTAGATCTCCCTGGGTCAGGCTCATATCCCTCTTAACAGTCAGTTCTTGGGTTATGGTTTCTCCCCTAGATTTCCTTCGGTCGGGCTCAGACGCCTCTTGACTGCCAGCACTCCAGTGATAGCTACACCGCTGGATCTCCCTCGGTTGGGCACGAACTCCTCTTGTTAACTTCTCATTCACTTTACTTTAACTGTTCACAGGATCCTTGTCCCTTACTTTCCCTCACAATGCAGCATTCACTTCCCTTTTGTTCACGCTGCAAAGTCTTTTGAATGTATGAGGATTTTGCTTGACCCTCTGTATGACTACTTTGACCTATTTCGCTGGCTCTCCTATGGCCTTCTGGTATCTGTAGTTTTGCTTACATGGTGATATCGTCCAATGTCTCTTGTCTCCCCTTAACACTCTTTATAGTTCAATCAATGTTCGTTAATCATGGCCCAAACTTGCCACTCCTGCGATTGTCACTCCACACAGCCCGGTTCTTAACAGTTCTCCTCACGACTCACCGGCTGTGATGAATCCCTTGGCTTTTGACTTCTCTGGAGTCAAGGTCGGTACCACGGGTGCGGGAGATTCCCTCGCTCCTGCTCATCGGCATAGGTTTGCCCTTGGCACCATTGACGTCTGCTGCAAGACACTTGTGTTATTGCTCACAGTCTTAGGCTCTCTTCCTTGAAAGTTCTGTGGGTCCGGGACAAAAAGGGCAAGGTCACTTCTCTCCTCGCCTCCCTCTCGATTCCTGCCACCTTTCTCCTTTGCTTGAACTGCCGCACTTGCTTAGCTGTCTCGTCAGGCTGTCTACCGTACTCGCCTTGATCATCCTGTGATCTCTGACCCCACCTTTTATACCTGTGCAGAAGGGAAAGGGCTGTCAGGTGTGTGTGATTCTGATCAATTGCCTGACTTTGCCCGACCCTTGTATTGGGACATGTCAGGTAAACAGCTCTGGTGTTAGTCTGTTGTCCTTTTTGTTGTGTGAAAGTATTAGAGTCAGAAAAGGAGGGGGTAGTGGTTTGGAAGGTCCTATGTGAGAGCATGGGGAAAATGTGTTAAATAAAGGGGGATACCGCATCTCACCTGTTGGTGTCCCACTCCACCTCAATCAAGCACTTCTTCATTGAGGTTTAACCCAATGTGTCCTTGAGCCTACCCATCAGCAAGGAGGCATCTTGGACATGATTTTTTCTGCTGACCCTAGCCTTTCAGTTTTACCAGTGAGGAAGGTTCTCTGGTCTGACCATAATTTGGTCCCCTCCCTGGTGTCTGGCGCATCACTTTGTGCTGCACCATGTGAAGCAGTTGTACTGAGGAGAAACTGTGAGTGTTGGATGCTGCATATATGTGCAGCATCCAACACCCACCAGTTTCTCCTCAGTACAACATATTTTCCACAGTCTTACCTGTGGATTTCACCATCCTATCCCAGGTGCTTCAAGATGCCGCCAATCAGCTGACACTTCTTAAACACACCCAGCTATGCCAATTTACCTCCCAGTCACGGTTCTCTGAGGAACTTAGGGGGGGGGCTCGATTGGAGCTAAGACAAGCTGAACGCAAGGGGCGCTCATCTTATAACCTCAATTAAACTACTACTTTGGTATAATCTCTAGGAACAATCATAGGGCTATTCAGCTGGATAAGCAGGTTTATTTGACGCTAAAGGTTGAAACTGCCCTTAATTGCTCTAGAGAGCTATTTGCAGTGCTCAAATCCTTCTCTTCCACTGCACGGTTTATGCCGGTAGCAGCCCCTTCCCAGTCACCTTGTTATGCCCTGGCAGACATTTTAATACCAAGATTGCAGATATAAGTCACCATATCCAATTGAGTCAGGCTGCCACCATTCCAATCTGGGACAATCTTGGTCAGCGGGCAGTCGCTAGTTGTTCAACCTTTCCTGTGTTTTCCACCGAGCCCATGTCTACAGCCATATGTCGGCTGAAATCTGCAGCTCCTGCCAACCCTGTTCCACTTAGTGTCCTGAAGGAGATTCTGCCTGACATGATTTCGTGGCTCAGGCAAGGTGTTATCCTATCCTGCCAATTGTGACATATGCTGAGAGAGCTTAGCAAGCTATTGAGGTTCCTCTTTTAAAAAAGCAGTCACTGAACACTTCTGTCCTGGCAAACTTTCATTGTATCTCTTTGCTCAAATTTTTCATGAAACTCTTAGATGCTTTGGTATCGCCATGTCTTCCCTCCGTTCTTGAATCTTGCTCCTTGCTTGACCCCTTTCAGTCTGGGTTCTGTCACAGGAGAGGCACCGAGAGTGTCCTGGTATCCATTGTGGATGACTTGGCCAGGTTGGTTGATGGGAGGGGGGAGTGGGTGCACTGATATTGCCCGATGTGTAGTGGCCTTCGACACTGTCACGCACTCCATACTACTGTCCCACCTGGTGTCCCTCAGAAAGAGCTCTGCCTTGCCCCTGATGTTATTTAACATCTATGTTGAGCCTTTAGTTGGTCTCATTTGCTCCCACGGTTTCAGGTGTTACTCTTCCGCGGACGACACCCAGATCCTGGTCCATTTAGATCTTGACCAGGGAGAGGTGTTGTCCCATTTGCGTGAGTGCATGCGGACCATGAAGGGTTGGATGGACAACAATTGCCTCAAACTCAACGGAGACAAGACTGAGGTCCTGGTGGTGTGTGCTTCTTCTGATCTAGGTTCTTGGTCTTCTTTTTTCTGGATTCATTGGTTGGTTTTCCTATTCCGGTGACGGTAGCGAAACATCTTGGGGTCTATCTTTCATTTTTTCTCTTTATGGCTCCTCAGGTTAGCACAGTGTGTAAAATAAGCCATTTCCTGCTGAAGGTACTTTGCAGTTTCTTGCCTTTTATACCTGCTCAGCTGCATCCGGAAGTAGTTGCCTCACTTACTGCCAGTCATTTAGATTACTGCAATGCTCTTTATTTGGCCCAGCCCACTGGCCTGACTCACAGTCTTAAGTTGTTGCGGAATCCTGTGGCTCCGGTGGCTACTGCCACCACTTAGGTTTCCCACATTAGTAGGATCTTGAGATCTCTGCATTGGCTTCCAGTGCACAAAAGGATAGTCTTCAAATCTTTGTGTTTGGTTCATTGCGACTACTATCAGGTGAGAGAGGATTGACTGCAGAAGAGGTGTTTACCCTACGTTCCAGGCAAGGCTCTTCACTCTAGCAATGAATGTCTGGTTCTCGTTCCCAAATTCTGCCTCTGTAGTGTTGGGGGCAAACGTTTTGGTGGCTGTGAGCAAGCTTTGGAATGGTTTCTCGGCCAGTCTGAGACATACCAAAAATCATCTGCAATTCCGTCATCACCTTAAATCTCTGCTATTCTAAGCTCAGGTAGGTTGTTGATATGATGTGTGCCATCTTCATGCCAAGATGCCTATGGGTGTACGTGCACACTACAAATGGATATAACACAACATACTTCCCTTGATGATGGAGACAATGATGTTAGAATAAACCTGATTTTGCACAATAAGCTTCTATAACATGTTGTTTCTAAAAATTGTCATTTTAAGTTATGTGCTTTGAGTTGCATTCCAAGTCAGTTCTATAAAATGGGATTATTTTAATTCATGGTAAGAACTGTAAAAGAAAGTGAAAAAATGAAGAAATTGGGCGTGGATGCAAATCCCAGCATCAACTCTTAACCAATGTGTCATCCAATGTGTTATTATTATTATTATTATTATTATTATTATTATTTATTATTATCCTGTGCATCTCATTTAATCTCGTATTGCCTAATGTGGAATTGCCAGTCCCTGACACTTTTAAAATTGTAGCCCTTCAGAGGGTTTTTGTTCTCAGAGTATGATCTTTCAATAAGCCTTGCACATTGTTTCACTGGCTATAATGTTGCTCCCTTTATAATAACAGTGAACATGGGTACAATGCACATCACAACCACTTGATCCTTTGCTCCCTAATGGCAACACTCTTTGAAAGACTTGTCCCTCTTCTAATCTCGGTCTGTCTGGATACAGACACCTTCCTGGTAGCTTCTGAGCTATCTCTACTATCTATTCCTTGGTATGTGTATATTTATCCTTGCTTTCACTTGGTCTCCTGTATTCGTGATTGAGCAACTTTGCATTCTGTGATGCTGCTAATAGGAGTCCTCTGTCTATTCTGGGTTACTTGCACCTTTTTTTAATACCATCTATTTCCTGCGGTTATACTACAGCCCGTTTACCTTCCTCATGGCTGCTGTTGATACAAAAATTGTCCTGTACCTATGCTAGAACACATAACGTAACCTTGTTATGGACTACTACTTGTTTATTATTATGATTATAGCAAGAACAAAGAGAATGAGGGGACTGACAGGGCTTACACGTGCCTATTTTGATCGCTTTGAGGCAGAATATCAAGCTATTGGTTGTGATTGTGATGGGTGGGTGTGAACAGGTATTCTGGATCCCTTAATATATTAGATTCGATGATGGGGGCAAATAAGTCTGTGCCCCGGGACCTACAGTGCTTAAGATGGCCCTGCCCGACCCGACCCTCATTAGTGACTTGTTTATAGTATGTCAGTTGATAGTTACTCCTCTAGGAGTGGTAGGCATTAATCCAAACCTACCTTGCACAGTGCATAACCATTATAGAGAGAGTTGAACTATATTTCAAGTTTGATGTCTCACTGTTCGGCCTAAACCAGCGTTAAGATTTATATTTTCCAGAAGCAATGTTGAGCTTAGAACTTAATCAGGATCGAATTGGGGGGTGGGCTATTTTTGCTATTCATTTTAAATAATACATCTCCAATTCCCCAGACCTAGAAGTGGTTGTAAAATGTGGATTAATTTGATAACTGCTAAAAAGATTGAAAGATTGGGTTTGACATTACCATTGGGTGTGCTTCTACTTGATCTCATAAATGTACACACAATTGACATAAAATAATTTAAAAGGTATACACAAACTTTCTATCAAGAGACAGGTTAAAGACAAAATTAAAGTGACTCATTTCATGTGTCACAATATAGATAATTATGAGATAATTTCTAAAAATAAATTGTCCACTTCTGTCTACTTAAAATAAATCAAATCTGTTTTCTTTACAGATGCAAAAGATTACAATAAGTCTATTGAATGAAATGGTTGGCCTCCAGCTGATGTCTGTATGAAAATGTAAGCGATAAACATAACAGGCAAACAGCTGCCCTAAAGAAGGCTAGATGTTGCAGTTTTGAGAGGCTCTTAGAGCCAGAATCGGTTGTCATTAACATGAAATGTTTTAGCATTTATTACACGACACTATGAAAAAGTACATGCAAATAAATGATTTAGCTGTACATATTATTTTCCAATACTTAGGATGTATGCGCAAATGAAGTAAGATCATGCAAATGATTTTATTCAATAGTTGTATCTTAACAATACATGTGATTATGCACTTTCATTTGTGGTTTGTCTTGTATTGCCTCTGGGCATCATTACGAGTTGTGCAGTATTCCGGCAGTAAATCTGCCAGAATACCGCCCAACGGAAAGATGCCAAATATGTTAGGCCAATTACCAACTCTAGTCTTTTGTTGAAAGTTCTGGACAAAGTAACCACAAACCAATTGCAAGCTTATTGGGAATCTGAATACATATTTCCCGGTTAAGAAGGGGATCATAGTACAGAGACTCACATACTCGACCTGTAGACTAATGTGCTTAAGATGGTGGACCAGGGGAAAATTGGGCTCCTGGTCCTCCTGGATTTGTCTTCAGCTTTTGATTTGTTTGATCATGGTCACCTGCTTCTCACTCTTTCCGACTTTGGGATTTGTGCATCCAAATCCGCAAGATTGGTCAAATTGTTCCTATCTCATAGACAATCCTCTGATTGCTGGCAAAGTGCCTCAGCTAAACCTTCTCCTATCCTCTGCTGCATTCCACATGGGGCCTGCATTTTGCCCACGCTCTTTAATTTGTATACTAGAGCCCTCTGTAGTCTTTTAGAGACTTGAGGGATCTTTTTCACAAACTACGCAGATGATACCTAGCTGATTCTAGAAATAAGTGGGGATCATGATCAGACACCCTGATCCTTAACTCTATCTAAGGTATCATCGAATGCTGGATGACCGACAATGACCGACAACTCTCTCTGTCTCAATGGAGCAAAAACGGAGTTCCTCATATTTGGAAGCTCCGCTGCCAGAGGCAAACTGTGGAAGCATTATGTCTGCTTTGGTCTCACGGATTGTTCCATCACAATCGTTGGAAAAATTAAGATGTTGGGTGTTTTCCTTGACTTCTCCCTTGGTGACGAGACTCAGATGAGTTATATCTCAAGGAATTGTCATTACATCTTAAGAACATCAAACCCTACATCCCAGAGGCAAATTGTTCCTCAGTTGATCGAGCAAATCTTCTTTTACGTTTGGACTATTGCAATGCATTATTGTTGGGGGCCAACAAAAAATAGTTGCAAAAGCTTCAAATACTTCAAAACAGTGCCTTTCATATTATAAAGGGCCCCAGACATGAGCATATATCATCTGGCAGACAATCTCTACATTGGCTCCCCATTGCGGATCAAATTAATTTCAAGACAGCATCCATAGTGCATAAATGCCTTTATGGTAAAGCACCTGCCTACCTACCTGAAGTCCCGTATTGCATTATACAAACCCAGAAATATTTTACGTTGCACCAATCTGGGACTCATAAACACTTACACATTCAAAAGAGCTAAGAATCTGGGAAGGGCCTTCCACATTGACAGTGCAGATATGGCACTCCCTGCCAATGGCCCTACATCTGGATACAAATGTGAAAACCTTTCAAGCATCTCTGAAAAACATCCTTTTCAGATAACTATTGTTACTATCTGTCCGGGGTGATTTCCGTTTTCAATGAATGAATTTCTCTTGAGTCCTGTTTTATATGTTCGTCTTCTTGTGTTCTTGTGCACCTAATGCATGCACGTCTCTGGTGCGTTACAAATAAACAAATAAATAAAATAAATGGAATTATCATTACTGCCACTTGGTTCTGCTGAATTACCACCAGATTACAGGTGGTGGTGGCAGAGTTAATCCTCATGTATGTTTTGAGAGTCCATTCGACTCTATGGGGCGTTTATGGTGTAATTACTGCCAGCGGAATTACTGTCATGGTAATTCCACTGTTTTTGCCAATTTTCCACATAAAATATGACGATTTACCTCCAGCATACTGCTGGAGGTAAATCCCACTCTCCAGGGCCATACTCGAAGTATTGCGGTGCAGGAAAGTGGCAGTAATTATGTTACCGCCAATTTTTTCCTGCACTGCCATACTTGGAATGAGCCCCAAATGTCTTTTTTTCTGTACCTGTTCTTTTTCCTTTTTTACATAATTTGGTTCAGCAGTTTTATTAATGGTTTTGGTCATTTTTTCTGTGGTGCTTGCACTACAAAATTGCTGACACCATTGCTACAGAAGAGAGAGAGAGAGAGAGGGAATGGGGGTTCTGAACGGAGAATATCTGTTTGGCATAGCAAAGGGCAATAACACAACATGAAACTGCCAAATCACTAATATCTCTTTTTCCAAACTCCTTTGTTGTACTACCCAATGAGAAGTTCCCTAACAATATTTGCTCCAATCAGCAGCTTTCTAAGAAGCAAGTCGGGTGCCAGGCTTTCCATTTCCCAGCTGTATAGTGATTTCACATTGGGCTATTCTGGGTTATTTTTGTTGACACATTTGCTATTTCTGGGCTTCTTTTTAATGGCCGATTTTTGTGTCCTCCCGAAGCTGCCATTGTACACCAACCCACCCCATGCCCATCCTCTCTACCCCGACCTACCCAACCTAACCCCATTACGTGTGTTGATTGGGGTTTGTTTGGGCTATTTTGGGCTAATTATGACTAGTCCTTTCGAGGCTGCTTTGTTCTTCATGTTTTTTGTCCCAATAAATTACCATCATACACCCCTACTCTCTCTAACACCATCCACTCTGCCAGCCCTACCCACCCTATCCACACCCTCTCACCTGACCCCCTCCCTCACCTTCCCACCCATTCTAACCCCACCCGCTGTAACCCAACCCACCCAACCTAACCCAGCTCTCTCTACCACAATCCCCACTACCCCACTCTCTGTACCCCCACCCAACCCCCACTGACTCTACCCCCTCGCACCTACCCTAACTGCACTCTCTCTAAACTCACATACCTAATCCCAACTCTGTAAGACCACCCATCCTACACCCACGCTCTCCACCTTCCACCCACCCTACATCTTATCTCTAACCCCACCCACCAAATCTATGCTCTCCACCCCAATCCACCCACCCTACTCTGCTCTCTCTACCCCCACTATCTCTATGCCTAATACAACCCCCACTTGCTCCACTCGCACCCATGCTACCCCCACTCACTCTACCCCCACCAATGCTGCCCCACTTTCTCTACAAACCTCCATATCTTCCCCCTCCAACCCGCCCCATCCCCCTCAATCTCTATTCCCACCCACCCTCCCTGTGCTACACTACCCCCATTTTATGTAACCCCACCCTCCCTACCCTGCCCCCATTCTCTCTACCCTACCTGCCTGCACAATATCTACCCCACTCACCCATCCAACCCCCAACCACTATTATCCTGCCCATCCACCACGCTCTCACCCTCTCTACCCACAACCAAACCAACGTATCCCGACTCCTCTCTTCCCCCACCCACCCTAACCCTTCACTTTCTAGCCCACCCACCCATCCCTCTGTACCCCCATCCACACTACCACCACTCTCACTAACCCCACCCACCCTACCCCTATCCTGATATTCATCATCCACCCTCTCTATCCCATCCCCTGTACCCACAACGTCTCTACCCCCACCGATCCTACCCATCCTCTTTGCCCTAACCCACCCTATCCACTGTCTCTACCCCCACTCACCCATTCCCCACTCTCTCTACCCCTTCCCAATCACTCTACCCGCCTCACATTACAGCCACCTTTTCTATCTCCATTCACCCAATCCTCACTCTCTCTACCAAAAGCCACCCACCCTAACACCACGCTGTCTACCATCAGCCACCCTTCTCCCATGGTCTACCTAAACCCACCCACCCTACCCTCACCCTCTCTACCCCACCTACCCACCCTATCACCACTCTCTCTACACACACCCACCCTACCCCCACTAACTCTAACCCCACGTACCCTACCCCCACCATGTCGACCACCACCCTCTCTACCCCAACCCACCCACCCTACCCCACTCGCTCTACCAGAACCCACACTACCCCTACCCTCTCAGCCCCCACCCACCCAACCCCCACTGTCTCTACCCCCTCCCCCTCACCTTAACCCCACTCACTTTAACCCCACCAACCCTACCCCTACTTTCTCTACCCTCACATACCCAATCCCCACTCTTTCTACCTCACCCACTCACCCTACCCCCACCCTGTCTACCCCCACCCACCCTACACCCACTCCCTCTAGCCCCACCCACCCAACTGCCACACTCTCTGTTCACCCAAACCCACCCACCTTAACCCTGCTCTCTCTATCTCCACTATCTCTACCAAAACCCACCCAACCCCCACTAACCCACCCTACCCTACACCTAGTCTATCTAACTCTGCCCACTTTTCCATGCCCCCACTCTCTCTCCATCTGCATACCCACCATACCGCCCTTACCCCCACAATATCTAAAAACCTCATCCTCTATAACCCTGAAGACCCACCCACCATATCCCCACTCCGCTCTACCCCCACCCAAACTACCCGCCCACTTTCTACCCAATGCACTCACCCCCTCTCTATTGCCACCTGCCCACCCTACCACTGCTCTCTCTACTCCCACCAACTCTACGTCCACCCTGACTACCACCATCCACACTCTCTACCTCCACCCTCCCCACCCACTCGCTCTACCCCTACTCACTCTACGCCAACCACCCTATCCCCATCCGCACAACCCTCACTCTCTCTGCCCCACCCTGTCTACTATCACGGCACTCCCCACCTGCACCCAGCCTGCACGCACCCTGTCTACAACCACTCACCCATGCTACCTGACCCTCTCTAGCCCCACCTATCACACCCACACCATGTTCAAAATTCATAGAGCTCATATTCGAGCAAATATTTTGTGGAAGTGCCAATCATAATGAGAAAGTGACCACATCCCCTGATTGTATTAGCTCCTTAAACGATACATTTTCGGCATTTGATGGTGTCCAATGGGTAATGTCATCAACAATTATGCCAACCAAGGACTGGATGGGATTTAATTAGTAATTAATCTACAAACTTTTATTTCTGGTATTTCCTTCTTTATTTTTCTATTTGAAAGCTTGTTAGTGTTCTTACATCCTGTATCCTCAACTTTTTATGGATTTAATCTGAATAGCGATGGTTTGTGATAAACTAAATGCTAAATAAAAAAAAAACAGTTTTCGGGCTAATTTTTCAATATCCATTTTTATGTCTAATAAAGCAGCAGGGTTTCGGTTTCACTTGAAACCAGCACCTTAGCAGAACTTGTTTTCTGGTGCAATATAAATGACTTAACTCATTCAATTATTCCCTCATTCACTCAATTAACTCAGTTATATAAAGAATGCATGCAGACAATGTGTCCATGAGGTTGCAGAAAGCATGTTTGCAACCTGAGGTGGTGCATATAGAGTGCATCCAGAGGCTGCCCTTTGGAAGGAAGAAAAGAGAGCCCTAGTGACCCACCATTGAAGCCCCCCTAGGGGGTGATGCAGATACAGACTGCAGCCCCAAATAAGGGAAGAGGCATGCCCCTTTCTAAATGGTCCTCAGTGCACCCATGGTAACCAGTGACAATGCGGCTCATACAGTGGTACACCTCACTGATGAGGTACACCAAAGCTGAAACATGCCTGGTGTTGCTTCTATTTCCATGCAGGGAGTGCCAGGCCTTCCAATGTGGGATTAACTTATCCTTTTTATGGCAGGACCAACACTGATTTGCATAGGACTGCTTATATTTTGCAATAGTGCATGCAGGCTAATAAAACAGCAGTGTGGAATGTTTCCAAAGCAATGCCATTAATTAGTATTAATGTATTACCTTCAATCAATCACATTGGTGGTAGAGTGGGCGGGGGTAGGGAGAGTGGGGGGAGGCTGCGTACGGTGAGTGGTTCCCTAGCAGCATGGCTGAGCAGAGGTGTAAATACTAGAGAATTTGTAGGGCATGGAGGAAGCCAGAGTTGGAAATGCAAGTTGCATTCCGTCCCTCCTCTACGCCATTCAAATTGAGGAAAAGGGGATGTAACATGAATGAAAGATGTAGAAGCCTTACGCAAGGCTTTTATATCTTTCATTCACATTACATAGAGCTGAACATGAGCTCCAATTAGTGTCTTTAAAAAAGAAATCAGGTGCAAAGTCTCAGGATGCACCTAACAAAATAGATGTGTGTTGTTGATGTGCTGCCAGCAACAGTGACATAGAATAAAATGTAGGGGCCCCCCTGCGAGCCATGCTGAGGAACCCCCATCCCCTGCTCGGCAACAAATCATGGATCATTCCACACTCTGGGCCTGCCTAGATCAACACGCATGCGCAATCCGCGCAAACTTGCTGCTGCAGCGCCACACACTGCACTCGGAGAAAGATATATATATTTGTGATGTCATCTTTGATGTCATGGGTGTTAGTCCTTGCAGTGCAGAGTGGTAGCGCAAATTATGGTTGCTTAGTTCACCATAACTGGCAAATTTCTGGGGGTTTTCGGTTTTACCTTTAACCATAACGCCCCTGTAACAACGTATTTCCATTGAATTTCATAGGTTTTTACTAGTGCAACTTAACCATAACGTCCCTTTAACAACATGTTGTTTACTGAATTTCATATGTTTTTACCAGGATACCTGTAGTTTGTAAAGATGTACTGTAGAACATACTGAACCTGCTGGCACCATGTTAATGCGCACAGCAGTCACAGACCATGCGTCTGAGTGCAGATTTAGGATGGCATCCGACCAGCTCAGAAAGGCAGGGGCTTTCTTATGTAGAAGTACCATTCACCAAACCCAAGGAACATATACAAACAGCACCATGTGCATGAAGTGCAAGGGAAAATAGAGGAGGTCTGCAAACTGTGTACTTATGAAACAAGCAGCACAAAGGCATTGGGATTACAGCATAACGGAATGCACCAACAAGAGAAGTGATGTCTGCCTTCAACAATCTTACTGCACTGCTACTTTACATGGTAGCAAAGAACGAACGGGCATAGTAAGGACTGGAAAGTACCAAGACCAGAACCTCACTACAACGTAGTAAGCACACTGAAGTTTGTCTGATAATTGCACAGATGGTGCAGTATACAACAGTTGAGCAGAATAATGTTTCTTTTTGTATGCAGCAATGGCAAGCACCTTGGAGTGCTGGAAGAAAATTTCCCTCATGACGCAATGACTTATGAAAGTAACCCCATTGGTATGCACCACAGTCTGAAACGTAAAATATGTAATATCTATTGCTTCATGTACACCTAAGAGATTTATTTTCTTTAAGAGAACAGATTGGAAAGGAAAGCAAGGCAGCACAAGTGGCACCCTTTTGACAACAGCATACGGGCACAGGAAAGCAAAGAAACTCTGTAAATAGCAAACAGGACAGCCTGGAAGGCAAAATGGAAGAATTGGGGAACAATTTTGCCACCATAAAAGATGATGTACAAGGACATAATATGGTCAAAATAAAATACCACTGCCCGACCTGCACGTGTACCCCTTCCCTTCCCCATTTCACAGCCTGTCATCCCATCAAATCCATGTGATTTGAGACGTTACGCTGCTACCTCAATCCCTTCCTTCCCTCACGCAAATCCCCAATTCCTCACAATTAGTATCCACTTTTGCTACCCCCTCCCTTTCCTAATGGCATGGATGAATGTTTGGAAGTAAACTTTGATATGTAAGTTGTTGCTCAGTGTACATGTGCCTTTTCCTTTGGTTTTAAAATGCTGTTATGACTCAGTGATGCACTGTACTGGTGGGAATTACCGCAATTAAGGAAAAGGGAGGTGTCCTACTGACACTGCACCTGTCCGGCCTATCCTCAATCACAATGGAGGCAACTGTACCATGCCAGTACGAACCGCATATCTGCACCTTGTGAATCACCTATAACTAGTTGTGGGAGCAGATGTTGGTCCGATGCACAAGTACTCACATTCACAACTCTTCCCCTATCTCCTGGTAACACCGCCCCTGTCAATCACCTTAGAGTGCTGGAAGAAAATTTCCCTCATGACGCAATGACTTATGAAAGTAACCCCATTGGTACGCACCGCAGTCTGAAACGTAAAATATGTAATATCTATTGCTTCATGTACACCTAAGAGATTAATTTTCTTTAAGAGAACAGATTGGAAAGGAAAGCAAGGCAGCACAAGTGGCACCCTTTTGACAACAGCATACGGGCACAGGAAAGCAAAGAAACTCTGTAAATAGCAAACAGGACAGCCTGGAAGGCAAAATGGAAGAATTGGGGAACAATTTTGCCACCATAAAAGATGACGTACAAGGACATAATATGGTCAAAATAAAATACTACTGCCCGACCTGCACGTGTACCCCTTCCCCATTTCACAGCCTGTCATCCCATCAAAATCTGTGTGATTTGAGACGTTACGCTGCTACCTCAATCCCTTCCTTCCCTCACGCAAATCCCCAATTCCTCACAATTAGATCCACTTTTGCTACCCCCTACCTTTCCTAATGGCATGGATGAATGTTTGGAAGTAAACTTTTATATGTAAGTTGTTGCTCAGTGTACATGTGCCTATTCCTTTGGTTTTAAAATGCCGTTATGACTCAGTGATGCACAGTACTGGTGGGAATTACCGCAATTAAGGAAAAGGGAGGTGTCCTACTGACACTGCACCTGTCCGACCTATCCTCAATCACAATGGAGGCAACTGTACCACGCCAATACGAACCGCATATCTGCACCTTGTGAATCACCTATAACTAGTTGTGGGAGCAGATGTTTGTCCGATGCACAAGTACTCGCATTTACAACTCTTCCTCTATCTCCTGGTAACACCGCCCCTGTCCAGCATATGCGAAGAAACTTGTGACAAACTTTAAGTAGGTCGAGGCACCCATGCACGTCCTACAGGTAGCTGTACACATAAACATCCCACCTGCTGTACCCTACAAACACCCAGCATGTCCCAAAATGGTTGGTGCACATGTTTTGCACTATTAATTACTGTAGAGGACACCTATGCACATGTGCACAAAATATTCCCCCAAAACGCATCCTGCGGACAGCCGTCCCAGTGGACAACATGCGTCGCATCACCATGGGACCGCACCCATGCTGTGCGTGGGCCCTTATGGTGCAGACACAATCCGGACCCCCAACCAGTGGGAAAGTGCAATGTTCTGCGATCTATGAAGTGTTGTTGGGAAATTGCATGATTACAAACTCCCCAAGATGTAGGCCTCATTGCTCTCTGCAGCAGCCCTACAAAAGGTCACACCGCAGACCTGCTCCACATTTTGTTTGTAGCTTTTCAGAACAGAGTAGCAGCCCACATAGCTTTGAGCTGGAACTGAGTTTGGAACAATTCCTGCTATGCTACATTACCTTTGCAAGTAATGGCAACCATGTCATCCCGTCTGACTACGCACCATAATGAAGAGAAGTATTAACACAACTTACTGTGAAGCATACCCACAGTATGGATAATCCCCACTATCCACTATGCCATGGGCAGCATGCTCACAATGGAAGTATGTGGCACGTGCGCTTCCCAAAGTACTGCGAGGGCTGCGCCTTAGTAAAGGATTAACAGCCCTTCTTCCCTTTCCACTATCTTCTTTCCAGCAACCCCTCATTCGGTACTGATAAATAGTCACACACGCATCCACCAATCACAGTGAAGAGCTCTCCATGTAACACTATCAGTTCTGAACAACATTCTCTGCGTACACACCACACCAGAAAAGTTATTGCGCAATCCCTGCACGGTCCCATTTCCATGCCCACCATCCTCAAAAGCCCTGGATGTGGCTTTCGTGCTGTGTGCGGGCGTGGGGCATACATTGCAACCAGGATAGGGGATTTCGGCTTCAGTGGTGGCTCTGAAAAGAGCTTTTTTTTAGATGCTTCTAGAGAAACACCTTTATTTTCATTTTTTATATCGTTTTCTATTTTTTTTTTGCCTCCTCGCTTTCTTATAGTAAACTTCAACGTCTCCTGTATATGGGCAAACAAAATAGCATCACCAATGATGGACAAAGAAATGCCATTTGCATGGAAACACACCGCATTTCAAGAATGAATGCTGTCATGGTTGTAGAAGAACATCCCACAAGTGCCCAAAAAATCACATATGCTTCTCTTGATGAGACCCCTTCAGCCTCTGGCTGGGTACAGCATACATTAGGATAGTCCCATACTCTTCTTGGTTTTATGGCAGAGAAAAACAAATGGACAGTGGGAAAAAGCCTCTTCACTGCTTTCATGAACCTCTTCAGTTGATGGAACACATTTGAACAAGTCATGTAACCCAAATGCATGCCAAGATAATGCACAAGGAAAACATGAACTGTAGCAATACTGGCCACTTGCCTGCAAAGGTCAAGAAAAACGCCAAAACTGTGGACATCGACAGCGCACCACAATGCGTCCACTCCTTCGAAACCGAAATTGCCATCAACATGCTTTTCGTGGGCATACTTGTGCAGATCTACCACAAAGGCATCACCCAAAATCAATACAATGTGTTACCAGAACCCACACTACCACTACCCTCTCAGCCCCCACCCACCCAAGCTCCACTGTCTCTACCCCCTCCCCCTCACCTTACCCCCACTCACTTTAACCCCACCAACCCTACCCCTACTTTCTCTACCTCACATACCCAATCCCCACTCTTTCTACCTCACCCACTCACCCTACCCCCACCCTGTCTACCCCCACCCACCCTACACCCACTCCCTCTAGCCCCACCCACCCAACTGCCACACTCTCTGTTCACCCAAACCCACCCACCTTAACCCTGTTCTCTCTATCTCCACTATCTCTACCAAAACCTACCCAACCCCCACTAACCCACCCTACCCTACACCTAGTCTATCTAACTCTGCCCACTTTTCCATGCCCCCACTCTCTCTCCATCTGCATACCCACCATACCCACCTCACCCCCACAATATCTAAAAACCTCATCCTCTATAACCCTGAAGACCCACCCACCATAACCCCACTCCTCTCTACCCCCACTCAAACTACCCGCCCATTTTCTACCCAATGCACTCACCCCCTCTCTATTGCCACCTGCCCACCCTACCACTGCTCTCTCTACTCCCACCCACTCTACGTCCACCCTGACTACCACCATCCACACTCTCTACCTCCACCCTCCCCACCCACTCACTCTACCCCTACTCACTCTACGCCAACCACCCTATCCCCATCCGCACAACCCTCACTCACTATACCCCACCCTGTCTACTATCATGGCACTCCCCACCTGCACCCAGCCTGCACGCACCCTGTCTACAACCACTCACCTATGCTACCTGACCCTCTCTACCCCCACCTATCATACCCACACCATGTTCAAAATTCATAGAGCTCATATTCGAGCAAATATTTTGTGGAAGTGCCAATCATAATGAGAAAGTTACCACATCCCCCGATTGTATTAGCTCCTTAAACGATACATTTTCGGCATTTGATGGTGTCCAATGGGTAATGTCATCAACAATTATACCAACCAAGGACTAGATGGGATTTAATTAGTAATTAATCTACAAACTTTTATTTCTGGTATTTCCTTCTTTATTTTTCTATTTGAAAGCTTGTTAGTGTTCTTACATCCTGTATCCTCAACTTTTTATGGATTTAATCTGAATAGCGATGGTTTGTGATAAACTAAATGCTAAATAAAAAAAACAGTTTTCAGACAAATTTTTCAATATCCATTTTTTATGTCTACTAAAGCAGCAGGGTTTCGGTTTAACTTGAAACCAGCACCTTAGCAGAACTTGTTTTCTGGTGCAATATAAATGACTTAACTCATTCAATTATTCCCTCATTCACTCAATTAACTCAGTTATACAAAGAATGCATGCAGAAAATGTGTCCATGAGGTTGCAGAAAGCATGTTTGCAACCTGAGGCAGTGCACATAGAGTACATCCAGAGGCTGCCCTTTGGAAGGAAGAAAAGAGAGCCCTAGTGACCCACCATTGAAGCCCCCCTTGTTGAAATCGATATAATATTGTGACCCCAATCGCATTGTTTAAATGTATGTTGGCCTACGCCAAGCTGTCTAAAGAATACCATGTACATAGGTTCCGCGGCAAGGTTTTGACCTTAATGTATTATGTAGGCCGCCATCTTGGATCTAGCCGCCATTTTAGGTACTCTTGCAGTGTGGAAGTCACCCTGAATCACAAAATGGAGGCCGAATGACATTTTGAGTAAGACTCCGGCCATGGTGACCTCCGCACACGTGAATAAATAATATGTCCGCAGGCCACTTGTTAGGGTCACGAACTAAGACCTTGTCCTCTCTTTAACCTGTGTGTAAATATGTAACTGTATCAGCGGAACTGATCAAATTATGTAAATTGTGTGTTCGACCTGGCTACGAACCCTAGCCACGGTTCCAAGAATGGTTAACTTGCGAGAGGGCTGGCCAATGCAGGACAAAACGTATAAAAACCCAAGCATCCCGATGATCGGTCTCTCCCACTTTCAGTGCGAACCTTACGTTGAAGGTTTGCGTGTTAGTCAGAGGGCCGAATAGCTATCCGTATGTCAATTGACTTTGGTAACTTTGTAACTTTGAAATAAAGCGCTTTGTATGTCCTTTGTAACCTGTGTTGGTGTGTTTCCTTTTGGGCTTCCCGGCCTCATATCAATTTCTCTGTTTCCACAGTTGGCGCCCGAATAGGGACCCTCAAGATTGATGCCGGATCATTGAAGGTTGACGCAGACTATCGAATCGGGATCGGACGGTGTGATTCTGCGGGCCCGACCGATCGAGACGCGATACCTCGGCAGCGCTGCACGATCCGATCCTTGGGCGATAGTCGTGCGGTCTGACACGGCATCTTGACGAGGGTCCAATTCCGAGGCGGGCAGATTTGCCGAAACCACCGAACGCAGGTAAAGATTCGTTAGTTGAAGTCCTTTGTAAACCGTACGGTCCTCCTTAGGTTTGGTCAGGTGCAGTCGTGACCCGGCTCTTAATTTAACCCTGACAATTTGAATTTGGCATATTGTATCTGCAGACACAATTATTGGACCAGGTAACACCAATTCTTTGAGAAATGCCTGGGAAATTGTCTAGCTGCTTTAGGGCTCTGTTCCGCAGCGATCGACAATCTTTGGAATTTAGCCGTCCGGCACCACAGGAGGGGTCGCCGGCGTGTACTATGTACTGTAAGTATGGCATTGGTAGTATTGTATTTAATGACATTTGGCACAGACAGACCAGAAATGCCTCCGAATTTCAGTGGCCAATCAATGGTAGTTTTGAGATCCCCCGTATTGAATACTTAGAATCGATCTTGCTTAAGAAAAAGGCTAGGCCAGCAGCCTTTGATGTGTTACAAAATTGGAAAAAGGAAGCATTGCAGCAGCTTAAAAGTAGGGATAAACATGCACGTTGTCATAAAACAAATGCCGAAAAGGCATTGTTGTATGACAAGGAAAAACGATTAGAAGAAGCCCAGAAAATGGATAGAGCTTTCTCGCTCGGGGTCCAGAAAATTTACCCCTCTAAAGATTTCCATGTTTCTGAGGAGTTTATTGAGAAAATATTGAACGAACGGAGGCCTGATTCTTCAGCGCCACCTCCGTATGCTCCTGTTGTGGGCACCTTGCCCGTTCCTGCTATTGTTCCCGTTGCTATTCCTACTCCCCCTGCACAGCCTACTGCTCCTAGTTCTTTGGTTGTCGCTCCTCTGTCTATTACACTGCCTCTCTCCCCTGCACCCTTGTTAAGTCCACCTACACATTCGATTCCGGGGAGTCCCGTGTTCGTCAAAACAGATCCCGGTGCAGGGTCAACAATTGTGACTCGTAGTACTGTTCCTGCGGACAGGAAACGGGAACTATTTGCTTGGGCTAAGCATTGCATGGAAAAAGGTGATCAAACTGATGTATTTTCAACATTATCTAATTTGCACGATTTTCCCGAGAAAAATGTTTTTATTGAAGGACTGGGGATTCACTTAGGTGTAATGTGGGGTAGATTGCAGACTTCGGATCTCCCACAAGGGGTGAGAGATCTGAATGCTTTGGCACTTTCGAGGGATACAGAGCAGAAAGTATATGGACATGTTGATAGGTTGTTTGAGTTTAGGAGGGATTTTGAAAGGTTACAAAACGAGGATGATGAGGACGATAGGATATATGTACAGAAACATGTACCAAAGACGCGATTCGATGGATCTCAGACTCATCGATACCGCCAGATGAGGTGTATGACACATATAGTCAATACACGGTAGAGATGCAAAGAAAGGTAATCCAAGTGATGGTACAGCACTTACAGGAGGAATGTATAAGGAAGAAGGTTGGTTGCCCCATAGAGTTATTGGGTATTTGTAAAAGAGCTTTTTCGCACGACACTTCTACAGCTGCTTTAGCGCTCGATTTGGCCCTATTGCTCAGTAAGCGGTCGGAGGTCCCTATATCTCAGTTGCCTATGAGAGAGGTCCCTCCGACCCTTGTCCCAAAAGTAGAAATCCCCGCCGACGCGGCGGCTGGTACTCCCGCGACGGATATCCCTGCACATTACGTATCACAGTTTGTTCACTTCCCGTTCTCTCGACAGGAAGTGAACACGATTAGACAATCAGTCCCTGATATTAGGAAAAACCCGACAGGGTTTTATAAAGAAATAGAATCCGTCTTACAGTCTTCTGAGTTCACCTTAAGTGACATGGACTTATTGTTTCCAGTGCTTTTGCCAGTTGATGTATGGAAACAGGTACGGACAGTAGATGATGTGCCGGGGCTAGGGGATACATGAGTAAATCTGATTAGAATAGATGGGGAACGACCAGCTGGTGAGAAACCACCCCAGGTAATACTTACCTTACCCGATAGAATAGTTGCTAAACTAAAAACTATAATCCCAGAAAAAAGGATTATTTGGGACAAGCTTACGGCCTGCGTCCAAGGGAAAACTGAAGGTACTACTGAATTCTTTAATAGATTTGAACAGGTGTTCTCTGACTTCAATGGACAGGATTTAGGCACAGAGTCAGGGAAGAGGTTGTTTGTGGACAAATTTGTACGTGGATTGTTGCCCGACATCCAGTCACAAATTATGTCCTCAGAGAGCGCTTGGCAGGCAAAATCTCAGTCAGAGGTTTTGCATATGGCTCAGTATTATGAGAATCGGGTTAATAATGAAAAAGAGAAAATCGAAAAAAGAAGGGGTGACTTAAAGACTAAGGTATTGTTGCAGCAAATTGTCAGAAACCCCAGAGGAGGTACGACACAGACTAGAGGTCAGTACATTCCAAGAGGAAATACTCCTCCAAATTCTATAAATATTAATCAGTGTGCTTATTGCCGCCAGGAAGGTCACTGGCGAGCACAGTGCCCTGCCCTTCGTCAGAGGTCAGGAGGCACATTTGGAGGTATGGGTAGGCGACCAAGGGGCTGCCCCGGAGCAGGGGGCCCTGATAGGGGTCAGCTTCTACAAGATCCCCAGCAACCTTTTTCATGGGAAAATCAGACTCCGAGTATGGACTCGAGAAATATATTTGATCACCCTTCTGCTGCCTATCTTTCTGAAGAACTTCCCTTTGACGAAGTTCTGCCTTACTAGGATTGCCCGAAGCAGCGTTTGGAACCTTTACCTATTCCCGTTATTCAGAAGGGCCCCTACGTTGAATTATTGGTGGGGAATAGGAAACATCAGATCTTGATCGACACTGGAGCACAAAATTGCTCCATTGACCATTCTAGGGTTCCTAACATCCCACTGTCAGGGCAAACAAACGTTTCTATAGGGTTCTCTGGTATACCAACTGTTTGTCCGGTTTCTGCGCCGGTATCTGTTTCTTTGGGTCCTTTCACAGACCAGTGCCCTTTTCTTCTTACTTCAAACTGCGGAGAAGATTTGCTAGGGTTGAATTTGTTAAAGAAACTGAATGCAGTGATTCATTGTTCCCCTGACGGAATAAGATTAACAGTTTCACCACAGCAACCCTTTAACTCCCAGTACTTGACCCGACCTCTACCTCCCGAGTTTGACATTGTCCCGGAATGTTTGTGGGCAATAGACGACAATGATGTCGGGATATTGCACATCGAGCCTGTTAAGATAGTCTTGAAACATGGGGTTAAGCTACCGCGCATTCCGCAATATAAAATTTCAATTGAAGGTGAGCGTGCTCTGAAATGCATTGTCTCCGATTTTGTACATCGTGGAGTGATCGAAGAGATAACAGGTAGCTTATGTAATAGCCCGATCTTGCCAGTATATAAGAAAGGCGACAATGCAATTCCGTACCGGTTTATAATAGATCTTCGTGCTATTAACCGAGTGGTAGCCCCACAATTTCCAATAGTGCCTGATGTAACTACGATCGTAACAATGATCCCTGCTACTGCTACACACTTTAGTGTCGTAGATTTGAAAAACGCCTTCTTTAGTATTCCGATACATGAGGAGAGCAGGTGTTTGTTCGCGTTCACCTTGGGGGGACGCTCGTTTACATTCACAAGGGCACCTCAAGGGTATACTGAAAGTCCTAGTATCTATAGTAGAGCCTTAAAGGAGCAGCTCGACACCCTTGAATTGCCACCTACTTGCACGCTGCTTCAATATGTAGACGATTTGCTCCTGGCTGCAGACTCTGAGAAAGCTTGTAAAGAAGGCACTATATTGTTGCTTGTTCATCTAGCTGAAAATGGTCACAAAGCTTCGCTTAAAACATTTCAATATTGTTGCCAGGAGGTTGCCTATTTAGGCTACCTCCTGTCAAAGGAGGGGAGAATATTGACACCTGAACAAATAAAACACATTTCTGGCATGTCTGTCCCAAAAACACAGAAGGAAGTCAGAGCCCTGATAGGGATGGCGTCCTACTGTAGACTGTGGATCCCGAACTTTGCACTAGTGGTAAAACCGATGTTGGCTTTGACGAAGAAGGGCATTTCTCTGCCACTGCCATGGGAATCGGAACATCAACGATCATTTGAGATTCTCAAAACCGCGCTATGTTCAGGACCGGTTCTGGGTACACCAAATTACGATAAGGCCTTTGTGTTGTTTGTGCATGAATGTGATGGATGTGCTTTGTCTGTGTTAACACAGGAACATGGAGGGAAGAATAGGCCGTGCGGCTATTATTCCTCCGCCCTCGATCCTGTTGCATGCGCTTTGCCGCGATGTCTGCGCGCTGTTGCTGCTGCCGCTGCATCTGTAAAACAGAGTGAGGGGATGGTCCTAGGCCACGATTTAATCTTGATGGTACCTCACTCTGTTGATATTCTATTGAATAAAACTCAAACGCAACACCTTACTTCTGCCCGGTTGACAAGGTACGAATTAGTCCTATTTGCTCCTCATATCCAAATTAAAAGGTGTTGTGTTCTCAATCCGGCTGAACTCTTACCTCTCCCGCAAAATATTGTTTGCGGTGATGAAGGATCACATGACTGCCTGTATGCCACCGAACAAGAAACAAAGGGCAGGATAGACCTCTCAGATACTCCTTTGGAGAATGCGGAAGGGGAGCTGTTTTGTGATGGCTCCTGCTTCAAACTTCCGAATGGCACATCTACAGCTGCTTATGCAGTTACTACTTTGAACAAGATTGTTGAAACTAAAAGGATTCCGCATAACTCCGCGCAGGCCGCGGAGATTATAGCGTTGACCCGCGCTTGTGAGCTCTCCCAAGGGCATAGAGTCAATATTTATACGGATAGCCAGTACGCCTTTGGGGTGGCTCACAACTTCGGAAAACTGTGGTCGGAAAGAGGGTTTCTGACCTCACATGGGACCAAGATTCAGCATGGTCCCTTAATAGTACAACTACTTTCAGCGCTCTCACTCCCTGAACAATTAGCGATCATGAAATGTGCAGCACATCGCAAGGTCATAGACAATGTGGGCAGAGGAAATGCTTTTGCAGATTTGATAGCTAGACAAACAGCCACAGACCTTAGCACAGACATGTACACCTCGAGGGAAGTGAGAGATGTTTGTATAATAGATGAAGGCATTGGGTCTGTGCGAGATATGCAGACTGATGCCTCAGTTGAAGAGTCTAGGAAGTGGGCTGAAGGCATGGGAAAATTGGATGATGAAGGGTGTTGGGTGGACGCATCCGACGGGAAATGGTTGCTTCCTGATTCTTATGTGTTAGCAATGGTTACAATGGCACACGGTCCAACGCATGTGTGTGCCCAGCAAATTACGACGATATTACAGCAGGTTTGGGTGAATGATAAAATTTTGGAAACTGCAAAGAGACATGTTCAGAATTGCATGATTTGCCTGCAGCACAATGTGGGTAAAGGGACAGTGACTCCAAGGGGAAGTTTCGGGCCCCCCTCTGTCCCCTTTGAAACCATTCACCTTGATTTCATTGAAATGGAGCGATGTAATAACTTGAAATATGTTCTTGTCATCATTTGTGCTTTTAGCAAATGGGTCGAGGCTTTCCCTGTCAAAGATGCTACCGCCATGACCACCACAAAGATCCTGGTGAAAGAGTACTTCCCTCGATTTGGGCTCCCGAGGATAATTTGGTCGGACAACGGCCCCCATTTCATCGCAGCCGTAATGTTGCAAATATGTGTTGCCCTAGGGATTGAGAAACGTTTTCATTCAGCTAGGCACCCTCAAAGTGCGGGGTTGGTAGAGAGACACAACGGTATTTTGAAAAACAAACTTGCAAAAACATGTGCCGACACTAAGCTAAAATGGCCCGACGCTTTACCTATTGTGTTGTTAGCTATGCGCACCACACCCCAGACTAGAACTGGGCTCTCTCCGTTCGAGGTGGTAATGGGAAGGCCTGCTAATATCTGGGGTCTCCCTAAACCTAAAGCCCTGAGGGATGTGGATAATGTATTGCTCATAGATTACTGTAATCAATTGACTAAAAATCTGTATTTCATTTACCACCAGGTGAATGCTGCCTTACCTGTACGGTTTACGGGCCCAGGACACGATATACTGCCCGGTAGCTGGATCCTGGTGAAGGCCTACGAGAGGTCTTCCTGTCTTGTGCCTCGCTGGCGCGGACCCTACCAGGTATTATTGGTCACCAGGACGGCAGTGCGGGTGGCAGGAAAGAAGAACTGGATACATGCAACGCATGTTAAGAAGATCCCTCACCCGACGCCACACGCTACAGAAGAAACAGAACCCCTCGCTGGTGCTACAATCTCTGATCTCGGAGTAGCAGGCAGCGTTGTGAGTGCGTCGGAGAAGTTCTCTGAGCCTGAGGAGCTCGGGGAGCCGTCCATTTTGTCTCCGCACTCTCTTGATCAATCGCTTCCGGAAAATCTTGTTTCGAGCTCTGCGACTTCCGTCGCCACCGACACGACGCTCCCCTCAGGGAGCGACGATACTTTGCTTTTGGATTCAACAAACTTGGGTACCATCAGGTACAACCTTCGACCACGGAAATAGAATTACCGCACGAGTGTCGTGCATCTGGAAGGAAAAGAGCGATTGAAGTACTGTTGTCTTTCTTTTTTTCGAACAAAGAAAAGGAGGGTTCTGTTGGCTAGGGTTGGGAAGGACTAAGAAATCGCGCGGCCGAAGTGCCGCCAGCAACGAACATTGGGGCCATCGATCGGGATGACCATGATGCCTGCCGGCTTCACCGCTGCTCCCCGTATTGAATTATTAGATAAGGAGGTGACCAAATCGAACAAAGAACAATGTGCCTGGGCCCCGAAAACGTACTGTTGTGTTCTCGTTCTGATTATTGTTATTTTTGCAACTGCTGCCGTGGGACTTTGGTATTTTGAAGAAATTTATCCTTTGAAGCCTCTGTTACCGACCAAAATCGTACCAACTGTTTTGACTCCCTCTGTACACCTTCACACTCTGTCCCCTAGGGACTCTCGGCATAGACAGAAATATCATAATAACACTTTGATGATAGTGATGAATGCTACGCATGCTATTTTTAATAAGAGTAATTGTTGGACCTGCACTCACTTACCACAACATGGGAACAAGGGACTGGGATGGTATATACATCCCTTACCTTTAACAACTTCTTGCTATGCCTCTCTTAGAGCACTCTTCTTTGGCCGATGGAATGATAGCATCTCAGGGAACTTCGATGGGACTAATTTGAATGAATTTGAAAAACGTGAATTGACTCCCCTGGGATGCTCGCTTTTCGCAAATAGAAGTAAACCTAACGTCGCTTCTATTAGGCCGTCTGATAAACTATCTTTTCCTTTCCAAAATCTAGTTTCTTTTAAGATGGCTCCGATAGGCAATAAGGATGCCATGCCTCCTTCTTATTCTGTGAATCATAGTACTGATTCAGTTCCTTTCTGTGTACAAAGAAATGGCACTAGGCCAATGGGAGACTTCGAGCCTTGTGTAAATACTGTAAACTTGACTGGGGAAAATAGGCCTTTGTATGTAGGGGGACCCGTTTATTTTGTTTGTGGTAGTTTAGCTTTTCCCTGGTTGCCTAAGGATTGGCAGGGGACTTGTTATTTAGGGATATTGTTACCAGGTGTATTTATAGCCAGTACCTTAGAGGTATCTAAGGCTCGCCCGCGACGGGATTTTAATGGAGACACCCCTGGACAAGTGTTCGGGGATATAGCCAAATCAGTAGTGCCCTTTTGGGGACAAATAGCAAATTCAGAAAACATTAGGGGATTAGCGAGGGTGTTGGAGAAAACGATCAACCGGACCACGGACATACTTTACAATATGATCTTAGAGCAAAAGGCGATAAGATTGGTAGCACTTCAAAATCGAATGGCATTAGATGTCATTTTAGCCGAACGAGGTGGAGTATGTAAATTAGTGGGGTCCGCTTGTTGTGTTTTCGTACCAGATTATTCGCCAACAATTTTTAAAGCAATTCAGAATTTACACACTCTCAGTTCTGAAGTCCATATCCCTGTAGGAGACTGGAACCTTAGTACTTGGTTTTGGGATTCTTTACGATCCTGGGGGTGGAAGGTGCTTTCTGTCATTTTAGGTATTTTAGGGATTCTGTTGTTTCTTTGCTGTTGTTTTCAATGCCTCCCGAGTATATGTGGAATGATGGGGGGATGTTGTGCTCAGGTAATGAGCGCAATAGGGCATAAGATATACACCCCGAAGACAGCATCTAAAGAGTTCATGTTGCAAGAAGTTCTTATGAACAACTTTATGGCTATTGACATTTCGGACAATGATGCGGGACCTATGGATGATAATGCCTTCAGTTATTTTCGAAAGTATTAGGAAATGATGTATTAGCACTTGGCATAGGCCAAAAAGGAGGGTCTGTGGAAATCGATATAATATTGTGACCCCAATCGCATTGTTTAAATGTATGTTGGCCTACGCCAAGCTGTCTAAAGAATACCATGTACATAGGTTCCGCGGCAAGGTTTTGACCTTAATGTATTATGTAGGCCGCCATCTTGGATCTAGCCGCCATTTTAGGTACTCTTGCAGTGTGGAAGTCACCCTGAATCACAAAATGGATGCCGAATGACATTTTGAGTAAGACTCCGGCCATGGTGACCTCCGCACACGTGAATAAATAATATGTTCGCAGGCCACTTGTTAGGGTCACGAACTAAGACCTTGTCCTCTCTTTAACCTGTGTGTAAATATGTAACTGTATCAGCGGAACTGATCAAATTATGTAAATTGTGTGTTCGACCTGGCTACGAACCCTAGCCACGGTTCCAAGAATGGTTAACTTGCGAGAGGGCTGGCCAATGCAGGACAAAACGTATAAAAACCCAAGCATCCCGATGATCGGTCTCTCCCACTTTCAGTGCGAACCTTACGTTGAAGGTTCGCGTGTTAGTCAGAGGGCCGAATAGCTATCCGTATGTCAATTGACTTTGGTAACTTTGTAACTTTGAAATAAAGCGCTTTGTATGTCCTTTGTAACCTGTGTTGGTGTGTTTCCTTTTGGGCTTCCCGGCCTCATATCAATTTCTCTGTTTCCACACCCTAGGGGGTGATGCATATACAGACTGCAGCCCCAAATAAGGGAAGAGGCATGCCCCTTTCTAAATGGTCCTCAGTGCACCCATGGTAACCAGTGACAATGCGGCTCATACAGTGGTACACCTCACTGATGAGGTACACCAAAGCTGAAACATGCCTGGGGTTGCTTCTATTTCCATGCAGGGAGTGCCAGGCCTTCCAATGTGGGATTAACTTATCCTTTTTATGGCAGGACCAACACTGATTTGCATAGGACTGCTTATATTTTGCAATAGTGCATGCAGGCTAATAAAACTGCAGTGTGGAATGTTTCCAAAGCAATGCCATTAATTAGTATTAATGTATTACCTTCAATCAATGACATTGGTGGTAGAGTGGGTGGGGGTAGGGAGAGTGGGGGGAGGCTGCGTACGGTGGGTGGTTCCCTAGCAGCATGGCTGAGCAGAGGTGTAAATACTAGAGTATTTGTATGGCATGGAGGAAGCCAGAGTTGGAAATGCAAGTTGCATTCCGTCCCTCCTCTACGCCATTCAAATTGAGGAATAGGGGATGTAACATGAATGAAAGATGTAGAAGCCTTACGCAAGGCTTTTATGTCTTTCATTCACATTACATAGAGCTGAACATGAGCTCCAATTAGTGTCTTTAAAAAAGAAATCAGGTGCAAAGTCTCAGGATGCACCTAACAAAATAGATGTGTGTTGTTGATGTGCTGCCTGCAACAGTGACATAGCACAAAATGTAGGGGCCCCCCTGCGAGCCATGCTGAGGAACCCCCATCCCCTGCCAAATCATGGATCATTCCACACTCTGGGCCTGCCTAGATCACCACGCATGCGCAATCCGCACAAACTTGCTGCTGCAGCGCCACACACTGCACTCGGAGAAAGATGTATATATATATATATATATATATATATATATATATATATATATATATATATATATATATATAGTAAGGTAGGAGAGTAGTGTAAGAACATATGAGAAAGGTCAGGTCTGCAAACATAGTACCTTTTGCATTCTTACTTCCTGGCTGTCAGTGAAGAAAACCAGTTGGCCTAGATATGTCAGTGAAATAAAAAAAAAGATGGAGCCAGACATGTGATGTTATCAGTGATCATCAATTCTGATGAGCTACGAATGTCCTCTTTTTAGGGGCTGTGTGGGTGAGGAGAATAAAGTACAAATTCAAAAGGATCCCACAATGCAGCTTCCTTCCCTTTCTGTTCAGAGTGAGTCCCCCTAGATGCATATACACTTGCTCATGCTCGCCTCTTAACCAAACAAAAGGGGCGAAAAACCATGTACTTATCAAAAATATACTTATATTTTAATGTTTATCAAAAAACACATCACATTCACAATAAATTTAAAAAAAACGTCATTGTGGTCCAAACTCATTGTGAACCACATATATCTGTACACACATTTTCCACTATTGGCATAGAGGCTGACACTTCAAAAACCTTGTCTATGCCTAAATATGGGGTATTTATATATTTCAAACACCACTGTTACTAAAGCCCTCCCTGATTTCTGTAGGCAAAAAGTCTGTGCCGACACTTCAAGAATGTGTTTCCAGAACCAACATAGATCTTAAACATACGAATATACATAGAAATACATCCGCTCTGTATATCCTGTTGGTGCTATCTTCAGGGCACTCAGTCTTTATACATGTTCTGGTTTTCACGCGTGTCATCACGTGTCAGTTTGCCACAATTTCAACATTTCTACAAAACAAACAAACATTGAATCTTAAAAACATGGTTTCTTTTCTTATGTGCATAACACGTCGTACATCACATCTATACCAACTTCACCTCCATTATCAATGCAAACAGCAGGGTTAATTTCTTCCTGGTCTTATTACTTTCCCAGCTTTACTCAATATTTACACATTTTGCATATTCTCATTTTTTAATAGTTCACCATAACTGGCAAATTTCTGGGGGTTTTCGGTTTTACCTTTAACCATAACGCCCCTGTAACAACGTATTTCCATTGAATTTCATAGGTTTTTACTAGTGCAACTTAACCATAACGTCCCTTTAACAACATGTTGTTTACTGAATTTCATATGTTTTTACCAGGATACCTGTAGTTTGTAAAGATGTACTGTAGAACATACTGAACCTGCTGGCACCATGTTAATGCACACAGCAATCACAGACCATGCGTCTGGGTGCGGATTTAGGATGGCATCCGACCAGCTCAGAAAGGCAGGGGCTTTCTTATGTAGAAGTACCATTCACCAAACCCAAGGAACATATACAAACAGCACCATGTGCATGAAGTGCAAGGGAAAATAGAGGAGGTCTGCAAACTGTGTACTTATGAAACAAGCAGCACAAAGGCATTGGGATTACAGCATAATGGAATGCACCAACAAGAGAAGTGATGTCTGCCTTCAACATTCTTACTGCACTGCTACTTTACATGGTAGCAAAGAACGAACGGGCAGAGTAAGGACTGGAAAGTACTAAGACCAGAACCTCACTACAACATAGTAAGCACACTGAAGTTTGTCTGATAATTGCACAGATGGTGCAGTATACAACAGTTGAGCAGAATAACGTTTATTTTTGTATGCAGCAATGGCAAGCACCTTAGAGTGCTGGAAGAAAATTTCCCTCATGACGCAATGACTTATGAAAGTAACCCCATTGGTACGCACCGCAGTCTGAAACGTAAAATGTAATATCTATTGCTTCATGTACACCTAAGAGATTTATTTTCTTTAAGAGAACAGATTGGAAAGGAAAGCAAGGCAGCACAAGTGGCACCCTTTTGACAACAGCATACGGGCACAGGAAAGCAAAGAAACTCTGTAAATAGCAAACAGGACAGCCTGGAAGGCAAAATGGAAGAATTGGGGAACAATTTTGCCATCATAAAAGATGACGTACAAGGACATAATATGGTCAAAATAAAATACCACTGCCCGACCTGCACGTGTCCCCCTTCCCTTCCCCATTTCACAGCCTGTCATCCCATCAAAATCCGTGTGATTTGAGACGTTACGCTGCTACCTCAATCCCTTCCTTCCCTCACGCAAATCCCCAATTCCTCACAATTAGTATCCACTTTTGCCACCCCCTCCCTTTCCTAATAGCATGGATGAATGTTTGGAAGTAAACTTTGATATGTAAGTTGTTGCTCAGTGTACATGTGCCTTTTCCTTTGGTTTTAAAATGCTGTTATGACTCAGTGATGCACAGTACTGGTGGGAATTACCGCAATTAAGGAAAAGTGAGGTGTCCTACTGACACTGCACCTGTCCGGCCTATCCTCAATCACAATGGAGGAAACTGTACCACGCCAGTACGAACCGCATATCTGCACCTTGTGAATCACCTATAACTAGTTGTGGGAGCAGATGTTTGTCCGATGCACAAGTACTCGCATTCACAACTCTTCCTCTATCTCCTGGTAACACCGCCCCTGTCCAGCATATGCGAAGAAACTTGTGACAAACTTTAAGTAGGTCGAGGCACCCACACACATCCTACAGGTAGCTGTACACATAAACATCCCACCTGCTATACCCTACAAACACCCAGCATGTCCCAAAATGGTTGGTGCACATGTGTTGCACTATTAATTACTGTATAGGACACCTATGAACATGCGCACAAAATATTCCCCCAAAATGCATCCTGCGGACAGCTGTCCCAGTAGACAACATGTGCCGCATCTCCATGGGACCGCACCCACGCTGTGCGTGGGCCCTTATGGTGCAGACACAATCCGGACCCCCAACCAGTGGGAAAGTGCAATGTTCTGCGATCTATGAAGTGTTGTTGGGAAATTGCATGATTACAAACTCCCCAAGAGGTACGCCTCATTGCTCTCTGCAGCAGCCCTACAAAAGGTCACACCCCAGACCTGCTCCACATTTTGTTTGTAGCTTTTCAGAACAGAGTAGCGGCCCACATAGCTTTGAGCTGGAACAGAGTTTGGAACAATTCCTGCTATGCTACATTACCTTTGCAAGTAATGGTAACCATGTCAACCCGGCTGACTACGCAGCATAATGGAGAGAAGTATTAACACCACTTACTGTGAAGCATACCCACAGTACGGATAATCCCCACTATCCCATTCCCATGGGCAGCATGCTCACAATGGAAGTATGTGGCACGTGCGCTTCCCAAAGTACTGCGAGGGCTGTGCCTTAGTAAAGCATTAACAGCCCTTCTTCCCTTTCCACTATCTTCTTTCCAGCAACCCCTCATTCAGTACTGATCAATAGTCACACATGCATCCACCAATCACAGTGAAGAGCTCTCCATGTAACACTATCAGTACTGAACAACATTCTCTGCGTACACACCACACCAGAAAGGTTATTGCGCAATCCCTGCACGGTCCCATTTCCATGCCCACCATCCTCAAAAGCCCTGGATGTGGCTTTCGTCCTGTATGCGGCCGTGGGGCATACATTGCAACCAGGGTAGGGGATTTCGGCTTCAGTGGTGGCTCTGAAAAGAGCTTTTATTTTTTAGATGCTTCTAGAGAAACACCTTTATTTTCGTTTTTTATATGGTTTTCTATTTTTTTTGCCTCCTCGCTTTCTTATAGTAAACTTCAACGCCTCCTGTATATGGGCAAACAAAATAGCATCACCAATGCTGGACACAGAAATGCCATTTGCATGCAAACACACCGCATTTCAAGAATGAATGCTGTCATGGTTGTAGAAGAACATCCCACAAGGGCCCAAAAAATCACATATGCTTCTCTTGATGAGACTCCTTCCAGCCTCTGGCTGGGTACAGCATACATTAGGATAGTCCCATACTCTTCTTGGTTTTATGGCAGAGAAAACCACCTGGACAGTGGGAAAAAAGCCTTTTCACTGCTTTCAACAACCTCTTCAGTTGATGGAACACATTTGAACAAGTCATGTAACCCAAATGCATGCCAAGATAATGCACAAGGAAAACATGCACTGTAGCAATACTGGCCACATGCCTGCAAAGGTCAAGAAAAACGCCAAAACTGTGGACATCGACAGCGCACCACAATGCGTCCACTCCTTCGAAACCAAAATTGCCATCAACATGCTTTTCGTGGGCATACTTGTGCAAATCTACCACAAAGGCATCACCCAAAATCAATACAATGTGTTTCTCCATGTCAGCCCTACTCACTGTGCACAGTAATGAAAAATAGTATTCCTGTGAACCACAAGCTCAGTACATGATTGGATAATCGACACAGTCCCATTTCCATTGGCCTGCATGGTGAGAAGCACCGACTGTGGCATGTGCGCTTCCCCAAGTACTGCGGGGGCTGCGCCCCAGTAAAGCAGGACATGTTCTTCTTCCCTTTCTACTATGTTTTGTCCAGAACTACCTCTTAGAGTACTGTTAACTAGTCACACACGCATCCACCAATCACATTGAAGACGTCAGCATGTAATACTGTCAGTTCTGTAACACACTTCATATGTACCGTTACACAATCAGAGTGCAAGTGCTGTGTGATTTGAAAGCACATCCAGTAGAAAGTTCTGCAAAACTATCCAGGATTTCTGCATCCACATTCATCCTCATGGCCACCCATTACTGCACAGTACAGGTAGAAATATTTTCTGTACACTATTTGTACAACTCTGTTATAAGTGCCTCTGAGTAGGATGTCTGCCACTGAACACCCACAACGTACTTACAAAACGTACTGTTCTTTCTCCCATCACCTACCATCTAGATTCTAGTGCCACTGCAATGCAATACGCTTTCAATGTTTTCATTTACCCATATTAGCCATTCTAATATCCAGAAAGTAACTGTCGTATTGCCTTCCGACAATGCTACAAATTTTGTTCCGCACTTACCCAACCCCTATTACTTATAAACTGGGTAAATCAATTTGGGGGCCAACACTACCCCGTTATTATTACACCGAATTTTGAATAACTTCCATCACCAGGAAGCCCAGACACTTGATGCACCACAAACAGAAGAGAGGGACTTTTCTCTCCATCAACAGATATAAGGTAAGAATCAGGCAAATTAGATGAGATAGGATTTCAATTATTAACACTTCATTTATTAGAATACTAAGAGAAGTATTGATTTTTCTTATCCTATTCAGGGAGGCTCTGTTGCTTAACTTTGACCACGCCATTTTACTGTGACCAACGGTTGATCTTGCTTACAACCCAACCATGGAACTCTGTTAATCATTAGAATCTAATCAAGTGGGGTAAGACATTGGCCCTATTTTCTGCACATTTTAGTGTCAACCTTATGAGGGACTACTTTAAGATCACCAATTTAATCCAATGATCCTCTGTGCATTTCTCCCATATTTAGAGTGCCTTTCATAAAGTTACTTGGTGAGTTAATTTCTAAGGATTTTTTTCTCACTAAGGTTATGCATGCACGCACATAAACTAACTTTCACCACACAAAGATCCAACCCTTTTCATAGAGATTAATTAGAGTGTGCAATCTTGTATGAGGTGAATCTATGAATCTGGTGATGGGCTCTCACCA
Organism: Ambystoma mexicanum; assembly: GCF_040938575.1. NCBI lineage: Eukaryota > Metazoa > Chordata > Amphibia > Caudata > Ambystomatidae > Ambystoma > Ambystoma mexicanum. The sequence goes on along the minus strand of NC_090928.1, from coordinate 401,055,964 downwards.
GCTACATTTTTCAGGGCTATCAATGAGGCACACTTGAAAGTGGCATGGCTTGCTTGCTCAGATCCTAATGTGACACGTGTTTCATTGCTTATCATTCTTGGTTTGTTCTAAATCCTTAATTAGCATGAGTATGTATCTAGTTACACAGTGATGTCACTTTGTTTTTTAACTAAATGTTTTTTGATGCATTTGAAACTTCTAATGCATACATTTTTGGTGTATATATATATATATATTAATTTATGTTGGTAATTTTTCCACGATTTATCTTTAATCCCCTTGTGTTCACTCCACATCCCTGCCATGATGTGAACATTTGGTATGTATATGTCATATTCCATAAATCTCATTATTATGATCATTTACATTGTAAATATTGATCATTTAATGGGACATTTTTCATAGTTAAGAGCCTTGATAATGACCGAGGGGTCGAAACACATGTCGACTGTTCAAATAAATCAGAATTGCTGCAATTGTGCTTCACAGGACTTGTGAAATTTGAATGATCATTTGCTAATTTCTTCTTTACACTTCAAGTTGGAGGGTCTTCTGCGCAGTAACACAACATACCCTTCTACTCACTACTTCCATAAGCATGGCCTTCTGGGGGGAGCAACGTATGCTATAACTGCAGCATTAGACCAATTGTTAATCATACAGGGGACCAGCACACCCCTATTTGTTTACTCCCTAGACACCCTTTGTTAAGTGCACATTTAGACATATCTAGACTGGTTGCACCAAAATGGCAGTCGAAGCAATAACACTTGGTTTTTTATCACAGATGCCCAAAAAAATATACAATGCCACAGAAAGAAACGGCTAGACCGGCAGCACCCAAATGCCAGCCTAGCCAGGTAATATCAGAGATGCCCTGTTAAAAAAGGTCAAGCCAAACTAAGAAATGACCAGACTGGCTGCATCAAAATGCCTCTCTTGCCACTAATACCAAATATCATGCCTGCTTAGCCTGAACATGGGTGTCCATCATGATGTATCACACAATCAATGCGACACTCCACCCCACACATCGTTGCTTCCTCCCACCCCCTCCCCAAACCCCAAAAATTAGCTCCTCTGCCCAGAATTACCTCCACGTCCCTCTTTATTGTCCCAGTGCTTACATATGAGGCACCTTGCCTCATAGGTAAGTATTGGGACATGGATGACTGGGACTAGGAGTAATGAAGATTACAGGTAAAGAAGCCAGGCATTACCTTCATGTCCTGCTACCTCATCCCAGTACTTTTGTGTGAGGCAAAATACCTCATACACAAGTACTGGGACAAGGAAGACTAGGGCTAGGAGTAATGAAAATTACCAATATACCAATACGTAAGCCTGGCATTAAACACAAATAGTTATCCCTTTTTGTCTGTTTCTCGTGGAACATTATTTTGTTCCCTTTTCATTAAGATTTGGTTGGTACAGTGGTATCTACCCTGTTTTTCTTACTGTGGTCTATTTAAATAGCCTTGGTATTGTTTTAGGCTATCTTAGTAGACTCAAACTTAAACCCGCTGTCTTTCTTGTGTTTTACTCTGTGCACCAAACTAGGTTTGGTTCCTTTGTACGCCGACCTTTGGCAGGCTTCTGCATGGAATCCCTCCTTAGGCGCCTGAATGTCTGAGAGGGACAGGATGTGAGGAAGGGGTTTGATACTCCCTGCACAGGGTCTCCTTGGAGACCCATGTCGCACTCTGTGTGGTTGGCTATGGTGACTGTCCCGCAGGACAGCCACACTGCTGTGTGATTGACAGCCAGGCTGTGCGAATGGGGGAAAACTGTATACAAAGCAGGTCTCTGGGACTGAGAAGGCAGAGTCACCACTGGATCGAGAGAACCGAAGAGAACCTGACAGAAGAGGACCTCTACATGACTGAAACTTCCAGTGAAGCCCTGCTTCGGGTCAGAATCTCCAAACTTCGACGACAGGGAAGATCTGCAAGGAATATTCTCCCCTTGAGCTTGTTGGACCAACCAGTTCCCCAAACTGCAAGCCAGGCCTCCCTCCTTGGGTTCTAAGGAGCGCACCTTTTATTAAATAGGGAGGGAAAGACAAAGTTAGACAAAAGTTGAGCAGCACCAACAAGTAAGTAAGCAGGGCAATCTAGAAAAGGCAACTACGGTGAGGAAATCAAATCAAGAGGCCAGGGCCTATGTCAATATACCAAAGTCTTTGCAGAGGATCACACAATTCAGAGTAGTTTGCGATTAAATATTTGCCAAGAGTTCAGAACGAAGTTGGTTGGGCAAAAAGTTACATTAAAGAATAGAGAAGGTCAAGCCTCGGATTGGCAAAAGATTTCAAACACTTTTACTGCGGTCAGACGGAACGAACGACCGCATTTGAACAGTACCTTAAATGAAGAAGAAGGCTCTAGCTGAGGCAGACGTTCCTGGCAGGTCCTGCAGGCTCACGGTTCCTGAAGTGACTGTCGGACTGACACGAAGTAGGAAGACTGGAGGGTCCTGCACTGCCCTGGGAAGAAACCAGCAGCAGAGCAAAGCAACGAATAAAAGGTGCGCTCCTTAGAACCCAAGCAGGGTCCGACCTTCCTGGCTATCCGGTTCACTGTAGCTATGCATAGCAAATTCGACCAGAGGAGGGAGGCCTGGATTGGAGTTTAGGGAACAGGTTGGTCCAACAAGCTCAAGGGGAGACTATTCCTTGCAGATCTTCCCTGTCGTCGAAGTTTGGAGATTCTGACCCGAAGCAGGGCTTCACTGGAAATTTCAGTCATGGTAGAGGTCCTCTTCTGTCAGCTTCTCTTCGGTTCTCTCAATCCAGTGGTGACTCTGCCTTCTCAGCCCCAGAGAACTGCTTTTTATGCAGTTTCCCCCCATTCACACAGCCTGGCTGTCAATCACACGGCAGGGTGGCGGTCCCGCCGGCATAGTCACCACAACCAATCAGATCAGAGTGTGACATGGGTCTCCAAGGAGACCCTGTACAGGGATTCCAAAACCCCTCCCGCAAATCCTGTCCCCCTGGACATACAGGCGCCTAAGGAAGGCTTCTGTGTAGAAGCCACCGAAAGGACGGTGAACAAAGGAACCAAACCTGGTTTGGCGTGCAGAGTAAAACACGAGAAAGATATTTTCAAAAAGAAATGGTGAATAAACTCAGCCGGAACCTTATAAAACACATATGGTCTAGAGGGTTTAAGTTGGAGGCTACCAAGATAGACTAAAACATTACCAAGGTTATTTAAGATAACCGTGGTAGGAAAATAGGGTAGTTACCACTGTCACCAGCCAAGTCTTAATGAAAAGGGAGCAAAACAATGCTCCAAGAGAAACAGACAAAAAGGAATAAGAATTAACCCTTTCCAGTACTCTATGTAAGATAGTTTGTACTGGGTCTGTGGATTTTACTTATAAAGTCAATGGCAACTTTTCCTGTTCTGTGAGACAATAGTCAGTCCCAGAAAATGGAGTCTGAGTTGGGAAGTCTAAAAGACAACCCTGTGTCACTGCACTGAAGGTGCTGTGCAACACACAGTAAAATGATGTTGCCTGTGGAGTAGGTGAGGCTCCACAGTCTATGAAAACAAGAAAAACACATGTAAGAGTGAGAAAAAAGGCTCACACGCTTGCCAGGAGAGAAAAATAAATCCTGAAATCCTAGAAATCCAGAAAAGCTGCTGAGGGGCTAAGTAAGTAAGGGAAATTAGCCATTCTGGAGAATTCTCCCTAACACTCTTTGAAGTGGCTTCTCTTTCGAGATTAACTTGGTGATTCGGTCCTGCAGCAGGGTTTCACCGGGAAACCAATGGTCCAGGAGTTGCAGCAGCCATCCTCTTCCAGCTCTTCTTTGGTTCTTTCATTTCAGTGGTCAAATCTGCTTTCCAATCCAAGAGACTCGCCTTTTAAACAGTTTTCTCCCTTTCATTCCAGCCTAGCTGTCACTCACTCAGCAGGGTGGCTGTCCTTGCCGGACAGTCAGCTAGCTAATCATGCCAGAGTGCATTTGGGTCGTCTAGGAGACAAAGCACAGGGAGTTTCGGGCACCACCCTCACTTCCTGCCCACACCAGACACTCAGACGCCAGAGGCGATCTTCTGTCCAGAAGCCCGCCAAAGGCACACGAACAAAGGGACCAAACCTGGTTTGGCGTGCAGAGACAAACACTAGAAGGACCTTTCCAAAAAGAAATGGCGAGAAAAGAAGACCAGGACCCGTTTAAACAAAGGGGCTTAAGGCGTCATCTTGAAGAACATGGCTCAAGTGATTTTTAGCTACCGGTGTTCGTGGTCGATACAAAATCATGGTAGTTCATTGTTAAACCATTGCCACCAACCTTTTCAATAGGAAAGGGTAGCATTTGACTGCTACATGAGTAGCTAGACACAGGGGATACTATGTAACCGCTCCAGCACTCCATTGTAAGATGGTGTGTGCTGGGTCTAGGAATTTGGAAAGACTAGTAAAGTCAATTTCACTTTACCTTCTCTGGGAAACAGTAGTTTATCCCAGAGAAGGTAAGGGTACTGTGTAACACACATAGAAAAATAATGCCTATGGAGCTATCTAAAACTCCATAATCAAAGAACACAAGTGAAAAACACACATCAAAATACATGAAAGAGTGGGGAAAAAAGGCTCACACTCTTTCAAGGTAAAAATTCAAGTCCTCAAAAATCCAGCAAAGTTGCTGGGGGTCTCTACGGTGAAGGTAATTGGCACATTTATGGGAATTCTCCCTAACACTCGACCCCCTCCCCAGACTAAGGGACAGGAGGATTTAATCCACCCCTGATGAATCTCCTTACTCCAGTCCGTCAAACATTCTGGAGAGACCATCAGCATTTTGGTGATTACACCCTGACCTCTGTTCAATGGTAAAATCAAATCCTTGTAGACTGATTGACCATCTTAACAATTTAGGATTCTGCTCCTTCATCTGCATTAACCATCTCCAGGGTTGGTGGTCAGTCTGAATCACAAAAGTAGATCCATACAAGTATGGTCTAAACTTCTTCAGTGAACACACAATAGCAAAACATTCTCTTTTAATGGTTGCCAACTTTGTTTCTGGTTCCTTCAGTTTTCTGCTGATAAAGCAGGTGGGGTGCTCCCTACCTTTGTCGTCCAGCTGACTCAGAACTGCACCTATACCTGTATTCGAAGCATCTGTTTGCACAATGAAGGTTTGGCTGTAGTCAGGAGCTCTTAAGACTGGAGCTTGACAAAGGGCTTTCTTAAGTCCTTCAAATGCCTTGTTGCACTCCTCATTCTACCTGACCGTCTTAGGAAATTTGAATGTGGAGACCACATTCAAGGGAGAAGCTATGGACCCATAGTTCCCAATGAAGTTCCTATAATAGCCAGTGAGAACTAAGAAGGGTCTCACTTGGGTTTGAGTAGTAGGGGTGGCCCATTCTTGTACAGCCTGTACTTTGCTAGGCAATGGCCTTATTTCACCTCCTGCTACCTCATGTCCAAGGTAGACCAATTTGCTCTGACCAATTTGACATTTACTTGCCTTTATGGTCAGATGGGCCTGCTCAAGAGCCTGCCAAACATATCCTAAGTGTTCAACATGCTCTTTCCAAATAGGGCTGAACACTGCTATGTCACCCGAGTATGCCATGCAGAAGTCCTCCATCCCATTCAGAACGTGATTCACCATCCTTTGGAATGTTAAAGGTGCATTCTTTAGTCCAAAAGACATTACCTTAAACTGGTAGATGCCTGCTGGTGTTGGAAATGTAGTTTCCTCCTTGGCATGGTCCGTCAGGGCTATTTGCCAATAGCCTGACGTTAGGTCAAATGTACTGAGATACCTCGCTGAACCAAGTTTGTCCACCAGATCATCTGTCCTAGGTAAAGGATGGGCATCAGTCTTAGTGACTGCATTTAGAGCTCTATAGTCCAAACAGAATCTCAACTCCTTGGATCCTGCATTTGGCACTAGTACAACTGGACTAGACCATGGAATGGTAGAGAGTTCTATTACCCCGAGATCAAGCATCTTGTTGACCTCTTCCTTTATTTTATGTGGGTTCTGACATTATCTGACATCCTGTAACCTCTGCTTTTAACAGGTAAACAGTCACCAGTTAGAATATCATGCTGGCCCGAAGGGGTCAAGCCTGGTGATCTTGAAAACAGGGAGGCAAACTGGTTTAACCGAAACTTGCACTCCTCCTGTTGTTCCAGTGTCAGATTAGAAGAGATATCAACTCCTTCTATTTTCTAATCTAAAGGTTGTCCCTTGAGGAGATCAGGAAGAGGTTCACTCTCTTCCTCCTCTTGAGCTGAAGCTAGAAGCAAAGCTCCCACTTCTTGTCTGGTGACGTAAGCTTTTAGACGGTTGGTGTGAAAAACCCTGGGGGCCTCCTTAGGATTGCCTAAGTCCACCAGATAGTTGACCTCTCCAAGTTTTCCCACAACCTTGAAGGGTCCAATCCATTTGTCCTGTAATGTCCTCTGCCTGGTAGGAACCATAACTAAAACTTGTTGGTCTTGAGTAAACTCTACCATGTTGGCCTACTGGTCATGCCCATGCTACACCAGAGCCTGACCTGCTTTTAAGTATCAGATGCTTCTATCATCATGTGTGTTGTTCTCCTGTGGAAACCTAACACATAGTCAGTGACTCTCATCGGTTTGGGAGAAGGAGCACACTCCAACCCCTCCTTAATTATGGTCAATGGACCTCTAACTGGATGACCATAGAGAAGCTCAAAGGGACTAAATCCAACTCCCTCCGGAGGGACTTCTCTATAAGCAAATTGAAGGCATGGCAGCAGAAGATCCCACTTTCTTCTAAGGGGTTCCTCTAAAGCACCTATCATGCTCTTCATAGTACGGTTAAACTTATCTACCAATCCATTTGTCTGTGGATGATAGGCAGTTGAGAACTTGTAAGTTACTACACAGTTTTTCCACATGGCCTGCATGTAGTGGGACATAAGGTTTGATCCCCTGTCAGAGATGACTTCCTTAGAAAAAACCTACCCTGGTAAAAATACCAAATATGGCCTTAGCAATAGCCTGAGTTGTAACAGTCCTCATAGGTATGGATTCAGGGCACCTAGTAGCAAGGCCTATTTCCTGAAGAGGTTGTAGGGTCTAAGGGACCAACAATGACGATTCCTACCCTCTCAAAAGGGACTCCAACCACGGGGAGAGGCACCAAAGGGGCTACATTCTTGGCTCCACTCTTGCCAGATGTCTGACAAGTGTGACAGCTCCTACAGAATGTATCTACATCAGACCCCATTTTAAGCCAGTAGAAATATAGAGAAAGCCGTTCCTTGGTCTTCTCGAAGCTCAAGTGACCAGCTAAAGGAATCTCATGGGCTAACTATAGGAACTGGGGTCTTGTCTCTAAAGGCACTACACGTCTTCTGTAGTCCCCTGGGATAGACTCAGTTGGTTCACTGTAGAAGAGGTCATCTTCTCAGTATAACCTATACTTCCCTGGCTCTTGCCCATCCAGCTAGGAAGCTGCCGGTTGGCAAAGACCATCAAGAGTTGGACACTCCCTTTGGTCCCTGCTGAAGTCTGGCCTACAGGGGCCACCTTCTGCCATTACAGACTGCAGCTCAGGGTGGTCTTTAGAATCCAGATCTCCAACAGGGGTAATGTCTTCTTCCAGCTATGAATCCTCAGCTGATTCAGCCTATCCTGGTTGTTCCTCACACTCAGCCTCAGCTGGTGAAGCAGTCACATTTGTAACTTTGGACAGTCCTCTCAGGGATGTCCTTCTTGGTAGCACAGCCATGCTTTCATTCTTTTTCCTTGGTACTTTGGGTTTCCCCTTTGTCTTATTCTTCCTGGAAACAGCAGTTAGTAGTTCCTTTGGGCTAGGTGTAATAGAGTCTTCTGTAGCATCCTCTGGGGAGCCATCTAAGGTACTCTCCCTGGACCTCCTTGTCTGCTCCTTTTTCCTTTTTCTGGGAGGCCTGGGGGTGCTTGATACAACTCCATGAGTTTTTAAGTCATTCCCAAACAGGAATCTCCCAGGCACCTCACTCAGTACGCTAACAGGTATCTTGACAGTCATGTTGTTGCACTGGATGAGAGCTGGTAGTCTAGGAGGCATTTGGACAAGCCCTCCAGCAAGCTTAGTGAGGCTTTTCGGTGCCTTAGCGAAATTCTTAGCCTTTAAAAAAGATTCATCCACTACAGTAATGCTGACCCCAGCTTCTCTAATGGCAGGGGTTTCCTGACCATTTACAAGTACACTGTCCTTGTAATATTCTTTGGTGTTGTCTGCAATCAAATTATTGACATCTACGTTCTGCTGTTCCCACAGACCCAGGGACACTAAAGAAACACTGGCAGAGACTCCAATGGGGTCTTCAGCCAGTACCTGAAAGTAACCACCTGTCACTTGTACTACTTCTTCTGGGGAGAAGGTTAAGGAGACAGTCTGGATCCCTGAAGGTTTACCCTTGCATCTGGGATCCCCTTTCACATGGTCAGTAGACCCACAAGCATAACATTTTCCAAATGTTATGCCAAATGGGGGTCTCTTCTGACCTCCCTCTGGTTTGGCACCATAGGTTTCACTAGCCTGATTTGGTGTCCCTTGTGGCTTACCCTTCTTATGTTTGGGGCCCTCTTTTGGATTGGAGGTATTAGAATTCTCTTTTAGTTTGCAAAGGTAGCGGGCGCCCCTCCCTCGACAGAACAAGGCCTGATAACCTGTTCAGTGGTTATTAACCACTTGAGAGTTCGCAGCCACTGCTTTTACTCACTGTGCCTTTCACAGATGGGAAATATCCATTTGCATATCAGTCTTTGTGCTGCCCAGGGGCAGTCCAGCACCGAAATGCAATGGCAATTCCAACCTGAACGAGAGTACCACCAGCAACCCCATACACGTGTTTCACCCTTGTTGGGGATCATCAGTGAGGTGAAGCTGATGCCTCTCTAAGCACAGTGAGAGGGAGACCACGTCTGGTTGCCCCCAGGAGACCTAGGGTTACCAATCCCAGGTTCCTTGAAATTTAGTTTGCAAAGGTAGCGGGCGCCCCTCTCTCGACAGAACAAGGCCTGATAACCTGTTCAGTGGTTATTAACCACTTGAGAGTTCGCAGCCACTGCTTTTACTCACTGTGCCTTTCACAGATGGGAAATATCCATTTGCATATCAGTCTTTGTCCTGCCCAGGGGCAGTCCAGCACCGAAATGCAATGGGAATTCCAACCTGAATGAGAGTAGCACCAGCAATCCCATACACGTGTTTCACCCTTGTTGGGGATCATCAGTGAGGTGAAGCTGATGCCTCTCTAAGCACAGGTCGAGGGAGACCACGTCTGGTTGCCCCCAGGAGACCTAGGGTTACCAATCCCAGGTTCCTTGAAATTTAGTTTGCAAAGGTAGCGGGCGCCCCTCTCTCGACAGAACAAGGCCTGATAACCTGTTCAGTGGTTATTAACCACTTGAGAGTTCGCAGCCACTGCTTTTACTCACTGTGCCTTTCACAGATGGGAAATATCCATTTGCATATCAGTCTTTGTCCTGCCCAGGGGCAGTCCAGCACCGAAATGCAATGGCAATTCCAACCTGAACGAGAATACCACCAGCAACCCCATACACGTGTTTCACCCTTGTTGGGGATCATCAGTGAGGTGAAGCTGATGCCTCTCTAAGCACAGTGAGAGGGAGACCACGTCTGGTTGCCCCCAGGAGACCTAGGGTTACCAATCCCAGGTTCCTTGAAATTTAGTTTGCAAAGGTAGCGGGCGCCCCTCTCTCGACAGAACAAGGCCTGATAACCTGTTCAGTGGTTATTAACCACTTGAGAGTTCGCAGCCACTGCTTTTACTCACTGTGCCTTTCACAGATGGGAAATATCCATTTGCATATCAGTCTTTGTCCTGCCCAGGGGCAGTCCAGCACCGAAATGCAATGGCAATTCCAACCTGAACGAGAGTACCACCAGCAACCCCATACTCGTGTTTCACCCTTGTTGGGGATCATCAGTGAGGTGAAGCTCTTTGCCATCTTTCTTGTGCTGTTTCCCATCACCCTTCTTCTGAGTTGCCCCAGAATCCTTGTGAGAAGCCCTGTTGTCAACCCACAAGTCAGCAACCTTTGCTAACTTTTGTGGATATATTTCCTTAGAGTCAGCCAAGTGTTCTCTCAGCTCAGGAGAGCAGGCATTAGAAATAGATTCTAACAAAAATAGATGTCTCATTCCTTCAAAAGTGTTAACTCTGTAACCCTTTACCAACCATCTACGTTTCTCAAACATTCACACACCCTGGTAGCCCAAGGGGTACCATCATGCTTTTTGAGGGTCCTAAACCTCTTAAGATACCGGGAAGGGGTTTTCCCAAATCTAGCTATCAAAGCTAGCTTCACATTTTCATACTCCAATCTTTCAAGTTCCTCGACCTCCATTACAGCATCAGTTGCAACCTGGGGGAACCTAGACAAAAGCCCAGGAATCAACTGATTCCCTGTGAAACCCTGAATCTCATAGGTATATTCAAAAGCAGCCAACCAATCTAAAATATCAAGCCTCACCTCATACATACTCACAGCTTCTTTAGGCATGTGAGACCAATTAGGACTGGAAGACTCAGAAGACTCTGGGAGAGAACCATTTTCAAAAGACAATTTCTTAATTTCTAGTTCATGATTTAATTCCATTACTCTGATCCTGAGTTCTTGATGTTTACTATCAGTTTGCATTTCTCATTTTTTCAAGAGAGACAAATTCTGGACTCAGTACTGGACCTATTAGGGTCCCTGTCGTTATAACTTGAGGACCTAAACCTAATAAAGGTGCAGTGGGGCTCACATCCTGAGACTCCTCTGACTCCTCTGACTCCTCTAAATCATCAACAACATTAGAGCTTGACTCTGAATCATTATCTTCTTCATCAACATTATCCACATTTGCTGGGGGGTTCAGGGTTATAGCTCTACCTCCCAGTCTTTGATGATTCAACAATTTCCCAATCAATTCATTTTTCTTGCCTTTAACAGATAGAGACCTGACTTTACACATATCTTTCAGTTGATCTACTGTAAGAATGATCAGGGCTTCCTGATTGAAGTTATCCATATTTGGCATCATAAAACAATTGCTTTTCTAGTGGTGCTTCTACTTGTGAAGGTTATTTGAACAAAAGTAAGAACAGCACTCTCAATGTAATAACTATTCTTTATCCTCACCGCTTTACACCAGTGTTAGGCAGAATTGCATGCAGTACCCTCTGGGACCACTACACACATTTAGGACTACAGGTTTTAGCCAAATCAACCTTTGGAATAAGTCTGTGCCACACAGTTTTTGGTAGCGAGCTAAGCAGCCAGGTTTATCTCAAGAATGAATGTGAGCAGTACAGGTAGTTACACAGAGAACTTTCAATGACAGTGGTTCAAGTAGACACTTCTACTCAAGGTTACTTGGTAGAAAATCTTATTAATGTATTACACAATTATTTAGAAAACATTTCACTAGTAGAAGACAACTTAATATTATATACCAATACACTTTAATACAAAACTCTAAGATTTTGAGACAGTTTGAGCTCCGCTGAAATAGGAGGGAAATGGCAGTTCAGTTACTTAGAAGTGAGCAAAAGGGACAAAAGTAGAATAGATCACATATACTAATTAGACAGTGCAAATAGTTTCAGTTCACCAGAGGAGTTCAATTCAAGTCAATAGTCCAGGCCAAAGTCAATGGGCTAGTTTCTGGATAGGAAAGAGAAGTTCTGGTATCAAACGGTAAAGTCTTTGCAAAAATGAATCATTTGTGGGCTCACAAGTTAATTAGGCCTGTAAGTTGGGAAAGTTTCACAAACTTTCACCGCAAGAGTGGCGTTCTCTCAATTTGGTTGGCACAGTACCTTAGTATGAAGAAACAAATGCAGATGAAGTTGTTGGTTCCTGGCAGTTCCTGCAGGTCTCACTGTTCCTGAGCCTCAGTCATGGGGACAAGAGGGAGGACATTGGGGGACTCCTGCACTGCACGGGATCGTCGAAAAAGCAAACAAGATGGAGTCACTTCAGTTCCAGTAGCTGTAGATTCATGCACACAAACTGGAATCCCTCTTCCTTGTTAATACTAACCAGTCTTGAGAATGGTGTCCAGGTGGCTTGTGAGTTGATTGGTCCCACCAACTCAAAGAGAGAAGTCTTCCTTGAAGGGGCTTCTCTATCGAGATCAACTTGCCAATTTGGACCTGCAGCAGGGCTTCACCAGGCAAATCAACGGTCCAGGAGTTGCAGCAGCCGTCCTCTTCCAGCTCTTCTTAGGTTCTTTTGGTCCAGTGGTCGACTCTGCTTTCCAGTCCAAGAGACTCACCTTTTAAACAGTTTTCTCCCTTTCATTCCAGCCTAGCTGTCACTCACTCAGCAAGGTGGCTGTCCTTGCCTGACAGCCACCCAATCATGCCAGAGTGCATTTGGGTCTCCTAGAAGACTAAGCACAGGCAGTTTCGGGCACCTCCCTCACTTCCTGCCCACCCCCAACACTCATATGACAGAGACAGTCTTCAGTCCTGATGCCTGCCAAAGGCACACGAACAAAGGGACCAAACCTGGTTTGGTGCGCAGAGACAAACACTAGAAGGACCTTTCCAAAAAGAAATGGCGAAAAAAGAAGACTGGGACCCGTTTAAACAAAGGGGCTTAAGGCGCCATCTTGAAAAACATGGCTCCTGTGATTTTTAGCTACCGGTCTTCGCGGTCGGGAAAAATCATGATAGTTCATTGTATAACCACTGCCACCAGCCTTTTTAATAGGAAAGGGTAGCATTTGACGGCTTCATGAGTATTTAGACACAGGGGATACTATGTAACCCCTCCAGCACTCCATTGTAAGATGGTGTGTGTTAGGTCTAGGAATTTGGAAAGACTAGTAAAGTCAATTTCACTTTACATTCTCTGGGAAACAATAGTTTATGCCAGAGAAGGTATCTAAACCTTTGGGAAGTCTAAAAGACATCTCTGTGTCACTGCACTAAGGGTGCTGTGTAACACACATGAAAAGATGATGCCTATGGAGTTATACTATAATCAAAGAACACAAGGGAAAAACACACATCAAAATACATGAAAGAGTGGCAAAAGGGATCACACTCTTTCCAGGTAAAACATCAAGTCCTCAAAAATCCAGTAAAGTTGCTGGGGGTCTCTAAGGGGAAGGGAATTAAATTTCATAAATGGCATCAACTATCACAATTCCTCCTCCCCAGGAGCTACCACCACCACCACCACTAGCTGGAGGGACTAGACAACAAAAGAAGCCAAATAACTCAGAAAACAATTAAAAGGCCCAGGAAGGTGAGGTAGAGGAAATGCCTACTTCTAGCACCCAGAGAGAATCATGAGTGTGGCAGCTATTTACCACTGTTGGGGATGTACCAAAGGCTAATGCTACCAAAGTGAAATGCACTGCGTGCTACATTGTACTCAGTCGTGGACAACCTGCATGTACTCCTATGGCACCACCTCCATGCACCGCCACAACAAATCCAACCACCGGGATGTTTTCAGAAAGGCTGTTCCTTTCTGAAGAAGAAGTAGGCTGTCTTCTACTACCTCATCTTCCTCAACCAATACTGCAACCACACAGGCTATTCCTGTAGGGCACACAATTCCACCAGCTACATTGCAATCCATAAAAGAGGCTTTTGATCCATATCCTTCGAAGACAATAGTACTATGTATATACTGCAACCGACATCCTGCTGACTCGACTCCAGTTACCTGCAACATCAGCGGCTGGCACTGCGAGTCCAGGGGGACTCTTGCCTTCTCAGCCCGCGCTCGCTTCCTGGAGGAGGCGGAGCCCATCGGCGGTCACGTGACCTATCACGTGACTTGATCACATCTTAAAAAGCAGCCCCGATCGTTCGAGCGGCGCTTTTGTTTTACTCTAAACCGACATCCTGCTGACTCGACTCCTGTTACCTGCAACATCAGCGGCTGGCACTGCGAGTCCAGGGGGACTCTTGCCTTCTCAGCCCGCGCTCGCTTCCTGGAGGAGGCGGAGCCCATCGGCGGTCACGTGACCTATCACGTGACTTGATCACATCTTAAAAAGCAGCCCCGATCGTTCGAGCGGCGCTTTTGTTTTACTCTAAACCGACATCCTGCTGACTCGACTCCTGTTACCTGCAACATCAGCGGCTGGCACTGCGAGTCCAGGGGGACTCTTGCCTTCTCAGCCCGCGCTCGCTTCCTGGAGGAGGCGGAGCCCATCGGCGGTCACGTGACCTATCACGTGACTTGATCACATCTTAAAAAGCAGCCCCGATCGTTCGAGCGGCGCTTTTGTTGTACTCTAAACCGACATCCTGCTGACTCGACTCATGTTACCTGCAACATCAGCGGCTGGCACTGCGAGTCCAGGGGGACTCTTGCCTTCTCAGCCCGCGCTCGCTTCCTGGAGGAGGCAGAGCCCATCGGCGGTCACGTGACCTATCACGTGACTTGATCACATCTTAAAAAGCAGCCCCGATCGTTCGAGCAGCGCTTTTGTTTTACTCTAAACCGACATCCTGCTGACTCGACTCCTGTTATCTGCAACATCAGCGGCTGGCACTGCGAGTCCAGGGGGACTCTTGCCTTCTCAGCCCGCGCTCGCTTCCTGGAGGAGGCGGAGCCCATCGGCGGTCACGTGACCTATCACGTGACTTGATCACATCTTAAAAAGCAACCCCGCTCACCCTTGCGGCGTTAAGCCCGGTGCGGAGTAAAGGGCGTTGCCTTCTTATTTTTACTAGAACTGTTTTGCTGCTGTTTGGCTCTGAGAGGCATAGACATCGAGTTCCCTCACACAATCAAACTCACTGTACTTCCCGCCACCTGGAACCAAGGTATCTTGATAATTGAATAAACTGTGAATTCTCGAGTCCTTGACTCGGATGAGCTAGTAGAAGTAAGTGAGCCTGTTATTAACTATTCTCAATTTAAATTATACAACAAGGTGCTCATTCTAAAAACTCTATTTAAAAACCACTCTATACTTAAAAGCGATGAAACTTCGTAGCAATCCGACTGAAAATGATCTGAAGACACCTGAATGGGAAGAGCCTATTATATCAACCATGATACCCGATGATATACCAATGAGCACACAACTAGATTTTGCACCATCATCTTCCTCTAATATAGTGCCTCCACAAACTACAGCACACATTCATTTAGAGTCGCCTATTTTAACTCCTAATAGAGCACACACAACACATGAAGCTTGTCCTCTCCTAACTGAAAACTGGAAAAGAGGACTCGAATTCACTGTTAAAACATCAAAGATACAGAAAAAAATCGACGATCACTTCGGTGGAAAAATAACTCTCAAAGAAGCTGCCCCGGTGATCACTCATGGTGAATCCGCATCCATTAAAGCCGTTCCTGCTTCGATATCACCAATTTCTAATACAACCATCCGTCCCCTCGAGAAGATAAATCTATCAAATTTAGATGGGAGTTCAGACTCCTTATCTTCTGCCCAAGACATCAATTTACTAATGCCTCATACCCCATCTGAAGTTCAAATTTTGCAGGACGAGCCTCTTCAAAGTCCGCCTGGTCCTTCTGCACATACTCTACATGCTCTTAGTTATGTTCTAAATTCCTTAGTCTCAGTCTTTGAATTGCTAAAGGGTGAAGTTCAATCACAGACAGGCTCCCTTATTGAATTAACCAAAGAAGTTGCTGTTTTGGATGGTGCGATGGTAGGTTGTTGTAATCTTATCAACAACAATCTTTTGCAACAAATACAAGAACTCAAAGTAGAATCAGCAAAACAAGGAATAGACATCTCTGCCATTCAGAGATCCATGGCTCTTAAAAACACTTTAGAAGAATCCAACAAAAATTCACTACAGGAGCTTCTCAATCATATACAAAATTCTGCCATCACAGCTCCGTCTTCACTCACTCAAACTATTAATAATGACATATGCCAGCCTTTAGACGATACTCCCTTGTCTGAGTCAATTCTTGATGAATTTCGAAGACTGGCTAATGTAAGTATTGAGTGCGAAAATGAGAATATTTTAAACATACATATAACAAATGATCCGGTCCCCATCAATGAAGAGCAATGTGTGGTGCCTACTCCATGTCCACAACAATCTTCATCATCAGGAGGAAAGAAACAAAGAAAAAAAGAAGCGAGAAGGAAAAAAAGATCACGTGACCAAGGCAGCAACATGAAACACAAGAAAAAGCACACCTCTCAAAAAATTGTTAAGAGTAATACCACAATCAATAAACAACATCAAGAGGTAGTTCTCTCAAATGATATGGAGAGGGTAAAGAAAACAACATTGATGACGTCAACGAGTTCGCAGACCACTAAAGTGACCTTTGATCAATCTACAGGATCTTCTACATCATCTCCACAGAAGACTTTAAAAATAGCTCCAATTTTCCTACGGAAAGGTTGTTTAAAAAATGTTTCATCATCGTCACTTAATAGTACTGTTAATCAAACCAAAGAGGCCCCGCGGACCATTGCCCCCATCTTCTTAAAAAATCATCCTTATGGTCAAAATCAATCACCAATACTTGATCATAAGATAGAAATAAAACTTGGCACTGGTAAATTCAAAACTTTACCTCCACTTGGCTCAAATGAAGTATATGTTGCAAACGCAAGCCAAAGACCAGATGCGATTTCAACATCACTCACTCATGAGAGAGAACCTGTTGTCTCTAATTCTCGCACGACCCTCGATTCAAACAAAAGTATAACTTCCTTGACAGACAAGAAAGAAACAAAAAACATGGTCCACCCAAAAAATTGTGGTATCTCTATGGCGAAGCGACCGATCAAGCCCACAGTCAATTCGCAGAAACGCATAGTTTTGGCATCAAAAGCAATATCTAAAAAATACCATTTACAGACTTTAGCACGTCAAGATAATGTTAATAACGATCAAGGGAAAATCTCCATTGCTGCTAAACATCATGTACAATCCAATCTAGACAGCCTGGCTACCACTGTGGATAGTTCAGAGTACACTCTACCATCTACACAAAATAAATCTGAAAAGCAAAGCAATCATAATCTTTTTTCACACGGATCTTCCCAGCAGACTTTAGAAGAACATAGGAAGGAGATTCGGTGTGCAGTAGACGCATATATGTCAGCACAACCAGCACAAAAATACTTTAGACACTATGACCCAACCAGCAATCTCTCTCTCCATGGTCAAGAAACCTCTATTCCTAGACTAGAAATCCCTCGTCAAGCTTGTGAGGCTGAAATTGGGACTGCTAAGACTCAACTCGTATCCCAGCATTCTCTTGGACTTAACTGCATTAAGGCAAACAATCAAACCTCCATAGTCGATCCACCACTAATGGAAAGAAAAATGCCTGATATAAACAATGCGCTACAAGAAAAACATCTTTTAACAGCACTGGGACCACAACTACAACGACTAATTGAGACAACCATAGCAAATTCTCTAGACAAACAAATCTCATCAGAATCGATTCCAGCTAAGTCTGACCCTGCTCTACTACAGAACAAAAGATTATTCAAAAATGATCCCAAATGAACAGCATTGCATTCATTGACCATTGCTTGTCGTCAAGCGCCAAATGTGCAATACGATCTAAATCGCAGCTCCATACTTACCGTCTTTGCTGAAATCCCTGATTTAGAAGATATACACTCAAATGACATTCAGTTGGTAGAGTTTGAAAATGCCCAGATTCTCACTTCAGTAAAACTGTGGATAAACTCTAGAGTGGTTGTCAATACCATATGGTCAGCTAAGAATCATCTATATGATTTAGGTTTTGTCGTCGAAGTCAGTCATCTCTCATCTAAAACTCCAACGACAAAATCCTCGCCTCTAAATGACATTCATGAGAAGAACATTGACATAACTACCACCCAGGACTCCTCAGTTGTCTCTAGAAAGTCTTGCAATTGCCAGTTAACTCATAATGAGTACTAGCTTGATACATCTAAGCCTCGAACTCATGTCTCTCTTACTAGTTGGAATACGAGAGGGTTTCGTCATTTATTGAATACTGTTGAATTAAGCCTTGATGACGTTGATATAGCTACGCTTCAAGAAACTTGGCTTACTAGTGCCCCAACTTGGGACAATTATAATATACACACAAATTTAGCCCACAAATCAAATCATGGACGACCGACGTCAGGGCTTCTAATAGCGGTTAAACAAAATCCTCTCATAGAATCTGAACATTGGTCATCTCCAAATTGTTTCCAGCAGATGATAAAACTTAAGATTGGTGAATCAATATATGCCTTAATAAACGTATATTGGGACCCTGCTAATATTTCCGACCACTTATTCATGAGAGACATGAATTCCTTAATGCATTTGGTGAGTCTTGACAACACTATAAAACACATTATCATAACAGGGGATTTAAATTTGCATTACTTTGATCGTCATAAATCTTGTAATAGATTGATATTATGGAACCATTTCATCGAGGCTCATAACCTTCAAATGCTAAATGGGTCATTTATAGATGACATTCCCCCACAGCCAACGTGGCATAGAGGTCAGTCCTCAGCAATTATTGATTACATTTATGTAAGTCAATCTCTCATTTCACAAGTTTCTAAGTTTGAAGTATATCCCTCAATTTTGAGTGATCACAATTGCCTCTCTATGCACTGGAATATAATTGACTCGATAAGCGTTCAGGCCTCTAATAACACCTTAGATTTCGTAACTGTCAATTATGGTGGTAATCGCCTATGCTGGAGTGAGACATCTCTAAAAAGATTTAATCATTTCTATGCCAGGTTAACATCTGAAGCTAATATACATTCCATGACACAAACGCCTTACCATAAAGTAATGCAACTTTTTCAACATAAAGCTAAAAAATGTACGTTGTCTAGTACTCGCACTATGCAAGTTTTCGATAGGGTCGTAGAAGCTGCAAAAACATTATATCGCTCGAAAAAGCGACAAGCTTTGAAATTGTCGCCCAATTTAAGAACTATTGTCAACTCCCAACTAAGGACAAACTATAAAAATTGGCTAAGATCACATCGAGCGATTCTATATCAAAATGACAGCTTCAATATGCTAAACATGATAGCAGGAAAGAATACTTCACAAATTTGGTCGATAATTAATAAGGTGACTACAAATCACCAAATAAATCAACTATCTAACAATGTGTCTGAACAAGCATGGATCTCGCACTTTTCAAATTTATACATGCCATGTCCAAACATAAACAGTCAGAACCTGCCAGATTTAATAAACTATTTTACCTTAACTTTTGATAAAGAAGACATACTATTTTTCATAAATAAAGCAAGCGCTTCTCGAGCTCCGGGTCCTGATGGGCTTTCGAATTTCACGTTAAAGCAACACCCTGAAATTTGGTCTGAGATATTATACAATATGTTTTCTAATATAATTCAGACACAATTAATCCCAGATTCATGGAAGCGTTCAATTATTCTTCCAATTTACAAAAAAGGAAATAGATCTGATCCAGCAAGTTACAGACCCATCGCCTTGTTGGATGCCCCGGGAAAGATTTTTAATCGCATTGTACTCCGGGACCTAAATAATTGGGCTTCTAATTTAAAAACGAGAGATCCCTTTCAAGCGGGTTTTGTGGCAGGTTTAGGAACAGCCCCAAACATCATGATATTAAATATGTTGAAATCACAGAGCATAGTTCGAAATAGCCTACTATATTTGGCCTTCATCGATTTCAGGGTTGCTTTTGACTCAATCGACCGTCATTTGCTTTATCAAAAATTGATTCGCTTTTCATGTCCCTCTTCTTTAATCTCCATTATAAAACAACTTCATACTAACACTTCGATCCAAGTTCGCCTCACCATGGAAGGCCTGCTCTCTAAATTAATTCTTACTGGCCGAGGCCTTAAGCAAGGCTGTATTCTGGCATCCTTTTTATTCAATTTGTTTATTCTTGATCTTGGTGAATCTTTTGTAGACATAATTAGTGATGCACCAAAATTGGGCCTTCAACGCATAGCCTGGTTGTTATATGCGGATGACTTAGTCCTCTTATCTCAAACCCCTAAAGGGTTACAGAATCTATTAGATACATTATATGCATACTCAATGGAAAACAATCTCACAATTAATCTAGAGAAAACACAAGTAGTTGTTTGTCAAAAAGTTAACAACAGCTCTAGTGCGAAGAAATATAAATGGCATTTAAACAAGGTCACCTTAATAAATGTTGAAAACTATAAATATCTAGGCTTGACCATTTATAACACACAAAGTGAAAAAGCCTATGTTACCACCCTCAATTCCAAACTTGATACATTGAAATCACAAGCCAATATACTTGTATATCGTTATGGTAAGTTTTCATACACTCACATCATGACCTTTTATCAAACGAAAGTAGTTCCGATTTTACTATATGGAATTGACACCAAACTCCCTATTAGAAGCAACATATGGGAATTATGTGAAGCACGGTTTTGGAGATCTGTTTTAAAACTACCGAATTGTGCCCCACTCCCCATGATTCGTTTTGAAATGGGTTTGATATCACTATTCTCACAATTAATATGGAAAATATGCGCACTATTCAGGAAATGTTTGTTAGGGTTGGCTAAAAATAACATCTTAAGCACTGTAGCTTTTTATCTTGCTAATTCCCAAGATCTTTTCCCAATTAGATGGCGAACTTGTGTGTTAAACGCCCTAGTAGATGCAAGTATATCGCTTGAGACACTCCTCACAAACCCTGATCGAGCCAAGTTAAAGCTGTTCCAATATGATTGGATACTCAATACGGCCAAATGCTGCGCATACAAAGATTTTAATGAACAATGCTTTGGACAAAAAAAGCTGCGCACTATGGCAGACTATTTAGTCAAATTTCCAGCACCACATACGAGACAACAATATTTACGATTTAGGTTTAACTTATTACCGACAAGAGAAATAATGGCAAGGAGAGGGCTGATTTCAAAACATTTAAATTATTGTCGTTTTTGTGAAAACTCAGACGCTCCTGAGACTTTACAGCACCTGTTAGTGACCTGCCCAGCTTTAATATTAATGAGAAATCTTTTTTTTACTAATTTATTGTGTGCTTATGTCCCTATGGATGAGAATGAAATTTGGATTAGATTATTCAGGAGCAAAAAATTATCTATTAGAGTTGCAATAACACAATTCTTAAATGCTATTCTATCTAATGATAATAATGACATTGCATTTTATGATGAATGATCTAATGTGGAAGTGTAATTGTATATTGTTAATTATGTTTTCATATATTTGAAAGGTTGATCTTATCAGCTATACCAAATAAAATAAAAAAAAAAATAAAAAAGTACTGCAACACATCACCATACAGGGGGAAGCAGATTTGAAGTGCATTCAAGGCTGTAATCAAGGAGAATGAGAAACACTGCCCCCTACCGTATATGTAATGCATGCCCAAAATCTTACCCTGTTCTCCTGCATCTCCCTAATTGTGCTTTCTGCACCTTCCCTTACTTTCTCCCCAAATTACTTCCTGGCCTCTCCTGCAAAAGATGTTTTTTAAAAAAACCCACCATAAAAAAGTTTCATTTAGTAACCACCTTTTACAGTAAAAAAATGGAAGTAAAACAAAATAAGCTTATAAACTCCATCTACACTTTTCAATGAAATAGTTCGACTCAATATGATTCTCCAACATTGCCATTAGCATTTTCAACTATGATAATGGAAATAATGGACAACTGTATACTAGAGAAATAGAAAAAAGCACAGAAACTATTTTCTGTCCCGCATACCGTTCTCTAGCATACAATAAGGACCATAATCCATGGTCCTTCATGACTGTATTCACAGTCTCCTCTCTAGGCCATGCATTACTTAAAAACCTGGATTGCACGTGCACACTATTGTACAAGACTGCCCTTATACCCTTTTTACTGTTATGGTTGTAGTACTCCCTCATTGCCTGCTTTCAAACAGTCACACATATATCTACCAATCAGTTAAAAAAACTCTACATATAACCCTATCAACATATTAAACTTCCACACACCAACTGCGACATAAATGTTTTACAAATATTTTGCATATGCATTTCATTTGCTTACCTAAACTATTTTACACACTGCTGCTGTAAATGCACATATGCACTGTGCAATACAAGAAGTGCATGAATGGAAAGAGGAGTAGGGATTATCAAGTGGTCATAAAAGCCCATAAGGAAAGTGCCAAGACATGCCAAACTAGGAGGCCACTAGCTACCTGATGCAGCAAAGGAGTCCCAAGGGTGCGGTGCACATCTACCAAACGATAGACCCGCAATGGCAGTGTTGAAGTGGGGGAGGGGGTGTACTGGTGTCGACTAGATATAGGGCCTGTAACCTGTAAGGTTCATGAGGGACCAGGCCACCAGTCTCAGTGGCAGTGGTATGAGTTAGCAGGGATGGGATTAAGTAAAACAGGAACACAAAAGTAGAGTTTTTGAAAGTATACGGAATTTAAGGAAGTGAAGGCTGGCACCTTATCATGCATGTGTCCCAACATACAGAATAACGGACACAAACCACTAGGGAATGAGACAAGGAGAGTAATTGCAAGGGAACCAAAATGTAAATAAGTAAAATTAATGCAAAAAAAGAACTCTGCTGCCCGAGAGCGCTCTGCTAAAAGATACACGGGCATCACATTATAGGGAGAAAATACGTCATTTATGAGGAGGGGCTATAGGTACACAAATCTGGATAATAATTGGAGAAACAGAATGTTGATTCCATAGAGGATGGCCAAGTTGGATTGGCTACTTCTCTAGTGTCGTTCCCGTAGCACGTGGGTCAGCTGGGCTCATCTTCATGGTGAAGGTCAGGGCATAACATGACACACATCTATCTAACTAAACTAAACAACAGGAACTGATGATATGAGAACAATGGTGCACATAAAATCTTGTAAGAATGGAGGTACTTCGGTCAAATTAGCTAATTTATTGGCATTCCAACCTTTACCCTCCACAATGCTTTGATGACTCCATGCCCCGCACTCAGGTACCCACCCGAAGGTTTGATTTGCCAGCTGTCTTTCTGGCATCAGGGGATGTGTGTTAGTTCTGGAAAATATATTGCCACACAGGATTAGGAATCGACTGGGAGGGGGGGGGGGTTGGTGTGGTCAGGGTGAGGCCAGGTCAGATAGGTATCTATATGAAAGGATTTGAGGGGTCCGACTGGGTGGGGGTCGAGGGGAGTGGAGATGATGGGCTCAGGCACTAAGGCCTGCTCTGATCTCGATCTCTTAGATGTTTGTGTTCTCAGAATATATGACCACTCTGGATTAGGTATGTGGTAGAGTCCAGGGGAAAGGTCTGGTGACCAAATGCCTTCAGAGGGAATAGGGGGCATGGGTTCAGTGGACCGTGGCCTGGCATGGAGGGGGCGGAGAGGGCATGAGTTGGTCAATCAGAGATGGATGGGGTGCTGGGACTGGAGCAGGTCTTGGTCTCACGCTCGAGGATGAGCGCATCTTGTCAGTACTTGATACTTGTTAATGGCAACAATAAATGGCTGCATTTCCATGAGAATAAGAGTCGCACTGAGCAGGCTGAGGGTGGAGGCGGTGGAGGCTGGCTGTGCGTGGCGCTGGGGAAGGGAGAGTGGACATTTCGGCAGAGGGGCAGAGGGCCTGAAAAAAGATGGCATTTGGACAGACACAAAATGGAGTACAGACTACAGGCTCTAGCATGACGTGTATGAACCTCTGATAGAATGGGAGATACAAGGGAGATATCTCCCTCCTTAGCTCGAACACCATTTACCTGGTGCAGGAATGGTGCAGGTGGGTGGAATATACTGCCTATCCCCCAACCGAAGTCCAGCTCAAGTATAAGAGGAGCAGGAAGGCTGTTCCAAAGACAAGCACCGGCCAAAGACAAAGACATGCCTCTCGTTCTCTGTTTCAAAAAGTGTTTCACAAGCAAAGCATTGGAGTTACAACAGCGGAGGGCTCCAGCAGGGCAGTATTTATGGAAACAAAGTTGGACATATTGTAGTCCTTGCAATTAGCATTAGCCAAGGTACGCATTTTAGATGCAGCGATATGATCTCTGGGCACGAGGCCAAGGATAAGTCTTGCAGCCCTATTCTAGATTAGCTGAAGGGTTGCATAGACAACTAATGGGCAGGTTAAGGAAGAGGCTATTATAGTAGTCCAGCCATACACAGGACCAGGGCTCTACAGACGTTGAACTTCTGGGGGAAGGTGAGCAATGGTAAAATGCCTGAAAGGAGGTTAAGCTTAAAGCATGGGCTTTCTTTCCAAGCTCCAAAATGTAAGGGGTAAAGGAGAGAGAGGACTTAAAGTAACCCCAAAGTTTTTGGCCTCAAAGGATAGTAAGAGTAGTGGGACCAAGGACAGCGGCCAAAGGGCAGGAAAAAAACAGAGCACAGATGTCACACTAAAAAATACCTCCATCTTACTGGCATTCAGACACAAATTGTTGCACAAGGGCTCAATGAGAGTCAGATAATTAGAGATAAAAAATGAGGACATCAAATTAGTTCAGGGAAGTTTAAAGGTGAGCCATAGGGACGAAATAAATATGTAATACCCACAATAAAACCCTAGGTTACTCTGCAGGTACACAACGAGGTGGTGGAGTACAAACAACCCAGTTGCAGCTGATAAGGTCAGTTAGTGAGGAAAACAATTCAGCCAGTCCAGCGCCCGCTTCATAATGCTAATGTTATCATGTAAACGTTTAATGAGGATACAATTGTTGACCGTGTGAAAGGTGGAGGAGACATCAAGAAGCACTGTCCTCAATTGTACAACAATCAGTGGTCGAAGTGAGCCAGAACGGTTGTGGGTGGTGCTACTCTAGTTTTTTAAATTAAGTTTTACTGTTCCTATACTTTTACTTTAAAAAGAAAACGTTCCGGAATGATTTTGTTTTCAAATGAACGCATAGGAAGAAGTTGAAACTTACACTGAACGTTCCCTTAAACAGCAGGTGCATGTGTTTGGGGGTTTATACTGTGTGTGGGAGGGGGCGTTATGATGGGGTTTGTGGTGAGTGGGGGTAGGCCAGCAAGGAACAGAGTTCCACTACTTTTTTGTACACTTCGACCACTTACTAAAATCATAAATACCTCATACACTTTAATTATATCATTCCACCCATTACAGATACTGTACACTCCCACTACATTAGCTATAATTACTATACACACATTACTAATGTGGTGGGTGCGGTCAGTGGGCAGATTCTTGGGGGCAATGCTTTTGGCCATGCCCTCAAGAATGTTGTCACAACCACCACAATAAAATTAAACAATAAAATGAAACCATACAACAAGTACGTACAATACACCTTCAAATAACAAAACTCACCCTGAATCTGCTGCTATTGAAATTATGTCTGTGGACAACAATATTTACTGTGGACTTGGTGGCATCGGCAAACCCTTTTTTCACCTATAAAACAGCTCCATGTCATCTTTATTCCATTCCCCTACCCTTTTGATGCCTTCTTTAGACATCAAACAACCTCAAATGTGTTTTCCAAGCTGTTTGTTCACAGCGCTGACCGTGGACTACCGCGGTGTCTGCAGACTGGCAGCACCCACGCCCATATTTTTTTACTAAAAAAAAAGTGCTCTAAATCATCTTTATTCCACCCCCTCTCTTTCCTGCCCCACTTTCGACCACCAAATAAACCCAAGTGTGTTTTCCAGACATTTTCTCCTCCGCCCTGAGGACCCTGGTCGCTGGCGCAAATCCAACAAGACGAACATTCCAAAAAAAGATGACGTGCCTCATGCTTTTCAACATCAAATCAGTGGGCATGTGAGATGTCCTACGGATATCACGCCCCCCGCTGATTGGTCCAGATGCGTCCGCGGAACCCAAATCAGGAAGTGAGTCTGCCGACTGGACCCAGATATCACTAATGTATTTTTTCCTAATTTTAACCATTTAAAAAATAAAACTTCTGGATGAATCTACACCAAATTTACAAAAACACACTTTAGAGACCAAGCAGCTACAACTGCTGCAAATTTGCTGAAAATCTGTCCCCAGGTTTGGGCTGTAGGTGTGAGCAAATTATTCTTTCCATTGTGTCTTTGAGGATTTCCACACATTTTGGGACCCCCCTATAACTTTGCCTGCCCTGGACGAAACCGCACCAAACTTTGCAGAATCAGTCCAAGTGGGCCATATACTTATTTGTGAGGATTCAGCCAGGGGTGGCAAATGTATAAGTTGCCCAAAAAGGTCTCTTTCTATAAATTTTAACTACACGACAGCTACCGCAGGCTGTGTAATATATATATATTTAAATACATGTATATATATATATATTACAGGGCCTACAGTAGCAGGCCTCTAGTTATGGTTAAGTTACTCAACCCATAGGAAGAACACTTTTCGGGTGGCTTATAACTTCGCCCCCCCCCGCACCTCCAGACGAATTCTCACAAAACTTTGCAAAAAAAAGTATATGGACCCGTCACATTGATTCTGCGAGTTTTGGTGAGGTTTCGGTAAGGGGGTGGGCTAAGTTATAGGGTGGACCCAAATTGTGTTGTTTTTCCTACAGACACAATGGAAAAAAATCAATAAGGTATTAATGCTGGAGGCCATTTCTGGCTGAACCTGGAGAGCCCTCTAACCCAGTCCTGATGTTTGCATTGAGTATCCAGAAGCCTTGGGGACTTTTCCCTATGAGATGAAACCCAGAGATATTTTATGGAAGTAAATGTGTCCAACCAAACCAAGTCTTGTGGGGATCTGATTGATTGAATAGTTTTCCCTTTATTGATTAGGTGGGCAGATAAAATAGGTCCTTGGTATTTTTTTACTAAACAATAAATTAACTTCCCTATAGTCAACTAACACAGGGTAATGTTGTAATTCAAACTCAACAACATTGCTTCCAGTGTGAATAGAAAATATAGTCTGTAAAGTAATTGGGTACTCCTAGTTCTGATTGCCAACCTCAAAATTCCCTAAAGGGAGGAGTGCACAGAAAATGAAATTTGCAACTGTCTACCATTTCTCAGACCCTGCCTTAAAGCAGAGGAGTACTGAATGTCAACTGAATATCTGGGTGCGTGTACAAAAGAAACATCTTGCAAATTAAATAAAGTGAAGTCCCTGAGTGAAAGGCATACCTATATTGAGAGTGGGAAAGTGACTCCTGAAAGAGGAGACAATCTCCATTGCATTCTGGTGAAGGAGGAAGGATTCTACATATATATAAAAAGTGGCTTGTTTTAAGAGTTTGTGCTCCAATATTGCTAGCCTTTCCTGGGGGACCGGGAAAATAAAAATACAAAGTGCTGCATGAGTGAAATTGGTTTTACAAATAGGAATTGTATTGCATTTTATTTAAATCAAACTTTATAACTGCACCCCACCTATTGCCCTGCATTTGTACTTGCGCCCTCTTTAAATACTAGGCCACTGTGGACTAAGTGTCAGGACTGTGCAGTGCAGCCCTACTTCCCTTTATATCCCTTCTATCCTTCTCTCATCTATCTTCTCCATCTGAGATGGCGCTCACCATCTTTCATATCTTCTCTAACTGCTACACTACCACCTGTCCTCCCTCTCTCACAAAGTCTGAACGATAAAAGCATAAAAAAGACATACTGGGTGCAAACCCTGGCCTTCCCATCACAGACACCTATGTCAGCGCATCTTCCAGAGAGATCTTTACCAATATCGTTTTCTCTGCCCCCTCTCCAGACCTATGGACTTCTTATCTCATCTCTACTCACTCCCCTTTCACATCATCTCCCAATAATGGTGGCACAAAGTGGGAAGTCCTCTTGGCGGACTTCATCACGCAGCATCACTAATGGTTCACGGACCTCAAGCCAACCTCCTTCTCTTTGACTGGAGCCTGCCATCCCTCATTAACTTTCTTCCTTCTCCTGCCTCCCCCCTCTACCACTCTCTCTGCTCCCCCCTCTGACTTGGATTTCTATGCCCCTGTACTCCACCTACCTAAAACATTTATAGGCAGAGACGGTCTCTACCTGGCAACTCTGAACACCTGCTCAGCCAACAACCACTTTGCTGACATCTGCCTCCTTCTCAAAGACACTGACCTCGACATTCTCACTCTTACCAAGACATGGTTCAATGCCAGCTCAGTCACTGCTTTTGATTCCCTCCTTCCTGACGGCTTCAAGATCACTTCTAAGCCTCAACCTCAATGTGCTGTTGGAGGGGATGCCTTAATCTTCCCTGAGAGGGTTCCTTCTTCCATCTTACCCACCCAGCTCTACTCTTCCTTTGAGAGCCTGGTTTGCAAGTTGGACATCTCTCAATCCTCCCCCTTGACCATCGCTACCATTTACTGGCTTCAGGTGCTACCTCCCTGTGCCTCTCTGAATGAACTGATGTCTGCACCTCCTTACTTTCAACCTCCTACATTCTGCTCCTCTTGGGTGATTTCAACATCCAATTGGACTCTCCTGGCACAGCATCCACTCTTTTCATTGACTGCTGCACCTCTATTTCACTCTCCATTCTTTCTTCTGGTCCAACCCACTCCGCTGGACATACGCTGCACAGCCTCATCCACTCTGACCTCACTCTCTCATCTCCTCTGGTCACTCCTCTCTCTTGGTCAGACAACTCTCTTCTTTCATTCCATCTGGGTCTCTTTGGTCCGCTGACCACACCCCCTAAAGCCCTGCCACCCTCATTCGCGAACATCCGCCCGATGGAACGATTGTCAGTTGCTGCCTTCAATTCCACCTTTATACCTACTCCCCCCAAATCAGACTCTACCATGGACACTGTTCTCAGCAACTTCCACCTGTCCATTATCAACACCCTTTACATTCTTGCCCCAGTCATGGGGATCCACCCGAAACCCACCTCTAAGCATAACACCTGGTACGACTCCGATCTTGCAGCCCTGAAATGAAAAAGCAGAGCGGCGGAACGGAAGTGGCAAACTTCAGGCTCACCCTCTGACAAACTGGCCTGCCGCCTGCTCCAAAGGCACTACAGACTCTCCATCCATGCCAAGAAAAGGACCCACATTCAGGCATGGATATCCAACAACACAGCTGAACTTTTCAAAATCTGCAGGAAATTAGCCAATCCTTCTGCAGTCTCCACCTCCCTCTTCCTTCCCAGGCCCTCTGCAATGCAATGATCACTCACTTCGCCAGCAAAACTCAGGATATCCTGCACAGCCTTGTTACTCACCCTCCCAACCCTTCCCACATACCCTTGCCTCCCTTGGCCCATCACTGGCCTCCTTCCTCATTCCCCTCCTTCGCCCCTGTCACACCTGAAGAAGTCACCAGAGTTGTCGGCTCCATGAAGGTCTCTTCCAAACAGGTTTCCCCTTGCTCATCCAGATCCATCAAGGACAACATTGGCTCTCTTTCCCCCGCACTCGCTGACATGTGCAACCACTCTTCTACCACTAGTTCTTTCCCCTCCTCCCTCAAGCACTCCCTTGTGTGGCCCTCCTTAAAAAACCCTCAGCAAACCCTAGCTGTCCAGCCAACTAGCGCCCTATCTCCATCACTCCCTTCCTGGGGAAACAGCTGGAGAATTTGCCCTTGCCCCAACTCAACTTTCACACTGAACTTGTTGGTGGTCTTCACAACCATTGATCGGGATTCTGAGCTGTTCTGAACACCCCTGAAGAACTTCTTGCTTCCCTCGATTCCAACTCCCCAGCTGTCCTCATCCTACTTGATGATCTCTCCTCTGTCTTTGACTCGGTCAACCACTCCATCCTCATACAAAGGCTCCATGACAACCTGGTATCTCGAAATGGGCACTGGACTGACTGACCTCCTTCCTAACTGACAGCTCCTCCCAAGCCATCCTGGGCACCTTCTCTTCTCTTACTTCCTTCTCCTCATTTGGTGTACCCCAGGGATCTGTGCTCTCCCCCTTGCTTTTTAACATCTACCTTACTGGCACTCCTCATCTCCTCCTTCTACCCAACTTCCATTTTTATGCAGATGACACACTACTCTTTTCAAACTTCCTGCTGACCCTCTTGCACCTTCCTTCATCCCTTGCTGCCTATCTGCCATGCAGGCCTGGTGCACTTCCAATGATCTCTGTCTCATTACCAGCAAAACAGAGATCCTTCCCATTGGGACCCTTACTCCTGTCTTCATGCCTTCTCTCTGGCCTTCCTCCATGGGTTCACTCCCTTCTTCTTCTCCTGAGCCAGAAACATTGGAGTCATCTTCGACTCCTCTCTCTCCCTCCTCCCTCACAGGACATTGCCAAAAAGTCCTACTTTCAGCTCTTCCTTCTACAAGGAATTCTACCTTTTCTCACCTTCCCCCCCAGAAGCTCAATGTTACCCGAGCCATGGTTCTCTCTAGGCTTGACTATTGGAATAGCCTCCTCCTGAATCTACCTTCTTCCACTCTGCGACCCCTCCAGCTAATCCAGAATAGGGCAGTGAGCTTTATCCTTGGCCTCAAGCCTGGGCACCGCATCTCTCCTGCCCTAAAAGGTCTTCACTGACTGGCTCCTGGTTGCTTCACGGATTAAATTCAAATCCCTTTGTATCATCCACAAGGCTGTTTGGGGCCAGAGACCACACTATCTGCAACTCTCACTTACCAAATATTCTCCCTCTAGACTTCTGCGTTCTTCTGGCACCAGGTCTTTATGTGTAAAGCATTTTGCTAAACAGAGGGCAGGAGGTCGATCACTTTCCTCAGCTGTCTCCCTGCTATGGAACGGCCTCTCCCTTCCTCTGCGTCTTGAGCAGGATTTTCTTAAATTCTGGAAGCTCCTCAAGACCTTCCTCTTTATTCATTTTTTATTTATTTGCATTTTTAAAGCACTCACACAGCCCAGGGGCATTGAGGCGCTGTTACAGGAATATGTCTTAGTTGCGTATTTATAATGTGCTTAATACCCAGAGGTTTCTAAGGGCGGAGCCAGGGATCGAACATGTGTTGCTTTATGTCGTCTTGTTTCCAAGGTGAGCACGTTGCCCCTGAGCTATCCTCCTTGTTCCCCCCTTCTGTCCTCTGCTCATTTCACAGTTGCTTTGGTTGATGTCCAAGGCCCTTATGCATCCTCAGGGCTCTGACCTCCTACACCAAATTGCCCCCAGCTTCTATCTATCACCCTGCGTCTTGGAGGCTTGCACTTACCATAACTTGCACTTCAGATGTTGTTCATCCACAAGCACAAGCTCCCCTGCACTTACCCCCACTGCCCCCTCACTTCCACACTTGCCCGGTCTGAATACTCACAAGACGTAGAAGATTTGTCATTTTTTTTCCCCTCCACTGTACTTAATATCTCTATGGCCCTCATTACGACCCTGGCGGAAAGTAACTGACCTGACCGCTATAGCGTAAATAGCGTTTCCGCCATTGCACGATGGAGTAAAGTGCGGCTAATTCTGACCCATCGGGCACGAGCATTACGCCATGGCGGAAGTGCAAAGTCCGCGATGGCGGAAATGTCCCCAAAACGCCCCTCACCGCCGTCGTACGGCGCCCTAGGTGCAATTCCGCCACCCATCACAGCGGTCACCGTAATGAGTGCTAATCGCAAAATACGGTGACCGTAAATATACGGAAACGGAAGTAAAAACATGGGGCCGGAACGGGAAACAGCACGCCGTACACCTATAAAATCAGAATCCCAACACAACCATTAAAAATCCGACCCTGAGACACATCCCAACCCGTTAGCCACCCTAGTTAAAACTATCAAAATGGGAAAAGTTGCTAAAAAAGCGTGCGACCGCAAGCGTTCTCCCATGAGGAACTCACCGTGCTCACAGAGACCCTCCAGGAGAATGCTGGCGTCGTCTTCTCGACGCAAATGACCAGGACGGCACTTGCGAACAAGAAGGCCATATGGGCCCTGGTGGCACAGCGGGTAAGTGCGGTGGGGACCGCACCCCGCAACCCACAGCAATGCAGAAAGCGATGGGACGACTTGCGGATACGCGTACGGAGCATACTATCAGCCAACCGTAACATTGCCACAGCTACCGGGGGAGGATCGGAATCACCCATCAAGTTGACCCCCTGGGAAGAAATCTGTGCCTCCACCATTGGAATGGAGAGTATAGAGGGAGTCGGAGGGATGGAGAAAGGAGTGCAGACATCCGAAGAATCAGGTAGGTGGGCCAAATAAAACAATGCTAAATCCACAATGTCCAATCATGTGAAGTACCATGTGTCCACATAGTGCAACAGAAACACATGTCCAGGAGAACGTCCACATAGCGCACTTTAAAAGTCACATTAAATACATAAATAATTAAAAATCCTAAAAACACCCTCTACACTTGCAGCATGCACACCCTAACTGCAGGCTGCAAAACAACTGCATCCTCAATCCACACAGAAATGAAACCACCTCCAAGGCCCTGACCCAAATCACCCTCAGGTACCACCCCAATGCATGTGATACATTGCCATTCCAATTTCCACAGACCCATAAATAACGCTCGCCCTCCTTTACTCCACCACAGGGTCCGAGTCAAACGACGAGCTGCAGGACACCCCTACCAGCACACCTGCAAAGAGGGCCAAGATCAACGGCCAAAGACCCTCCACCTCAGCTGCACGGATCAAGACACGGCAGCAGCACAAATCAAGTGGCAGCACACAGGAGGGGACTTCAACAGGCACCCCAGCAGCCAGCATGCCCACACCAGCAGCACCACAGGTCCCCCCAATGTATGCCACAGAAGGCACTGCTTCTGATGGCAGCAGCACCATAGGTGACACCGCATTAATGCCAGCATGCTCCAACACAGACAACGGTGCTGTCGATGTAGGACCCATCCATGACCTGTCACAATCCCCCTGTTCGTTTCATCCCGTACACCATGAGGATACCACGCAGGGGCACCCACAAGACGACGACTGGCCATCCCCCACAAGCCCTGTGGCAAGGCAACATGAGTTGATCAGCCCCTCTGTGACACCACCGGGAGGAATCTGCGCTCCACAGGCAGGGGTGCCCCTGATACCCGGAGAGGGGGCTTGCAATAGCGTCTGCCCAGTGACAATGAGCATCTTTGGACACTGGTGTTCGGGGGGGAGGTAGGAGGATGGAGGGGGGGTGTTGGGCTTTCTTGGGTGGCGGGTCGATGGGGTGTGTAACATAATTTCACATATGCTATAAACATTACATAATCATCCAATGAGATGTGTGGACATTGTTCTTTGTGTACGAGGCCTTTATAGGTGTACAGTCCACATTGTGCATGTTCCAGACACACACAGTGCCACAAGTCCCGTGTCCATGCATCAGCCACCAGGCGTGAGTGCTAGAAGCATGAATCTATGATATTCTGACGAATTTCACGGGCCTCCTGTGCCTCGCGGACTCCTTGAGGTGCTGCCACATCCCCAGCCTCATCATGACCATCTTCAGGTGCTTGCAGTTCTGCGTCAGGGGGCATGGGCACATTTCTACGTACGCACATGTTGTGTAGCATGACACATGCCATGACTATCTTTGCAACCTTCTCATGGCGGTACAGGAGTGCCCCGCCAGACCTGCTGAGGCAGCGGAAACGAGCCTTCAGTAGGCCGAATGCCTGTTCTATGACTACACGGGTACGTGAGTGGGCATGGTTGTAGTCCTCCTCATGCTGGTCCTGTGGGTTCCGGAGTGGTGTAAGGAGCCATCTCTTCAGTGGATACCCGGCATCACCTGTATGTGGACAATAAAGGATGTTTGTGGGATGACATTGCTACGTACGCATCCCCCCCCCTTCCTGCCAGGTCATTGCCGCATCACATACCCCACATTATCATGCATGGATTGAGACTCACCGAGTAGCCAGGATCTGTTCCCTGCGTGTCGCTCCATGTAGCGTGGTATTGTAGAGTTCCTCAAGACCATAGAATCATGGGTTGATCCAGGAAATCGGGCACAACAATGTGTAAAGATCCTGTTGGAGTCACACACCATTTGTACATTAAGAGAATGATATTGTTTCCGGTTGCGGTACTGGACCTCCATGGCATGTGGGACAACCAATTCCACATGGGTGCAGTCGATGGCACCAATGCAACCCGGTATGCCGGCAAGTGCATGGAATCACACTTTAGTGTTTGTAATCTCCAGCTCCGAGCGTGGTAATGAGATGTAGTCGTCTGCGTGCTTCAGGAGGGCATCGAGCACTTGCAATAGTGTCCGTGAGAACAGTGGCTGTGAAATGCCATGCAACTGTCCGACTGTGTGCTGGTAGGTGCCTGTGGCCAGGAAGTGGAGTACAGACACCACCTTCAGTAGGGGTGGGATGGCGGTTGGGCTATCTATCATGCTGACAAGGTCAGCGTGTGTCATGTCCACAATGGAGATTATGGTGTCCCGGTCCAAACGGTAGAGGGTGTGGATCTGCTCAGCAGTGAGGTTGAACGGATGAGCTCGGAGGTGTGGGATTGCGGGCTGCCTGCGTGGTGGTAGTGGCTGTGCTGGTGGGCCTTGCTGGCCCTGCCTTGCCCTCCTCCTGCATCTCCTCTGTGCGGCCGGTTGTTGTAGTAGTTGGTGTTCGTCTTCTTCTTGAAGTTGGAGTACTTGCAGTGCTATCAGGTCCCCCAGGCCCAACATCGCTAGTCCTGCCGGTAGCATTTTGGAGTGGGTGTGGTTGTGGGAGGGGGTTGGGTGTGCAATTTATGTGTTTTCAGGCTGTGTAGCCTCCACCTGTGGTGATTCATTCCACCTGTGCCAGCTGCAATCCCCTTTGGGCGAGCACTGTACCGAGGTTCACCGACGGGCGGGGCGTCCCATTTGTGAGTGAAGCCAGTTGCCATTTTCACACACTGCCGCACTACATGGATGAATTTGTGATTTCAAGCGGTCACAGATGCCTTTTCGACGTGATGTTGCAAATGAGGAATTCGAAGGACAGCGCTTTCGGTTTTCAGCTAGCGGCGAGGAGACACCCACAGGTCTGACTGCAAACATAACGTTCTATTGTTTAATGTCCTTGGGACAGGGGCCATGGCAAGAATGCAATGATTGATATGAATAGTATGGGATGCGCAATAGCGTAGTGGACGATTAGGCAGGACGTTCCCAAATACATGTTACTTCACAACACTATTATTCCGGCCTGGAGCACAGTGGATTTTGCAGACTGCATTACGCACAGACTCAATGGAGATTTCAAATGTCATGTGAGTAAATAATCAGGCGTTTTTATACCGGAATGAGGGAATGATGTATGGATGCATGGACAGATGATTTAATTGAGAGTTTGCCATGTACATGGCTTATTGGAATCTATCCCCTTCCCCTGCGCTATGTGATGCAGAGCTGCCATAGTGGGACCATCGTCTATCTGCCCTTGTTCAACCCTCCCTGTCTCGACGCGCCTTCCAACATTTGTGTCTATGCACGTTACTAATCCCATCTCATGGATTCTGTTTTAACAGACGCATGCACACAAACACTCGTTTGTAATAGTGTTTTCACCTCGATTTATATTGTTATGATTGGCAAGTGATTTTTGGGTGGAAATAATCCTTTTGAGTGGGCTAGCATGCATATGGCTGTAGATTTAGTGTGATCATTGAAGTGAGTAATACTAATGAAGTTCTGATGCCCATACTATTCTTTTTCATTTCATTTGGGTGACAGGTATCTCCTCCCCTTTTGCCGCTGCCATCTGTATGCCACTCCTGCAGATGGCTTTTACTCCCGACACCTGCTGCTTCGAGTTAATCAGTGGAGCACCATTACGATCTTATGGGACGATCGCCAATGGGCCACATGCCCTTACGCAGTACTAGTGGCTAGGAGCAACATATCAACCTTTCAGCTGGACTAGTGCCTACCTAATGGGACGGCACTGCGGTTCTAGGCGCTTCCATGTTGCCTTTTTGAACGTGAATGTAGCCCCTGTGTACCATGAAGGAACAGGGCGTCACACAAGGAGTAGCTGGTCATTTATTGCGGATGCAGCCCACAGTAATGAAGATATTTTGGGGTTTATGACCTAATAGCTGTATGGGCTTGGTGAATTTGATGTGCATTAAAATTTTATTCTGATGTTAACCGTGTAGCGTTATTCTTTGCAAGTAATGTAGCATATTCCTATTTGTGGAGCGATGTATTGTGAGTAGATCTGCATTGGGTTCCGGCTTCTGAGTATAGTTGCGTGGTACTGTACTGGCCGCGTTTGCCTACGAAGCCCAGTAAGGTCAGGGATAGGGGCTGCCATTATGACTGTTTTAATGATGTCATGCTTAGGGGCGGGGGATTAGCTTTTGTGTAACAGATGCCGGTCAGCCAGGTGGATTGGTGGAATGATGTGATTATCAGAAAATGGCTGGTCACAGGTGCCTGTGTTTGCGCGCGTTTTTTGGAGGGAGACTGAGGTCATGTCCATTGGAATAGCTTCTGTATTCGTGCCATCTGTGCCCTGCAGCTCCCATTGGCCCCTCTTGAGATGAGCCTGGCTGCTCAGTCACTCTGCCAACTTGTGTGGTACATGCTTATGCTGATGGTTGGTTTGTTTACTGGCATGTGTACAGGGCTGGTGCAGTCTCCCTCAGGATACTGCTTTGAATGTTGCCTTACACTGGTGTCAGGCGAAGGGGGCCTGTTGTTGTTTTGTCTCATCTTTCAGTTCATTTTGCTGTACTTGAACCTTCACATGCCTGTGCTGCATCAGTACGGCAATGGTGACATGCCAAGTATGGATGGCCACTCACAAGGCACTTGGAGCCCCTACATTCATTTGTTCGTTGGCATGCATGGGTGACTTGTGCATTTCACTGGTTGCATTGTGTGACTTCATTGCACCTACGAGGAGTTGTGCAATGTGGGCAGGGAGTGGTGTACAGGCACTCAGTAGGGCCATTTACGGTTGGTTCACGATGCCGTAATTCTCACCATGGCGGAATGGTACTTTCCGCCATGCTTGATGGCGTTAAGTAAATATCCGCTGGGGTCAGAATTCGCGTACCGTTGCGCCATGGTGGTAATTACGGTTTTGCATGGCGCGCGTGCGCCTACTTGGTGCAGTTAGCGTTGGCGTTCACTACGGTGTCGCTAATGGCATCGTACTTTACGGTGACGGGTCATAGTCGCACCGAGCGGTATTCGATGGCGGTATTACATTTCCGCTATCGTTTTTCGATTTCCGCCAGGGTCGTAATGAGGGCCATAAGTATTTAATGTGCCTCA
Source organism: Ambystoma mexicanum (assembly GCF_040938575.1). Lineage (NCBI taxonomy): Eukaryota > Metazoa > Chordata > Amphibia > Caudata > Ambystomatidae > Ambystoma > Ambystoma mexicanum. Next base: position 401,018,858 of record NC_090928.1, on the reverse strand, counting down.
TTCCCATGTCCCCTCCCTGATGCCCTCTGGGCAGTTTGAAACAGAATGTACTTGCTGTATAAGCTCCTAACAAGCGAACAATAAATAAATTGTCTACCCTGGGATTTTGTAATGTTCCAAGGTGCTTCACAATTCTGTATATCAAGAGTACTTTGTGAGTGACTCAGGTATCAGAAGTTTTCTATGTAAGCAGGTTGGAGATAACCAAAGAAAGAAAACTGTACATGTTGTGGGGTTAGAGAGTCTGTGATTTCAATGATCTAAAACCACTGGTGATTTAAATTTGTGAAACTTCAATTGTCAGGAAAGGAAAGCATTTGGGCCACGGCGTGAGGTGGAGTGTGTTGTGATTTTGTGCAAATATTGGCAGTGGTCGAAGTGAGCGGGAACGGTCGGGAGAGGTGCTCCTCTACTTTTTTAAATTACCTTTTACAGCTCCCATACTTTTATATTAAAAAGAAACTGTTCCGGAATGGTTTTGTTCTAAAATAAAAGTGAAGGAAGAAGTTGAAACTTGCACTTTTAGTGCACTGCACTGAACGTTCCCTTAAACAGCAGGTTCAAGTGTTTGGGGGGTGTGTTGTGTGTGGGAGGGGACGTGGCAATGGGGTTTGTGGGGAGTGGAGGCAGGCCAGCAGGGCACCTAGCTCCACTACTTCTTTTCATACACTTCGACCACTGCTTATCGGACATTGTGATGCTGGAAATGCATTGGAGTCACAGGGCCTGTGAATCCTTGTCCTTTATTGCTTTTTATCATGTGTTCTGTCTTGTTTTCTGTGCAGGAGTTCATGTGGGTCTCCTGGCGGTGCAGCTCTTCCTGTATTTGGTTTGGTGAACAGACCCTTGGGATACCCTTATGGCACCCATGGGTGGGAGTATGACCCTGTACTCCTAGTGTATGTTTTTGGGCACCTGTGTGTGGCCCCCGGAGCAGGGTACGGGCTGGTGGCAGCTCCGTGCTGAATTGACAGGTGCCCTGAGCGTCTTCCATTTTGGGGTGCGCAGGCCCTGTCATTGGAATCAGTGGATTCCTGATAGGAAACAAGATGGCCCTCATGGCCTCTTGCTTTCTATCGCCTATTACCTTACTTTTCCCGAAGTCCCTTCCCCCTCACTGGCTGTTGGATGGAAGTTCCATATAAGGTGTGTGGGGAAGTCCACGCCAGACTGGCTGGAGCCTTCCCAATGACTGTATGTTGTGGGTACGCCCGTGGGGTGGAACCTGGGTGAATGGAGTGTGTGACGAATATGCATTCTGTGTTATGGGTGTCTAGTATCTGGTGTTTGAAACAATGACTGAGACCGCCCTGACCGAAAATGGTATGAATGCATTGTGTAGTGCTGAATGGCAGAGTGCTTGACCGAATCCACATATCGTGTTTTGAGTGTCTGGATGGAGAAGAATGGCCTGAATGCACTGTGAGTCGATTGCCTGACTGCCTGAATGCCCTTCTTAATGATTGGTTGCCTGAGTGTAACCCAGCAGAGTGAATGGGAGATCAACAGTATATCTGGGGGCCTCTCACTACTAGAAATCATTCAGAAATCGTTCAGAAGCTGAAGTTGAAACCAGTGCTCAACTTTGAAGCCCACTGGAAGAAGAAGAACTGCTGCTGCTGTCCTTCGCTAATCATTAATGTGCTGTGCCTTCAAGGAACTTATCCAAGAGAGGACCTGGCTAGAGACCTCTTTCCAAGCTACAAGGGACCATCGTGCACCAGCTGATCTTTACCAAAGCTCCCAGGTAGACAGACCTACGAAAGGCTGCCGACCGCCCTTGCCGACCGGAGCCACAGTGCTCCCCTTGCCTAAGAACATTTGATCCAAGGACTCCCTTGATCATCACTGTCGACCACTTTCATTCTGCCGGAGAAAGTCAACGCTGTCGACGACCGAGGAGAAACCGCCGTCGGGTTTCCTGCCACCGCAAAGACCTCAGAGATGCCGATGAAGCTACTGAAGGGAGCCATGGTCACGTCCCGTCAACCGACACCAGATGCTAATGACCAGATGCCCTTGCTGGGCCAAAGTTCTTCATTGACTCTTTGTGGAACGAACCCTTGTCGTCAAGGTACACGACATGCCTCAGTCTGCAGGACATTTTCGACTGATCGTCAATGAGCACCGCAAGAACCGAAGCTGCTGCCGCAACGACAGTATTCACCCCTTTTTCCTCATGGGATCTCTACGATCCGTGGCTCCTGCCTTAAAGGGAGCCGCTCAAGAAGGATCTGTCGACGACCCAACGTCGAATTCTGCTATTCCAGGTACATTGGGGTTGTAGAACTATTTAGGAGGAAATAAGACTCTTGTGAACAATATATGGACTGGGCTTGTACGATATATCTTTATTTACAGGCTGCGCAGGTGGAGGATCTTCACACAGCACTGTGTCTAGGTAAACCGGGCCAGTACTCTGCCTATTATTTTAAACAACATGATTTCCTCCTATGTCTATTGTTGGTTCTCCTTATTAAGTGATTTGTAGGACATTTGAACTGAGTACAGTTAATTCCTATCAAAGTAAGGTAACACAGTATACTTGTGGTATCACTTAGAACTGTATATATTTGCCATTGTGGATTAACTTAGCACAAAGTGAGTTATTGTGATTGTGTATATAAGCTTGAACCTTAATTATATAAAGACTGACTGATTTTTCGCTAATACAGTGTGTGGACATTCCTTTGTGGGTACTTGGGGACTACGCTGTACTTAAGAACCAGCCCGCATCACGTCCTGAGAAGGTGGACCTTGATTGCTTGACCATAGCTACCGAATAGAGACTCTTGCCTGGGGTCCTCTGTGCCTCTTCTCTGCCATATAGAGAGCAGGAGTACAGACAACCCCCTCCAGTCTTTACAGACATATTGTGTAAGAAATATATATTCTTTCTGTACCCCGCCCTGATTCTTGGCTTATCTGACACAAAGGGGGAGCGATCTACGTGGCTCTATATGAGTCAAAAACACTGTTAGAATGAACAATACGCACAGGTGTGGCGCATTTGATTAGGGAAGGAAATGATTTTCTGTATTGTTTGTGAGGCACACATATCTGTGTCACCCTTTATTTGATATATGGACTGAAATACATAGCACACCAGTAATGTGCCCCTATGAGAATGTCTGCTTGCAAAGTCAGAGAAGGGCAACGGTGCTGCACGAGTTACAAATCATTGGCCCCGGAATAAGAAAAGAGATTCAGGACGGCGCCCGCTTCCATTACTTACTTTTCTTTGGTCTGTAAGAGGTGAAGAAGGCAGAGCCAAACAAATCCTTCCAAAACACTTTTAGCGAATGGACAGTGCATTCTGAAAACATTCCTATTTTTCACTTGTCAGTGTCTAAATACCGTTGAAGCAGATGTGCATTGGGATGCGTATTCATCCGGAGCGCATGCGCGTCCCAGAGGTCCAGCTACTACCGCAGAGGCGCTCACTTTAGATTACCTGCCCTCCACTGCCACATCTTTATGGCATCTTCATTTAATGGGATTTTTCTATTTTTTTTAGGTGAAGATCTATAAAATGATTTCCACAGCATTCTCGAAAGCCGAGAGGGCTGCCGAGAAGACAATTTACCCTATCGACAAGGGGGAGCAGCTTTCGGCGCCTCCTTCCTGCAGCCCCCTCGTCTGTGTTGCCATGTAATTGTGCCATGGCCTATCAGCTAAACGGGAGCGCTCTGTGTAGACTCCTGCAATCAGTCTACATTTTCAACCCCATTCCTTTATGCCATGCAATTTTTCCAGCCCGCAGATAAGAGACTCATTAAGCAACTGCGGCCACGCGGCCCAGGGCATTTTTCTCTGTCGGTAGTGTCAGGCGCGTGCCCGTGTGCTGCAATTAATCCATCTGGCAAATGCTCGTGGACTGATAACTTTTCGCATTCTACTCAAGCTCGTGCATCTTGTTCAGCTCGGAGGCTGTCGCCAGGGATCCCTTGAGTGACTCTGGGACATCCATTCCTGCTTTGTCAGTGTGACACTGATTTCCTGCACGGTGCTCGTCTTGACGCGTGGTTTCCTATTACGTTTACTGTGACAACGGCATTATATGAGCCTTATCGAGCCGCGCCGTGTCTTTATTAGCTGCGAGTTCTTCGTTCCGGCAGTTTTCATATCAGGCAGTGGGCCCAACATCTGCGCTAATGTAAAGATATTCCGTCGTTGTAATAGATGTCTGCAGTATTATAAGCGCATCAGCATCACCCGGTTTACTTCGCAAGCGATGCTGGCGCATTCAAGGTCACCTCATGCAGAACCATTTTCGACAGTACACTGTGTGCCCGTGCTAAAGCTACTGTACATGGAAAACATCGATAAACGTTTCCCCTCCCCCCCCTCCACCGGTACATGAAACTAACGTCCCTATTGGTCAGGAGGCATGGTATGAATTAGGGTGCAACTTGAAGGAGGCCCGGAAATGGCGAACTCTGGGCCGCATCCTAAAAATTGTTTCCATCGCACTGTGCCTTGTGAAATGTGTCCTTTCAAAGCACTGTCTAATAGGGGGTTTTAGCTGGCTATAGCCCCTGGCCTTTTGGTTGTAGCCCCGGATAGAAGCTCAGGGGCTACAACACAAAGACTAGCTAGCCGGGCCCTGACATTAACATAGCCCTGATCTTTTTCAGACCTAGCAACACCCGGAAGTAGAATTCATCACTGCCAGTGCACGGATGTATGACGTTCCATGCAAGTTCACATTCAGGTGCTAACAGAGTCAGACTTTTGTAGGTAGCAAAGACCCTAACATTGGTAAATAAAAGCAGCAAGAACAAACGTATCTGTTGCTGAATGTAGACCCAGATAATGGGTGCGATTCCAACCGACTGTAATCTGTGGCGTGCGACAGGGAATCACGTTCATGGGCAGTAGAGTCACATAGATGACTACATCAAGAATTTTCAAGGCATCTCATGGCGCATTTGATTTTTTTTTTGTTTTAACATGATAAAGTGTAAGACTGTGTTGTGAATTAATAACACATGAATGTGCACCATGTGATGTGAACTTTGAAACTAGGTTTGCCTGAAAGAAAGATTTATGGATTTCCAATGAAGGGAAATTTAAATTATTGAGAAGGGAATAGCTGCCATAATCAGCACATTGAAGGCTTTCAAATTTGGGAAAAAATTGGAAAGTTCCTATAATGGCTGAATGTGAAGATGACTTGAATGAGAATTGCACAAAGCTTTGGCACAATTGTATACAATGCTTTACTGTGCAGAAAATCAAGAGTACCGATGAGTGATTTTATAGGATTATAATACAGGGCAGATTCTAGTATCCGTATAAAAGCCTGGAAACAATGTTCTTATTACCATCAAATTGTGTCATCACAAATGGCCTATAATAAGAAAATGACATCACAACTGCTCTGTAATCAGTTGTTATGCTTCGGTTCTGATGTCACAACACAGCCTGCTGCTTGAGCCAGCAGCGAGCAGAACTCCAGCTGTCACTGCTGCACTTAAAGCCGTAACTAGCTTTTCAAAGTCTGTGCTTGTAAAATAGTTTTCTGTGACACTTTATAGACAGTAATTGACAAGGAACTGTTTATGGTAGATTGATTTTGGAATATAACACGTGAGCAAGAATCAGCTCACATGTGTTAAAATATGATTTTTAAAGCACAATTTCGAAACTTTTTTCTATACATTTTTCTTTAATTGCGATTTTTTTATGCAACAAGTTACATGTTTCATGTTAACTTTTTTTAATCCATACACATCATTAATTTGTTTTATTTGTTTTTATTGTGTTTATTGATTGAATAAAACCTTTTACACAATTACTCGTTTCATAAGAAAAAGAAAACACATATCTTAAAATGAAAGACAAGATTTCCTCCCAGAAATATATAAAACCAGAATTGATTGGTGCAAATAAAATTCAAAATCGTATACCCAGGTCTCATAAGCCTTACCATATGCCATCTTCAGCTTATTCCAATAAGTAAACACATTTCGAGAGGTTTCAACTTCCATTTTACAGTCTACATAGATGATCCTCATAGGGGATATTCTCCCAAGCACCAAAATTCACAAACATAGGAAGTTGATTGAACCTTAAAAGCATTAGAAAACGCATATCTCCTGGGCTTTGCATGTTCTTTGCAGATGTGCAAGGAGTATCAACAGGAAAGGATTCTTTAGAGCATTCCTCATAGCTTCATTTCTTAGCTAGATTGGTGCATCTTTAATTTCTATCCCAGATAGGTGTTTTTTATTTCTTAAAATTTGCTAGCCAAATTTTAAGTTACTTTGCACCTGCATCTTATGTTTGCCAAAAAGGTGTTGATATATTTTCTCCATTCTTTCAAAGCTACTAAGCTCACAAAAACTCCCTGCTGATTTTAAAAATGTGCATATAGGGATTTTAATTTGTCCTGGCTCATCAGGTTTTTAATATAGAAATTGCATATAAATATAGTTTTCCTAGTAGTTAAAGAAATAATCCCCAGCTCACTGCAGATGGCTTCCACAAGGACACATTTTGGAAGTTCTAATGCCATACGCCATCGTTTTCCCTCCAATTTACTTAGCTAAACCGTTTCTTTCAGGGTATATATCTCTAGGCCATATAGAATAGCAGGTACTACACAGGTTTTATACAATTCTAGCAAACCCTCAGTTGACTGTCCTCCATAATTTTGAATAAAAGCTCTTATAGCCTTGAACTTGATAACTGCCCTATCAAAAAAGGATTTAGATAAGGTCTCCTTGTTCATATTATTAGTAATAAGTACACCAAGGTTCACATAATTCGGTACCTCCTCAATCTTCTCTCCTTGTAGAGTCCAATTGTACTTTTTTATGTTTTGTCTATTCAACTTAATCGTCATAATTTAGTTTTTTCCTAAATGTATACACAAGCCATTTTCTAAGCAAAACTCTCCAAGGCCCTTAAGAGTATTCTGTAATCCCAAAGCTGTTTGATCAAAAATGATAATATCCTCCGCATTATGAAAGCCATGCCACCGGGCATTGCGCAATTCACGGAAGATTGTTATTACAGTTTTGTAGAGAAGTTTCTGAATCAGATAATAATATATTGAAAACTGCAGGCTTACATACAGCCTTGTTTTAACCCATGGTTAACCTGGAATTCTTCACTTAAATTGTTGTCTTGATTTATGCTAATCTCAACCCTATTGTTGAAATGAAGAGATTTGGCGAAATACAATATTTGCTTATGCACATTTTGTGACCTCATCTTTTCCCATAGAATTTGGTGATTTACAGTGTCAAATGCCTTTGTAAAGTCAATAAAACAAACATAAAGAATATTACTTTTATCTAACAAGGTACTACATATGTAATACATTAAGGTCCATAGGTTTGTAACAGTGCTAAAACCCTTTCTGAATCCTAACCGTTGGATACTTAGGATACTCGCTTTCTCTAGAAATGTGTTAATGTTTTGTAGTAATAATTTACAAAAAATATTAACACTGGATTATAGTATGGATAGTATTCTATCATTCCCAGGCATGTCCCTAGGATATTTTTCATAAACTGGGATCAGCTGTGACCATTTTCAGGATTCTGGAATTTCACCTGTTCTCACAATAATCTGAAAGATAATAAACAGTATTTGCTCCCATATTTGAGGGTGAGCTTTAAATAAAACATTTGGCAAGCCATCTGGTCCCCGGGCCATAGAAGATTGTAGTTTTGTTTATAATTTTTTCCAATATCTTCCTGGGTGAATATGAAAAAAGATTTATCTTCCAAAGACTGATAGCATTCATTTTTTTCAATTACATTCTCTCTAAAATAAAGAGCTAAAATGTAACTCTCCCATCCCTCGCCTCACCCTATACATGTTTTTGACCCATCGTATGTCCTTCATGAGCTATTTTCTTAAATGCTACCTTATCGTCATACACTTTCTGATATATTTTATTAGTAGTGTAGATTTTTGTTGTTTTGTTCTCTTACAACATTTGAGTTGAAATAATTAATAATCTGGTAAAACAACTTGATATTTGTGAAGTTCATTGTATCTCCTTTCACTAAGAGAGAAAGCAATCTAATACCAATCTTAGTCACATTTTTTCTGTTCACCTTATTCTATTACCTCCATTATTAACCTTGAACTCTCCAGTCAATTGATTATGGGGAGACACAACCTTTAACATTCAATAATAACATGAACACTGAGGTCATTAGGAAAAAGGGTAACATTGCTGACATTCATACAGATTTCTGTAGTTAAAATAAAGTCAATCTACAAATATTGTACACCATTTGACCAAGTATAATACAGTTCTTCACTTTTCACATTTACTAATTGGAACAATTGGTGTGCTTGTAAGAATAAGAGCCAGCAGCGATATCCCTACATATGATCCCCCCCAAAAATATCGCCATACATATGGTCATTTGTCTAGCTATAGGCAATATTTTTGGGGGGATAATTTGTGGGAGCGGGGGTTGCAGCGGTGTCCCTCGCACATTTAAAAATAATGTGAGGGTTTCGGGGGTGTCGCCGCAGGATCCATGACTCAATATCACCGCACAAATATGGCGATATTTGTGTATCGCAATATGTTTGCGGGGACATTTACACATGGAACCCCAGCAGCTATTGTCATATCTTATTTCCTCTTCAGAGGTTCCAAGAGCCCATAGGTAAAATTGGTTCATCATATAAAAGTATTCCTGACAAACGATTGCTTCATTTCCTCTGTATTTCGGTAAATTAAAATTTAGGTCACCAATAATGTAGTAATCATCACCCGGGTAGATAGCTCTCCAAGCTGTAATCAGAATTTCCAGTTGCTTAATTATCTGATTCAACTTTGCATCCCCTGGTGGGTTATGCACATTTAGCAGAAGGATAAAGACATACCCATGTTTCGAAGACAGGTCCACCATTACAGCTAGCACGAAAACTCTTTGCTGTCGAGGAAGACATTCTTTGGTCTTTAAGTAGTTTGCAACCACTGTAATCAGTCCTCTGAAGGGGCGACCTTTCTCTAATTTGGGTGCCTTCCTTTGAAACGCATAAACGCCACCTAGAACCAAGTCCTGCATTAGCCAAGTTTCTTGTAGTAGGAAGATGTCTGCCGTAATTAAATAATGTATACCCAAAGGGTCTTCAAAAAGGATCTGTGTCCCATAGAATTCCATCATCTATTAAGTACATTCTTTGGGTACTTTAGTCACTCAACCGCATCCATGTCAGACTAAGTCCAGGCTTCTTTATCATATGTCAAGTACACTTGATTTTTTACCTGGCATGTCTGACAGATATTAGATACAATGTCCTTCTTTTACATGTTCGGGTATAGATTGTCCCCTTTTAAAAAATGTTGGCATTGTCTCATACCTGGACTTCACCTTTTTCTCCTTAATCATTTTGTATCCCAACTGCATAAAGATGTTGACTTGTGTCATGATTAGCTGTGTAATAATAGGGGATACAAAATTAACCACTGCCCAATTTGCTTCCAAGTATTGTCGCAGGATTTCAACTTGTTTTATATCATGAGTTGTGATGATTTTTAGTGCAGACACCTGGTGAAATAATTCCAAAACGTTTGAGCAGCTGAGAAAAGGACTAGCTGATGTTCCATGGAGGTCTATTATTTTGATCCTATTTTAAGGAATGCTGATTGTTTGGGCAGAAAGATGGTCAAGATCCAACAAACTACCATTTGCAACCTCTATATGAGAGAGACGTGTGGTACATTTACCTAAAAGAAACCTGCCTCCATTATGAAATTATTAAAGAGCCCGCCAATGTTTGCAAATTATATTGCCAATCTGCTATACATATACAAGACTAACTGTTCTACCCACAGGACCTTTTCCTACCTGCAATCCAAACATTGTAAATGACTGGAACATTACACAAGGCCATTAGGATTAATCCAAGATGCCAGTTCTGCCTTGACAAAGACCAAGTGTCGAAACACGTGTTGGCTGAAGTGTTTCATTGAGCATTCAAGATTAAAAACTTTCTTGTGTTGACATTGCATATGATCAATTCATTTACAACATCAAGGCTAGCACTAACAACTAGAACCAACCCGCCTGTCTCTCTATTGAGGCAGCAATATCAATATGGTTAATATCATCTCTGTCATCTTCCTACTTCCAAACCAAGTGTAAATTCTCCAATGTGGTAGGTGTCTTATCATCTTTTTTTGTGTTATTTACTCAGCAGAAAATGTTCTCCTTAATAGACTTAGTGCCCAACCTAACTTGTTTTTGTGGTCTGGTCATATTCTTCAACTGTAGGCCAGAATAATGACAAATTCTTTTGCAGTTTCATGACAAGTCAAATTTTTGGGAAAAGCTGCCACCAAACCTAGTCTACTCACCCCGATATTGCCAGGAGCCCTCCCCCTTGCTGCTACAAAGCTCTTTGATTTTGTCATACATTTTTTTATTTGGTAACATCTGATTCAAATGCTTGGCTAATTCCGTTCTTTCTTGGAGTGGTGAGGTTGCGTCTAGACTCTCATGGGCTTCAGCGTCATTTGGACATTCGTTATCCTTTGTATTTTGAATGATAATGTGGGTCATTACGAGGTTGCCGGTCCGCAACAACGGTACCGGTAAGCTTGCTAGTACCGTTGTTTCCAGACCAGCAAACTACGAGTTCTGTGAGCGGGTGCCTTATCGCCCACCAGGTCTGACCTGGCAGGTGGAAAGGCACCCGCTTGCACACCTTGACGGATGCATCCGCACCATTCATGAATGGTGCCGGTGCATCCGACCTCCCCATTCCCATTGTGTCCATGGCTGGGCACTGAAAATAAAAATATTCCGGTGGCAGCCGTGCCTTCTTTTACCAGCACTGCTACCGCTGGACTCATAATGAGGCCCAATGACTTCAGTGTTCGCTCTCTTCTGGCTTTTTTGTAATTTCCTCATTACTTGCTGTTATCCATGAACTCTGTAGAGGGAGTAGAATTTCTGCAATCTCTTTTAGATCATGTTTCGTGATTTGCTGATCTTTATACATGACAGTAAATATTGAAAGCAGAGCTTTAAGCAAAATCATAAATTCGGGTTCAATGGTTGGGTCATCTAAAGAGGAGGCATCGCAGGCAGAGAAACTCACATGGCCTTTTGGTGAGGAAGAATAAGCTCTCATTGCAATTGCTGTACGATTTGGAGACTTTGCTAAGTTAGTAGGTGGTATGGGGCAAGGATTGTTACTTCTTATAGGCTACTCCAACATACTGGGTGGCTAATTTGCTGTATTTGTCGCCGCCTGAATGTTTAGGCACACTGCAGTAGAGAGTTGTTATCAATTGGATTTTCCACAGATTGGTTCTGCTCAGTTGTCGTGACACTGCTTGGGTCTTTAAGGATAGTGTCTGAAGCTGGTTCACTTCTGTTTTTTTTATGGGTTTAAAGAAAACCGTAATCCTGCTACGTTCTGTGGTGGCAACCTCGTTTATGTCCATAATCGAGTGTGCAACTCCCGCCAAAGTTGCCTTTGGTTGCTGTTTATTCTTGATAGCGTTCCCCTTCTTTTTCAGCATATGGCTTGCCGCCAGGACTTGAGTGCACACTGAACCTTCCTTTGAGCGTATAGAATATCTTCGGGTGGATGCAGGCATTATACTGCAATCCTAACAGTTAGCCCCTAGCCATACGTGCAGTGCCATTTTGTGTGCATTGAGGATCAAAGGCCAAAAGAAAAAATTGCCCACAGCCACCTCCTGCGCTTGATAAAGGAAAAGTTCGGACCACAATTTAGCTACTAGAGGTTCAAAGGCCACCAGCCGCAGTCACCTCCGGTTAATCAAAGGAGAGTAACAGTCCTTGCAGAGTGACCAAAGTAGGATGAAGACCACAGTTTAGTTACCTTAGTTACCAGAGGTTCAAAGGCCACCTGCCTGCAGTCACCTCTAGATAATCAGATGAAAAGAAAAACATTGACCAGAGAGGCCAGTTACGTTTAGAAGAATGGGCAATCTTAATTAGAGTTTTTACTTTATGTCAGAAATGAAGAAAGTCGAGCTCAGTCTCTTTTTTTTGCTGGTGTGTTGACCAAAACATTGAAAAGAGTTTGTTTTTCCTTACCAGTATTTAGCTCTCAAATAGCCCCTTGTGGAAACAAAAAAAACACCAAACACACAAAACTCACAGCGCTGCACACCGCGCTCTGTGCCATTGTTGGGATTTTGTAAAGATTAAGTCCACCTCCCATTCCCAGTAGATACTGAAGTAAGACTTCCACACAGATCCAGGTACAAGTAAGGCAAAATGCACAGTGCTGCATACATTCTACATTAATTATATGGAACAGCAAACGGAAAATCTCTTACATTATATTAAGCACGAGGCCAGGCAGTAAAGGAAATAACAGTGTGTGGCCATGTATTACAAGGAATACAAAACTCACTATTTTACGTGAAAAGGATATTTAAAAGTCGTTTCAGAGTTCCATGACCTTATAAAGGAACTCAGCTTTAGGCCTTGTTCCTCTTTTTGGTCATAGAACTTCTTAGTGATTCGCAATATCCTTATAATGTATGGTAGGGGGTACTTTATACAATATATAAGACCCCTCTACAGAGAAAGTGACCTCAATTTCCTCCAAAATAAAAGTAAAGTGGCCCAAATGTATTAGTTGGAAATTCTTTATTTTCTTTTTTTTAATGAGGCAGCTTGCCCACTACAGATTATAACGCATCTCCGAAGTGAAGTCTCCTGATTAATATGCGAAAGAGGTCGAACGTGACGTTTTCAGAACCCCAAGAGAATTTGGAAGGGGGAGAACTCAAGAACTTTAAAGGGCAATATTTGGCATGATATAATGAAGATTATGATTAAGAAGTCTGCTGTTACCTCCTCCGACATCTTTCTCAAGATTGTCCTTACTGCATGCGGGTATAGCAATCAGTGCCTAGCTTTTCAAGATATCAGAGATGTGCCCCAAACAGACACCTGTTGATTGTTTTAGGCATTGGTGACTTCAGAAGCCATATACTTTTCTAAAATACGACACAATTCCTAAAACACTGGACTATCTGTAACAACACTATCCATGTCGCCATAAATAAGAAGCATGTTGCATAAGTAATGAAGACAACCAGCCGCTGTGGAAACACACCTAAAGGTCACTGCCTGAACTCGTTACAGGAAGCCATCATCTGGGTAACCTAAAACCTAACCTGTTTCTGATAGACAAACAAAGGGGATAGGGAAGGACCAGCTGTGCTTGGCCACCCCCACAGCCCCTCCATGCTGCCTAAGCAAGCACCCTTGCAGTAAAGACTGCACGGCTCAAGGGTACCAGGAAGTTTTGGTGGGCTTGGTGGCCTGGAGAGACACCTGCCAAGACTCATTTGAAAATCGCAGTCCCAAGCAGCAGGGAGTACAGAGGGAGGAGAAACTTTGCCACACTGTGAAAACATAAAAATTGATATGAGGCTGGGAAGCCCAAAGGAAACACACCAACACAGGTTTACAAAGGACATACAAGTGCTTTATTTAAAAGCTACAACAGTTACCAAAGTCAATTGACAAACGGATAGCTATTCGGCTCTCAGAGTAACGTAACGAACTTCAACGAAGGTTCGATGCATTAGTAGAGAGAGACCGTACATTGGAATATTTGGGTCTTTTATATGGTTTGTCCAGCCCTTGGCCAACCCTCTCACGGGTTAACCATTCTTGGGATCAGGCCTAGGGTTCCTTGCCAGGTCAATCCTATAATGTATGCATTTTGATCAGTTTCGCTGATATAGTTGTTCATTTACACATAGGTTAACAATAGGACAAGGTCTCAGTTCGCGACCCCGACAAGTGGCCTACAGGCATATTAATTATTCATGTGTGCGGGGGTCACAACGGCCAGAATCTCACTCAGAATGTCATTCAGCCTCCATTTTGATGTTCAGGGTGACTTCCACATTTACAAGAGGACCTAAAATGGCGTCTAAATCCAAGATGGCGACTTACATTACTTTTCGTTAAGGTCAAGACCTTGCCACGGAGTCTATTTACATGATATTTTAGACAACTTGGCGTAGGCCAATACACATTCAATTACTGCGACAGGAGGCATAATATTATTTCAATTCCAACAGACCCTCCTTTTGGCCTATGCCAAGTGCTAATATCATTTCTAATACTTTTGCAAATAACTCCATGCATTGTCATCCATACATCCCGAATCATTGTCTGTAATGTCTATAGCCATTAGGTCGTTCATCAAAACCTCTTGTAACACAAACTCTTTAGATGCTGTAACTGGGGCATATATTCTATGCCCTATTGTGCTCACTGCTTGGGCACAACATCCCCCTAGCATTCCACATATACTCGGAAGACATTGAAAACAGCAACAAAGGAATAGCAGGATCCCCAAAATAACCAGAATGACAGAAAGCACCTTCCAGCCCCAAGATCGTAAAGAATCCCAAAACCAAGTGCTAAGATTCCAATCTCCTACAGGGATATGCACCTCAGAACTAAGGAGTGCTTTAAAAATTGTCGACGATTAATCTGGTACGAAAACACAGCAAGCGGACCCCACCAATTTGCATACTCCACCTCGTTCTGCCAGAATGACATCTAATGGCATCCGAATTTGGAGTGCTACCAATCTTATTGCTTTTTGTTCTAGTGTCATATTGTAGAGTATGTCCGTGGTCCGGTTGATCGTTCTCTCCAGTACCCTTGCTAATCCCCTAATGTTCTCAGAGTTTGTTATCTGTGTCCAAAAGGGCACAACTGATTTTGCTATATCTCCCAATACTTGCCCAGGGGTATCTCCGTTCTCGTCCCGCCGTGGACGTGCCTTAGAAACCTCCAATGTACTAGCTACAAATACCCCAGGTAACAGGAATCCTAAATAACAGGTTCCCTGCCAATCCTTGGGCAACCAGGGAAATGCTAAACTACCACAAACAAAATAAACAGGCCCCCCTACATACAGAGGCCTGTTTTCTCCAGTCAAATTTACAATGTTCACACAACCTTCAAAATCTCCCATTGGCCGAGTGCCATTTCTTTGTACACAAAAGGGGACCGAATAAGGGCTATGATTTATAGAGTAGGAAGGAGGCACGGCGTCCTTATTGCCTATCAGAGCCATTTTAAAGGAAATTAGAGTTTGAAAGGGAAGAGATAGTTTATCAGACGGCCTAGTAGAAGCGACGTTAGGTTTAATTCTATTTGCAAAGAGCGAGCATCCCAGGGGAGTCAATTCACGTTTCTCAAAATCATTCAAATTAGTTCCATCAAAGTTTCCTGAGATGCTATCATTCCATCGGCCAAAGAATAGTGCTTTAAGAGAGGCATAGCAAGCAGTCGTTAAAGGTAAAGGGTGAATATACCATCCTAGCCCCTTGTTCCCATGTTCTGGTAAATGAGTGCAAATCCAACAATCACTCTTATTAAAAATGGCATGCATTGCATTCATTACTATCATTAAAGTGTTATTATGATACTTTCGTCTATGTTGGGAGTCTCTAGGGGACAGAGTGTGAAGGTGTACAGAGGGAGTCAAAGCAGTTGATACAATCTCGATCGGTGGTAGAGGTTTTAGAGGATAGATTTCTTCAAAGTACCAAAGTCCTACAGCAGTAATTGCAAAAATACCAATTATCATTATCAAAACACAGCAATACGTTTTTGGGGCCCAGGCACATTGTTCATTGTCCAAGTTGGTCACCACCCTATTCACAAGTCCAGTGTGGGGAGCAGCAGTGGAGGTGGCAGGCATTGTAGTTCCTCAATCGACGACCCCAATGTTCGTGTCTGGCGACGCTACGGTCGCGCGATTTCTTAGTCCTTCGCAACCCTAGCCAGCAGAATCCCTTTTTTTCCTTTTGTTCAACAGAAACTTTCTTATACAAAAGAAAAACTTTCAACCACTTCTCTTTTCCAAATGCACGGAAAGACCTGTGCCGTAGTTCTATTTTCTTCGTCGAAGGTTTACCTGGTGGTACCCAAGACTGTTTGATCCGAAAATAAGGTGTCGTCACTTCCTGAGGGAAGCGATGTATCAGAGGCGACGGAAGTCGCAGAACTTGAAACAGTGTTTTCCGGAAGTGATTTTTCAAACGAGTGCGGAGACGAAATGGACTGTTCCCCAAGCTCCACGGGCTCAGAGAAATTCTCCGACGCACTCATAGCTCTGTTTGCTATTCCAAGATCAGAGACTGTAGCACCAGCGAGGGGATCTGCTTGTTCTGTAACGTGTGGCGTCGGGTGAGGATGTTTCTTGACATGCGTCGCGTGGATCCAGTGTTTCTTCCCAGCCACCCGCACTGCTGTCCGGGTGACCAACAGTACCTGGTAGGGTCCCTTCCAACGAGGAGCGAGACAGGAAGACCTTTCGTAGGCCTTCACTAGGACCCAACTTCCAGGCTATCGTATCCTGGGCCCGTGAACCGTACAGGCAAAGCTGAATAAACCTGGTGATAAATGAAATACAGGTTTTTAGTTAATTGGTTACAGTTGTCTACAAGCAATACGTTTTCCACCTCTCTCAGGGCTTTAGGCATAGGGAGACCCCAAATGTTAGCAGGCCTCCCCATCACTACCTCAAATGGAGAAAGCCCAATCTTAGGTTGAGGTGTGGTACGCATAGCTAATAATACAATAGGTAAGGCATCTGGCCATTTCAGTTTGGTATTGGCACATGTTTTTGCAAGCTTATTCTTTAAGATACCATTATGTATTTCCACCAACCCAGCACTTTGAGGGTGTCTGGCTGAGTGAAATCGTTTCTCAATATGTAACGCTGTGCATATCTGCAAAATTACTGCTGCAACAAAATGAGGACCATTGTCCGACCAAATTACCCTTGGGAGCCCAAATCGAGGAAAGAATTATTTTACCATAGTCTTTGCAGTGGTCATAGCAGTAGCATCTTTAACGGGGAAAGCCTCGACCCATTTACTAAAAGCACAAATAATTACAAGAACATATTTTAGATTGTTACACCGTCCCATCTCAATAAAATCAAAGTGAATGACCTTGAAGGGAACAGAAGGGGGCCCAAAGCTTCCCCTTGGAGTTACTGTTCCCTTGCCCACATTGTGCTGCAAGCAGATCATACAGTTCCGGACATGACGTTGTGCAGTCTCCAGAATCTTGTTATTCACCCAAACTTGTTCTAACATTTTTGTGATCTGCTGAGCACACACATGTGTAGGACCGTGGGCCATCGTAACCATTGCCAGTACATATGAATCAGGGAGCAACCATTTTCCTTCAGATGTATCCACCCAACACCCATCATCATCTAGTTTCCCCATTCCTTCGGTCCACCTTTTAGATTCTTCTACTGTGGCATCAGTTTGAATATCTCGCACAGACCCAATACCTTCATCCATTACATAAGCATCTTTCATTTCCCTTAGAGCATGCATGTCCGTGCTAAGGTCGGTGGCTGTTTGCCTGGCTATCAGGTCCGCAAAAGCTTTCCCTTTTCCCACATCATCTATGACCTTACGATGTGCTGCACATTTCATGATCGCTAACTGCCTAGGGAGCGAGAGTGCCGAGAGCAATTGCACTATCAAGGGGCCAGGCTGAATCTTGGTCCCATGTGAGGTCAGGAACCCTCTTTCCGACCAGAGCCTCCCAAAGTTGTGAGCCACCCCAAAGGCGTACTGGCTATCAGTATATATATTTACTATACGCCCTTCGGCGAGTTCACAAGCTCGAGTCAATGCTATAATCTCTGCGGCCTGCGCGGAGTTATACGAAATTCTCTTAGTTTCAACAACTTTACTCAACGTAGTAACTGCGTAAGCAGCTGTAGATGTACCATCTGAAAGTTTGAAGCAGGAGCCATAACAAAACAGCTCCCCTTCTGCATTGTCCAAAGGAGTATCTATAAGATCTATCCTGCCCTTCGTTTCTTGTTCAGTGGTATACAGGCAGTCATGTAATTCTTCGTCACCGCAAACAGTGTTTTGCGGGAAAGGTAAGAGTTCAGCCGGAATTACAACACAACACCTCTTAATTTGAATTTGAGGGGCAAACAGAATTAATTCATACCTTGTTAACCGTGCAGAGGTGAGGTGTTGCGTTTGAGTTTTGTTCAATAGGATATCTACAGAGTGAGGTACCATCAAAATCAAATCATGGCCTAGGACCATTCCCTCACTCTGTTTTACAGACGCAGCAGCAGCAGCAGCGACAGCTCGCAAATATCTTGGCAAAGCGCATGCGACAGGATCAAGGGCGGAGGAGTAGTAGCCGCACGGCCTATTCTTCCCTCCGTGTTCCTGTATTAACACAGCCAAAGCACATCCATCACATTTATGCACAAACAACACAAAGGCCTTGTCATAATTTGGAGTACCCAGAACCGGTGCAGAGCATAACGCGGTTTTGAGAAGCTCAAATGATCGTTGATGTTCCGATTTCCATGGCAGTGGCAGAGAAATGCCCTTCTTCGTCAAAGCCAACATCGGTTTTATCACTAGTGAAAAGTTCGGGATCCACAACCTCCAGTAAGAAGCCATACCTATTAAGGCTCTGACTTCTTTCTGTGTATTTGGAACAGACATGCCAGAAATGTGTTTTATTCTTTCATGTGTCAATCTTCTCCCCTCCTTTGACAGGAGGTAGCCTAAATAGGCGACCTCCTGACAACAATATTGAAATTTTTTGAGCGAAGCTTTATGACCATTTTTAGCTAGATGAACAAGCAACAGTACAGTGCCTTCTTTACAAGCACTTTCAGAGTCTGCAGCCAAAAGCAAATCATCGACATATTGAAGCAGTTGTACAAGTAGGTGGCAATTGAAGGGTGTCGAGCTGCTCTTTCAAAGCTCTACTATAAATGTTTGGACTTTCAGCATACCCTTGAGGTGCCCTAGTAAATGTAAATGAACGTCCCCCCAAGGTGAACGCAAACAAATATCTACTTTCCTTATGTATAGGAATGCTAAAGAAAGCATTTTTTAAATCCACAACGCTGAAGTACGTAGCCGTAGCAGGGATCATTGTCAATATCGTCGTTACATCAGGCACGATTGGAAATTGTGGGGCGACAACTCTGTTAATAGCACGAAGATCAATTATGAACCGGTATGGGATTGCATTGTCGCCTTTCTTATATACAGGCAAAATCAGACTGTTATACAAACTACCTGTAATCTCCTCGATCACCCCACGATGCACAAAATCGGAGACAATGCATTTCAAAGCACGCTCGCCCTCAACTGATATTTTATACTGCGCAATGCGTGGTAGTTTAACTCCATGTTTCAAAACTATTTTAACAGGCTCAATCTGTAGTACCCCGACATCATTGTCGTCAACCGCCCATAAACATTCCGGGACAATGCTAAACTCAGGAGGCAAAGGTCGAATCAGAAACTCAGAACTAGGAAGTTGCTGTGGTGAAACCGTCAGCCGTACTCCATCAGAGGAACAATGAATTACTGCATTCAATTTCTTTAACAAATTTAACCCCAGCAAATTCTCTCCACAGTTCGAAGTCAAAAGAAAAGGGCAATGGTCCGTAAAGGGACCCAAAGAAACAGACACCGGTGAAGAAACCTGACAGACAATTGGTATACCAGAAAACCCTACGGAAACATTTGTTTGCCCTGACAGTGGAATGTTTGGAACCCGAGAATGATCAATGGAGCACTTCTGTGCTCCAGTGTCTATCAAAAACTGGTGTTTCCTATTCCCCACTAATAATTCAACGTAGGGGCCTCTCTGATTAACGGGAATAGGTGAAGGTTCCAAACCCTGGTTCGGGCAGTCCTAATTAAATAGAGTATCGTCAGAAGGAAGCTCTTCAGAAAAGTAGGCAGCAGAAGGGTGATCAAATATGTTCCTCGAGTCCACACTCGAGGTCTGATTTTCCCATGAAAAAGGTTGCTGAGGATCTTGTGAAAACTGACCTCTATCAGGGCCCCCTGCTCCAGGGCAGCCCCTAGGTCGTCTACCCATACTCCCAAACGCACTGTTTGACCTTTGTCGAAGGACGGGGCACTGTGCTCGCCAATGACCTTCCTGGCGGCAATAAGCACATTGATTAATATTCACAGACCCCCAAGGAGCATTTCCTTTTGGGAGATACTGACCTCTGGTTTGTGTCGTGCCTCCTCTGGGGTTTCTAACAATTTGTTGTAATAATACTTTGGTTTTCAAATCTCCTTTCCTCTTTTCTATTTTCTCCTTCTCATTATTAACACGGTTCTCATAATACTGAGCCATGTGCAAAACTTCAGATTGAGATTTTGCCTGCCAAGCGCTCTCAGAGGACATAATCTGTGATTGGATGTCGGGGCAACAATCCACGTACAAATTTGTCCACAAACAACCTTTTCCCAGACTCTGTACCCAAGTCCTGCCCACTGAAGTCAGAAAATACCTGCTTGAATCTGTTAAAGAATTCGGTGGCGCCTTCAGTTTTCCCTTGAACACAGGCCGTAAGCTTGTCCCAAATAATTCTTTTCTCTGGAATTATAGTTTTTAATTTTGCAACAATTCTATCAGGCAAAGTAAGTATTACCTGAGGTGGTTTCTCACCTGCTGGTCTTTCCCCATCAACCCTAATCATATTAGCCCACGTATCTCCCAACCCTGGCACATCGTCTATTGTCCGAACCTGCTTCCATACATCCACAGGTAGGAGTACAGGGAATAGCAAGTCAATATCACTTAAGGTGAACACATAGGACTGCAAGACGGACTCTATCTCTTTGTAAAACCCTGTCGGGTTTTTTCTAATATCGGGAACTGATTGTCTAATAGTGTTCACTTCCTGTCCTGAAAACGGGACGTGAACAAATTGTGATACATAATGCGCAGGGATATCCACAGCGGATGCACTAGTCCCAGCGTTAGCGGGAATCTTAACCTTTGGGACAAAGGTCGGAGGAACCTCTCTCATAGGCAACTGAGATATAGGTACCTCCGGCCGCTTACTAAGCAACAGAGCCAGGTCGAGCGGTAAGGCAGCCGAAGAAGTGTCGGGCGAAAAAGCCCTTTTACAAATCCCCAACAACTCTATGGGGCAACTAACCTTCTTTCTTACACATTCTTCTTGCAGGTACTGTACCATTACCTGAATTACCTTTCTTTGCATTTCTACTGTATACTGTCTATACGTGTCATATACTTCATCTGGCGGAATCGATGAATCCGAGATCCATCGAATCGCATCTTTGGTATAAATTCGTACTTCCTCAGGTGCCGATGTACGACACGGAAGGAAGCGTTTCTGTACAAACATACTATCGTCTTCATCATCCTCATCTTGTGACTTTTCAAAGTCCTTCCTGTACTCAAACAATCTTTCAACATGACCATGTACTTTCTGCTCTGTGTCCCTCGAAAGTGCCAAAGCATTTAGATCTCTTACCCCTTGTGGAAGATCCGAATTTTGTAATCTACCCCACATCACACATAAATGAGTCCCCAAACCCTCGATAAAAACATTTTTCTCGGGAAAACTGTTCAAATTAGATAATGTGGAAAAAACATCAACTTGATCACCTTTCTCCATACAGTGCTTAGCCCATGCAAACAATTCCCGTTTCTTGTCTACAGAAACAGTATTACGAGTGACAATCTTTGACCCTGCACCTTGATCAACTTCAGTCAATACGGGACCACTCGGGAGCAGAGGTGCAGGTAAATTTAATAAGGGTGCAACTATCGTCACAGGAGGAGGGGCGGTGCGATAGGTGGAGGAACAACAACTAGAGGAATAGGAACAATAGGTTGTGCAGGGGGAACAGGAATAACAGTAGGGACAACAGCAGGAATGGCCAGAACGCCCAAAAAAGGATCATACGGAGGTGGCGCAGAGGCACCAGGCCTGCGTTCGTTTAACAATTTTTCAATACATTCTTCAGAAACATGGAAATCTTTAGAGGGGTACATTTTCTGGATTCTGAGTGGAAAAGCCCTATCCATATTTCTAACTGATTCTGAATGTTTTTCTTTATCATATAACAACGCTTTTTCGGCGTTTGTTTTATGAAGGCGTGCATGTTTATCCCTACTTTTAAGCTGCTGTAATGCTTCTTTTTTCCAATTCTGTAAAACATCAAAGGCTGCAGGTCGAGCCTTCTTTTTTAGCAAGACCGATTCTAGGTATTCAATACGGGGGATCTCAAAACTGCCATTGATTGGCCACTGAAATTTGAAGGCATGTCTGGTCTGTCTGTGCCAAATATCATTAAATACTATACTACTAATGCCATACTTACAGTACATAGTACATGCTGGCGACCCCTCCTGTGGTGCCGGACGGCTAAATTCCAAAGATTGTCGATCGCTGCGGAACAGAGCCCTAAAGCAGCTAGACAATTTCCCAGGCATTTCACAAAAAATTGGTGTTACCTGTCAATAATTGTGTCTGCAGATACAATACGCCAAATTCAAATTGTTAGGGTTAAATTAAGAGCCGGGTCACGACTGCACCTTACCAAACCTAAGGAGGACCGTACGGTTTACCAAAGAACTTACCTAACCAATTTTACCTTGTGTTTGGTGTTTTCAACAAATCTGCCCGCCTCAAAAAAATGGGCCCTCGTCGAGATGCCGTGTCAGACCACACGACTATCGTCCAAGGATCGGATTGTGCAGCGTTGCCGAGGTATCGCGCCTCGTTCGGTCGGGCCCGCAGTATCACACCGTCCGATCCCGGTTCGATAGTCTGCGTCAACCTTCAATGATCTGGCATCAATCTTGAGGGTCCCAATTCGGGCGCCAACTGTGAAAACATAAAAATTGATATGAGGCTGGGAAGCCCAAAGGAAACACACCAACACAGGTTTACAAAGGACATACAAGTGCTTTATTTAAAAGCAACAACAGTTACCAAAGTCAATTGACAAACGGATAGCTATTCGGCTCTCAGAGTAACGTAATGAACTTCATCGAAGGTTCGATGCATTAGTAGAGAGAGACCGTACATTGGAATATTTGGGTCTTTTATATGGTTTGTCCAGCCCTTGGCCAACCCTCTCGCGGGTTAACCATTCTTGGGATCAGGCCTAGGGTTCTTTGCCAGGTAAATCCTATAATGTATGCATTTTGATCAGTTTCGCTGATATAGTTGTTCATTTACACATAGGTCAACAATAGGACAAGGTCTCAGTTCGCGACCCCGACAAGTGGCCTGCAGGCATATTAATTATTCAACGACAACATTTTAACCTCATCTGAACAGTGCAAAGGGGGAAGAGGAGATGGACTAGTGTAAAATCCAGCTGAGCCAGTGGGATATGCCTCTACCTAGTGACTCAGTTACTCATTCTCCCAATGTCATTAACCTGCTTCAAATGATATTTTGAACAACCACTGATTTTTATTAATCCACATAGATGGATTATTTTTAGTATATCCGCATTTACACTGTTTTTTTTATTTAGATTTTGTATAGATGTTTTAATTGTTTTTCATTATTATTAGTATTATTATTATTATTATAAATTGTTCCTATTAATAGCTAGATTGTTGTTTGCATTGTGATTTGTTAGTTTCAACCCTGATTTTGCAATGACTAAGAGAAAAGCTCCTCCTGATGCTTAACAATAAATCATCCGTTTTTATGCGTCAGATAACAGAGGCTAATGTCCTCATATTGGAAACTGAATATGTGCTTAAAGACTTGCCCGCACCTCATCTGGCCCCGTCTTTTAAAAGAAATCCTAATGGGAGTAAAAACCCTGCTATTTGCCATGACGGGCAAGAGGCTGACTATATTTCATCACAAGTAGAAACCCAACCCTCATCTACCAATTGTACGGGGATCCTAGGGACTGATGAGCTAATGCAGCAGACCCAGAAACATTCAGTCCACGTCTCCAAGGAATCTCTGGCTCCTGTCACGAGAGAGATATCACAGGGGTGTGGGGGGAGTGAGCCCAAACATGTTTCTTCCATCTCGTAAAGATAACAATGTAAATACAATTCTCCCCCAAGAAAATCAAGCCATGGCGGTCAAACCTGCTACTCCATCATTACTTGCTGACTTTTCTCAGGGCATAGGACTGTCCCTATCAACTGATACAGTTTCATCATCTATCGACCCCTGGATTAGTAATGCCAATTCTAACAAGCAGGGGCAATGCCAACAGTTTGAGCTTTTGTGTATGCATGGGAATTCACTTGCCAGGCACAGCGTAGTGCTATTACCTACCCATTGTTGTTAGCAGGTGCAATATGGTGCAAGTACCTGGGCATAAAACGCATGTACAAGCCAAAAATGTTGGCTTTGCCAATGCTTGTTTTAAACAGGGCTTCAGTGGCTTTTCCAGTGCTTGTTTTTTGTTATGTAATGTTAATGAAAATGTGTAGAGCACAACGTTCAAACGAGGGTATCTTGGCACTAGAGAGGGAGTAGCATGGACAAAAGCCAGGCTGAGAACTACAACAGGCAGGTTTTTAGCGCTTTCCAGAAGCTCAACTGGTTAGACAGCTTTTTGACCTTCAGAGGGAAGTAATTCCACAATTGAGCGGCCACAGCTGAGAAAAGCCCGTCCCCCTATGATTGACCAACAGAATGTTGAAACCAACAGCAGGCCAGCCAAGGCTGAACGAAGAGAGCGGGTAGGAAAATATCGAGAACATTTAGCCTGGAGGTACTCTGCTCCCTGTCCATGCAGTGCCGAATGTACTATACAAAGGGCCTTAACATAAATTCGCTCCATGACTGGGAGCCAATGAAGGACACAGGAGAAATATGGACCCCATAGGGAGAGCCTGTAGCTACCTGGCTGCAAGGTTCTGTAGCTGCTGTAGCCGTTGGTTCAAGCCCTTGGGCTGAGCAGATAAAGAGATTTGCAGTAATCAAGTCTGGTCAACACAAGGGCCGCAACCACTGGGGGAAGCAGAACAGCTGGTAACAGAGGGAGCACCTTCATTAAAATTTTAAGTTTATAGTGCCCAACTTTACAAATGGAAGACACTTGGTCGTTCATTGACAAAGAAGAAGAGAGGATAATTCCTAGATTCCTCATCTTGGTCACAGGGACAGGAAGGGCACTAAGAGAGGTAGGCCAGAAGGAGGACATCCAAAAAGTGAGATCAAGGGGGGCTCCGACCACCAAGACCTTGGTCTTGTTCCCATTCATTTTCAACCAATTCAAGCTCATCCACTCACCCACAGCGCCAGGCACTGATTAAAGCAGGATTACACCTCTGTAGGGTCAAGATCAAGCAGTATCAAAAATTGGGTGTCGTCCACGTAAGAATAGCACCTGATGCCTAGGGAGCGGATGAGAAAAATCAGCAGCCAGATATAAATATTAAAAACAATGGGGGATAGGGCGGAGCCCTGCTGAACCCCACAGGACAGGTGGAAGGAGCCAGAAAGAAAGGAAGCAAGAGACAGCACCTGAGTGCGATCAGCAAAGAAGGATGAAAACTATGTAAGAACCGGGCCCAAGATGCCAATTTGCGACAGGTGGGTAGGCAGAGCGGGGTGGTCTATGGTGTCAAATGCTGCTGATAGATCTAATAATATCAGGGCACATTCCCCGGCTGCATCCACCAGTTGAACCATATCATTGAGGACCGAATCCAAAAGGATTCGGGTTCCTCGACCGGGCCTAAAACCTGATTGAGCCGGGTCAAGCAGCTTAGAGGCCTCCAAAAAGGAGGACAAAAGAGGGGAAAACTGGGATTCCAACAGCTTCATAGAGAAGGGGAGCAGGGAAGTAGGCCGGAATGTTAATGTTATGTTAATGATGTTTTTAACAGGACTTCAATGAAGGACAAGCAAGGTGCTTCTAAATAGAGTGGCTGAAGGGACGCCTGGTAAGTCATTTTTATTGCACCAATAGCATGTTCACAGCTCCAATTAAGTCATTAACTCTCAGAAGCGTGCTTTGAACAAACACAGACTTCAACGTTTGATGGTAAGGCTTAAATAAAGAGAGCTCTCATGAGGAGGTGTTTTGGGCGGGAAGGGGTAGGAACTTGGTGGGAATGGCCATAGGTATTAGTAGGGCCATGAGCAGTCAATGTGGGGGCAAATAACCAACAATACCTACAAGCTTATTGCGCCTCCTCATATGCCATTTCTCCAATGCAATACCTTCGGCATGTGGGTGTCGCAAGCAACACCTAATATCCCAAACTAGCAATGGTGTAATGTCTACTTGCATATGGTTTTTGATGGACATGTTTTAAAGTGCCAGAATGGAAAACACTATTAGGTACGGTAACAGGGTTTCAGCACAAATAGATATTTCTCTACTGTGCATCTTCGGTTTCTTTTGTGCACACCATTTTATGATAGCGCTGCAAATAATTTGCTGCATCCACATGTGTACCACGCAAGTGACCCAGCATCTCAAGTATTGGATAACACATTGTATCCCCCTTCAGACTGCAAATCGTAAGGCTTTTTATTAAATTTCTTAAAGAAAAAGAGCTATAAAATGGACCAATTGATTCAATTTTTCAAAAACCATGTCACCCTCTTGTTGGGTTCAGGGATCCATGCTTTGCTTGCTCGCCCACAGGATTCAGGGCTGATATTTCTGCCTCCCCACTTCAAAAGGTGAGCAGCTACAAAAGAGCACCATCATCAGCTCATTGTTATAAGGGCTGCAGATATTTTTACACCTCTTAACAACAGCCTTAGAATGATACACAGAGCCATTAAATTGTATCTATATCAGACAAAAAATAACTTGAGTAATTAATTGAAGTGCAGCATTCCATCAAAACCATAGGGAAAAAATAAACCATTCCAGTTAAGCAGTTGGCCTTAATGTGGTCTCTTAAATAGGACTTGAATTGCCTTGGTGAATTAGTGTTTGATTTAAAATGGTGTTTACTATTAGGCATCACCTTGTTTCCAAAATTAATTTTTACCAAATATATGAACGGAGTGCACTCTCTAAAATAAGTGATTGCCTAGGATCACATATGTTTAGGCAAGTGGGGTAGCCAGGATTATAACTCATGTTCCTTGGATAAAAAGTCCACAACATGCTTGCTAGGCCATGGGTTTGAAGGCATTTCTACACTAGGAATACACATTGAGCTTTATGGGGCCAATACAGGGGCTCTAAAAGGACCACATTTTCTATTTTTCCATTCGATAATGTATGTGTGAACATAATGCATGAGTT
This sequence comes from Ambystoma mexicanum, assembly GCF_040938575.1. Lineage (NCBI taxonomy): Eukaryota > Metazoa > Chordata > Amphibia > Caudata > Ambystomatidae > Ambystoma > Ambystoma mexicanum. Next base: position 400,991,797 of record NC_090928.1, on the reverse strand, counting down.
AAATGTCTGGTATTTATCTCATGCAATATTTTCTATAAACCCCTTGCTGTAAATATCCCATGTGAGTCCAACCTGTAAATAGTCTGTATTTTTGTTCTGACTTGAGTGTCGTGTAGACCGATGAGACCTCCGTCCCCAAGTGACGCACAGGGGAACTAATAGAAACCCGCTGTACGACCCTTGAGGCCACAGGTGAGAGATGTCTTCTCAGATCCACGGAGCCTCTTGGAACACCGATGCTGCTGTCAAGAGGGAATGAGGTTAAGTACCAGGCAAGCACAATACAATGAGGTAAACGAAAATAACTAAAGTGTCTTACCTATCTGGTGTAAGGGAGACCCAGGTAACCTAGTAGGGAGGTTCGAGGCTCATTAGATGCGGCGGTCCCTGGAATGGTAGAACCGCAGGTTAACGTGGATGAAGAGTAGCCACCTGTGGGAGTCAGGGCTAGACTTGAATCCCCAGTAGGGAAGAGGCGTAGAAGATCAGCAAGGTACCAAGGGATGATCCAAAGACAAGTCGAGGTGCAGTCCAAATATCCGGCAACAGGTAAACAGTTCCAAGCAAAAGTACCAAGGGGTGTCCGAGGGAGTCCGAGATAGAGTTCCGTGATCAAGGTAACAAGGAGCAAGTTGTAACGCCAAACAGTGTCCGAAGCCAGCTGAGAAGCAATGAGCGTTCTGTCTCTCAGACCTTTATACTGATCGCCCCTGGGTCATGTGACTTGTCTGGATCATGTGACGTCCACCAAGATCACATGGGGAACGCCATAGAGTATCACGTGACTGGCGTGAAGACGTAAGGCCGCCCTTTCTGCTATACGTTCTCCAAGGCAGTTGCCAATGCAGAAAGGGTTGCAATCGAGCCCGTACACTGGTACGGAGTTTTCGGTTCTGTGGGTTCACCGAATCACTTGAGCCTCGAAGCTTGGGAGGAGATGTTGGGGGAATGTGAGCAGTGTTCTGATGTGTCGTGGCCTGGTGTGCAGAGGATCGCCTAACAATTTTACAAATAGTGGACTTAAAAATACACTTAGTTTTTTACCATTATCACCAAGCCTGTAATGAAGCCCAAAATACCTTAAAATGTCCATGCACTAGATGACTTATTATATTTGAGTAAGCCCTCCTCCACGCCTTCCCCACCACTGTATGTGATGAGGCAAATTACAAGTCACAGGGGGCTTTACTTATAAGGTCAGGGGACTCTGAGCTAGCATTCCATATCTTTCCACACAGCTGAGTACCTTATTTCTACCACAATATGCAGAGCAATCCCCAAAGTCCTTACTCCTCCTTTAATGCCTGACATCATTCGACCCCCAGAGTCAATAGACATCCTCGAGCAGTAATATAGAAATATGTGAATCCGTATGTCGGAACTATATCAACAAATATGCAACCCTTAATTTTTGGCCAACTAATACTTTATGCAGTTTAACATAAATCTGTTTCATCGCCAGCTGGCCACCTATTTTAAAATAAATGTCTATATAGAGGTGCTTATTTGTGTAAAACTGGTGCAGTGCACTAAATGCACTAGGTGGGATATTTGTGTTTTCTTATTAGTTAATGACTGTGAACTTCAGGGAGAAAATATACATTAAAATAATCTGAAAAACAAGAGTACTATTTCAAAGCACTATAAGTGTGCACTGCTGCTCATTGTGGCAGCCTGAAATGTGATGCCACAACTCCTCTCCTCACAGGTCCCTTTACCTTGTAATAGGATAACTGCACACCTACTAGCTAGCTGATGTGCCATCCTCCTTCCCAATTTTGTCAAATGTTGCAACATTCCTCATCATGCTGCTCAGAAAGTCACCTGTATTGCCAAAAATTCATAAAAAAAACATGCTTTCTCAAAGCCAACAGTTTTAGGTTTCAGTAGGCATGGGATAGGCATTTGACAGGATCTGCTATAATGGTACTACATAGCCATAAGGAAGTACTAGCTGTGAGTAGCTGGGCATACGGTAGCAGCGCCTGGCAGGTGTCTACCTAATACCTACACACAAGCCAAACATAATTTGTTTTCCAATGCTTGTTTTTAACAGGACTTCGGTGCAAGGAACAGATGCAAGGAAACACATTCTGTTATAAATCAAGTGGCTGAAGGCTCTCTTGTTTAAGACATGTGTAGTATATTTACATCTCCAATTAAGCCATTTGTTCTAAGAAGATGGCTTTGAAATAACACTATCAGGATATTTACAGCAAAACCCTTGATGTTACTGTGTGAAAGAGCTAGCACAAAGATGAGGTTTTGGTAGGGAATGGCGGGTTGGCAGTTGGAATGGCTATAGGGATAAGCATGGCCATGGCTAATCAATGGGTGAGTAAATAAACAAAACAACTTCCGCAAGCTGTGTGTCTCACCTCACATTTCACCTTGCTTCTCTCATATTCGAATGTGGTGTGACAAATGATCATTAGGACTGTACAATACTTCTGGAAGTGACATGGGAGTACAAAAACACACAGCAATATAATATTAGTATCTTTAAATACATAGTTATAACTCAGTCGAAGTGATTAATTCACTTGATTGACAGTAGAACGTGTTACTATTCTACTTCTGAGTAATCATCTACCTGCAGTGTTAGTTTCCTTTAATCAGAGTATAATGACTAGAAGGCAAAGTGGTGTAAACTTCCTAAACAAAGCTAGCTGAACAACTATCACATGAAAAGGACCCACTTGAGATCTCTGCAAACTGGCTTCCACCAAACATATTTAAAGACACTCCAGAGAAGCCTGCAGGGAAGCCCCTGTTTTTAATCATTCTTTATCCTGAGGATGAACCCTGCTATTATTTCTGATGAGATTAAATCTGCATTTCATCATCAGTAAAAAAAAAATAAAGTCATCATGCAAATGAAACATAGCAACAGCAGTAAAGAACACTTTTGTGGTGGGTCGGAAGCGGCTGATTATGGAAGTCTCTGCTATCTTTGCTGATGTGTGTCAGTGTGGCTTGACACACAGACGTCTGAACATCTGATGGTCCTTTCCTTCAATCGTGCTAGTGAGGAGCAGTGAGCGTTGGTGCGCAGTGAGCGCTGGTGCGCGTTGGTGAGGCTTGGAGCACCCTGGAGTGGGGTGCAGGCGTGGAGCCATCTGCATAGCTCAGCTCGTTGCAATCTGGGGGGAAGCCTGAGGAAGCTTTCCCCACTCTCTAGGGTACCTGTGTGTACGAACCGTCAGAAGTCTCTTTACAACGTCACCTTTCTACCTATCTGCCTGATGCAGCAGTGTTGGTCATTGTGGTCTATTAAAATTGACCTTATTTAAGCAGTTGCTACTGCGTAAAAGTGTGCATGGGAGGTCATTGGGCGTTGCACAGTTTTACTGTTCAAAGGCTTCTGGGGCTAAATAGCACCTTGCTGCTTCAGCGGTAATCGCATACAAAATCGTTTACTGACAGAAGTAATCTTTGGAGCTCGGTGCTCGGACATGTTCTGTCTTCTGGTTTCCTGTTATCTCCTTGTTTCAGCAGCAAAGGTTTATCTCGCCAAGAATAAACTTGTATATTTAAAAATGAAAAGCAAGAAAGTGTAAAAACGTGAGCAAATAAAGATAAGAAAAGACTTGCAAAGCCTCCCCTACCCAGGACCATTACACTGCGTACCGAGTGGGGAGACTAAGTGCCACTTTAAGATCAGGGAATTTACTTCAGCGAGGCACGACTAAATCAACAGATTGCCTAAAGCAGGCTTCCTTAATTCTTCACCATGTACCCGGGCTGACAATCTGCCACAAAAAACACTTCTTAATGTTGTGGGGCAAAGTAAAAACAATGGATAGCACAAACATCACCGTCTTTTTCTCCATTCTGCCAAATGAAGCAACAGAGCACAATGTACAAAACTCAAACAAGACAACACCAGTGGTATCCCCCTCTATCTCAATTGCCATAGACAACAGCAATTCTCTTCTTAATTTATGGTTACATTTGCAGAGGGGGGCTACATTAGAGACATTACCATCAACAATGCCATTGATATCTACAAATGACCCCTTGCTGATACCTTGTACAAACTTGTCAGCTTCTCCAGATCTGAACAGACTTGCTTCCACATCCTCAGATGATTCCGACCTAAACACTTGTGTCTCTTTGCCGGAAGGAAATAAATTAAGAGCATATCATTTCCAAAATGGAACATCCAAGAAGACTAGCACAGATGATCTAAAGTGCACGCTGTATTTGCCCTCTGCTCCTCACTTGCACAGGAACAGCGCAACACTAAAAGCATACCGGCTAAAGGGGCGGACATCATTTTAGCTCTGAGTCAGATGGATCACACCATTTGTGATCGCAACGCAGGTTCACAAAATGATGATTTCTTTGATGATGAGGATTATGGCATCCCCCTGACAATTCAGTCTTCAAGCTGGGAAAAAAAGGTGAAATTCTGAGACTGGAAGCAGAATTTTGCAGGGACGAAGATTCTTGTTTGAATGTGGAAGAAATTAAAACTGGGAAGATCAAGAAATCTAAACAAAAGAAATGATTGGCAATTGGTAAGAAATGCTGAAATAGGAATAGAAGAAAGAAAATGGGGGCACAGTCAAGTGAGGGTGCACGGAGGAAAAATGAACAGGTCATGAAAATGTCTAACCAAGCAGTTATTGTTTGTGTAGAAGGCAGCACAGTTCAAAATCTTCTGCTGAACAACGGAGATATGCAAAGGCTCAACGGCCTACCGAAATGCTTAATCCAGAAGTGGTTTATCAGACACCTGCCTTTGTTTGATTACCAATCCCAAACTGAACTGAAGTAGCTGGCAGAACACAAGATGTTAAACAACTAGGCACTGTTAGTACTGGTGCCGGTGCAGGTATCAAAATGGACAAAGCCAACCTGCTTCTGCACTATCAAATCATTGCAAAGGAATTCTGTCAGATGGAAATATCATATAAACAAGCAAAGAAAACCACTTGCTACCCAACTTCCCTACACACTGTCAGAGAGGTGATTCCTATTTTCACTTGGCTGCATTGATCACATAAACACAGGTATTTGAAAAAAGAAAATGTTGAATTCATACTCAGATCGTTAAAACGACCATCTATGAGACCAATACAACGATGGTCTGGCTAAAAAAACAGGACACAGATATATAAATTAATCAGCGTTTTCTCAGAGTCCTTCAAGATTTTGGTCAAGGCATCCGCTTTGTACATTTTACAGAGATGTTAGTATCAGAGTGATTTGAAAAAAATCATGACATCCTTTCTTTTATCAGATGTGCCATGATAAAAGAAAGGATGTCATGCTTTTTTTCAAATCACTCTGATACTAGCATCACAATTGTCGGAATAGATATTATAAAAGATCTGATGCCTTGACCAAAATCTTGAAGTACTCTGAGAAAACGCTGATTAATTTGTATATCTGTGTCCTGTTTTTTTAGCCAGACCATCGTTGTATTGGTCTCATAGATGGTCGTTTTAATGATTTGAGTATGAATGAAACAAATTGTCTTTTTTCAAATACATATGTTTATGTGATCAATGCAGCCAAGTGAAAATAAGAATCACTTAGAGGAACGATCACCTCTCTGACCGTGTGTAGGGAAGGTGGGTAGCAAGTGGTGTTCTTTGCTTGTTTATATGGTTGATTCCTCATACACCCTTGCCCCCTAATAAAAGAGGAAATAGTTGTTGTGCTCAATTTGTTTACTAGCTGGAATTACCATCCAAAAATGCAAGAAGTTCACCTCCTGTGACAGCCCTTATATTAACCGCCCACAACTTTTATGGTTACTACATTTGTACCGGACCTGGGAATAATTTTCATGAGAGATTTGCTCATGGTGGAACTGCCTGAGTTAGGCAGCAGTAGCAATTGTCTAGATGCAACATTTGTGTACCCTTTTGTTGTGGATCGAATTTTCCTATCAGTAATGAAATCATCTACAAAAGCTGAGATTTGAACTACAACATGAAGCGAAAGTAAAAAACATGCAAGCAGCCTCTGAATATACACATGATCAGAGAGGAGGCGATAATCAATCGCAATGGTACGTTCAACAGTACACTGCCCCTGAAATACTCCAAACGATTGGTAATGTACTACAGATTAGAGAAATGGATTGGGTGGTACAACCAAACCTGGGGTGGCTACATTGAAAATCTCAGAAGTAACCCCTAAAAATTCTATCATGGAATACAAAGGGGTACCATTCTTTTATCTCTCTGAAAGAAGGAAAGAGCTATTGGCTTCTTCAGCTCTGTTTTTTGTTGCAAGAGACCTGGATAACTGGTCAAGTGCCTGTTGCTGGATACACCTTATTCACACGGGAGGCAAGTTAAGGTAAAGAGGGGCATCTGAGTGGGGGTTTATGTATTGGCGGTAGACGCAACCTGAACATGAATAGACATCCCCATGACAAATTAAATAGGAATATGTTATGAGCTGTAATTGTGGATTTCCCCAGATTGAAATATACGATCCTACAGATGGCTCATGCAGTGAGTCACTGATAGAGAGTCTAGGGCAAATACTAGAAGCATGGTAAGATGAATCCATGTCGGTGCAGTTATTGTCGCTGGAGATTTCAATACTTATTGTGTAGCCATCGGATCTTCTGAATTAGTGAAAAGCCTTTGTGACCTGGGAAAGGGAAAAAGGAAATATCACAGATTACATCAAAACAAATTCATGAAAAAAGGAAGGATTTGGTCAAGTTTCCTTTGGGACTACGAGTTGCTCCCACTGACACCTACAGATTGTCCATCTCTGTTGGAATTAAAGACCTGGCGGGCGAGGACAGCTCCACATGTCTGGATGCTATCTTTACCTCGCATCAGGTAGGAGAGTGTATTTGGACCTACAAGGTCATTTATAACGACCATGCACCACTGGTAGTGTCCCTGCATTTACAATCCAGGGTGGCTAAAGGCAGCTCTGCGCTGACTGTTAGTAATATACAGGGTAATAGACTCAGATGGTCAGTTGCAGATATAAGTGGAATAAATCAAGCTTGTTCAGGGTATGTTTTGCAAATGGAACAGAAAAAACAGGATACCTTGTTAAGTATCTTTGTAGAAGTGAAATGTATTATTGCCCTTCCTAAACCAGGGTAGACCTATGCAAAATAAGTGAGCAAATGACAGATTCCATTTGATGTAGCTATTCATAAGGGCAAACGAGCATATCGTAGTGGTATTTGCACCACCAAACTCTCAAAGAAAAGAAATCCTGATAAGAAAAAAAGCTAAAGAAATAAAAGTGAAGCCGAATATAAACAGTGGCAAAGATCCCATAATCTTAGCAAGAACTCAACAAATTGGAAACTATTCTATCGCTTAATAAGAGCACATGATGCAACACAATTCTGGCATCTATATAGGACACACATTTTAGCTTGTGCACCGCGGGAAATCAGTTCCATTTCGGAGAAATATGGGGCAAATACATAAAAGGCCTTTATTGGAAGGCATCAATTGGTAATGAACATTTGGGATACAGGAAGGCACCACACTGAGAAATGTGTCTTTTGACGAAGATGATATATATTAGTTAATCATGAGCCTGAAATCATCTAGGGCTCCCGGTCCTGATAACATCCCAAGCATAGTAAAGAAACAGAGCCCTGGTGTATGGGTGAGGATAGTGTATGCTGTGTTTAGACAGGTTGTAGAGAGTGGGAGAATACCTGACAGCTGGCGTCATTCCATCGTGATACCAGTTCAGAAAAAGAACTGGGAGCGGCATGATTCATAGCATATGGGCTCTATGATTGCGGTGGCGGAAGCAAGTCATAAAGGGAACAGTTGCCTCTATCTATGTTTTGTGGATTACTCCTATGCGTTTGATAGTGTAAATCAAGGAAGACTGTGCGAAAAATGGGGCATTGATCTGGACTTGTTATTCTTTATCCAGGCCTTATAGGCAGACACTAGCGTGGTAGTTAGAACATCAAAGGATGGAGCGCTAACTGGTTCTAACAGGACAAATGTGGGGATGAAACAAGGTTGTGTCCTTGCACCCACTCTCTACAACCTCTATGTGTGTGATATGGGCAAAGAGTTTGCGAATTGACTAAACATCCACCAAAGCTGTTTGACAAGAGCATCGGTTGGCTATGCGAAGCAGATGATGCTTTCTTGATAGAACTTACTCCAGTGGGCCTCCAAAGATCACTACTGAGATTGCATGAATATGCACAAGAAAAAGGGCTCAAGGCAAACCATAAACAAAGGTAATGACTGTAGTAGACAGGAAACATTGCAGTCTTCCCTCTGCCTGGTATATTGATACGGACAAACTGGAGGTTGTTGATTTATATATCTATTTAGGTTGTCTGATTTACCCTTATCCTGCAGCATCCTTGTTTAAAGAAATTATGTATACAAATGTTATTGGGCGCTGGCAGGTGATGAAAAACTATGTAAAATTAAAATGTGGAGGTTCTGGGGAGACTCTAATAGAGGTATACACAAAACACACAGTAGCCTGTATATTATATGATCTTGACACTGTGCCAGAGAGGAACATCAGTTGGCTTCAGACACTGGAGGGGGAAGTACTCTGGTCGGTATTGCGCTTGCCTAAATCAGTCCTGGTGGAGGCAATCCACTTAGAACTGGGCCAAACTTCATTATATATGTTTTGGAAGATTGTCTGCATTAAGTTGAGTTTATGGCCCTTGGGAGGTGCATATGGTAATGGATTGGGATTACAACAGAATAATGCTGAGTCCAAATAACTGGACAAACTCAAGAATGTGGCGAGTTCTGTTTTATTAACAAGTATCTAAAACAGGGAGGTTACAATGTACATCAACGGACGTACACTCAGTCTCAATGACCTCGACACAAAATATGCTCTGTATACATAATAATGCATCAGCGTGACATCATACTACATGGCAATAGTGAAAAACCAATCAAGGGTCGGGATTGGTTAAAGGAAGCATCTAAGTATACATTTCTATAGGAGCTAGGCTTGTTATTGGCTGCCCATTACCAGGTGGACAATTTATGCCTACATCTGAAAACATGTCATTTCCGAAATGTTAGATACACAGTTTCGCATTGGTCTTCAAACTATAAGGTCCTTCATTATACAGACTAATACAATTGGTTGGCATGCTTGTGCCGTGCCTAGAACATTAGGTTCATTTAGCAGCACGTAAACCCAGACTGAGGTGCAGGGAGATAGGACATGAAGCTACCTCACCACTCAATTAGCCCAGCATCTCTCATGAGCCATGCCTACTGCCATGACATTTTTTGTACTTGGCCTTGCAGAGTATCCTTGTCTTTGAGGATGCACGGGAGCAAGGGCACTCGCTATCATGTCTGGAACTCCAAGTTCAAACTCTATTTCCATCCTTGGCTCACGTGACTGGAGACCATGATCTGGTACATTTTGCAGCTATTAAATGCTCTTAATGAATTAAAACTTGGCATCCTTATGTTATTTCTTGCACCTTAACATGAGATGGTTCATCCTCTGCACACTTGTTCTTCTTCAGAGTAGATAGGTGACCTTGATTTCTAGAATCTTGACTTCAGGCCAGAAAGCCACGCCACACAGCTTCATGAGTCTGCTATTCTGCTGCAACACACATTTTCCATTCCTGTTTCATGGTTTCTGGCTTACTTAATTCACAAGTTCCATTGTGTGTACAATGGTGGCTTCGCCTGCATTCTATTCACTACTCATAGCTAGCTTCTATGATGACTTAATCTACCATGCATTTCAGCGTCTGTACATTTATTGAACATTTGTTTTCTGTAGCACTTGGTGCATACATAATCTTCTTCTTTTACATGTGAGCATTCACTCGATCCTTACTTAATTATTGGTGTTCAGGATCTATATATCATATTCAGCGCTGTATCTTGAGACGTTGTGCACACTTTCTTATGACGTCACTAGCTCCTCTTTTTTGATCTTTCTCAAAATTCCTTCAGGGAGTTCATCCTGCAGGTTATTGTTACTTCAGAGGTACATTCGATAAGGTTCTCTTAATGGGTATCTTCTTCCAAAAACTCGCTACGGTATTGGCACAATGGCTGGTATCAAACACGGCACAGTCTCATGTCTCCAGTACAGGGGAGGTAGGGGGCGGGATCACCAGCCAATATATACTGCTGCTCCTCTAGAAAGTTGTATATTAAGCTTATGTATGTCTCATCAAACGAAAAAGAGACTAGACCGGGCCCTCCAGGTGCCTGCCGCTGTAAAATGCGACCCAAAAAATGCATTTTTATCCTGTCTGAGGAACAGAAATGCAAGCAGCACAGCAGCGGTTCATACCTTAAAAGAAATGCATGACAGGGTCAGGAAAGACCCTGTCATGCAGTGGCAGCCCCACATCCCGTGCGCATAGGGTTGCCTACAATTTCTGCACATTTAAAAGTGCATCTTGCTTGGAAATGAGGGATGCGCTTTTAAATTGACAGAAACGCCACTTTATTTGATCAAGGAGGTGAAAAAGGCCATCTGAATGGGCGCAAATATACAATGTGCCCATTCATGTGTCCCTTGTGGATTGGGCTGCACTTTTTTGGTGTGCAAGTGATGAGATGTGTTAGCGCATTTCATTACTTGTGTAAAAAAAAGTTGAGAACCTGTCACCCTGAGTATTATTTTTTTAAAACAGTAATTTTTGCAGATTACTTAAAAAAAAATTGTAAAAAATATATATTTTTTTTTAAAGATGCAATTTTTGCACAAAACGGCCGTTTTTGCAGCATTTTTCGCAAAACGGCCGTTTTTCGCTGCATTTTGCGGGATCGCAAAATCGCTATAAGCTGGAGGGTCTGTTTAATAGGTGAAAAAAGCAGATTTGCTAAAAAAGCATGAATAAAACAAAGAAAAAAACAGAAATCGAGCATACCTCTTTGAACCATTCACTTATTTTATTTCGTTTTTGTTTTCTTTAATTCAGGTAAATATTGAGAAGCCGGTTTTAGGGCAGTGTGGGGTTTACATTTGTTATGCATCTGTGTAGATGACAAATGCTGCACAAAACAAATAGGAACTGGATAATAACAAGCAAGTGCAACCCAACGCAAGTCTGTGTTGAGGTGCTCAGCTACACAAGCTTGCACTCCAGTCTTGGGTCCTAGGAAGACTCCTCTCCACTTTAAAATGAAAACCTTGTCCTGAATTTTCCACCAAAGATGCCATGTATATATCAAACGCTGCACTATAGCAAGCCCCAGTTACAGACCATAGCACCCCACTGTTATAAGTGACAGTTTAACATTCATCTGCATGTTGCTGCAGAACACCAAAAGCTACTAGTACAAGCCCCATAAATTCTATTGTCTCCTCAAGATGCTAGTGCCAAGTAGCAGATTTGCAAGGTGTGCTATGTAGCTTTGCTTAAACATAAACCGTTTGCCTTGTTCCACTACATTTATGGCATGCTTTCAGTTTTCCGCATTGTAAATAGCAGTGCCTGTCAAAAGCTTAACACTTATGCACAAGCCAAAAATGTTGGCTTTGCCAATGCTTGTTTTAAACAGGACTTCAGTGGCTTTGCCAATGCTTGTTTTAACAGGATTTCAGTGAATGACATGCAGAGTGCTTATATATCGAGTGGATGAAGGCAGGCATGGTAAGACAGCAAGTTTCAAACTCCAATTAAGTTATTAACTCTAAGAAGTCTGCTTTGAACAAACACTGACAGCCACTTTGAATGTAAAGTTTGATGGAAGGGCTTGCTTAAAAAGAGCTCAAAGAGTTCCCATGAAGAGGATGTTTGAGCGGGCAGAGGCAGGAATGGGTGGGAATGTCCATGGGGATCAGCATGGCCATGGGCAGGTAATGGGCGGGCACATAACCAAACAACTCCTACAGACAATTTGTCCCATCTCATATGTCATTTCGTGCAGGGACTTTCTTGCTTCCCAGTCCACCCCTGTTCCTCCTCATCTGTACTCCAATGCAATAGTTTCCGCTTATAGGTGTTGCAAGTGACACCTAATAGCCCATGCTAAAAAATAGGATTCTGGGCCCGTTTCTGTGCCTACTAAGACCACGAATATTGCTGCACTGCTTGTAATGTATTGTTGTATAATTGTAAAACCTAGACTGATGTTATGAAATCACAACTAATGAACATTCAATTACATTTGGAGAACTTAATGGCTACCAGGCTTTTTTCTGAACTCCAGCTAGATAAACTGACCAGCATTAATGTATCTTCCCTGCTCTCTTGAACCATGCCTCATAAATCCCCTGCGAGAAATCCAACTGCTGACAGCACTGAGCTCTCAAGGGTCAATATTCCCAATCCAAAACCTAGTAAGGGCAAAAACTGTGACCAATGCTATTGTCAGTCCAATCGCTAAAGTGTTGTATCCACCCACTGCATCTCGATCCTCCAGACAAATGTTTGCTGACCCCTGTCCTCTGACAGCCCAAATTCTGGTCCTACATCTGCAAACCACGAGGGAACTCTCACTCGGTGTACCTGACAAAAGTCCAGAAACTCCAGAGAGGTCTGAAGGAACACTCTTAGTCATGAATAAACAAGGCAATACACTGGCTACATAATAGTAAGGGCTGCTTAGCAGTCATACGCTCAGATATTATTCACGGCAGACGTTGCACAGACCTTCCAAATTCCAACTATGATTATATTCAGTTGCTACTTCAGAACATTTAGTGCAGGGCCTTCTATCAATGGAGTACTTCACACTACTCGAAATATGAGAATCTATGCAAGCATTTCATCTAACAATGTGAATAAGCAGCCACCAACTTCTCTCAAGCCCTCTGGATTTCCTTGCAATTACTATAGTGTGCTGTTGCGGCAGGAGTTGCCGGGTAGCAGGCCTTAAGCAATTGGGCTGCTTCATCTACGTATGATGCCGGTTTAAACCTACCTTTTCCTCTCCAACTAAACCTCCCTTCCAAACAGAGGCAACAGAACAATCTCACATTGCGGGCAATGAACGCTTATGTGTGTCTCCTTAATGCATGGGAATATTGAAATGCATTGCCTACAAAACGGCTTCTAAACCTATAGTTTTTATGCTAATATTTCTGGCAAACATTGCTATAAAATCCTTCATTTAATTCTATGTTTTCAACCTCTTCTTGATGTGTGGTAACTGCTGGCAAAGCCAATTAGTCTGGATTTTTTTATTATTGAAAGCAAGATTATTTTTTGTCCTGCGGTGGAGGGGCAGAGCCATGCATAAGTGTAAGGGACTGATTTACGAAGCGTTTTTCAATGGGATTTTTCCATTGATAAAAACATTTGTAAATCAGGCCATATGTATTATCTTTTGCAAAGACAATAACACACTCATAAAACACGTGTTCAGTCTATATTTGCAAAATAATACCTACTGGCAAAGTAATCCCTACTGGCATTAGCCTCGCAGTGCATATGAAAGTGCATATATTTTGTACTGTACTGTGCGAGAAAAAGGTGTACAAAATAAATTAAAAAATAACGTGTCTTCCATTCAAATTGTTTGTCAAATCCTCACCAAATGTGCCACTTGAGACAGCATTTTCTCCTGATTGGTCGATGACCAATGGATAGGAGATTCCAAAATGTGGGAAGGTCAAGGCTGAACAGCATATTGAACCTTGCAGCAGAATAACATCCACATACAGGTACACATGTGCTTTTTTCATCTTCCACAATGAATGTATTTGCATTGGGATTTGGAAAACTATGACATTTATTAAACCGAAGCACGTGTGACTATCCTATTGCTGCTGAATTATCTATGCAAAATCCAGCCCCGTCCATCACTATCATAAACAATTGCACCACCAGAAGCAACAGAGAATGTGTTTTTATCACGTTATTTCCTGACTTTCCCTTAAAACTTTTGGAATCAAGTTCAGTAAAAGAAAAGTGTTGTTTCAATTGAAATATTAAAGGGCAGAGCTTCTGTGGTGACAAGCGATGAAAACAAGAAATATGCCCGCAATGTTTTCTTGTAGAAGCTGACATGAATGATCTTCTTGAAATAACACCTGAAAACAAATTTCCTTTCAATTTATATTGGCTGAGGGCTAGGATATTGGAAATGTCATAAATGGGCACTGAATGCTCTTTAAAATCACATCAAACTCCAGAGGCTGCTCTGCGCCAAATCATATGACAATAGTGACAAAAGAGCCAGCTAACTGCTCCTGGCTTTTTGAATGGCGCACTGTCACTTCTGTGTCAACAAGTAATCAATTATTCTGGCCTTTCCACTCATGAACAGGACTGATTATAGAGGGGACACAATCTAACCTTCCGGAGAGGAGTATATAGTGTATCTTTTTGTCTGAATGAATGTCAAATTCTGCTATTATACCTTGTTTAGTGAAGTCGATTTCAGTTCACAGTGCAAATGCGTGCTATTTGGTTCTACTGGGTTGCTGACTGTCGCCCCTGCTCTTTAATATGGACTTAGAGACACTGGCATAAGGAAACACATGGAATGCAAATATTAAGAAGAATGATGGTCTGGAGGGTTGTCCAGAGCAATGCCATGTGTTAAGATTAATTCTAAACCTTCCAGCCATGGCCTCTTTTGTTTTGATGCAAATATTATGGGCATCAGCCGAAATTTTATTAAAGATGAAATGGCTTTATATGCCCATTATATTTTCATGTTTGCTGCAAAGTGATAGAATGCACCTGGCATTGTGCTCAAATCTAGATGAATATGGGCAAATCTGTGAGTACGAAGGGAAAAAAAGGAAGCTTGTAGAAATGCCTTGGTCAAATAGCTATTACAAAGCCCTCCTTGATGTACAGGGAGACTGACCATGTAAAGTACCTCAGTATATGTTTTGGCCAAGATCTGTCAAAAACATGGGGAACAAACTTTGATGGTGTATTATAGTATTTGAATATCCTAGTGGACAAAGGGAGAAATTGTTGCTCGCCCTACAGCCACACTATGGGGTTAGGGCAACTACTATGCAAATTGAGGGCACTACTCATGAGCATCTAGGACAATTGTTAGGACTGATTTTCTATACTCTGGCCTGGTGGACAGATGTATAGAAGGCCAACCTATATTGTGACAGGGACAACCCTGGGGAGCTGAAACCAAACCAGTTCAGGTAGCAGTGACAGGCGGTCTAGGCTAGGTTCTTCAGAGGTGGTGAGCTTGTAAAGGGTCCACACTGAGTTCACACAATGGTGATCACAGATTGCACTTAGACAGGATGTATAAAAATACAATATAATTTATTGGCCAAACACACTACAGAAAAATGACTACAGACAGGTAGAGTTATCACACAACACTAGCAAAAATAGATTAAAAATATACATTCACTTATCAGAGGGCATAATATACATCTTGAAATCCCTGCAAAGGAAAGGTAAGGTTATATCATGCACTTTAGGTCCACAGACAATGATCCCTAACTCAAAATTTCCAGACCTAAGTTGTCTGGGACCTTTTGCCCAATAGTTCAGGTAAAGTTCAAAATATTTTTTGAGGCAGGAAAAATACAGGTAGGGTCTCTGGGGTCCAGTGAAGAGTTCTTATTGTCAGAGTACAAGTTAAACTAGCTAATAGACGTAGACACAACTTTTAGAAATCATGCGCAAGCAAGCAATGGCAAAGCCGATATTGTTATAATAAAGTTTATTATAAGCCCCTTGACTTATAGTATAGGGGTAGGTAAGAATCACTGTAACTTACCCCCATGCTCCGATTCTTCTCAAGACTTGGTAGGACAAAGGAAGGGGGTCCAAGGTTGCTTTTCCCATTGTTAGTCGCAGTTCTCTATTCGCAGTTGCAGGTTCTAGCTGGTCTCTGGTTAGTGTCTTTCACTGGAGCAAGGACTCTCGGATGAAGAATACAGCAAAACTCAATGCAGGACCCTTCTCAGGACTGGACTCGTGTCAGGTAACAAATCCAGACGGTGGTCACCACAGCACGGTGATGCAAAGGGACTAAACTGCAGCAGTCAGACTTTCCCTCCTATCTGGGAGCCCCTTGAAGCTAGGACGCTGACACTTTGCAGAGGTGAGGCTTGTATGGCCAACTGAGGATTCCCAATGTTCCAGGTCGAAACTCAGAACAGTGACATCGGCAGCACAGTAGCCCAAACTCAGAGCTGGTCAGCCACAGGACATCCCGGAACACTTGCGAAGGTTCTTTGTTGCAGGGTACCAAGCAGACGTCAGGAATCAATGTTTTCTGCACTCCCAGGTTCGCAGCTCCTTCCCAGGACTGCTAAAGATCTTCAGCAAGACAGGTCTCCTCCAGGACCACTGCAGAAGCTGGTAGCCAGGCCTCCTTCCAACGTTTCTCCATTTTCTTTGCATGTCTCACAGCTGGATAGGAGTCTTGGCTCCTTTAGGTTTCTAGAGGATCTCTGAGGAATGGATGCAAGGGGTTCTCTTCTTATCCTAAAAGCCAGGTAAGAGCTGCTGCCCTCACTACCCAAAGACAGGACTAGCCAACACACACACCCCACCAGTGCTCCAATCAGGAACACTGGCGGGAACACTCATGCTTATCACTCAGACACACTGAAACCAGTTTGTGAATTGGGACCAGACAGTCACAGCCCACATCCTGACAGCAAACACACACAGCCCTCCAGTAGACCGCCAAAAGCTACTGCTTTCCCAGGCACTCAAAGTCCTTATAAGTATTGTCCTGGCCTCCTGGGCCAGGAAGAAGGATAAAGAACAAGATGGCAAAAGGACAAGCGAAAAACCATGTGGCATGGTCATGTTTGGACACTAGCTACAGTTAGTTCCCAAACGCGGTAAGGCTAAAACTGAAAGTCCCAAAAAGTGGGAAAAAGTCACTGCTGCCACCAGATTATCCTTTAAGCACACCTAGAGTAACCAAAAATCGTCTGAACATTAATCTCGACCAAAACAAAAAAAGGATTCCCCATTGTACTGATAGCCTGAAGGACATGTCAGTTTCCCCATAACATATGAGAAAAATCCAGTGCAATGAAGCTTAACGCTTCACTGCACTGCAAAAAGAGCAGGACAGAATCAAACATAAAAGCAAACGTTTTGAGTGTTCCAAAAAGATGGAAGGAAAGGTGCAGTAAAGATGCATCTTTCCTAACACTAGCACTAGAACAAAATTGCAAAAATGAATACAAATAACTGTGGGGAGAGTCTGAGGAAAACATGTTTGCAAATCGACAAATGTGTATATACTGTAGTAGAACACATTTTGGGACATTTCAGAAGAAATGGCAAGATAGAGAAAGAGAGAAAAAGAGAGGGACACAGAGAAGCAGACTGTGACAGACATTGGCAACAATTTTCAATGCTGGATTATGCAACCACTGCCCCGTTTCTACATGAAGGCAATCTCCGACTTGGGGAGCCTCTGTTAGGAAAGAATGATGTTAGAATATTTGGACACATAACTTCATACATACTGTAGAAGAAAGAATGAGACAGAAACAGAGCGAGTGAGAGAGAAAGAGAGTGAAAGAAAGAGAAAAGGATAGAGAGAGAGAACGAGTGAGAGATGAAGATGGAGTTAGAGGGAGAGGCGGATGGAAACTGGCAGTGATTCATGTTTTCGGCAGTGTGTAGGAATGTGGAATAGGACAAAATGATTGACGGCAAAAGGTTCGACCCCCAAAAGTCTGACCCCCCATTTTTCTGCAGATATATATGTGGGGGGTAAAGTTAATAAAAATGTATAGGGTTAAGGTGAGGGGATCTGAGGGGTCTCCCCCACATATATATTTATGGAAAAATGAAAGAAGAAAAGTCTGACTATTGCATTCGGTAATTTCATGCAGATCTGTGGAATGTACTGAAGAGTAATGTCCCATTCTATTCTGAACACAAATGATAAAGAGAAGATGGAGAGAGTTTCTGAGTGGATAGTACTTACTCTGTTGTTCCTGTGTGCCTTAGCAGGTTGGGCTGGCAGCTTTTCAGCACACTTCGACATCAGGGACTATTTGCACTTTGAAGGTGTACATAGTCTTTAAAGCTCTGGCCGATCAAAGTAGAGTTTGCATGGCACAGACCTTGTAGAAGTTGCTTCTGTGTTTGGAGAATATTTGGGAAGAATGGTGATTTTATGCATCGAAATATGGCCCAAGCTTTTAAAAATATTCTGGTCTTTGACTGGGCCACAGAGACATTTGTATGCTAATAGTGGCATCCACCTGAGGTCGGCAAAGGAGGAATTGAGGTGTGACCAGGTAGGTGACGGGGATATCGATGCTCGGAATGCTTATTTAGTAATACATATCTGTGTTTGGTTGACGGGGCTGCCAGAAGAAATTGGTTTGTTCATACAATATCTGTCCTATTCTGTCGTCTGTCTAAAGTGAGGGAAGGGAGACATGCATTGCACTCTGACCTTCTCACCTGATGGACAGACAATCCACCCTGAACATGCAAACACCTGGCATAGAACCAGGGCCCGCCTTAGAACCGGCAGCACCTTGTATGAGACACCTTTTGGCATGCCCCTCCAAAAGAGAAAAATACACCAATCTTCAAACACCTGGGCAAGATAAACAATGTATGTCAAAAAGATCCTTGCAATCTGGCTTTGCCTCTGTACTGCATGTTGTACATAATAAAACACACAACATTCTGTTCTGTAAGAATGCAGGTAACATTTCATTAGTTGCAAGATGATTTAATATATCCTCCGCTTGTTCGTTCATTTCCAGAATAGACAGCTGACCTTGGCTGTTTCAGTCGCGACTCCAGGCCAGACAACCTCGCCATGCTGCTCCACGACTTTGCTTATTCTTGCTGTGACACAGTTTTCCCTTCCCGCTTCATAGGTCCTGGCTTATTAAATTCATGAAACCGATGTCCACTTTCTATACAATGGTGGCTTCACCTGCATTCTATTCACTACGTATAGCCAGCTTCTATGATGGATTAGTGTACCTTACATTTCAGCATTTGTACATCTAATGAATGATTGATGTTCTGCAGCACTTGTGCATGTGTAATCTTCGTCTTTATATTTAAAAGCTCACTTGATTCTTTATTTCGTCATTAGTTCCTTTATGATCTATACATTCTCTTCAGTTAGTCAGTATCTCGGGATTCGTTTATACATTTTGATGATGTCACTAACTTATTTTCTGTGCTCTTTCTTATATTCCTTCAGGGAGTTCCTCCTTAGGTTGTCATCGTTTCAAGGATACATTTGGTAGGGCTGCCTCAACGGGTATCTTCTTTTGAACACACGCTGCAGTATTGGCACAATGGCAGGTGTCAAACACGGCATGCTCTCATGCATCCAACATACAGGAAGAAGGCGGTGCGGGGTATACTGCAGAGTTATACAGCTACTCCTCTACATTCACCCCTCTGGTTGAGACCTCAACAACCTCCTCAAGTGTTTCCTCATCCTGGTATTTTCTCTTGAAGAAGTGTTTCTTAGGTGTCCATATTTCCATCACCCCTCCTCAGGGTGCCTGCCGATTTGACATGTTCATTTACACTCCACATCATGTAGTTACTTTGTCCTTTCGGGGTACAATAGACGCATAGTCCCACATACTTTTTATGATTCTTTGGATACAGAAACTTTGTTTCCTCAGGTGCTACGATGCTAGCCTCTATATATTTTCTGATAGCGTCCTCAGTCAGCACCCTATCGTTTGGTTCATCTTTGTCATCAATCATGATCTTCATTCCTACTACCTTCTTTTCCATGTTCTTGCATTGGGCAATCACCATTCTCACTATACAGAATCCAAACATTACTAGCACCAGTATCACTCCAAGAACCTCAAATAAATCCACCAACCACTGAATAATCCATGAAAAACAAGGAGGTAAACCACTCTTCATCTTTAATGTCCACTGTCTCTTATTCCATCTTGGCAGGTAGGTCTGTGAACATTGATATGGCCTCTGTCAAGGTCCCATTCTGGTCATTATGAGAAGGTATTTATGTGCAACATGATGGCCCCATTTTGGCGCAAACTCCTCCTTCCATCGCTGTGACCATATCAAGGACATATCTATTCTGGATGGCCATCAATCGTGTGGCTCTCAGCTCTTCTTTAATGGCATTGAATCCCTTTATGGTAGCATTGATTGTCTGCAGAAGGTGGTGATTTGTAATCATTTGGCGTTCGCCACTGTCTGAATTCCAGGCATGAATATAGCTGTCATTATCATAGCAGTCTTGCTGAACAACTTATGCTCTTCAGGAATAGTTTTATTCGCTATTATTGATTTGGCTGAGAAGTAATTTTCTCTTTTGGTCCGTAAGAGTTCAAGTGATCTTCTTTTTCTCAAATGGTCTCAAATAATCCAAGGTCCAGAAAAATAGCCAGTTCATCAAAACCAAGAGTGAACAAACTGCAGCATTCCAAAAAATGCCACAGCCAAAAATCCAGAAGCCAGCAGATCAAAAACACACAAATACAAAGTGCCACCCACACAACAGCTGAGAAGCAATGGTATCTAAAGGCTGAGTGTTTAAATAATGCCAGAATAACTTCCTGGTTGACCACGTGACACAGTGTTGTCACATGATTGCATTACTGTGCCATTGACTATTTTCACATTGCCTAGCGTCCTTGAGGTGCCATGGCAACCTCCAAATGCATCGCAGTAGGAGACCGGAGGTAGAATGCAGGCATGACCGTGTCCGGCACGGGACTCTCTGCAGTCCAATGTTGGGTCATCACACATGGGGCCAAACCCCTGGTGGCCCAGGGATGGAGTGCCGCGAGTGGTGTGGGACACCCAGCAGTCCACAAGAGGACCTCTGTAAGAGGCACGCCGCAGGTAAATGCATGATATACTGAGCTCGCCAATTAGCATAACAATTATGATGTTCTAAATAGATAACTCTTGTTTGCATATTGCTTTGTATCGTATATGGATGCATGTCAAAAACTATTGAAAATATGAAATGCATTCACTTGGGAGTAGACTGATTTTGATTCTGATTTTGAATGTGACTGATTTTGGGTTTCAGTGGACTCAACGGCTTTTAATCTACTTAAATGGTCCTTGATTAATTTAATTTTGATACTTTTTATTGGATGTTAACTTGCTTTTATATTTGTACATATATTTTGTACACATTTTTTGTAGACATTTTGTGAAAAGGTCATACAAACTCAACAAAAAAAAGCAGTGTTTGTGATGGTGTTACTTGTCTTTATGACTACCAGGGACATGGCAACCAGGTATGCCCAAACACCACCTAAGAGAACTACCAAAAGAAAGTATACATTGGAATCTAAGAGCTCAATAAGTCTTCAGGTGGCAGATCTTTTAAGATCAAGGGTTAATGCTGTGCAACCTAAAACTCAGAGCCATGGTGACGGGAAGAGTAAGGAGGAAGCCCTCCTTTTGACACAGTCGTTAATTGTCTTCCCAAAACAGAAAGTGATGTGGGTTTAGGATATGGAGCAACCATAACTCCTTGAGAAGACCCCAAATCCCAAAATGAATGCTGTAATGGCAGGAAAATTATGAGCAGTCAAATCGCTGTGAAGGAGATTACCTTCTACAGAATAAATAATGATTTGATGCTCAAATTTATTTTCAGCTCCGGTGACGCAAAGGAGAGCACTACTCTCAGGTGAAGCATTGTCAAAGATTCATACAGATCAGGAGTGCCCCATTATAAATTCCAATGGTATCCAGCAGCAGTCCCTTGGTTGATCAAAATTGGAATGCGAACGGGTAGGGCTACGGCCTTCCTGAAAGACAAATCCTTGGGAGTCAGGTTAGAGGTCTCGAGGTCTTGAGCTGCCAACATGTAGGTTTAGATTTAGACACTAGCACCCCCGAGAAAATGGCCATCTTATTTGAACTATCAGGCAGCTGGGGAACAGAGTACATACATTCATTAGAATTAGGCTGAATAATGTGGACCTCGAGAAAGCAAGGGGATGTACTGTGGGTGTGCAACTGATAAGGGGGGAGTGAGGATCAGAACATCCCATGATTTGTTATACAAAGAGCAAGAGGTGATGCCAACAAATCTAGTTCAGTGCTGGGCAGGCATGGCCGGGGTGCCTGCGTGTCTGGTATCAAGAGAAGCATATTGTTATTTCAAAAGGTCAATTTGACCCCAGAGTTGTCCACTGAGCTCATGCTAATGAACAGGTGCACACCATGTGAATCAGCTGATGGGGTGGGTAACATTCCAGGTAACTCGCAAATCCAGTAGGGGGGCCACTTGATAGAGGGTAGGGGTAGATTAGGATGTGGCCAATCAGTTAGGGGACTGGTAGTTTGTATATAGGTGGTAGCCAATGTGGGCAGCGGCATAACATTGTATAACATTGTATACTGTTAATGTCATGAGTGATCACCTTCTTCCTTAAATCTTTATCTGCTTTGTACAAACTGAGACCTCTGTGTCAGTTTGGTTCTACATGACCTTCTGATACTTTTTCCTTTTTGTATACACAATAAATCTTGTATTCCTTGCAAATGTAATGTAATAATCGATGTAATATAACCATGTAAGCAACTGTCTTGAAGCTTTATTCTTGGGCCGCTTATTGTAACCCTCAAGCAAGCGTTCTTAAGTATCCTTTATAGCGCCTCGATGCCTGTGGGCTGCAATGCGTTCTACAAATCCAAAATAAAAATAAAAAATATAAATAAAGCGGTGCACCAAGCCTTTTTCCTTAGAGGAGTGTTTTAAGTGTCTGGTTGTCTGTTGATCTTGCCTTAGACATGCTACTTCATGTGTAGACATGGTTTCCCATTTTCTTTTACTAAGTCACATGTTCACTCGTTTGTCATTTTACATTTGTGAACATTTGTTCTCAATTACTTTAGATAATATTTTTCACTATTTTCTAAATATTGTTGAAGATAATCTTCATCTCTTCGTAGTTGCACACAATCAATATGTTACTTTCCACGATTGGCCCAATAATCTATTAGATGCAAGTGTCACCCTCTTCTTATTTTAGCTAGATCAACTTGAATAGCAAAGCTGCGAAACGAATCAAGTGAAAATAGAGACAGAGGTCCCCTTGAATCATACGTGCATGAACACCTAATGTATTGATGCGTTTAGCACAATGTGTATTGGTGTGGCTCAAATACAGGGTGCTTCCTCAAAGGGTAACAGAGACAGTCACATTAAGTATATATGAACATTTTTGAACCAAGAAACTAGTGCAGTTCATGCCCTTTCACTTGTATATTTTCAGTTCATTGTAGATCCAATTCATCAACTGACACGTTATGATGTTTTCTTACCTTGTTATGTTTCCTCTCTTTAATATAATGTATCGTACTGCTGCTACCATTGTACACCGCACTCCTCTTTTCTTGTACAGTGATGTAACAACTCCAATAATGCTCTGTATCCTCCTAGTTCGCTCTCACTATCTATTTATGGAATCATGGTTTCATCTGTGCTCCGCAGTATCGTATATATGTGGCACCTTATGAAACATCAAGCAAAAAAATCAACAGTAAGACCACATCTGATCTTGAGCTATGCATTAACTTAACCTCCAATGTATATTCCCAAATTAAATGTGCATATCCTCCTTCAATATATGCATTCCAGCTCTTTTTGCTACCACTCAAAACGGGCTATATAACCAAAATAGTTTTTTTTGGTATTAGAGGTGAGATAGTAATGTGCTTAGGTCCAACAACCACACACAATGTGATCCTGTTGGATAACTTGGTTGTCAGAAATGTATGCTGACTTAAAGTCCACTCTATCCTGCCACTTGCTCCATTATATGTTTTTGTCCAGGCTGACTCATTCATGACATTTCTAAAATAAATGCGTTCAGAGTAAAATGTTTGTGCATATAAATCACATGCTTGAATTCATGAATTGACAAAACATACAATTAATATTGAATGAACCATTACTGTTGCACATATTCATAAAACACAGCGTCCACATTTCCTCAAACTTGTGTTCTTGCATAAACACTTATGTAACAACCAATTCATGCTAACTACATGTCAAGCTGTAAGGTTGCTTCACGTTATCCCAAACTTAATCATAACTAATTAAAATGAAGCACTGTAATCAGTAGCAGCCTTAACATATCTTGGTTGAAAGGTGTTTCAATATTATAGGATTAGAAGACTTTAGCACTCCTCAGCCATCCTACTCAGGGATGTGTTAATTCATGTAGTGTCCACAAGTCTGGAAACTCATTATCCCTCCAGGTATTCATAAATAATATATTATATTTGTTTTGAATAAGTGAAGGAATAAAATCATTTAGGAATTCTTCTGTTCTGAGAAATCCATGTGAGACCATCTGGTATAACTCAAACAATATTAACTTCTATTACTCTAAGTGAGTGGCATCGGGATATAGTTTACTCACTGCTTCTCAACTATGCATCACAAAAAGGGTCGAAGAAGTGCCAATGACCTCACACTCACTCACCTGATAGAGACCTCATTCAAAATGGCAGTATAGGACTGCACGTGAAAGCAAGAATAGAAGATCTGGCCCACACCAACTGTTCGACTTAACCACCATTGGTATATCTTTTTCAGATTTAACATAATGAATAATGTATAGTCCTACCTCCAATGAAAAACGACTAAATAAATTGTGAATTAATTTAAAACTCAAGGACCTGTAACCAAAAAGCTGGTGCACCAGAGAGGTGAAATGAATACATCTCCTCATGTATTCTTTCATATCCACTGTTGGTTACTGTGATTAGCCACTGTTTTCTTTTGAGATTGGGTTTCATGTAATATCTTTTTCAGAATGTTATTATCTTGCTTTTCCAATTGTCTATCAACGTCCAAGATCTGGGTCTTATCCATGTGCTGATATTGATTACTAACTATTGGCAGTGGTCGAAGTGTACACATGAAGTAGTGGAGCTATGTTCTCTGCCGGTCTGCCCCGCTCCCCACAAACCCCATCCCTGCACCCCTCCCACACACAATCCAAACTCCCCAAACAAACACACCTGCTATTTATGGGAATGTGCAGTGCAGTGCACTGAAATGCTAGCTTCAACTTCTTACTACACTTTTATTTTAAAACTAAACCATTGCAGAACGGTTTCTTTTCAAAATAAAAGTATGGGAGCACCGCTCCCGACCGCTCCCGCCCACTTCAACCTCTGAGTATTGGAGGTACTGTATCCTTTAATCTCTCAATGCTACTGATCAAATAGTTTCTTGTCTGATTTCCCTAACCCATCTGTTCTATCCACTTTTCCTTCTAATTCTATTATGATTTTGTTGTTTGATCTTCTGTCATTATTACTACCTCCTCTTTTGGATTATCAAATACATCCTCTCACTCACTCTCCAATGTTGTTTGTTCTTTGGATCTAAAGTCTGCTTTTTTAATTGTATTTTATTTAAAATGTGTTGTATACTTGTTATTTACTTGTATTCGTTTTGTTATACCTTTTAAAATGTTAAACATATGTGTAACTTTCTCTGTGGATTGCTGGTGTCAGGGAAATTGTCATTTTTAGGGATTGATTCATAGTATCAGTGTCCAGCTTTGCTAGCTAATCCCATACTTAGGACCTGTCTGGAGACCGTGGGGGAGTGGATGAGCAATAATTGGCTCAAGATGAATGGCGACAAGACCAAGGTATTGTTGTGGGCCCCCCTTGGGTGTGGTTCTTTGGACCCCTTCTTTTTGACCCCCATCTCTTGGCATGTTTCCTTTTCTGGTGGCAGCTGTGAGTGACCTTGGGGTTAAAATCTCGGCCTTTCTCTGTGCTGAAAACCAGAGTAAGGCAGTCTGTCATAGAGGCTAGAAGATGAAGCTTAAACTCCTTTGCTTCATAACAGTTAAGTTTAAAGCCCCGGTGGTGGCCTCGCTTGTACTATCCTCACTGGACTACTGCAATTCTCTCTATCTGGCACAACCTGCTTACCTGATTCGGTTGTATACAAATTGTTCGTTTTACAACTGTTCGAATGACAATTGACCTTTTCACAATTGACTGAATTGTGAAGGTCAATTGTACCATATATGTGGGGGAAAGGGGGGAAACCCCCCACAACCCCCCACCCAATGCTAAACCCCCAAAACCCCTATATATATATATATATATATATATATATATATATATATATATATATATATATATATATATATATATATATATATATTCGGTCAATTGTGAAAAGGTGAATTGTGACCCTTTAAATTCGGTCAATTGTTAATTCGAACAATTGTAAACGAACAATTTGGGTAATACCCCTGATTCAGCGTTTGCAGGTCCTGCAGAATTCAGCTGCTAGAGTCGCCACAGGGACATCTAGAAATGCTCATATCATGCCTGTTTTGCATCATCTAGATGTGAGTCCCGGTGGCCAAGCGTGTTCAGTTTAAATCGCTGTGTCTGTTGAACCATGCTTTGCATGGCGCTGGGGCAGAATATCTTCAGGCAAAATTCGGCCGGTATGTGCCGACTCGTTCTCTTCCCTCTTCCAGTGCCTGCCTGATTGTTGTTACCCAGGCTAAATACTCTTGTATTGGTGGTAAAGCTTTCTCGATTGCAGCTGCTGTACTATGGAATAGCCTTCTTTTTTCCCTACGTTCAATGGTTATTTGTCTTTTAGGCATCTCCTTAAAATGCATTTGTTTTAATTTGTGTTAATCTGTGCTCTTTTACTTGGGGAACTTATTTTCTCTCTCCTACTGCAGCCTAGTGCCAACATGCCTCTGGGTAGAAGTTGCGCTCTATAAATGTCTTTAACATAACATAACATAACAGAGTTGAACATTCTCGTAGTTGGAGAGCTGTACAAATCCACTATTCTGTAATCTCTATTTGAAGTGCAAATTTACTTTGAGATGTTTATGATCTGCATTACAAAACTACACTGTTTGGTTGCTAAATGGGAAACTTCTACAAAATTTGAAAACATTTATGATGATCATACAAATCCACATCCAAAAACATTGTACCACAATGTCTTCACTTTGAAATAACACCAAAACCAATTTGAGAATGGCCTGAAGTGAACAATTTGAGGTGAGGTGACATAAACACTGAGATGCTAATATAATTTCAATTCTTGAACTGGTATGTTTTCTTCGAAATGCAGAAAAGATATGATGGCTCATAAACAATTGAGACTCATGATTTCCATGATTAAGCAAATATCTATTGACCGAAACATCCTTGATAAAGACATTTCAGTAGACTAATCTGGCTGGTTCGCCTTAAAGTCTGAAATATTCCTCCTTCAGGTTTAACCAACACGTGTTGGAATGTGTAGGCTGTTTCCCGATACATTGTTTGTATGTCCCTTTTTATCTGGTCATAACTGCATGACATATGAATTCAAATATATCAATGTCAACAGTGGCATATTTAGGCTTCCTGCTGCACTAGACCCAAATAAGTTGATGGGCCCCCCCAACTGTAATCCATCTCTGCCTTAGTCTGCAGCTTCACCATATGCTGCCCCTTCAACAAACTCTGTCCATGATGTCCATGCTACGATCCTTCATCCCCATTTTGTCCCTCATTTTGTTTGGCTACATAACATTATAATTACATTTTTAAGGTTGCAGGGATTAAAAAGTTATTGCTTCCGCTCTAATAATTAAAGCCCATCACCTTCTATGTTATGTTAGTTGAAAGAGTACTTTCAGATCTCTACAGGCCAAGATTTGGAGAAGTCAGTGTGTTCTACAGTTGAGTGTACAAGAGGTAATAGTTATGGTTAATTGTCTTGGTTAGGATTGAAAACAATCTTTTAGAGGAAGTGATAAGAACATAAGTGGTCTGCCAACTGGACACAAGTGGGAGAAGTTTGGAATGAGGCATTTTGGTTCCAATGCTAATATCTGGTTTCTCTCACAAATTGCCTGCTGTCACTCTATGAGAAGCACATAAACTGGCTGTAATTATAATGAACATAACTACATTTCTACATCCGGTTTTGTCAAATAGTAAAGTTACATATAAAAGGTATTCAAGTGGTACAGGCACATTGTATAATAATTTTGAATAACATAACTCTACCTCCTTCTCATGGTATCAGGGGGCAAAATGGAAATAAGGCAAGTTACCTGCTGCAGCCGAGGTACTCCCTTGGCTGCAATGCCATGCAAATATGGCAAAACCACAATTGAAGTTTGTAAACTCTGCCTGGCAAAAACAAAAAGTGTTAACATTCACAGATTGCAATTCAGATTTGATTTTATAAGGGGGGATTTTAAGTTAATTATCCCACTTACCACCACCTTGTTAAAACACTTCACAAATAATATTTATTCACATCATATTATTTGTTTCAATACATGTATACAAATTAAACTAGATTTGATAAAGTTTACAAAATTTAGCATAAACACAGGCACATACTCCAAAAGTAAAGTTAGACCAAGGGACAGGACGTCGGATATTTGTAGATTAGAAAGACAAAGATTAAACAGGATGAGAGACCCACTGAAAGTGTCTGGGAGCCTTTTCCTCGTATTTCTCTATAGAAACCTAACCTTTGGAGTAGTTGGGCTAGATACAGGTGATTGGAGAATTTTGAAAACAATCAAGAGAAATCACATCCGAGAAATCTATAGAACAAAATCACATTTGAAGAACAGTTCAATTATTTATTTTCTCCTCTCCTAGTGTTACTCCTGAATATCAAACTGTGTAAATATTTTATTATTTCCATGGCGTGATGATTCACTCAATCTGAAATTTGTGGGATAAACCACTTTCCCCACTAGTTTCATCTCTTTGCACGCATCCCCTTGGATGCACTGTAAACAACTAGTTTAAACAGTTCGTCATTCATCTGATTGTTCATTGATCAAAGAGGATTGTAGGCAACTTTTAGGGTATGCCGACATGTAATGTGGTTTTGTAGCAGTGACAGAGAAGGTTGCATGTAGACGTAGTGTTCCCAGTATATTCACGTTTTGACGAAGCTAGTGGTGAAACTCTGCCTGGGAATAAACTGCTCAGTAGAGTAAAGACAGTTGGAGAAGGTTCTTGGAATCTTTGTCTGTGCATTCCCACTGTGGAGTAATGGAAAAGAGCGACCCTGAAAAATCATGTATGACAAGCAAGAGCATTCCTCGTAGCTGCACAATGCATGCACCTTTTACAACAAATCAAGTGGTACATATTGCTTACATCACTGCTGTTTGTGCAATTGTTCAAAATGCCCAACACTCCAATTCGGCAATGGATCGGGCGTTCCAGCACAATATTACACTTGTGGGTGTGGTTTAGGCTATGATTCTTGCCAGCTTGAGTTTAAGTTAATTTGAAAGGTTTTTTAACTCTGTAGAGTTGGTTGGACTGTACAATACATAGGAAAATGTTGAGATTTGTGGGTATAAATATAGATGTCCTGCTGTCGTTTGAAATACTGCTTCATAGTAAAAGTCCTACCATGTATTTAAATTATGCATTGTAGGACAAACTTTGCAGTTGGTCTCCTGGTAGTACTAAGTGTGCAGCAGAATGTCATCAAAGACACATGATAAACCCAGCAGGAATGCCATTTGACTCCTTAGCACTGAGCAGCTTCTGTAAATATGGCTGAATGGATATCTTTACGGGACACATTTACAGCTGTGAAACAGTGTTTACCTTTGGCACATAGTTTTGTTCTCACCCTTCTATGGCCTTGAGCATCCTTTCACAGGTTTCTTGATGCAATTGCACATTGAAATGTACTCTTTGCCATTTTAACTTTTCATGATAGAAGTATATTGTATCTTTTGGACAGCCACAGACCTCTAAAAGGTGGGGCCAGGGAGGGAAATTAGTGCTTGCTTCTGAACAAAATTAATCTGTGTAGCATTTGAATGGCAAGAAGAATATCCTGGTGTGTTAAAACACAAAAATCAATGGGGGGGTGACTGTGTGATTGTTACATTCTCTAGCCCAGATATTGGAAACTATTTGGTGTCCGCTCTGGAATTAAAACTTAATAAGGTAGATCCCCAGTTAAGTGGGAGTCAATTTGTTCCACTCAAGTTCTTCTATCCTCCCCAACATGGGAACAGTGATTACATATTATCCCAATAACAAGGAGAAGAAAGATTGAGGACTTTGAACAGCATTAGGGAATCGGAAAGGCGGTGGACCTATGGCAGTAACAGCAATGCCCACATGGTAATTTGACACGGAAGCCCTTATGTTGGGGGTGCTGTTTGAACATCTAACCAGTTTGAAGCCCTTTCTACAAATGAAGATTTGGACTGAGTGGTGATGCCTCCTTCAGTAAAGTGGGTTCGAACAGAACAGATATCTAATGCCATGCCAGTATTACGGAAGTCCACCCCTGTGGAGGTAGACTCACTAGCTATAATTTGGCTCCAAATACAAGGACCTGTATATTTTAGCATACATGAAAACACACAGTGTTATTTTATTGCAGGAAACATGGGCCTTGGAGGACATATTGATGGATGGATATCTTTCGTTTTTAGACCCCACCAGAAAGAACAAGAGAGTGTGCTGCCATGGGGGTTTAGTGATATTGATTAAAGCCTCTGTATTATATCATACAGTGGTTATACAGACTCATTTAAACTGTAGTCAATACATTTTTATGACTTGTACTCAACGGGACTGATTATTAATTGTTACCTTTAATAACAGCCCGCATATATTGAAATTAAACACAGGGTCATTTAAATTTATCATGGAAACTCTTATCCTTCCAAAACTTGATAATCGGACAGTGCTGGTGTTGGTTGGAGATTGTAACATTAAACTTGTCAATGGGATCTCGGTGGGCCTGTATGGTGATACTGAGGATACTGTTTATCATAATGGACCTCCGCAAATGATGGATATAAGGACCTGTGCCAAGGGCCTACAAGTTGGCCGGTGCTTGTTGGAGTAGGCTTTACGGTCTATGAATGGATGAATAACACCAGATGTACCAGGGGCTTTGACCTTAAGAAATACACGGGGCCGTCTACAATAGATTGTTTGTGTATGCATGTTTGTAATTGACACGTGTTAAAAAACCTTTGCGATAACGCAGGAAATCTGTAGCAGCCATTTCCCGCTGAGGCTTATTATACAGTGGGGGCACACACAGTTTCTGCACCAGCCTTCCCTCAGTTAGACCAGTGTGAGGTTAATCCTCACTTCCAGAGAAGCTTGAAGTGGGCCAAACATGACCCTGCAACTACACAGCATGACTTTGTTAGACAACTTACATCTAATTCTCCATATAATTGATAATTTGGAGTCCCGAGGACAGGTGACAAAGATGTTTCCAACATTGATGGTGTCCCTTACAAATATGCTACAGTCAGATATTACAAATAATAAAAGAGGGGTGAATAATTGGTTTAATGAATTATACAAACAAACATAAAAAGTGATTGTTAAAGGTCTTGAAGGAACAGGTTAGTAGTAGGGGAAAAATCATCCAGGCCAGGGCCAAATATAAACTGGCAGTAAAGATTAGGATTTTATTTTGTGAGGATCAATCCTGGGAGGAGCTGTTGTTTGTCTTTCCAAATGATTCCAAAAGGTTTTGGGAGTTTGTCGCAGGAGGGCCGCACTATAAAAAGAGAGCAGATATTGAGGAAAACACATGTGGAGGGGAAAGGCCTGGGTGGGCCATTTTTCAGCTTTATATGGGGGCTTGGTACATGGGTATACTGTTTGGGCACAGGGAACATTGATCCAGTTCTCATTAAGGGAGGTAGAAAAGCCAATCAAGCAACATGCACATAATAGAGCTCCTGGGCCAGATGCGGTTCCTGCGGACCTTCATAAGGGGGTGGCAGATTTTTGGGATCCACTGCTGAACATATGTTTTAATGCATTTCTGTAACCCGGTGTATACAGTCCAGCGAGACTGCAGCGTGAACCCACATGGCCTCACTTGTGTGCAGCAAGCACAATACGAGGCGGAGATGGGAAGAGGTGTACAACATGTCTTTATTTCTCAACTCCCAACAGATAACTAACTTGTCCCACCTCCTGCTTCCCGCCCCACCCCTTCCCGCGGTACCCTGTCCCTCGTCACGTGATGTGAGTCTTTTGGAAATCTTTGACACCTCTATAGCCCCCGATACTAAACACAAAGTTCACACTAGTTCATCTCCTCGATTAGTCTCTGGGGTTTCTTCTGTGTTCTCTGAGGCCTCGGGGCATGGTGTGCTCACTGACCTCCTGATGACATGGAAGTGTCTCCTCACTGGAGTCTTCTCCATTCCCTTCATAGGGCGAGTCCCACACCAGATCAGAGACGTCTGGAGCAAGATTTTGGGTTTGGCCAATCCCTGGCATCCGCCAAAAATGAGATGAGTTCTGGATGACTGTCTTCCTGTTGCCTTCCGCTGTAATGAGAGACCCTTTTACTTGGACCACCGATAATGGCTCTTCCCCGAAAGGAGTCATGCTTTTCCTGTTTTGCACTTGTCGTGTGATGACCACGTCTCCTGGTTCCAGATCATTGTCCTTGGCCCTCCACTCTGTGTCTGTCCTTCTCTTCATCTCTTCTTTGCTTCTTGAATCTCGGTTTCACATTTCCCAGTCTCCTCTGTATTTGTCATCACTGCTGATAACATGAGGTATTCTTGTTCCTACGGTTCTCCTGAACATGACTTCCAAGGGTGTCTTCCATGTGGTACTGTGTGGAGTGTTCCTATAGTCCCTTTGTAGTTGGAATAGTAGTTTCTCCACAGGTTCCCCCGTGAGCCAAGCAATTTGAACGTTTCTTTTGATTTTGCTCATGAAACGCTCTACTGTGACATTGGCCTGTGGCCACAGCAGTGTTATTCTCCTGTGGTGGAAACCCATGTACTCAGCAAATGTTCTAAAGTCCTGTCCTGTAAATGGGGGCCCATTGTCTGACTTCAGTACCCGTCGGATACCGTAGGTGGCAAACATCCTGTCGAGAGCCGGGATAGTGTGGAATGCCAATGTGGAGGGCACCAACTGGATATCAGGGAATGAGGAATATTCATCGACCACTACGAGGATGAGGTCACCCCCATCAAGGGGCCCAAAGACATCCACTGCGATTTCTTCCCATGCTCCTTCCGGCAGGGATGTCATCATAGGGGTTCAGGTCTCATGTGTGGGTTGACGACCGCGCATGTGGGACAATGTTTCAGCAGATCTTCTACATGAGCATCAAGATGTGGAAACTAGAGTTTTTGCCTGAGCATCCTCTTAGTGGATACTTTGCCTCAGCGCCCTCGTGGGCAATCTCCAATACCTTCCAGTACAGAGTCCTGGGAATCACTAGTTTGGTACCTTTGAGCAACAAACCCTCCTCTGATTTAGCTAGTTCATCTTTGACTGCCAAGAAGCAGTTTATGTCTTATGTGGTTCTTGCCCGCCTGACAGGCCTGTTTCCAGTGTGTAGTCTCTAGACACCTCATAATTATTTGTAGACCTTGGTCATTGTCTGTCTCTTGAGCCATTTGGATAGGTTCAAGACCCTTTAGGGTGTTTCCTTGTATTACATAGTGAATGTATTGGTCTACAATTGACATTGTCGACTGTGACTACTTGCAGGGGTGCCGTGAGAGAAAATCAGCTGAGTTGTAATCCTTTCCCGGTCTGTGGATGATGTTGAAACTGTAATCACGCAGTTGTAACGCTCACCTTGCGATGTGGGCGACATCTTGGCTCGGGGATTACCAAAGATGAACAACAGTGCCTGGTGGTCTGCCCGATTGTGAATGGCTTCCCGTATAAGAATAGATGAAAGTGCTCAAAGGCCCAAACTACTGCTAGTCCTTCCTTTTCATCCTGCAAGTATGCTTGTTCGGTCTTGGATAGGCTCCTGCTGGCATATGATATGATGTGTCGCGAATGGTTGTCTTTCTCGTCGATCTGCGTTAAGATGACGCCTAGGCCGACTGGGGTGGCATCCACGTTTAATTCTGTTTCCCGTTTTGAGTTGAAGTACGCCATATTTTTGGTGTCTGATATGAGCTGCTTGATCAGCTGGAATGTCTGTTGGCACCTCTCAGTCCAGGTGAACTCAGTGTTCTGTTTTGTCAGGGCCCTTAGGGGTCACTGATGGACGCAAAGTCTTGTATATAGCGTGTACAATAGCTGGCTAAGCCAAGGAGCGATCGGAGCTCTGACGTTGAATTGGGTGGCTCGGCGTCTGTGAGTGCAAAAACCTTCTTGGGATCAGGGGTCATTCCCTTGTAGGAAAATACGTGACCGAAAAAACAGAGTTTGTGTTTTCTGAACTCACACTTGTTCTTGTTCAAGGTGAGCTGGGCTTCTCCAAGAGCCATGCATACTCTCATGTGTTGTCATGTTGCTCCTGGTCGTGGCCCAACACAAGGATGTTGTCACTATAGTTCAGACAATTGGGTATATGTTTGATAACATTGTGGATCTCTACTTTAAATATTTCCGCTGCAGATGAGACCCCGAAGCTGAGGCACTTACATCTATATAGCCCCAGATGTGTGGCAAATGTAGTGATGTATCTCGATGCTTTGTGCAGACCCAATTGATAGCCTTTGTTGAGGTCCAACTTGGAGAATATTGTTGCTCCATTTAGCAGATGTACCATATCCATTATGCGTGGAGCTTGGTGGCTCTCTCGGAGTATGGCCTGATTCGGTCTTCGCATGTCCACACATATGCCTATATCTGAGGAGTCCTTCTTGGGCATGGGGACTTTGGGGGACACCCATGGAGTGGGCCCTTCAGCTGGTTCGATGATGTCCACTTCAAGCAGTTTTCCAAGTTCCTCTTCCACCTGTCTGTATGTTTATGGGGATGCGCCGGTAGTGCTGCGTGATTGGCTGGATTTTTGTGTCAATGTGTAGCATCTTATAACTTTCCTAGCCCTTTGAACAGTGCTGGGAATACCTGCTCAATTTTCGCGATCTGGTCCAGGTACTTATGTACCATGAGCCTGTAGAGGATGTGGATGAGGCCCATGTCAATTGCAGCCTTGTAAATCATGATGCACCCGCTTTCCGTGGCTGCCTCCAGTACGTGCATAGGGATTTCTTTTGATTTTCCTTTATAGCTGCACAAGGCCACGAAGGGGTGCCTTTGATGCATAGGGGTAGATCATTGCTTTTGCAGGCGGTAGATGTGCTGCATGTGGTATGCTGTTATATATCTCCTCACTTATGACGTTTACGGTTGCCCCTGTTTCCACTAAAAATTCAGCAGCAACCTTGTTCATTTGGATGATTAATGTCAGGCTGTGCTCCTTCGCCATAGGGTTACCCAGAGCGTATAGGTATCCTTTTCATTGCGGTTCTTCCCGAATCCTCTGAGGATGCACTGGAACCACTGTCAGATTGTGATTATTCAACTAGATATGTTATGTAACGCCTAGGCCTTCTCCTTGACCTCTGAGTCGTTGTTCTGCTGTCCTTCCAGTCTCCTGACATCCAGTGTCATCGTTTCTCTAGCCTCTCTTCCTTCTGCCTGCGTTGTGGAGGCTCATACACCTGACTGGACGCCCTATGCGCACTCTGTGTTGATCTTTCTTTGTTCTGCAGTGTTTCTTTGTCCTGCGGTTTTGCTGTGCGTGGCACTGTGGGCTGTGTTTCACGAACCGCCTCAGAAAAGGCCTTTATTTTCCTCTAATTGGTGAAAGAGTATTCCATGAAATAGTCTATCATATCCTGTTGACATGGCACATTGCTTGAGTATTTATGAGTGCCTTATGCCTCTCCACCACTTGCCTGCACTCTCCTGTGACTCTGGATCGTTTCAGGACACGTGCTGCTTATGCATCCACCTTTGCTTCCGGACCAGCAACTGAAAGTGTACAGGGTCGCTCGAGCTCCCGCCTCCCTGCACCACGTGGGCTGGAAGGAAATCCTTAATTGAAAATGCTGTGTCAGTGGCGCATGTGTTTTCCGTGCTGAGACCTGCAGAGAGTCTGCTGCGCGCTCCGACCCACTCAGCGTCTCACTGTTGGCAGAGGCGACAGCAACCTGCCTGGATGCCTGCAGACAGAGGGCACATTACATACGTAGGCAGGCGATGAGTGACTCAGGGCCCTGGGCTTTGCAAGTGCCATCACGTTGGCACTCGTAAATGCTGTTGCTCAAGTGGAGTTGAACTGATACACATGACAAGCATTGCGTGCGAAAGCTTCCCGAGGTTCGACTACCTCATCCACTACAGTCCAGCGAGACTACAGCGTGAACCCACATGGCCTCACTTGTGCGCAGCAAACACAATACGAGGCGGAGACGGGAGGAGGTGTACAACACGTCTTTATTTCCCAACTCCCAACAGATAACTAACTTGTCCCGCCTCCCGCTCCACCCCTTCCCGTGGTACCCTGTCCCTCGTCACGTGATGTGAGTCTTTGGGACTCACATTCCCACACAGAGAATTTCCCCATTCATTGAAAGGTGCTATAATATATCACATTTTTAAAAAAAAGGAGATTGTGGGAGCCCATTAGCTTATAGACCCATATTGCTCCTGGACAGATCTTTTGACATTTTTGCCCGTATATTGTTTGTTGGGCCATATTGAGAATTGGATTTTAGCTGAATCAGTGCTGGCAGATGTACAATATGGTTTTAGATCAGGTGTGGGGACATGCATCAAGGCTTTAAATTTATATTTGGCGGGATGCATTCTGTCTCTGTGAAGGGCAAACCAATCTACTTGGCCTTCATGGATCTAAGCACCGCCTTTGACAAGGTTAATAGAGCAAAACTCTGGTCGGTGCTTGGGTCCATGGGGTGTCCGTGTGGCTTATTGAGGATTCTGCGATTGGTACATGGGATACCAGGGCTGTGTTCGCTATGGGGAGCAAAGACAATTGAGCAGTTACTTTGATGTGGTCACAGGAGTGTGTCAGGGATGCGTTTTGGCTCCGGTTATATTCACACTTTATATAAATGGTCTTTATAAAGCACTTGTAGATTCAAAAGTGTATTTTGCACGGTTGGGTAACAACATGTTCCCCCTTTTAGCCTACTCCTACGATACTGGTGTCATAGCTCGTACCCCAAATGACCTACAGAAACGAATCGACGTGTACACTGAGTTTATGATAAATTTAGATCTGACAATTAACATGACTAAATCAGCTGTTATGGTAAGTATGGCAGGGAGAAGGAAAACAATTTGGATGCATGGGATGTATAGCCATGAATCTAATCCCAAGGGAGAATGAGTTTGATTATCTAGGCATACGATTTGAGCAACATTGCAAAGGTTGTCACACATATTGAGGAAGAGAACCAAAATGACTCAGGCAATGGGAGGGGTATTTTGCTACATGCAAATTTGTCAGAGGAAATTAATTGAAATGATTCTGAAGGTATACAATGCACAGACGAAGGCTCTGACTAATTACAGGGATGCACTGTTGGGGTAAGAAAAGGTAGCCATATTGTAGACTATAGAAAATAAGTTGTTTTAAGGTTATTGGGCCTACCGAGCTTGGCACCAAAGCACGCAGTTTATGCCGAGCTCGGAGCTAAGTATTTGGAAAATGATTAGCACTGAGCCCTATTAGAACACTGGTTGAGAATATGGTCAAACATCAGAGCATTGGCAACACAACACATAGTTAAAGCCCTGTTATGTAGGGCTGCTTGATGCAAGAAACTGTGGTTGAAGCACATTTTACACTGTATAACTAAGTTAAATGCCCCCAGTCTTTTTACACCAACAAATGTGTTGACCCGACAGGTGAGCAATGCTCACAAAAGGACTTTTTGTACTTTAACTAAAGAAAGGCGAGAATCAGTAGGGTTGCTTTTGGTCTCAAATAGGAAATAAGCCATAGTCAAGAAAGTGGACTCTGTGCACCCATATCTAACCCACAGCGATAATCCAGCTGATCAATGGATTCTGACTAGGGCACGATTTGATCTCTTATTATTGCGCGCAAAGACAGTGAGTTGGCAGGGCTATGTTCAAGCTTCATAGTGTCCATGTTGTGGTTCGCCGAGAGAGGACCTCATGCATTTTGTGTTGTTGTGTCCCTAATATAGAGTCATTAGAAAACGGACACTGATTATAATTTTGAAATAGTGGAAATGTACCCAGTGTCGACAGGCCTTAACCTTTTTGCTTCAAGCAGAGCCATGTGTTGTTGCCTGGGGATTTCTTAATGATCTGAGGAGGGTCTGGAAAACAAGAAAACATTTTGTGGAGACTGTTATTTGAATTATTGTCATGACTGGTTTATTTTTTAGTGAAAGAGTGTTTTTTGTTAAAGTAATTTGATTGTAAATTGCATGTCTTTGATATTTTGAGTATGAACCGATTGTATTGTGTTAATGCTGCTTTTATTGTGTTCGTGTTTGATGGATGATATCCGAATAAACTTAATTGATGATGATGATGAGAAAGGCATTATTAAAGGGTCAGAAATGTAACTACCAGGAACTGTGCCTTCCCTGCACCTGTTCCAAACAGGCCCAAGGGCATGTGTTCAGTCTTTGCTCAATTTAATACACATCCTGTTTGTCAATTTGCGATGTGCATTAAAATGTGTAGAATCACCAAATATTTCAGCAAATGGGCAAAGGGATTAAAAAGTGAATGTGGGAGGGCGCTAGAGGGCCAACCAAGATGGCGGCTCCCCTGTAAGCTCTCGGCTACCTCCCACATGAATCCTGTTCAATTGCTGCAATCCTGAGGCGAAATCACCAAATACGCAATAATTACACTATTCCAGCACAGCACGTCATCCCTGCTGAAAATCTGGAGCAAATCGGCCTCGCCTTCCGCGAGATATCTGCAGCGTGGTACAGGCCGCACAATCGCGAACCAGCGCGGGCCCCTGGAACACCGGGCTGTCTGTTATCAAACCTCCGAGGACTGGTAGGAGGAGTCACGGACTCACCCACGAGGCCTGCCGGGTCCAGCAGCAGCGGGGAGGTGGCATCGGAGGGCAGCACTACAGGAGTTGGCCTGCTGCGTGCAGTCCTCCACGCCTCACGAAGCCCCGTGGTGCCAAGTTGCTCCCCGGCTCCCGCCCGAGCCAAGGCGCACCCGGCCCGCCTTCCCGAGCATGCGGAGGAGATGCTCGGGACAGTGGTGGCACTTCACCGACCCTACGGAGCAGTTACAGGGCCCACATTCAGCAGAAAGACGGTGTCGGAGCGGACACCAGCAGGTGAGAGGTCGGAAGCGCGCGAAAGCACACAGAGGCACGCAAAACTAACAGGAAAATAAGCCAACAACGCTAAGCAGGGCTGACAAGAAAGAGGACACCCCGCAGAGGTCTCCGTTCCCCGGGGCACTTCCGCCGTTTCAGCTAAGAGACAGACCATAACGACACTCCACGCAGACCGGTCTCAGCCCCTCCTTGCGCGGCACGCAGCGGCAAAAATCTGCCTGTTTAACACCAGAAATCAGCAACACCCCTTGAGGGAAAAGGGAAAAGAACTTGGGGAAAAGAACTTGATCCGAAGACGGAAAGCTACTAAACCCCACTAGTCCTCCATGTGAGTTTGTCCTGGCATGACTCGCGCTGCAGCCCATCATCCATGCATGCTTCGCCAGTGCCCCACAGGGCACACGCAGCAACCGGGCACAGCTACTCCATCCTGCCTCACATACAAGGCATAAAACGCAAAAACTGGGTGCTCTGACCCTGCCACCGACAGCACAGGACAACCAACCGAACGGCACCCACATATCCGCCAAGACCAAGATGGGGAAGTCTGACAAGTCCCAGAGAAAACTCAACTTTGATGCGGGCCCAGCACCCAAAACGCCCAGACCGGACCACCGCCCAGAATACCCAACTAATCCATTGGAGGAAGAACACCTGCAACAACCAGACATTAGGGAAATCCTAATGGAACTAAAAGCTGGGATAGGCGGCTTGGACTAAAAGATAGCCTCACTCTCGTCCAAGGTGGACCTGCTGCAACAGCGCCTCGATAAACACAGTAACAGGTTAGACTCCGTCGAACAAAGGTTATCGGATCTGGACGACGGTGCATCAGCCATCACCACCCCAGTCTCCACGCCTGAGGGCCAAATGAAAACTGTACTGGAAAAAAATGAGGACTTGGAAGGTCGCTCCAGACGAAATAATATAAGGATAGTCGGAGTCAGAGAGCAACAACTACTAAACAAAATGGAGGAGCACATCGAGAAACTATGCACCAAGCTATTTGGCCCCGCTCTTCTGATGCAATTATTCGTGGTGGAAAGAGCCCACAGGATCCCTGCTTCAAGACCCGTCCCGGGGACACCTCCCCGCCCGATCATCGACAAGCTCTTAAGCTATAAGGACAGGGACGCGATCTTAAGAATGGCAAGAGAAAAGGGCAAACTCCACTTCGATGGGGACGACATTCAGTTTTATCCAGACTTTTCTCCGTCAGTCCAAGCCCAAAGGAGATCGTTCACCCATGTTAAATACAGGCTGCGTGCCAACCAAATCACGTATTCGATGCTCCTCCCTGCGAGAATATGCATTCAACTTGAGGGAAAGACCCACTTCTTCAACTCCCCTGAGGAAGCCACACTGTTCCTCGACAGGCAGGGATGTAAACCCGCAAACCAAATGTCCGGATCTGCAAGCAGAGAAAGGGCGGGGAGAGTCCCGCCTTGATGAACACTGCGCCACTGATCCAAAGCAAGAAGGAAACAAGCCATCAGGTCAATCTTCTCAAACGGGAGGCTGGAGCCTAAGTCTTGGAAGGCCACCTGCGCCCGTGCACAGCACGTTTTGTGTTCTAGTTGGGGGGTTCCAAACTAACGAGTTGGGGGTTGTCCGTGTAAGGAAAGTTGTTCTAATGTTGTTGTTGTTCAAAGTGCGCAACATGCTCCACCACCCGGCCGCAGGCCTCGCCCTGGGCCCAGCCGCCACCCTTCATGCGCCCTCCTGTCTGATGCAGTTCCCACGCGACCCAGTCGGCCAAAGTGCCGAGACATCAATGAGGAGAAGTCCACCGCTACTCCCTCAAACGGGTTCCATATAAAACATCATTGTGCCAATTCAAAGTAGCAACCTGGAACATTAGAGGGGGCAATATCCCAGCCAAGACACGCAATATCCTGCAGTTGCTCAGTCGACACAAGATAGAGGTGGCAATGATTCAAGAGACCCACCTGCTACCTCAAAATGAACACCTGTGGGCCCGCAATTGGGGATGCCACCGCTACTTCTCTTCTAATTCATCCTACGCCAGGAGAGTCACAATTCTCATTCACTCTTCGCTAGGGTTTCGTTTGATCAAAACAGAAAGAGACAACGAAGGAAGGGCACTCCTGGTTCAGGGGATTGTGGAGGGAGAGGAGGTGGTTTTCGTCAACTTCTTCTCCCCTAACACAGACGGCGCAAACAACTTTGACTGGGTGCTGTCCCGCTTAGCGCAAGTGCGCAACGCAACCATAATCTGGGGAGGCGACCTGAATACACATCTCGACCCACAGAAAGACAAGTCACAGCCAACAACAGCGAACCCATACAAGGCCAGCCTACAAGTGCAGGAGATCTGCAAAGCATTCAACCTATCTGATATATAGAGGAACCAGAACTAGGAAATCAGAGACTTCACTTATCACTCAAGCGTCCATAATACAAACTCTCGCATTGATTATCTGCTAGTCTCCGCACACAGCAACTGGCAATGGGGCAGCTGCCAAATACTCCCCAAAACCTTCTCGGATCACGCCACGGTAATATTCGAATGCTGCTTACCGACAACCAGATCAAGACCCCCACAATGGCGCTTTAAACCCAGATCTCTTGCGGATCAAGTATTTGCCACAGAACTACGCGAGGAAATCAGCACCTTTCTTGAAAATAACCAGGGCTCCGTCAACTCCGCCGGGGTGCTGTGGGAATCACTTAAATGCTATGTAAGGGGCGTCTGTCTGGCCAAAGAAAACAGAATTCTGAAACTTATCAGACGAGATCTAAGGACCAGCGAAACTCACCTGAAAGACCTGGAAAAGCAGCAAGCCATTAATAACTCAGACCACATCCAGGCAATGTTGAAAGAAGAACTTCTCAACTTCAGAAACCTAGCGGAACGGGAGTTAAAACTTCTGGGCCACAATCACAGAATTAGACAATATGGCGAAGGCCAGAAGCCTGGAGCCCTCCTTGCACGTCTCATAGCTGCAGATAGGAGACCAACAAGGGTGGACAGTATCCGATCACCGCAGGGAAATATGCTACACAAAGAAGAAGACATAGTTGAAGTGTTCAGAGTATTCTACCAAGAACTATACAGTGCCAGGCACCCAACAGACACTGAGGTGATTCGGAACTACCTCAACGACACAGAACTGTACTGGGTGGAGAGGGAATTCCGCGAGCCACTGAACGATCCCATTACTCTAGATGAGATCCAAGAAGCAATAAAAAGTCTACCCCCATCCAAAGCCCCAGGACCTGATGGGTTAACCAGCGAGTTCTATAAATACTTCGCCCCTCTCATAGCCCCCCTTCTCCTAAACGTCTTCGAAGAAGCGATTGAATCCGGCATTCTCCCACAAACACTAAGGGAAGCCAACGTAATTCTCCTACACAAAAAAGACAAACCTCCCGAAGAATGTAAATCCTATCGCCCAATATCATTAATCAATCTTGATAATAAAATCCTGGCAAAGATTCTCGCAAATAGACTACTCCCGCTAATGCCCGCAGTGGTACTTGCAGATCAGGTGGGATTCGTGCCTGGCCGAAACACTCCATTTGGGATACGTAGAATGTTCAGGGTTCTGGCAGCACTCGAACCCGACCAGCAGGCAGTGGCGATGCTGCTGGATGCCGAAAAGGCGTTTGATTCCGTCAGTGTCCCTTCATGTTTGCCGTGCTGCAGCAGCTTGGACTTGGGAAACAGTATATTAAGCTGGTCTCGCTTCTCTATAATCAGCTCCTATCAGCAATCACCCTCGGGTCGACTCGCTCGGCATATATAAATCTCCAACTCAACACCAGGCAGGGATGCCCATTATCCGCCATGATATTTGCCCTTGTGATGGAACCCCTAGCACCGGGCCTCAGAGAACGCCAAATTCAGAGAGGGCTCAAAATAGGACCTCACCGTTTGATAATATCTCTATATGCCGACAACATAGTCCTGTACATGCAAAACCCCAGTGAAAACCTCAACCCGATTATGCGTGAAATAATAAAGTTTGGGTTGTTATCAGGGTTGAAAATCAATTAATCTAAATCAATCGTATTTCCCTTAAATACAAAGACCAGGACAGTTAAAGATGATTTCAACTTTTACTGGGAAAAAGCTCATGTCCGATACCTAGGAAAACTGATGTCCCTGAACTATCACAACATATTCAAAGACAACTACGAAAGCACACTGAGAACACTAAGGGAAAAGGTGAACAGGTGGAAAACTCTCCCGCTCACCCTCTGGGGAAAAAATGGTAATTCTCCCCAAACTCCTGTATCTATTTTCCAACATCCCTATCCTGTTGACAAAGCGCTTCCTGGGAAACCTGAGAAGTCTGGTTCTAGACCTCATTTGGGCAGGCAAACCCACAAGGGTGGCATACACGTCCCTCGTGCTCCCTGTCACCAAGGGCGGCCTAGCACTACCCGATTTGGAACGGTACTACTGGGCAGCACAAGCCCAGTTCCTTAGTCACTGGTATGAGCCTGAGTTCGTAAGACCACACGTACAGGTCGAACAGGCATTGGCCTTACCCAACTTGCTGAGGGCCGTGATTATCTGTAAACAGGCCGTGCCACGCATGACACTGAACATAGTGCAATCTACATACACAATATGGTGGAAAATGGCCCAAAAGTATAAGATACAGTTCAGATACCCACCGCTACTCCCTGCTAAATTCATCCCGGGGTCCCACTCACTGCTGAGAAAGTGTTCCTAAACTGGGCAGACAAATGCAAAATAAGCACACTAGGCGACCTTTTCAAACAAGATACCTTCATAACACCCCAGCAAGCGAAGGAGAAAGGTAGCACCACCTCCCTAGATATTTTTATATACTTCAGAGTTCGTTATACCCTACAAGACCTCATTCCATCGTTCCCACAACAACCACCCACTTGGCAGCTACTGCACGGAGTAATTCAGGCACAAGGGGAGGGCAAATTGGTGTCATCTATCTACAATGCCCTGCTCACGGACACACTACCATCAGACCCCAAAACAAAAGCAAGGTGGGAAACCTCGCTACAAACGCCCATCCTAGACGAAGACTGGGATTACATACTACAACAGACCCAAAAAGTGGCACTTAACTCACGCTTCAAACAAATTCATTTCAGCTTTCTGCACCAAACATATTACACCCCCAAAAAGAGAAACAGACATCACCCTGAGTCGAACGCATCTTGCGACAGATGTGGGACACCTGACGCTGATTTTCTGCACCTGGCCTGGAGCTGCCCGATGGTGGCCGAATTCTGGTCGGATGTACTTGGTGAAACCGAAGCAATAATCGGCGAGGGGTGGAGCACACCCCAATGGTGGCACTCCTAGGGTTGACGAAATCCTTATCATCGCCAGTTTGAAAACTAGCAAGCGTGCTATTGGTACTGGCACGTAGAAGAACAGCCATGGCGGTGGGACGAGGTGCACCCCCCACACTAGCGAACTGGAGGAAAGACATTTTCTATTGCCAAGAAACAGAAACGGAATTCATAAAGACACTGCCCCTTCACGCGAGGCCTCCGGACATTTGGGGCCGTATATTTCATACCTCCTTTTCAACACCGTTCCCACTGAGTCACCTGCTCAGTCGCCACAAACTGCACCCTAGAAAACCAAAACTCAATAGAGCTCGCCGGGTAATGGGACTGTCGGAGTGAAGTGTTCGCGTCAGGGGGTGTTTTGGATGCAGGGGGGGCAACGGCGGTTTGTTTATATGCATGTTTTACC
Source organism: Ambystoma mexicanum (assembly GCF_040938575.1). Lineage (NCBI taxonomy): Eukaryota > Metazoa > Chordata > Amphibia > Caudata > Ambystomatidae > Ambystoma > Ambystoma mexicanum. The sequence continues at coordinate 400,947,115 of NC_090928.1, read as the reverse complement.
AAAATGCAAAAATAAAGTTTTTAACAAAAAAGAAAAAAAAAGTGAATGTGAATGTGTGAATCTATGATGTCAACATTTAAATACCCTTCATAAATAGTGCACATCGTTTTTGGTTCAAGTCATTATGTATGTTAGCACATCTCATCAGAATTAACGAACTTGCTCGTTTACATTTGGTCGTTAGGTCTTTTTGACCTAATTTTAGGTGTAATCTTTTACCTTTTTACCTTTTCTCCTACTTAACTGAACATGAGTAGTGGGGGCTGCACGGGCGTCCCTAGCTCCTCATTTTCAGGTAAGTAGGTCAAAAGGGGCCTGCAGGGGGGTCCCCCACATCCTTAATAATGGAGACAGGGACAATAATTGCTTGGACCCTCGTTTTAAATGAACTGTCAAAATGGTGGCACAAGCAGTTTTACTGCGGCCATTCTGCACGCAAACAAAACGTTTGTGGGCAGATCGTATTCATCCATCTAATCACCTGCACCGAAAAAGATTTTGAGAATCGGCCCCTTACTGTAGAGATACGTTATGCATTTTTCCAAGGAAGAGAGCTCATGCAGGTGGGCCTCTACAGCAGTGCTTAATTTGTGCCAGCGTTTACCAGTCTCCAGCCCCAGCACTTTTTTTGACGGTGGGGCTGAGCACTGGTATTTCCAGCATGGGGCGATAATACAGTTGCAGCCTTGCAGATTCTGGTGGGTGACTTGCTGTTCACTTTACAAAGCCACTAAAGTGTATGAAAAACCAGGCGCCTGGGCTTTGCTACAGCAGTTGAAGCTGGCACGTTTAGACACCAATCCTCTCCTCCTCTTACAAAGAGCCAGCTGCTGAGGTAGGGTTTTGGGTGGAGCTGAATTGTCACAGATTTTGCGAGCTACTATACGAAACATACAATAATGCACGCTCGTCTTTTCCTAGGCCTCTGCACTGGCAGTTGCCTTTGCTTTTATTCCAAACAAAATACGTGAGCAACTACAGACCAGGTAGGCGTCTGATCCAGATTGATTACATTTTTCATGTGGTGGCTCGAGACTGCTATCAATGCAAGTCCATAAGAAAGTCTGAAATGTATGTTTTCAGCACACTTTATGTTCAGAAAAAGACACCCACTGAATTTTGAAGTTTTTGTTTGGTGAAATATCCTGTTCCTGTCCCATAATTAGTTTTGCTCATTTTTCCATCTCTTCTCTCTTCCTCGCTTCGTCTCACATCGGAGTCTTTTTCACTTTTAGATGTTGCCTCATTATGTGTGAATGTTTGTCTTGCCATGTTCCTAATTGAAGTGGTTTATGCCTCAGTTTTTCTTTTCATTCAGAACTAACGAGTCTCTCACTGTTTCTCTCCTTTGGCCAGGGCGAATGTGTCAGTCTGTCAGTAAGTGATGATCTCCAACCATACCTGCTGAATATATTTTATTCACACTCATAGTCGCTTAATTTTCACTTCTTTGATCGAAGTTTGTGTTGCGTAGTGATACGCCAGTGTGTGCATGTGTGAGCTGGAACGAGGCTCGCGCATGCGCTTTAGAAAATAAATACGGCCCACCGGCAGTTCGCGCCGGCGACCTGACTGACAACACGTCTCCGGCGTGTCTCCTTGTATGAATGCGGAGCTCATGAGTGTGTGACAGCGCGGGGCCCACCAACGCCCCCACGCCTCCCAACACTGGCGATGAGGTCGGCACGAGAGCACTCCTCCTCTCTGACAGCGCTCGAGGAGGCGAACTTTGCTCCGTGTCGACACGGACCTACGCGTGTGACCGGCGGCCATTTTAGGTCACACGTGAAGTGCAGTGGTAGCGGCCCGTGAGGGTGCTCGTGCGCCACCTGCATAGCCTGACATCAATTTTTGGACCCCCCACAGCCCTTGCAGCCGCAGGACTGTGGCACATGAAGCAAGAAGAGAAGAGGTGCAGGGAGAAAGCACCACACTACAAGTGGACCCGGCAGACCAGATCACCCGCTGCACAAGGTGTCCAGCGGTCTCCTGTGAGTACCATACACCAGGATGGGGGAGGAGGATGAACTAGAAGGCGCCGTTGCCCCTATCCCACCCAGGATGAACAGTACACTAGCTCCCATGCCCGAATTTGATACCACGGGCCCTACATCTAAGTTGGGACCCAAATGGCTCCTGTGGGTGAAAAGGCTAGAAATGTTCTTCATGGCCTCGGGAGTCACGGATGATGCAGAGAAGATCGCCATGAGGTCCACAAGATCTATGACTCTCTGAACATCCCAGTTGCCACATATGACGCAGTGAAAGAAGCGCTCAGGGACTATTTTCTTCCCATGGCAAATGTAGACTTTGACAGGTTTGTCATGTGCGCGGAGAAGCAACGTGAAGACGAGTCACTGGACAAGTTTTGTGCACGACTCCTAAATCTAGCAAGCTCCTGCAGATGGGGAAACGAAGAGGAGATGGTTTGAAACCAGTTGTTGCAAGGGTGTAGCTCCGGGAAACTGCGGAGACAGGTCCTGAGAGAACCTGGACTGACCCTGCAACAAATCTTGGACACGGGAAGAGCATATGAACTGGCTGATGCCAGGGGGGCGAAAATGGACATGGCCACGCATGTGAAAAAGGAGGAAGAGGCTTTCGCAGTCGGACGCTCTGCAACAGGGAAGGCAAGATGGGTGCCAAGAAGTGGAGACAACCCCACAGTGCGCAGCGATGCTCCATCATGCCAGTACTGCGGGTATGACCTGCCTCACGTGGGCGAGTGTCCCCACAAATCAAGAGTCTGTGGCCGGTGTGGCACACCGGGACATTATGCTAGGGTGTGCAGAGCAACAACACCAGTTGCGGCATCGAGAGGACCTGAGAGTGTTGGCAGAGGTAACACTCGGAGAATAAGGGGAGTGTCGTCCGTCGAACAAGGCATGCAAGATTTAAACATCGCGGAAGAAGAGGACGAGGAAGACGAAATCTTCTTCATTTCCAGCATCGCCAAGGGCCCGGGGAAAAGATGACAGCCCACGTGCACAGTTAACATTGGGGAAACACCCACGCCAGTCCTAATATACACTGGAGCATCTGTCTGCGTGCTAGCAACTGAACACTACAATGCACTGCCTGGTCCACCAGGATTGGCAGAATCCACAGCACGCATATACGCTTTTGGAGGACACACACCTCTCCCCATCCAAGGTGTGTTCGTAGCCCCAGTGACTCATGGACAGAACAAAATCAAAGCAAGATTCTTTGTCACAAGCGTGAGCTCGCACTCCCTTCAAAGTTGCACTGCAGCTGAAGCGCTAAGCCTCGTGCACTTCTCATTTGCGGTCTACTGCGCTGCCTGGACTGGAGAGTCTACTACAACGGTTCGAGACCATCTTTAGAGGCATAGGAAAACTGAAAGCTGATCCGATACGTCTTCACATAGACGGGTCGGTGAGTCAGACCGCGCTCAAACACCGCCGCATCCCGCTCCATCTGAGAGCACAGGTGGAGAAAGAGTTGCAGTCCTTGATTGACCGAGACATCATTGAAAGGGTGGAAGGCCCCACCAAGTGAGTCTCCCCTATTGTAGTGGCCCAAAGCCTAAACAGCCAGGTGCTGTACGTAACGTATCTGCGTGGACATGAGGCTACCCAATGTGGCAATCAAGAGGGAACGCCACATCACGCCCACCTTGGATGATATTGTTGGGGAACTCCAGGGAGCGAAAGTGTTCTCGAAACTGGACTTAAGATCTGGATATCACCAGTTAGAGCTACACCCCGAGTCAAGATAAATTACGACCTTTACGACTCATAAGCGGTTATATCAATACAAAAGGCTCAGTTTTGGGGTCTCATCCGCGGCAGAGGTCTTCCAAAATGCCATCAGAGGGCCCCTGTCAGGACTCAAGGGGGTTATCAACATGTCGGACGACATCCTGGTCTTTGCCAAATCGGAGGCGGGACATTTAAAGCACCTAGAGAACACCCTAGAAAGGCTGCGCGATCTCAGCCTAACACTACACAAAGAAAAGTGTGAGTTCCCGAAGGACAGATTGGAATTTTTTGGATTTGTTTTCCATGCTGGGGGTATCTCCCCCGATCCAGAAAAAGTGAAAGACATCCGAGAAGCCTCCCCACCGACGTCTCCAGCGGAAATTAGAAGTAAATTATTGTGGTCGCTTCATCCGCGACCTAGCTTCGGTATCGGAACCCTTAAGAGCGCTCACCAGGAACGATGTTGCATGGAACTGGAGCGGAAAAGAACAGAGGGCGTTGGACGACATCAGGAACGCCCTATCAGGACAGGAGACTATGGCATATTTTAACCCTGACCGTGAGTCAGAAATTGTGGTCGACGCCAGCCCAGTAGGCCTGGGAGCGGTCCTCATGCAGGCAGACAATCAAGGGACCAAGATACCCCTTGCCTATGCAAGTAAAGCCCTCACTGAGACAGAGAGGCGACACTCCCAGATTGAGCGGGAAGCCTTGGCCATACTATGGGGGTGCAAGCACTTCCGGATTTACATTCTGGGGAAACCAGTCGTCATAGTGGCGGACCACAAACCACTCATCCCGAATTTATCGGGGACCTTGTCCAAACCACCACCTTGCATAGAAAGATGGATGCTTTCACTAATGGAGTACGGTGTCAAACTACTGTATCGGCCAGGAACACTTAACCCTGCGGACTATCTGTCCCGCCACCCGGGTGCTGGGAGGCCCAGAGACTCTTCAGAGGTGGCAGACTGCGTGGAGGCCGTACACCTGGCAGTCGAATCAGCGCTGCCCGTCGCCCTGGCACGCCAGGTGATCGCGGAGGAATCCAACATGGATGAGACATTCATCAAGATGAGACAGGTGATAGCTAGTGGTGAGTGGCGTGAGGTCCTTCGAGACAACTCCCGGAGGAACATGGGGGCTCAAAAAGACCTGCAAGCTCTCTGGAAAGCACGTCATGAGTTGACTGTAGCTGAAGACAGCCTCCTGCTGAGGGGTCACCAGATCGTGATTCCAAGAACATTGGTTGACAAGGTCTTACATCTTGTCCATAATGGCCATCAGGGGATGGCCAAGATGAAAGCACGTCTGAGATTGAAAGTCTGGTTAACGGAGTTGGAAAGCAGAGTGGAGGAGTTTGTAAAAAACTGTGTTCCCTGCCAAGCTGCAAGTCCGGTGGAGAGAGGACCGCCGATCCAGACCATGGTAAGAAGTGATCAGCCATGGGGGACGGTACATGCCGACTTCGGGTCCACAGGCCGTGGGATATACTTTCTGGTGGTGACAGATGAGTGGTCACGCTATCCAGAAGTGGAGCTAGTTGAGTCCAATGCCAGTGACCACACCATCATGGCTTTGGAGAAGAGGTTCGCCACACATGGGTTTCCCCTGGAGATATGCTCAGACAATGGTGCCCCGTTCCAAGGGCAACAATTTGCACGCTATTGTGAGGAAAGAGGGATAAAACATCGAAAAGTCACCCCCCTCTGGCCAAGAGCAAATGGCGAAGTAGAGCGTTTTATGCGAACGCTCAACAAAGTGTTCCGCATATCAATGAATGGGGGTGAGGATCTCCGACGCAACCTATTTGACTTTCTTCGAGAGTACCGCTCGACCCTGCATCGGTCCACCGGGTCGGTCCGGCGGAGGCGCTTTTCAAACGGGTGCCAAGGGGGTTGCTACCGGAAATTGAAGGTTGACATCCAGGAGAAATTGATGACGAACAGGTACAAGCGGAGAGAGCCACCCAGAATGAGAGAGAGACCACCCGGAGGGGACTCCCAAAGAAGGAGATTGCCGTGGGAGACACTGTGCTGGTGCGAAACAGGAGGCCGGAAGGAAAGTTGTCGCTACCATACGAAACGCAGCCACTGGGAGTGAAACATGTCAAAGGATCTATGGTTACCGCCGTCAATGCACGAGGAACAGTCACTAGGAACGTCTCATTCTTCAAGCGCAATGGAGCTGCAAGCTCGGAAGAGACCATCTCCCAAGACCCAGAGCAGGCCGCAGGATCACCACTGAGACACGATGAACCGCCAGAGACTCAAGGGACACACGAGGTGCCTCAGACTGAAGCACGCAGGTACCCGAGCCGGGCGGAGTGCAAGCCGCCGCAGAGGTTCCAAGACTTTATTATGGACCCTGCCTCGTAATCCGTGCCGCATTGACAGTTAAAGTTGTAATAGAGCACTGTTAGTTCTAATGTTTGTTCATGTTCACTGTTTGGGGGAAAAGGAGGGATGTTGCGTAGTAATACGCCAGTGTGCGCATGTGCGAGCGGGAACGAGGCTCGCGCATGCGCTTTAGAAAATAAATACGGCCCGCCGGCAGTTCGCGCCGGGGACCTGACTGGCAACACGTCTCCGGCGTGTCTCCTTGTATGAATGCGGAGCGCATGAGTGTGTGACAGCGCAGGGCCCACCAACGCCCCCACGCCTCCCAACAGTTTGCATTCTTTCCCCTGAGAAAGACTGTGGCTAGGCCTTTGATCTTCCATCACTGGAAACAGAGACTCCTGCTACTTTGTGTTGAGGGTTTGGCATTCTCTGTTTTGAGAGCATGCCGCAGGTCGCATTAAGGGGCAGCTTTTTTCTCTTGAACTGCATCCGATCTCAGTGCAGCATAGGATGAGCAGAGCTGCAACAAGGATTAATGTAACCGCTCAGCACACCACAAGGAACATAACAGATGTGTTTGTAAAGCGCAAGTTCACCCCGGAGGGGCATTTTGGCGCTATTGACAACAGATGTTTGTTACCCAACTTAATGGTACTCATTTTATCAACTTCAGAAGGATGAAGGGTTTAGTGGACCTGTCGGAATTCGAACCTGTGACCATGAGGTCAAACACAGTTCCCGGTAGTGGATGTATTAGTCCACTGAGCCACAGACCAGTTCTAACGAAAAAAGTATGTAATAGCAGGCAGCTAGGGCAAGGGTAAAATGGTAAATACAAAAATACCCCAGGTCTCCACCTTTGCTTTATTGATTCATTTGTTATTTAATATGCGCCTATACACCCTTGTTTCAAGGTGCAAGCAGGCAAGAGAGGGGGAACAAAGGGAAGACAAGACAAACGATCTTACTAGGCCTATTATCATTTAGATTGTGAAAGTGCGCAACAAGAAATGCAGGGGACAGGGTATGGGGAAGTGCAACCAGAGCAGCAGGGCTCTGAGTTAAGTGCAAGGATGGCTGGGACTACAGGGAGCAACCCAGTCAGGCAGTGTAAGGTAAACCAGGTGGCTGTGCAAGGTGGGCCCGACGGCAAGTGCAAGGGGACTGGTCGGGGCAGGGGCCTTGTGCCCTGTAAGACTCAGAGGACACCAAGCAGCCAGTCAGCAGACAGATGAATTAACAAGGGTAGGTTAGCAGGGGAGAGGGGGCAAGAAAGAGGAGGAGAAAAGGAAGGTCTTGAGGAGCTTCCAGAACTTAAGGAGACCTGGCTCAAGGCAGAGAGATGCAGGGAGGCCATTCCAGAGGGAGGCACCTGCATAGGACATAGATCTAACCCCCATTCTCTGCTTGGAGAAGAAACTGGCCTTCAAAGAATTAGAGGGAGACGAGCAGAGGGCTCTAGAAGGAAAGTATTTAGGAAGAGCTAGTTGAAGATAGCGAGGGCCACGGCCCCAGAAAGCCTTGCAGCCACAGGTAGCCAGTGGAGGGATTTCAGGACCGGAGAGATGCAGTCGCTGGGCTTGAGGCAAAGGATAAGCCTTGCGGTCCTGTTCTGGATGAGTTGAAGAGAGCGAAGAGTGGAGTGGGCAGATTGAGAAAGAGGCTGTTAGTCCAGCCTAGGGAGCACCAGAGCTCTGGAGACAGTGAGATTCTGGGGGAAGGTGAGAAAAGGGAGAATACCTCCGAGGAGGTGCAGCTGGAAATGGCAAGGTCAGTTATGTTGGAAGAGAAGGAGAGGGTGGAGTCAAGGATGGCCCCAAGGTTTTTGGCCTCGCAAGAGGGAGAGGGGAGAGTGCCCAAGGAGGACAGCCAGAGTGAGAAAGGAAACGCAGGAGCAGGGGTCCCAATGAGAAGGATCTCTGTCTTACTGGCATTAAGGCAGAGATTGTTAGGGGTGCAGCAGCTGCTCCTCTCCTGGTTTGGTCTCCTGCTGTGCTCCAGAGGGTTCGGCTCTTTCTCCCCTGCTTTTCAATGTATATATTCACCCTTTGCTGATCTTGATTCATCTGTTTGGCTTTAGAGTCTTCTCATATGCAGATGACACACAGATGCTGTTTAGACTAAACACTAAGCAGGGCGATGTAAGAGTTAAGCTAAACAACTACCTGGAAGCCATCCGAGACTAGATGGAGTCAAATTGGCTCAGGTTGAATGGCGGGAAGACAGAGATTCTGATCTCGGGCCTGCCTGGGGCCGCTGATGGATCGTCCAATGCTTTTTGGCCCACATCATTGGGACCGTTACCTATGCCTTCCAAGACAGTTTGTAAAATAGGTGTAAAGCTTACAGAATCCCTGTCTAGGCGCAGGCTAACTCAGTGTTAACTCAGTGTGTGGTGCAGGCTTTGTTGAGCTCAAACAGCTAACGAAAGTCCTCCTGTTTATTTCACATACATTTCATGTTCAAGTAGTGGCAGCTTGGGAGTCTGGATTATTCTAATGCTGTTTACTTGGCACAGTCTGCCTTTCTTATGCAGTGCTTGCAGGTGCTACAAAACGCAGCAGTGTGTTTGGTTACCCACTTGCCTGCCAGAGCAGGAGTAATGAAGGCTAGACAATCTCTCCATTGGCTCCTGGTCAGTTTAAGGCACTTTGCATTATGCACTGTGCACCAGGTGGAAATGGATGCTTAGCCATCCAGGAGAAACTGGTTAGATATAGCCAGGTGCATTCTTTGAAATCCTCACATGCAGCCTCCTTCAGGGACCCAAGTACAGAAAAGAACATTTTGGGTGGCTGAGTCTTTTCAGTGGCTGGCCCCAGGCTTTGGAATTGGTGCCTGAAAATGTGAGAAAATTGCATCAAAAAGCATCTCAAAACGTTTTTCTTTAGATAAAGCTCAGAGATACTTACCCCCTTTGACACCTGGGTTTAGTTTACATCTATCCTGACTATCAGTTGTGTGAGCGCCTTGAGTGATAGAGCGCTATACAAATAAATTGATTGATTGGTTGATTGATTGCACCATGCCTAAATTGCGGATAGTTAGGGATGAGCGAGGAGGAGGCGGCCGAGGGTAGCCCAAAAGAGAGCTGCATGTAATCTGCATACCATTGAAAGTTAGAGGACAAGGTAGAGATCAGGAGGGCCAAAGGGGCCAGATAGACATTGAAGAGCCAGGGTGAGAGGATAGAGCCCTGGGGAACACCACATGTGGAGAGAGAGGTGGAGAGAGAGGTGGTGGAGAGAAAGGACCCAAGCTGAACCTGGGAGTTTCGGTTCAAGACGAAGGAGGTCAGTCATGCAGGGCCTGATCCATGGTGCCCTGGGTCTCATGGAGATGATTAATCAGGATGGCATGGTTGACCATGTCAAATGCAGAGGAAAGGTCAAGGAGAATGAGGACAGAGGGAGACCTGGAGTCAAGGTTCACGGGTGTTCAGAAGAGCATTTTCCGTGCCTCTGGCTGCTCTGAAGTCAGACTGATGATAATGGAGACAACCAACAGATTCAGTGTGGAGGGTTAGCTGGGAGATAGCCAACTTCTGCAGGAATTTGGTCAGGAAAGGGGTGATAGAGATTGGGCGATGGTTTGTTTGAATGGAAGGGTCGGACAAGGCTTTTTTAGTAGAGGCTGCACAAGGGAGTGTTTGAGAAGAGAGGGGAAAGAACCAATGGTGAAGGAGTGATTACAGAAATAAGCCAAGTCTGGAGCGAGATACAAAATGTTGTCCTTAATGGTTCTGGAGGAGCAGGGGGTCGCCTCTTTGGATGGGACTTTCATAGACCGGACTTGTCTAGAAACAACATCAGGTCTTACAGGAGAGAGGAAGACAAGAAGGAGGAGGCGGGGGTGGCTAAGGAGGGCCTGAGCGAGGTAGAGGGAGAGACAGGAGAAGAGGAGGGGAGTGCGGACAGTATATCCTGGGTTTTAGTGCTGAAAATGAGAAGCCAGAGCCATGCAGAGGGCCTTGGTGGGTGTAGAAGAGGTAGATACTGCAGTAGGATTGTTAGAGGCTGCACAGATGCAGACTTACATATGGACCATCTTCTTAGAGAAGATGGAGAGCTGTATTTCCTTTGGAGCAGGTGGCAGGCCAGTTTTTCAGAGGGTGCGCCTGATGCCCACCACTTCAGCTCAGCTGCTCTGCACTTGCGTTTCAGAGTGGCCAGATAGATATTATACCAAGAGTTGCACTTGGTGGCAGACTTCAGTGGATCCTCATGACAGGGGAATGTTTATCTAGAGTCTTAGAGATATAAAGGTGAAGGTTGGAAAGGGCTGTGTCAGAGTGGGAGTCAGCCACAGGAGTAGGTGGGGGTGAGAAAGTGGAGGCAACGGCGGCCACTGACACTTGCTTCATAGGTCGAATGACCGTGAAGGAAGGTGGCAGTACTGGGTGGGGCTTTGCCAAGGGGACAGGAAGCTTCAGGTGAGAAGACAGAAGGATGTGGTCAGTCCAAGAGAGAGGAGTGGTAAGAGGATTAGAGAGGGAGATGTCTGAAGAAATGAGAACATCCAAGGTGTGTCCGGCTGAGTGTGTCAGACCAGAGGCTAGAGTTGCATAGGTTGTGGAAAAGCCCAGAGGAGGGATCTGGGGAGTCCAGGTGGATGTTGAGATCCCCAAGGAGGAGAAGCTGAGAGGTAGAGGAAAGCAGAGAGAAGGTGAGCCCATTCAGAGAGAAAGAGGGTGACCTCGCCAGGTGGCATGTAGATGGTGGCCAAGGTCAGAGAGCCTGCAGACCAGGCATCATCCAAAGGAGGAATAGGAATGAGTGGGGATGATGGAAGCAGGGATCCACTCAGGAAAGATCAGGGCAACTTCATCCCTGGGCCTTTTGGGCCTGGGCTCAGAGAGGATCTTGCAGCCCTCTGGGAGGAGTGTGTCATTATTCGTGACAGAGCTGGCCTTGAACCATGTCTCGGTAACATCAGGTCCAGGAGTTCAAGGAGGTGGCAGATGTCAGAGGAGTTTTTGACAGCAGAGCGAGAGGATAGTAGCCATGTGGCGCAGGTTGCCACTTTTGAAAGACTTCTGTGGGGGTACAGGAGAGAGGAGTACCCATCAGAAGTGGGAGGAGAGCCAGTTAAGTGAAAGGAGGAGACGATAGAGAAGCCAGAGAGGTGGTAGGAGGGAAGGAGGAGGAGCCAGAGAGGTAGTAAATGGCAAGGAAGCCAGAGGGGTGGAGGCTGGAGGTGGCAAGTGACCCAGAGGTGAGGTGGCTGGCAAGGGAGCCTGAGAGGTAGTAGATGGCAGGGAAGCCAGAGAGGTGGAGGGCTGAGGTGACTGAGGGGCCAGAGAGGTAGTAGATGGCAAAGGAGCCAGAGAGGTAGAGGAAGGAGGTGGCATAGGAGCCAGAGAAGTGGTAGAAGGAGAATCAGGAGAAAGAAGAAAGTTGATGAGGTGAGGGAGGCACCTATCAAATAGTACGAGATTTGGCTGAGCGCCCTGGGCCATGACTGTGCCATTTAGGTAGACATTAATGATTACTATGGAGGACAGGAAGCAGGCAAAGAGGACCTCCCACCTGGTGCTACCATTAATGGAAGAGGGGGAAGAAGAGGAGAGAGGTGTGACCATATGAAGGGTCCATAGGTCAGGAGAAAGAATGACAAAGACAATGTCGGTGAGAGTCTTTCTGGTGGAAGCACTGACATATGTGTCATTGATGGGAAGGCTGGATTGGAGACCGGGATATCCTTCTTGAACTTCTCCCTTCCAGTCTTAGTGAGACAATTAGGGTAGGAGTTAGAGAAGCAGTTGGAGAAGATGGGGTAAATTGAGAGCACCATAGAGAGTGTGATAGAGGAAAGGGAAAGGGCCGGAGAGACGAGGAGAGGAGAAGGAAGCACTGCAAAGAGCTACGCCACACAAGGTGCACAGGAGGGAATTAGGGAAGGGGGGGCAGAGGAAAACAACAGGCAACAGCAGAGCACAGACGGCAACGAGTAAACACGGGCAGTGTAAACAGCAGTAGGAGCCAACCGGGGTCAGCTCAGCCTAGAGAGGAAAAGGCATAGAGGACACCAGAAGTAACAAACAGAGTAAGAGGGAACCTAAAGAAGAGGAGAAAGGCCTAGTGGACACAACATTAAGGCATGTGAAAGCACACCCAGGAACACTCACAAAGGAGAAGAAATGAAGGAAAATGCAGGGGAATGCACAGAAACAGTGATAGAAGCCACAACATTCACCTAGAAGTGAAAAATGCAGACAAATGCAGAGGATTGCAGCGAAACATTGCTAGAGGCCAGAAAATTCACCTGGAAGGAAAAAGAAAGGAATGCAAGAGAAATGCTGAGGAACAGTTGCAGAGACACAAAAAACAAAGTATAGCTACGCAGAAGAGGGGAAATCTTATGGGTGCATAGAAGCAGTGCAGAATAGAATGAGACAGGTGTTGAAATGGAGGTAAGCGCGAGGTAGGACAGTTTATTGGGACGCAGTAATGGCTGCACCCCCTGCCCGAACCTTTATTACCTTGCAGTCGCTGCTGGTCGATGGCTGCACTGCATGCTCGCACTCTGCGTTCCGACCCCTTCGTTGCCAAACAGCTGCGTCGCACAACATCGCGCTGTTGGCCTGCGGGAGCTTTGACGCAAAGGTTCCAATCCGCAGCTCTTAAAGGTTCTGAAGCGTGGACATAGTACAAGATGCGACGTAACAATGGGCAGAGCAACATCTGAGGTTCTGCGTCGCACAACACTTTGATGCCTCCAGTTGAAATACACTAAAACATTTAGTTGATACCATTCCCCACTGACACCCTAGCACCTTGCCAAAAACATTTGCTCCAATGTATTCCTATGCCTGATTCCCCAGAACCTAAACAGAAATAGAAGAGGCCAAGACAAAAAGTGTGCTTATAACTTAGGAACCACAAGCTACATGTGCAGTACAGTTTACCATAACTTTGCACCAGAAGCCCTTAGGTTTCCTTTGTTCATGTGTGTCTCCTTTGACCGTCTCTGTGAGCTCATAGAATATGGAGTAGTCCTGGGCACAAGACTAGGTTGTTAATAAGGCAGCAAACTGTTCATGCCTAGAGGCAGAAACAGCTTCCGGCCATGCTAATGAACTAAACAACTGCGTTTCATCTTACCAACACTGTTAAAGTTGCAGGTCCTGAGAGCATGAAATATGACTGACATTTTTTCAGCCCTGCCAGCCTTTTGGGGAAATCAGATATGTTCACTTGACCTCAAATAACAGTGGCCAGACCGCACAGCACATTTATCATTTACTACAGCAGATGAACTGTAGAGGGGATGTAACTCAGGGCATTAATGGACACATGTCTAATGAACAATATAATTATCTACCTGCTGACATACTGAATGAGGTACTGTACATATTCTTTTATTTGAGATAATGTATATGTGTACTGCTATATCCCAAATGTCTTACTGCTATATCCCAAATGTCTTGTTGCACTGGTAGTTTGAGGTTTCGTGCCAAGGGAGGTGGGAGGTCTGGTCATCATTGATGGAGTGTGTGTTCTTATACATGGCCAGTGCCTCTTTCTTTTGATAAGGATTTTGATAAGGAATTCCAAAATCTGGTTTGTGACTGTTGATTTGACTAACAGGTGAGAGGGTCTTCACTTGTTGGTGAAAGAAGTTGAGGTTTTCATGTATTTTTATGTTATCAGCAACATGTTCCTGGAGTGCTCAATCCTTCATCTAGCATATTAATAACCATGTCACATTCTTAAAAGGTTTATGTCAATGTTCTTATTGAATCCATATGTAAATCTCCCTGAAGTAAAACATGTTAATTCAACAACAGATGTTTTGCTCGTGGACTGAAACCACAGCTCTGCAGATTTATCCTACCATGTGATTTTTCTGAACACCGTGGGCCTCATTATAAGGTTGCCGGTCTAGGAACAATGGTACCGGTAAGCATGCCGGTACTGTAGTTCCAGGACCGGCACACTACGAGTTTGCTCGTGGGTGCCTTTGCGGCAGCCAGGTCTGACCTGGTGGGCATAACAGCACCCACGAGCAGAGCATGTCCGGTGCGTCCGGTGCATCCGACTTCCCCATTCCCATTGAGCCCCTATGGGGCTCAATGGGAATGGGGAAGATTTTTTTCCAGCGCACAGGAATGTGCAAATACCGGGTCCGGCAAGGCTGTAATGACCCGGTAATTGCCCATTTCTGGCTGTCGGAAAAAAAATAGTGGCGGCAGTCTCATAATGAGGCCCCCTGTGTGGCTCCATAACCAATGGCTCTTTAGGGACTGTAACTTGAATAGTAGTTGGAATAATCCTTGATCCACGGCACAGGACATCTGGTTGAAATCTCTTCTTGCTACCTAGAATTTGGTGGACATATACTTGCAGAGTGATTGCTCGGGTCACAAGATGCATGAGTGATATTACCTGTTCTACAAAATAGGTTATGTTGAACAGTTTTTGTGGTGTGCCATCATTTTACCAGATGGGCACAGGTTCACCTGTAGCTCCAAAAATGGTTGAGTCTATTTCTGGGTAGGTTGTGTTATTCGGCACGTGAATTAAGTAAACTGATGATTCTCTGGAAAGTGAGCAATACATGCTTCTGAATTCGCATCAATTTATTGTTATTTTGGTCTCAGATTGTATATTGGTAATTCCATCTGGAACTTGGAAGGCTCCAGGTGCTACTGCACGCATGCCTCACCTACAAAGCAATCACAACCAAAACACTACTGTTCCTGGCTGGGAATCTCACCATATACAGAGGTCATGGTGCCACCAGAAGTTGAAACATATATTGGGGCTTTCTTTGCAGGGACTTCATGGGGTCCGCTTGAATGCACACTGAATAAGCATTATATAGTACCTCCACCTCATTTGCATGTTGTGACAGTCATTTATCTAAATCTGTTTATCTTGCTTCATCTGTCGCACCCCTTTCGACTTCTAAAGGATGATCTGTTTGTAACTTTGCTATTACCTCACTACCACGTTCATTTTCAATATTTGGAGATACTCTGTCTGAATTAGAATAAATGGTGCACCATAATTTGTCTAGCAAGTCCCTTGTTAACACATTTACTGGTGAGAATGGGCTTAAGACAAATACAAGACTGCCTGAGATTGGGCCAATGGACCCTGTTGGGGGTTTGGTCACAGAATGGTACACTGAATTATTAGCGAGTCAGACAGTCAGTCAGATTTGTTTCTTGCAGAATACATTTTCCATAAAGCAATTCACATATAAAAACACATTGTGCAATATATAAAAAAGGGTTTAAATATACATACAGCACCAATGTGGTTCTTCCTTAACCTAATCTCTTGTTTTAGATAGAACATAAAAGCCAATCAACACAAAGTGAGTTAGCCATAAAAAAGTAACAGAGCTGGTCGACACTGATGAAAATCTATCTGTCTTAAGACCAATAAAATTGTTGTCATTCTATTGTGCAGTATGCAGGGCAAAACATGACAAAGTAACAGATCTTCAATTGGTTTGTTACATAATTGGCAACTGGAATCATGTGGCTGACCTTTCCATTGTTCAGTGATGGCTCTGAGCGGTAAGCTATTAAAACGTGCTCTCCTGATTAGCCATCTGTCATAGGTTTTACGGCTCCATGTCAGGTAATCCTGTAAAGCGTCTAGAGTGGAAAAAGAAGCATATCTACGGTAAACTTGGTTAAAAGAAAGCTTTCAAGCCTCAAGTGCAATTTCATCCTTGATACAAGGTAAGGAAAAAGTGCTTGTACATTAATTTCAGGTAGCCTTTTTCAATGTGTTGAAGCCAAGGGATTCCAAGGGCACCGTTATTTATTAGCAGCACTTTAATAATACTCAGTGATCATTATTTTTTTGTTTGTATTGTTTATCGGTTAAACAAGTCAACCTTTAACAAAAATTAAGAAGCTCTACATAGTAAAAGAAGAAAAGTTAAACAATACAGTGCTACATAATCACAGAGAGAAAAACCTTACAAAATATTAGTGGAACATCTTTAAAAGATCGAGCAGCAATAAAATGTCAATTTCTCAACAGACAAGAATGGCAACTTAAAAATAAAATAAAGTAAAGGCAAGGCAAAGGGAGTAGTTACAACATGATAAGGGGGAAGCATGTGCCCTCAGATTTTAGGAGCATCCTCCTCAATTCTCAATGCTTTTAAAAATGTAACAACAGCAATTACTGTTGAGGTAGAGTGGCCAGATAAACATTCCGGTGTCCCCGTCTCTCAAAACCTTTCAGAGATACTTTGACCTCAATTCAGAGACCGCTGAGCTTGCCACACATATGTGTTTCGAAGTTTCAAAAATAGACACATTCTCACAGTACTGACAACCCATCAAGGCCTCGCCTACCAGACCCCTTCTGTCCATAATTTGCTAAGTGGGAATCAAGTTCCAACGGAATCTTAGAAAGACTCTTCAAGCCCATTTTGTAGGATATAGAGATAGGAATGGAGACAAACATCCTGATTTCTTATGATCATTCCTCAGATGATCAAGAGAGGGGAATGACTGCATTTATTCCATGGTTGAGATCCAGTCCAACCGATAGAGGCATTTTTTCAATCTATCAGAATCATTGCACAGTTCAATTAAAGAGCAGTTCATGTTTATAAGATGGTACAAGCATGTTCATAAATGCCATTCACCCATGTGCTCTTTTTCCCTTCTCAAGTATGGTCTTCAGATCTAAGAACAGAGACCCCCCGCCGGGCAGAAACATTTTCTGACCAGTAGCAGGCATTTCCAGTTGGCATGGGCCTGAAGAGATTTTATGCCCAGGTCGTACCTAATTGCATCCATTGTGACCGCATTAGGCACCCCTAACACCCGCCGCCAAACCAAGGCTTGTAGACATGGCAGAAATTCCATGAGTTTTAACAAATAAATATTCATGCCATATCGGATTTTTGGCACCAGTTTTCCTACATAATATTAAAGTGCTGATTGCAGGGTGTATTTCCCATAGCACCCATCAACCCAAACAAGTTGTTTTGTAAGTAGTGTGGTCTGATCTTTAACGCAGTCTATCAGCCTAGTTCGACTGAGTGTTGCCTGGTTATAGAACCCCAGATAAACCAATGAGTTAACATTCATTATAGATTCCTTCCCAATGTGCCATTTGGGACAGATCTTTCTTCTGCTCTTAGAGAAGCACAGGATCTTTGTTTTGGATGTATTAATCTGAAGGAAGTTCTTTCCCATATAGGCTTCAAAATATGTCAATAGACGCTGCATTCCCACTGGTGTACAATCGAAGAGGAAGAAGTCATCCGCATAGAATAGCCAATATGGTATCAACTGATCTATCGCAGGACTGACCAGTACTAGAGGAGTTAAGTATTCTCTCACATCCGACAGATAGAGGTTAACAAACCAGGGTGCCAAAACGCACCCCAGCCTAATCCTCTACCTGTTGGAATGCGGCGGAAAAATCCTCCTGTACCATTCAGCCGTACCTGGATCTCTAAGTTCTCATGGAGGCCCACCAGGAGTCTTAGGAGAATTCATGGGACCTCCCACCTCTTGAGCTTGATCCACAGAAGTTGGTGATCCACAGCATGATGCACCACGCTCAGGTCTATTAATGCCATATACACTGTCTTATATTTACCAGCCCAGTTAAGATGCTGAATCATTCTGACTAAGAGCCATTCATGGATTTACCAAGACCACTCCAAAAGCCGGTTTGCCACTTCTTCAATCTCCCAGCAGACACGGCCCACTACTCCAGATGGGACAGCAAGATGGATGCAAACACTTTTCTGTCCACATCTAGGAGAGCGATAGGTCGATAATTCAGTGAGTTTGTTCTCAAACCCCTCTTAAATATAGGGATGATAAGCGCCTTAGACCAAAACGGTAGAAATTGCTCAAGCACCACCACTCTTTTACACGGTGTTCAGTTTTTTCGCCCAAAGAGTAGGTTCTGCTTTAAAGAGGTAGTTTGATAGACTATTGGGACCAGTTACGGTAGGTTTGGCTTAAATGCCTGCTCAACTCACTGGCTATCTCTGGAGCCAAATCATGTCTATGTTTTAGTGATCTCACCTGCAACTTCTTTATCGGAGACATGTACATGATTATCCTGTTTCTTTCTTAGGGACCCCACACCTTCCCTGGGTCAACTGAGAGTTTACAACAAACTCCATGAAGTTTGCCGGGCATAGTGTCCATAGCTTCCATTCTGATATTGAGCTCTCAAACATTTCCTCCAAGGAACCATTAACCCTCTTTGGAAGTAATTAATTCCAAGATAAACAACTTCCAGAGGGGTTGGTTGTCAGATTGGCCACATGAGGATGTACATGTCTCAAAGAAAATCCAGTCACCAACCTAGAGTGATCACTCAATGAAGTTTGTGAGATTGAGAGTATGTTACACTTGTCGGCACAAACACATAGTCAATGGTTGAATATGATGAACCATTAGACCATGTCAGCTGATATGGAATGGCTCCCTGCACCTCATCATTAAGGCACAGCAATCACATTGCCCTCAACCATTTCAACCATTGGGCCTCATTAAATGTTTTAGGGTCAGCTCTATATTGCCCCATAGTACTCATGACATCCCCTGGTATCATACAATAGCAGTTCATGACCACTACTACATGGCCTGCATTTAAAGCACATCAATCATTGACTAGGCCTGATAAGTGTTGTAGAAAGATGGGTAGGTCAAACATTTTCACATACCATTAAACATTGAGAATTAATAGGTGAATAGATATCACTTCAACCAACTCAACATAGGTCTACAGAATGCTGTAAGGATATATTTGGGGATTTTAGTGATAGTGTCAAATATCTAAATGTAGCCATTTCAAAATAGATGCAAAGTAGGTGCACAATAGGTGCAAAGCCGTTTTCAGTAACAGACAGCAGGCAATTTTTCTGAGCATTTAGTAAAATGTTTTAGCACAGTGTGCTGTCATTTTAAAATGAAGAGGTGCACATTTTACAAATTGGATGTTTTCATGTGTGTGAACCGCATTAGAAATGCATAATTAATTAACCATTATACTAACTGTCTTACTAATATATTAGCCTTAACCTCAACCCCTCTAACATGAATGCAGTTTTTTTTGCACAATGAAATGCATTCTATGGTTTTACATGCACGGTTTAAAATCCACTTTATTTTCCATGAAGAGATACACACTCTGAAATTCAATACATCTGAGTTTTTTTCCGTGGAGAGCAGAAATGTACCACTGGCAGGAAGGCAAAACAGAAACAGTTGCTTTGCAGAGCTGAAATCTTCATTGTCTTGAAAAACGAGGGCTGGTACAGGACACATTCTTTTATTCCGATTGGTAGAGATTGGAGGTGGATGGGCCATGTCCATAGAGGGCTGACCTAGGGCTGACCTAGGGGTGATAGGCAGGAGGAGTTTTCTTAAGGAATAACCAAGTGGAAAAATTCAGATTGAGCTGGGACAGAGACACAGGCGGTGCTTCAAAAGAAATGCTGCCGGACTCCAAGTGGGTGTGAGCGATGGCTATAAACTTAAACAGCCAGGAGCTCCCCACACATGCGAAGAAGTTCTTAGCACTGGGTCTTCAAAGTGGCAAGGTCACACAGATAAGACTTCAGTGGCCTGGGTGAGTTAGTGCCAAGTGAGGAAAAAGAATGAATGGGAGATGACATAATTTGTTGGCAGTGCATGGAGTTAGAAAATATACTGCATGTTCATATTTCTCCATGTTTAAAAGTGCCAAAAGCAAATTTGTTTTTTTGCAATGTGCCTGTTGTTTTCTGTTCTCTTTTATATTTTGTAGGCAATGCTGTGATATCATGTGGTAAGATGTATTTCTGTTTATAATTGCTATATAATACAGAGTGTAAAAAAAACAAAGGCTGGGATTTTAGTGTCATTCATGTGTCTGTGAATCATTTCTATACAGGGGAATCACAAGGGTTTGATGTTTATACCACAGCAGTAAAGCATTTGCTAATTTACCACTGTAGCTAAAATAGCAAGCAAGGAAAAGTGAATAAATACCTGCAAGGTAGGAAGGTGTGTGTAGGTGTTGTGAGTGAGCCCTTCTTTGCATGATGAAAAAAAGGCAGTTTCAGATGAAACATAGATTACTGGATGTACATAAGCCAGTAATATCAGCCACATACAAAAGGTGGCGTTCTGAACAAACTCACTGGGTTCTCTAAGGGCGTAATAGGTCTTGGGGGTTCTCTACAGGCGATCAAGAGATATTCTAATAGAGAGGAAAGATTTGTTTTATGATGGGGCTGTAGTACAAAAATCCATGCTCACCACTATACCACAAAAATAAGGTAATTCTGAAAATACCACAAAGTAAGATACCACTAAAATTACCACCTACACAAGCTAACACTATATTATCACCAAAATAAGCTAATACTAAACTATTGCTAAATGTAAGGCCAGTTTACTGCCAGTTTACCACCAAAATATCATGATAAGAAAATACTGCCATATCCCAAATTTGTCCCAATAAGATAAAGCCTCCTACATGCCACAGAAGTTGTTGAACGTGCCGACCACGCTGATCCTATCATCTGATCGAACCATAGTTAAAAGGCCTCCATAAGGTCTACCACAGTCCCCTCTCTTGACATACTGGACACTAATAACACATCCATCCATAATAGGGGGGGTCATTAACCATGATTCTTGTAAACATACATCCTGTTGTGCCCTAAATAGAGAATCAGTCTGGAATTCTTAAGCTGGATGGAGAGCCCGATGGTTGTTAATTCTGTATATTTCTTAACAGCCATGACCAATCATTTGCTGCTTCATAGGCCTTCATTTTTGTTTTTAGAACGTTGATGTTCATTTTTAGTTGCTCATCTGGCCCTGCAGATTTATGGGCGCTCTCAACTAAATAATCATCCGAAGCTCATTCACTTCAAAGCCAAAGATTCTAATGGCTTCTCTCTCATGCAACACCAGTTCCGAGATGAACTTCGATTTGAAGTAGACCACAGAGCGGTCAATGAGCTGTCTCACTGGTAAATGGACTTTTTTGGTGTCAGATGTCGAAATTCCATTCAAATTGGCGACCTCTGAGAGCAAACATAAAGACTAATGGCCACATTTTCCAGGATGACACTATCAAACAAAATACACATGCCCTTATTCGCTTCAGACAATGGTTGTGTCCTTTTCAGTTCGATATCTCTGTGGTTACTAGTTTAACTCACACCAGTAAGACCGCGCTCAGCCACCCTTCACCCATTTCACCTCCCACTTTCTTGCACATGCCCAAGCTGTTGAATACTTCCAGACCAAAGACACCCCCCCCAAGGAGGCTCCCTAGCTTCCTCCAAGTTTTCAACCTATGTAGAACTGGTGACCTGGGGAGTTCAGAGATTAGCAGGCCAAGCCCGCTGCTGAATAGGAACTTGGACTGATTGACCCACTCTAGATGGAAGTTCACTGGAAACCAGAGGAGCTGAATAGGAACTTGGACTGATTGACCCACTCTAGATGGAAGTTCACTGGAAACCAGAGGAGCAGAGGCACTTGCGTCATCAGGTGATGGAACCAGTGCTATTTGGTCACCCAGTTTACATGGTTTTCAAGTTCGTTGCCCATGTTCAACTGGTGGAACAGCGACCTCAAGAAGAATCGGGAAGCCTGAAAATTCAAGTTGACTGCTGATCGCTTTTCACATTTCATCTTTGTGCCCCGTCTCCTTTGCCATCCTTTCCGTCCAGAGGATTTAGGCACGTCCTTATTTTTCATTCTAAGGCCTGTGGTGGAGTCTGATGACACAGTAATCCCTTGCGAGTCACTTCTTCTTGAAGGGAAGCTCGTTTCATTCTGAGAGTCGATAGTCCTCCATGGACAACATTTTCCCTTTGTCTTCTCGCAATTTTGTGGTCTTGTTAAGAACAATCTTTACAAAGTCTCAAAATATTACGCTGTCCATAGATTTGGCCTCAATGGGCATTGGATCCGCTTCTGGATTATTGGCCCCACCCCTTAGAGATCAATTCAGTTCCTCTAACGTTTGATCCATTTTCCCCACTCAGATCCTGGTCTCCGATGCGCTCAGGACCTTTAATATGTTTGTTTAAGTCAATCAAGCCACGAGTGAACAAAAACTCCTTAGCAGTGGCATGCAGTTTTATGTTATTAAATTTGAAAATAAGTGATTCCAAAAGCACTGCATTAGATTTTTTTTCCTCCAGTTTCAAGCCCTCGTATAGAGAGACCAGTACACAAAGAACCTATTTAATTTCCACTAGGGACTCTGCCCACGGAGGCGCCTGATCATTATGCCTTATAAAAAGGTACATCAGACTTGTCATTGACCACACACGTGGGGGGGAGCTGATTGAGGAGAGGGTGAAGTCAAAGTTTCGTGCATACCTCTCCCCAAATCCGGCAGTGAGTCCAAGTAACTGGAACTCACGTTACTTCTGATTGAAATGGATGGCACTGGAAATGTAGCTCTAGATACAGGTGGGAGTTTTGGGAGTTTTGACATTAGAGCAGGAGTGCTAGGCTTGGGATATACAGTGGTTATTGTGACTGCCTTTTGGCTTAAAAAATGCAGTAATCAAGCCTTAGGAATTGGCATATGTATCCTTCAATACTTGCACGTCTTCTACCACCGATACGTGACTTGAGTCTATTCCTGGGCTCGCTCCCTCAGTGCTCGAGGGCTGAGAAATCCCCATAGGCATCATGCATGCAACCTCCTGAGGGGAGGGCGGCAATGGAATGTTAGCCGTAGCCAAGATCTCCTCATCTGACAGGTGCATACACTTCTTGTTTGGAGGCATTGTCAGTTTTCGAATCCTCATTCCATCCATAAGGAGGGAGGCACACTCTTTCTTCTTTAACCACAAGGTTGTTAGAAGTCGGTAATCGTATTGCATGCTCAGTTGCCCTTGCACTGCCTCCGGGCTCCCCAGCACTTAAGCGTCTGTATCTGCAACCCTTCAATCCCATCTCTCTGCACTTATGAGCAACCCGCTGGCTGCTCTTGTGAGTTAACTGCAGTTCCCCCTTCCACTCCGCCTGGCACTTCTCCACTTCCTTCTTCCCTGCACTTGTGCGATCTGAATGACACAAGGCCTAGTAAGATTGTTTTTTTGTCCTCCCTTGTTTCCCCCTCCTTCTCTTGTTGCACCTAGAAACACCTGTGTACAGGCGCATTATAAATGCCATATCATATCATATCATATCATACCAAAGCCCTTGTCTTGCGCCTAGTACTATAGTAATTCAAGTTCTCCTGGGAATTATATAAACCATTTATATAAAGTGAACATAATAATGGTGCTAACACACATCCCTGATGTACTCCCGAGATTATAGAATAGTACCGAGTACAGTGGCCTGATCACCGCTTCTAACACAGACCACCACTGGTATCACCACCAGCACGTTTATGAGGTCGATAGGGTAGTCTAAAGAAAGGAGCATGTTCCAGAGTTTAGCCCTATTCACTCTATCAAAAGCCGTGCTCAGGTCCATAAATGACAAGCAGATTGGATCCTTTTTGATGTTTAGGGGAAACGTATCAGTGCATTTCACCAAATCCATTTTCTGCTAATCTGGAATCTTCGGAAAATAAAATCTTTGAATATGGTTGGGTAAGTGGGTACATTTTGAAACATAGATGGAGGTGGGGTAAGGGGATAGGAAGGAGGAAGTGGGGGTGCGCTTGGTCTCCCCCTGCATAATAAAATGAAAATTCGAAGATTTCACCATCCAAGGAGAAATGCAGCCAATAAATACAAGTTCAAGGCTCGTTCTCCGGTCCCTAATCCCGGCTGAAAACCCAATTGTATATCTGCAAGGATATTATATGAAAATACCCACTGTTCTAATATTTTTAGCAGTGACCTCCCAAATATCTTAAAGCTGGTATCAAGCAGTGATATGGGCCTATAGTTAGATGAGCTCGCTCTATTACCTTTCTTGAAGACTGGGAAAATGACTGACAGTTTCCAACAAACTGGAATTCTACCTGTTTTCAAGATGGTATTGAATGAAATAATGCGCAGGGGGACCCAGACTTTAATCAGGTCCTGGAAAAAGGTCTGCAGGGATTCCATCAGGGCCAGGAGAATGATTTTGACCCTGACTAAGATTTGCTTCTGTTACCTCTTTCACCGTAAATCTCCAAACAGCAATGTGGTTGGATATTGGCCACAATATCTCCTACACCAATTAGCAATACCTGTAGCTTGCACAGGTTCAGCTGATAATGTAATGTTTGGAATAGCTTCATATTTAATTGCTGAAAAATGTTACTTGTATCTATTAGACATGGTCCATTTTTCCCATTTATTGAATTTGATAAAAGGGCCTTTTTGGTCTACTGGTATTGACGCAAGCTAAGAGACATGATTTTCCCTTTAGCATGCCAAACTATTAATGTATTGCCTTGCCTGCAGATGGAAATTCATCATGTTCAGAAAAGAAGAAGCAGAACAGTCCTATTGCCTGAAGTTGAGGCCTGAAGTTGAGGACGATTCTAGTCAATTCTGACACACAAACTTCAAATATTCCCCCTGCTTGCAATATTGACATGCAGTTTTGATAGTCCCATGACTTCTATTGATTTGCAGGTCAGGGGCACCACACTCCTTCCCATTCAGTTCCTCTCACAGCTGCTGCCACCTACATTCACAGACACTGCCTGCCCCCTCACTTGCTGCTGTATATTTTGTAATTGAAATGACATAAGCTGACACACGCTCGATTCTATCTTCTGCTCTTGACAAAAGAATAGAATGATTTGCTGCATAAGCTGATTAAGGAAGGCGTTTTATTTGCCATCCCAAACAAATATTCTTCAATTATAACTAAATGTAATGTAACAACCCCTGAAGAAAAGTAGATACCACCACTTCCTGTGCTAGCAGAATGATACAAAAAAACAACTGTCAATCAAACAAGATCATTGTCAAGTGACTCAACGTTCTTCTGCTTACTTTTATTTATGATAGTCCAAATGTCTTCTTTGAACAGAGAGTTGCAATTTTCTGTATCAAAACATCTCTGGCTTAGACCAGTACATGGTGGTGGCACGAGATATGGTTGCTTAGCTTAGCATAACTGTTGTCCCTTTAACAGAGTGTTTTCATTCAATTTCATAGGTTTTTATTAGCGCAGGCCAACCACTCTCTTGAGTCAAATGTTGGCATACCTTGGCAGGCCTTTTCACTGTCATGTGAGCTGGTTCATGGCAGCCTAAGAACGCTGTTTCACTGTTCTTAACATCTCAGTATACTTTTCTGGCTCTTCCCTGGCATTCATAAATTCTTTACATGCAGTCCTCAAATCCCTGGGTGTACATTGCTTGGCTCCACACCATCAACACTCAGTCCTGGTATCTGTCTCATTTGGGCTTGCAGCTGAGCATTTGCTGTTCCATCAGTCACTCCTGCATGGGAAGGATTTAGAGTGGGGGAAGCACTATGCCCGAACAAGGCTTGTGCTATGGGCCGATGCTGCATGATTGTATTTGCTGAGCCTCACGGCTGCTCGCGCTGGGGCTGCTAGGTTGCACTTGTTTTGCTGTCGAGCATGCAGCTTTGTGATTGTGAGTTAAGCTTTATGTGCCCAGCATCTCAATGACATAGTCCCCGCCCTCTTCCTTATCCTCCTCCCCATTTTGTCCCTGTCTGCTTTTTGTGCGTATAGTGATGTCATCAGGCTTATGGGTGTGAACTAGACTTTTTTTATTCCCTCTTATCTCTTCCTCTATTTCTGTAACTATTGTATCTTATTTCTTAGCTTTGCATTCATAGCTTCCAAACCCCCCAACCTTGACCATTTCGTAAACCAAACATAAAAGACTTTCCACTCTTTGTTTCATTAACCTATGAGCTATGTTGTAAAGGTAAATGTTAATCAGATCAAATGACCCATCTGCTGGGAATTGACAAGTCCATCCCACTTCAACTGAAGAGTTGTAAGTACTTAGCAACTTAGCATATTGGAGATCCATGATGAAGTATGAAGCTGTTCCCATATCTGGAGTGCTAGGCTACTTAGACTGATTCTTGACCAATTTCTGCCCACAATTATTAACTCTGTATATATTTTGTGATCGACTTTTTGCAAATTCTAGTGTGTAATGTGGGACTCTCAATTTAGTTTAATTCTGTCATTTTAAAACAATCGTATAAAATGCATTTGTATTTACATTTTTAAAGCGCTCACAGAGCCGCAGGCATCAAGGCGCTGTGACAGGAATTGTTTGTTTTGTATTTTGGTAATTGTTTTTTTTCTCTTAGTTGCGTATTTATAATGGCTTAAACACCCAAAGCGCGGACCCGAGGGTCGAACCTGTGTTGCTTTGTGTCGGCTTGTTGCCAAGGCACGCCCGTTGCCGCTGAGCTATCCTCCCGGGACAGTATTTTTGTTCTCTAAATGCTCCAACCCCCTAAACTCTGGCTTCCCCAACTCCAGGATCAGCTCCCCTCTCTCTGTTTCCTACATATAGTCCCGAATCATTAATTATGTGCTGCATTTTATTTCCCTAATGTATTCTGTCATTTTCCTCAATTGATTTTAACTTAATGTACCCCATCCAAACTGTATCTACCTATGCTGCCTTTTTAAATAAATAATGTAGGCTTTTGCACAGCCCAAGAAGCCACAACAACTTTCACAGCCAGCCCTCATTTGAAACCCCTTCTAGAGGTTTCAGTTAGTCCTCTTACCTAACCTGTTTGTGCACAGAGATGTTTGATGGGACGAGGTTCACTAATTTTTTTAGTAATTTTTCTGGGCGTAGTGAACACAAGATGTGATGGTACCAAATTATCAAAGCCATTTTTCATTACCAAATAATCAATAAGCAACCACAGGCAGAAAAAGAAGAGAACATTTATTTCCATAGGAGCTGTGCAGAAACAAACAGGAACAAAGGCACATTATACCAATTCAAAAACAGTGGGTGGCCCTCAAACACTGAAACCTCTGTTTTTCATAGGGTTTGACCGAATAAGTCTTATACAGAATAGTGAGTTTGGCAACTTCCTAATGGAGCATCCTCCAGCCATAGAGGACATGGCTTTACATAACCATTCAGGACCTGAACAATTATACCTGGTCTACCCATGCAATAAAGACCACCGTCTCTAGGGGATCAATTTATTATATGTAATATGACCAAACCATGCACCTAGTTACCAAGTGACCTCTATTCCAGTTCCAAGGTGGCTGAATGCACCTTTGTATGATGATGTGGGTTATGCTTTCGGACATAGCTGCATCTCGGACAGAGGCTTATATTTTGCCTGCACAGCCTTATGAGCTCTCTTGTGTGTACCACGCAAACACATTTCTCAATGTGCCACCTATCTAAACATGGTTGCTATTTTGCTCTGTCCATGGTTCATACACATCCATGGCTCATCAGAAATACAATACTGTTACTTGATCAAAGTAGCAGGTGATGTGAATGAGATCCTGTAATGATATAACTAGAACATCATACCCTAATGTTCACGATCAGCAACAGCCAGCTATTCCTAAAAAAGAAAACTTTTGATGGATAGTGGCTTGCCTATTTTCATGATTACAGCAATATGGGTATCTGTTAAATGACATGTATCCAATAGTTGTCTTTGCTTGAGAGGATTGTGATTTCACTTTGGATGCTTTGTGACCTTTCATTGATAAGGCTGTTAGAAAAACCAAAGTGCCATGCTTGTAGGCATCTGATGAAGGTGATGCTAGCAAATGATGTTCTAGAGAAGAACACGTCATTTAATCTTTCTGAAATATTTGGGAAATCAGATTTGGCTAGGCAGGGTATCCCTGGGTAGCCTTCTCCAGGTATATTGTAATGATCGGTACATGAAGCTGGACACATTCTGTCACTCTAAGGTAAGGAAAATAGGGAAGAAAGCAGAACAGAGATTTTTAAAAGAAAATCAAATAACTGAGGCCGGAAAACAGGAAAGAATGCTTCCAGTCTTTGTCACCACTGGAAAGAAATGCAACTGCAGAATTCACAGCACGGAGACACCTGTGTATAGGAACGATATAAATGCCATATCATATCACAATTCTTTTATTTTGCCAAGCCTTTCCACAGATAGAATGGAAATGGTGCAAAGGTTGGCAGGCGGAACCAACATTTTCTGGTGCAAGAGTGACTGGATCACATTATCCATGCTTTCCGATGCTTTGGGGTTTCATAAATATTGATGAATTTATGGGAGGGGTTTAATGGTATCAATTCAAACTTTGTGGGCTGTATACTGTATATCTTACCAACTCCATTAGCATTTCAGCCAAGAAACAATCAGGGGCTTAGGACAATAACTCAACTGGCGCTGGTGCAGCAGTGAGACTTGTGCTGTATACGCTTCCTACAATGTGTCCCTTTAAACCCTGGGGCTGGAGAAGTGCTCGAAGGAGCTACGGCTAAGTAGAAGGGATATCGTTCCCTCGAATAACATTGTCAAGGTTTTGGCCATGCCCCCTGCATCGCGCTACTTCACCAGTAACAGCTGGCCCTTGCGGCGTGAAGCCCAAGGAGTTAAGGGCGGAGAATGTTTCGCGGCTGTTTGCCGCTGGTGTGCGTGGGGTGTCAAAGGCTCTAGTTATCGATGAGAGCTAGCTGAAGCCACACTCCCCAGGAACAAGGTGAGATTGATGAAACGTAACTTTGGACCTCAGCACAGCGTGAGCTAAGACCTACGCCGCCCTTAAAATATTGGGGAAGTAGGAGTTGAACTTTTGAGCTCACAGTGGCCGCCCATGTAAAATTGTGATAAGTTACTGCTGTAAGTAGTGGTATAGGTAAGACTTCATATGGTCCATACCATTGACTTAATTTTGAGCACGGTAGTCAATTTTCATCCTGTGGTTAATTGATTGTGATTAGCAGGAGACTGTGGCCTTAAGTGCCTTTGATCTCGCTTTAAAGGTGTAATGTATTCTATCCTAACAGCAGCCATTGTACTAGTGATTAAAGATTTGGCGGAAAGTTTGTCCATTGGGTTATAAAGTAGCACCCAACTTGTGCCTTGCATTTATAGCCTGTAGAGAAATGCCACCTAGGAAAAGGTCCACTCAGACCAAATACAACTTGCGAAAAATGAAGAAGCAATCCATTACGGAGAACTTTGAGACTGAGGAGCCAATGGGGGTGAAAACTAAGTCAAAAAAGAAAGCAAAGAACTCAATTCCTTCTGATCAAGGTGTGATTACTGGTTTTTTTTCCTCTGAATCCTCTTCCAGAAATTAACTCGACAATCATTGAGGAAACTATGGTTCCAGGTTCTAGTGGTAGTGGCTTAATGAGCTCAACTAACTTTGATGACATTGATAATAATTCACTACTGGAATTGTGTTTGAACATACAAAGGGGGATAACACCACAAATACCCACGCCGGTGGGAAGTAGTGGTGCGATCCAGGGTGGAGGTCCAATGAATATTCCCTCTGGATTATTTTATCTTTCTGGGGGCTCTGTCCGATTTTCAGCCTCCCCAAATCTAGCAATGCCCTCAATGGAGGATGTTCCTGATATGGAGGCAGTGAACTAAGATTGTCCCTATCCTGGGGCAACTGAAATAGCTGAGATACAATCATCAGTGGCATCCCTACGATTTGCTCTTAAGATTCTATTGCAAATGTCTGGGCACATTTTGGCCAATACTAACAAACTTGCAATGGTCCAGGAGCATGCGGGAAAAGAGTGTGAGGAGGCAGAAGCTAACTTGTCTGAAACTATTCACATTGTTGAAGAAATTGAAGACCAGCAAGATAAAGAGATTAATTTGGACTTGGAACAAAGCCTTGAAGTATTCTTCTCACGGAAGCAATGTAGAATGGCGAGGAAGGCGCAAAAGAGCAAGAATCCAAGTACTTTGGCCTCCCCAGTGGGAGAATCGGTGACATCTGGCTTACGCTCCAAGAAAGCGAAGAAAAGAGCGGCTAAAACTAAGAAAAAGAATTCCATAGGTGATGGCCGCCTGACTAGCTGGTTGCTACAGGAGCAAGAGAGGATGAAAGAGTGGGTCGAGGATGTGGAATTATTAGAGGTAGAGGATCAGGGTGAAGAAGAAAGGATAGTATTGAGTCCAGATAAACCCGCAAGTCCACCGACTGAGTGGAATAAGCCAGCTATAACACCAACTAGGCTGGGTGAAGATCGGAAAGACTTGTCAGGCAATCTTATTTGCCTGATTAAGAATATATATCAAAGCGGTGAATATAGATGGATATCACGATCTGAATTTTTGATAAGACTATACTCAGTCCCACAATTGCGAGTACTGAAATCAGATGACTTCCAATTTGTGGAGCCACTGAAAGGACCTAATCCTAATGTCTCTGCCTCATATTGTAAATTTCTATCAACAGCACAGATGATTAGAAAATACAAAGAAGAATTGATGACAATTGATGACAACATTGACGTTGATATGGATGAAGTAGATACCAGCTGCTTATATGAGGAGACAGTAACATCATTAAAGGAACTATAATGTCCTAGTATAACCAAAGGAAAGAAGGTGGACATCTCGGATGTACAGCAAGTCCTAAAATGGTTGGCAGAGTCATTGCCTGAGGTGATGGAAAAACATTGAGATCTTACTATCCTATCTTGGAACTGTAGAGGCTTTGCCCATCTATTGACATCAGAGGGTTCAGTTGACCTGATAGAAAAATATAGCTGTATCTGCCTTCAAGAGACATGGGCTATGGACCCTTTGATACTAGATGGCTATGTTATTTTCCAGTCATATGCTAAGAGGGGAGAAAGAGGCCGACCCTTTGGGGGTCTACTTTTGGGGGTGGTAAATATGTTGGTCTCCAGGCAGATTAATTGCAACCAAGAGAATAATTTGATTGCAGTTGAGGTGGAGTATGGGTGTGAGGGAAGTTTCAAAAGATTTCTCCTTGTAAGTATCTATAATCCCCCTGGAGCTGTGTTAAGGGAGCATATACAAGATGCCTTGTATGCCCTATTGGCATCCTGGTTGACAAAGCTAGGAAACACAGCTGTAATAGTGGTTGGTGATTTCAACTGCCACATGACAGGGGGGGGAGACTACCCAGAACCCTAAGTTAAAAGAGAATGTGTAATGGTCCACACTAAGAATGATTTGGAGGGGTTGGGATGGGTCCACCGGTTTGATTATTGGGATCTAGAAATGATCAATGGCCGAACATTTAGCGATTACCCAGGCAAGCACACACGGACTAATGGAGTAACTTGTAGTACTTTAGACTACATATTTGTGTGCACCAAAATGCAGCTTGACGTTGAAGACATGGAAGTCATTCCTAATAAATGGACTGACCATGCTGTCCTTCTGTGTGCCCTCAATGTCCCACGTGGTGGTTCTGTGGAGAGGACCATGGGTAAAGTAAATGTTGATAAAGCGGGCATAAGAATCAGTTGGTCCGATAAGAACTTAAAGCATTAGCCATTGAGAGATTTCCTTATTTAACCGACTTTAATTCTATGACCACTAAATCAATACAAGCTGGATCCTTGCATTTACTGGTAAACATGCAGCAGCCCCTATGGGGTTAATGGCAAGAATGGAAGGCAGCAAACTCCCCTATAATAAAGAGATCAGAGACGTCAAGAGGGGTCTTAGAACAGACCTCCGTAACATGAAGAAAATGAATATTTTAGTGGGACTATATTTTGATAATGTGAGGAAAATCAAGAATAGATATAGAGCTACCATCAAGGGTTTAAGAAATGTTGAGAGAAACCGAGCATATCAAAGAGTAGTGCAGACTATTTGCTCAAATAATACAAGAAGCATCTGGACACTTTTAAGTGAGGCAAGGGGGACTGTGAAAGGACAATTAGGGAAACCAATTGGTGGAGTAGAATGTGTAAAGTTTCTTGAAAATCATAACTCCTCTTTAGATGTAGAGGATACAACACCAGTGAGTGGAGCTCCATTTCGTTCACCCATCGATGCATATTATGATGCAATATTGAGCAAGATCAAAGAGTTAAAGTCTTCTAGAGCTCCTGGTCAAAATGGGCTGGCCAATATAGTTATCAAGAGTCAGCCAGAGTTTTGGGCCAGTTTGTTAGTTATCTTGTTCGAAAAGATTTTGACTCAAGGTAAGAATACCTTACTCTTGGCAAACAGCTGTCTTGATACCCGTGTTTAAAAAAGGGAATCTTTTAGACCCTAACAATTATATATTACTATCAATGTTGGATACAACAGGAACATTGTTTGCCTCAGTATTGCTCAAAGAGTTCCAGAAATGAGTGGACGAAGCAAACATTTTATGTAAATTTCAAAGTTGATTCCGACAGGGTTATTCCACCACCCATAATCTCATGGTGATGGATATCGTACGTGCCAGCACTGTAGTGGGGGGCAGCCCCTGTTGTATGCATTGTACATAGACTTTAATGCTGTGTTCGACTGAATTTTCAGAGGTCGATTGTGGTTAAAACTGGAAGCCATGGACTGTCCTGGTGGATTTCTGTATTATCTCAGATTACTGCATCAAAATACCTCAGTCAGACTCAAATTAGACTAGGAAGAGCATATGACAGAAAAGGTCCAGCAGAACAGAGGGGTAAAGCAGGGATGTGTCACAGTCCCACTTGTATATAATCTATATGTCTATGATGTACCAGTGGCAATAGCTGCAGCTAAAAACTGTTGCCCAAAAATTGGTGAGGCCCCCTGTTCTGTGTTAGCGTATGCAGACGACCTGGTAATTTTTGATAATACCATCAGTGGGCTACGACGATCTGCTATAGCATTATGGGAATATGCTGATAGTAATGGTCTAACTATTAATTTAGTGAAGACTAAGGTTTTGAGATATACTAGCAAAAGAGTAACTCGTGTCAGCCTTAAGGTAGGCAAAATTAATATCTCATATGCTCCTCTTTATCGCTATCTGGGAGTTGAGTTCGAGCCCAGCAGTGACTATGCTACATGCAAACAAACATGCACCATAGAGCAGCGCAAGTGACTTCTCTTTTCTCTAGCTTTCCCATTAAGCAGGGTGGTTTTACATTATGGGGCACGCCCCAACTATATATACAAGTGTTTATCCCGATGATGACATATGGCCTAAAGGCCCTTTTGACTCCTGATTTGAAAAGGCTTCAGGTCATTGAAGGGAAATGTTGGCGACAGATCCTTGGCTTACCTCCCTGCGTACCTATGGCCCTCATAAGGCTAGAGCTAGGATAGCCTTCCCTAAAAGCTATAGTCTTGATAAAGAGAGCAGGGTTCTACCTGAAATTGATTAGTGGATGGAACAAAAAATCCACTCTTAATGGCAGTCCACCAGGAATTACTTAAAAAGTATACCACCTGCTCACTGCATGTGTATATTTCAAAAAATTTCTGGCAGAAATAGGCTGGACCTGCAGAGGCGTTAGTTACTCAGAGGAAGTACAGACTGCTCTTGGGAAAGGTGTTGAGTTATGGGATTGGTTGAAGAACTACGCCCACCTAAGCACATTAAAAAGTTATCAGTTTGTGCAGTACAGACTATATTCCTTTAAGAAGCCACAGGCTTACCTGAATCTATGCCCATCTAAAAGGCTTAGGCGCTTCATTCTTCTATTTAGAATGGAGCAGCTCCCAACTTTGATGGTCATGGGGAGCAGAGAAAAGATCCCTATCAAACAATGAGTCTGTCGGCTATGTAAAGTTCCGGAAATATTAGAGACAGCCAAACATTTGTAAACCGAATGTCATACTATGACCAGTATACTTCAGTAT
The DNA here is from genome assembly GCF_040938575.1 of Ambystoma mexicanum. Lineage (NCBI taxonomy): Eukaryota > Metazoa > Chordata > Amphibia > Caudata > Ambystomatidae > Ambystoma > Ambystoma mexicanum. The sequence goes on along the minus strand of NC_090928.1, from coordinate 400,913,370 downwards.
TATATTGGTATGTATGTACATAATCGGGAAGCTATTGGGGAACTGTCCTTTTGGTATTACTGCACTAATACTAATAGTATGCGTCTGTTAATTGCCCTTCATAATATATGGCTAAAGATCGAAGCCAAGTTCGGCTTAATGATATGAGAAACAGGACATTTTGCGACAATTTGCTATATGTTTAATGGATGGTGGATTTTTTTGGGAAGAACAACTATAAATATACCCCACATTGTCATTTATATCCAGATGTTTTTTCTTAGAAAGTGATCGGAAAGCAATACTCCATGTTTACTCCCACATAGCAAGCTATGAGAGATTATTTGTCTACAGGTCATAGAGAAATTGGGGATAGAAGAGTTGTGATTGTGTCAAGATCTGAGGTCCACGTGGATGAGTATACCTCCGTCCGCAAGTACCAGTCAGAGAAGAGCTAAAAACTCACTGACCGGTTATTGGGGCCACAGGTGGCAGGAAAAGAGAACACCGGGTCCCGGATGGCTGCAAAGAAAAACACAGGGTTAGGTATGCAAGGTACAGGGTCTATGACTGTGAATATGTATAGAAATACAAAGACACCTACCCTGGTGATGACCGATTTCCACTCTATACTTAACTGTTCCCCATGAAGGTGTTGTGATTTCAAATAGAGGAGATGGGAGATACCTCTATGATGTCAGGGTCCACCCTGAAGCTGGAGGTACAGCTTGATGCTTGGACAAGAATTACCAAAGTACTTGATTCCTGATACTTGAATCCAAAATGCCCAGGCAAAAGAGAAGAGAAAAAACAATCCGGGTGAGCAAAGTCCAAAAGTCACAGCAGTTCAGGTACGCAGTCCAAAGTAGTCACCAAATCCAGAGCCAGAAACGAGGTCCAAAAGTCAGAGGTCAAAGATAATGAAGTGCAGAACACAGGAGTCGCCAATTGCTCTTAGAACAGCTGAGAAGCGCCGAGCAACTGGACTGGGCTCCTTTTATTTCGTGACTTCCTGGTCACGAGACCGTAACTTCCTGGTCAAGTGACCGACAAGTGACCTCCCCGTGTGTTGTGTATCCTCACGTGAGCAGCCGGGAAGTGGGGCAGGACTCCAAAGTGACCGCAATTGCCACGTCTGCCTCCATTGCAGACCGGCCCAACAGCGCCACAACGTGCGGGAAGCAGCAAGCCGCCAGGCAGGAGTGGAGGCAAAGGGTAAGTGCAGTTCGTGTGCAGGCGCAGGGACAGATGGCAAGCGTGACCCGCACCGCCGCAGTACCGGACCCCCAGCGCTCAGCCACCCAGCCGGCATAGCAGGGAGTTGATGCATGACAGAGTCCCTCCCGAAGGGCCCATGTCCACGTGGTTTGTGAGGATTATCCCTGTGAAAACGAGAGACCAGGAGCGGGGCATGAACCTTGCTAGCGGGTTCCCAGGACCTTTCCTCTGGACCGTAACCCAGCCAATCTACCAAGTAGTAAAGGCGCCCCTGCAAACTCGTGACACCAGTACACCCTTGACTTCGTATTCTAGAAAGGAGCCCTTCATCACAGGTGACGGGGGCAGTAGTATATGCATGGAAGAGTGTCAAGAGCAGTGACAAAACTGGCATGGAATTATGTCTTGATAAGGGCGAGGACGTCGAGGTCCAAGTCTTCAAGAAGAAGACAGATATCAGAAGAGTGTTTGACAAGAGAGCGAGAATTCAGAGTAGCTAAGTGAAGCTGATTGCCACCTTTGAAAGTTTTCAGAGGGGTATACAGGTGTGTTACGTCTCAGAGGGTGGTGGGTGTATGACAGGAGGAATGGGAGAAGAAGGAAGACAGTTAATGAGAGACGTGAGACATCGATAAATAAGGAGATCGGATGCCTGTGCCATAAGAGTGCCATTGTGATAGACATTAATTATGCACCTAGAGTGAGAAGCATGCCAAGAGCACTTCCCATCTGGTTCCACTATTAATGGGCAAAGAAGAGAAAGGAGAGAGGATAGAGACTTTATGGGGTGTCCATAGGTCAGGAGAGGGGATGACAAAGAGGATGTCAGTGATTGCCTGCCTGGAGGAAGTATTGACGTAGGTGTCAACGATGGGCAGTACTGGATTAGAGACCAGGAGAGCATTCTTGAACCTTTTCATTCCAGGCTTCGAGAGAGTCAGAAAGGATATGTGATAGAGTAACTATTGGGGTAGATAGTGTAGATGGAGAGCACCATGAATACAGGGCAGGGAGAACAAAAATAATAATCTAGAGAAACTGCACAATGCATGAAGAAACTCACCAGGCATCCTAGTAGCCACAGATGCCAAACAATGGGGAAGATGGTGCCCTGCCCAGATTCTTCAAGTCACACACGAACAGTCAGCCCATCCTTCGAGCGAGATATATGCAGGAGGATATAGCAGGTGAAGGTCATAGGAGTTATAACTTTTAGGGTAGATGGAGAACCACACTGGTGAAGGGCCTCACAGCGGAGAAAGATCTTTGTAGGAGGTGCCCTACTAAACAACAATCATAAGAAGTATTGGTGCTGCAAGGTCAGAGGTAAAGGGGCCACCATTTGTTGTGCTGTAAGAACAAGAGGGATGGTGCCGTCGTAACACACCTGAGCAGGGTTGATTGACTCAGAAGAAAGGAAGTGAAGAGCACACACAGGTGAAAGCAGGGGCTAAGTGAGGTCCAGAGGAGGCAGAAAGAAATAACCCGTCACTGCAGATAAAGGATTTAGTGTCATGATGATGGATCAGATAATACATGTGATCCATCATCATTTGCTTCACGTAGCTATCTAAATGGGGCTTGGAATTCTATTGGACTGTATTATGTTGCCATCTTTGTGGTCAAGTGGTTAAAGGGCACAGTTGCCAGCACCATCGCCCTCATTGTCAATGCTGGTGACACAAGCTGCATGTGAGACTATTGCAGGTTGCTGAAATGAGACAAGAGGTTGGAACATGGGTTGTTGAAATACAA